>NC_069780.1:1267500-1892500 GCF_027406575.1 Nycticebus coucang
AAATCTTATTTTCCTGCTGACCATATAGGTTGATGATGCTGGATTTATGTATTGACACAATAGGAAGGTACAAGTGTGATGTTATTTGAAGGGAGTCTGAATAGCCATAAGATTCAAGCAATACTTTCCTTAATTTCATATGTTATTAGGACCTCAAACAGCCTCAATAAATTAAGACAAGTATTATAGTAAGGCACACCTGTGAGATGTGCTCAAGTTTACCCATGATGGATTGTGCAAGCTGATATCAGGTATGGACTTCAATTTTTATGTCTAAAAAGTAAGGTGGCTTGAGTAGCAGAAAAGGCTCATGGGCATGCCTCAATCACAAACTTTACTTGTTTATGACTTAGACTGTGTCCTAGTGCAGACAGCATGAAAAAGAGAACATCTAATCCTTGTCTTATCGTGGCCAAAGGTCCACTGAAGAGTCAGTAACATTGTCCAATAACTGCTGTAACATAGACAGGAGGGAGGTCTGAGTAACTGAAAGGAGGAATGTGTGATGGAGAGTGCTGCTGCTCCTGCAGCTGCTGCAGGATAATGTTTTGGCAAGAAATGCCATCAAGAGGAAGTGGTAATTGAGCTCACCCTTAATACACTGCTGGCATAAATTCACAAGCTGTGGGAGGGAAAGGAGGGTTCAAATAGGAAGAGGACAAATCTCTACCAAAAAAAAAAAAAACCTATATTTGCAAGGTCAAAGATCACATTAGATCAGATTAAGTTTTTTTAAAAAATCTAAGGTTAGATATTTAAGAATGGCATAGTGATGAAGAAAATCATTGGAAGTGGTCTGTAAGTCCTAAATCTAAGTGTCTGCCTGAAGAGGGCAGTGGGGCCTAGGTCGCAGAGACAAGCAGAAGGCAAGCCTAAGGGCCTGTGTGCAAATGAGAGGGTCTGCCCCACTGTGCAGAGTCAGGGAGCAGCATCAGCAGATGTGAGCCAGGATAGCAAGTTCATCAGGACTGTGTTTAGAGGAACTTCACTGATGACACAATAAACACAGCCGTGGAGTGAGGGATCATAGGACGGGAGATCAGAGGCCCTGCGTGAGGCTAGGACAGGGTCAGACTGAGGAGTAAGGGATCAGAGGAAGGGAGATTGGGGGCCCTGTGTGAGGCTGAGATTCCCTCAGACTGAAAGGGCAGATGAGCTGAGCTTGGCAGGGAGACCCCTGAGGGAGAGGACTGAACCAGAGCAGCTGTTGGCTTCCAATTCCAATCACTGGTATTGTGCTGCCATTGACCCCAACAGGGAAGAAAAGTAAAGGAACAGATTTAAAGGGAAAGTAGCCAAAGACATATTGATGTTTAACATATTTATTTTTAAGTGGAAAATAGAACAACTAGACAGAGAAATCTGGATTGGACTATTCTAATGTCTAAAGGTCTATGATTACAGAACTCCAGAACTACGCATAAGCTGAACTAATCTCAAAAAAGAAGCACTGCTTAAAAATGGAATTTTCACTCTGGGAGGCCAAGGCAGGTAGATTGCTTGAGCTCAGGAGTTCAAGACCAGCCTGAGAAAGAGCAAGACCTTGTCTCTAAAAACTAAAAATATAAATTAAAAGAAAAGGAGTGTTGTGGGTAATTGTAAAGAAGAGCTGGTTGGGCAGTGCCCATAGCTCAGTCAGCAGGGCGCTGGACACATACACCGAGCATTACAGGTTCAAACTGCCCCGGCCAACTGAAAACAACAATGCAACTGCAACAAAAAAAGTTGCCGGGTGTTGTGGCAGGCACCTGTAGTCCCAGCTACTTGGGAGGCTGAGGCAAGAGAATCACTTATGCCCAAGAGTTTGAGGTTGCTGTGAGCTGTGATGCTATAGCACTCTACCCAGAGCAACAGCTTGAGAGACTATCTAAAAAAGGAAAAAAAAAAAAAAAAAGAAGAAGAAAAGCTGGTTAACTGGAAAGGAGTTTTGAAATATCTATGAAAAGTGCTTATGCTCTGCATATACAATGACAGTAATGTCACGAGGTAAGCAGTGGGTGGCTTTAAATTTTCATTATGAGGTAACTACAGATCCATCCCTCTATATTACAGGAGTTTCTAATGTGACCCACAATATCCACATCACTGCACTGTTCAAGCTGTAGGCTCACATAAGAGTTACAAAATAGAGCTACTTTTCCTATGCCTGTATAAAAACTACTATATCCATCTTTTTTAACACAGAGAATGAGTATGTAAGAAGTGTATGAAGAGTATGAAGAAGCTTAATATTCACTATTCAGGTTGAGTTCACCATTTTTGCATGAAAAAAAAAAAAAAACAATTGAACAGAGAGCGTTACCAGATTTAGGGTAGGTGGAGATGACAACGTCATCTGGTCTTGCCTGGAAGGCTTCCACATCATCCCAATGTTTAGCAAAAACTTTGTACATCAGAATCCCATGGATTTCCTCAAAGTATTTACCATAGTCAGAGTTGGAAGACTCCATCTGAAAAAAAAGGTTGAGTTTCACACTCTGTGGGCACAGCATTAACAAGCAGGTGTAAGGAGGTCCCCTGGCTGCTGGTGCTCCTCAGCCGCTGTGAGTGTTGGGTAAACACACACTAACGCTGTGTGTGGCAGTCCTGGGGCCTAAAGAGTTTCTGACACTATTAGGAAGGTGTCTAACATAGAAGAGTACCAGAGATTATATGTTACATGCTTAAGACTTAGTAAAAATGTGAGATATTCATTCAGATGTTCAAAAACGAATAAAAGCAACAGACCCTTCAATTTCTTTAATTGATAGGGCATTAAAAATAGGCCCAGAAATACAACCCTTTAAAGGGTTCAATTATGCATTAAATGACAAGAAATATTGATGGTCACATTGGGTTGTTATTGCTAGATACCTAAGTCAGAGCATTTTTAAATGTTTCTGAGTATATGTCATTTAATGAAAATAATTCAAATGCTTGATGAAATTAATAAAATTAATAGAAAATGAAATTAATGACACTGTGACATTTACATTAGGCACAGAATCTTAAGGTGGAAAAAATCCTTTTGTAGCCTCTGACATTATTTCTACTATTTGTCTTTCACTTGACCATTAGCATGGTGGGTACTTTCACTGAAATGATTTCATTGTAAGTTATAAGGTCAAGGAAGATGATTATTTACTAATTCATCTCCTCATTCCATTGCAATCCATTTCATGTTCTGGGTTAGTCATAAGATATTTAATTAAGCAAATCTTTCTTTGTTGGCTTTTTACTTCCTTTGATATCATTTTTTTTTTTTTTGTAACTGCCAAACTCACCCCATTTTGAATTTGTGATGTAGCATCCCAGCAAATGCTGCCCTTCCTTGCCGTTCGCCTGCTTAGATCTTCTTGTTCACTTTTGCCCAGAAAGCTGACTGGCAAGTTATTTTCACACACATATTGCAACTTTTTAAAAGCTTTCCTCTCAGGCACATTAGATGTCATTTCTCCAAAATTATGAAATTTCTTTTCCCAAAATAGAAATCAGTCTTTTCAGTAAATCCCATGTTTCCCAAACCTTCTCCTTGCTCTCAGAAAACAGACACTTCACTCAAAGAAATCTGTAGTGAAGGCACAGCTTGAGCCCTGCCCATTAATATGTTTATTCATGTGAATGCTTTCTTGGTGTTCAGCCAAGTCTGTGAGAATTGGCTTGTAGTTAACTGGGAGTGGTGGATTTATCATTAAATTGTTGGCTGACTTCTAGTTGCCCCTTCGTGTCAATAGAGGTAAAGTAGGAGGCGTGTAATAAAATCTCTTTCCTTTTTTCACTTCTTTTGGTAAGTTGTCTCATATCACAATGTATGGGTTCCTTTCCTAGCCAGACTCTTGTTTTTTCAAAAGATACACTTCAGTTTAGAAACTGTCAATTTCATGTCCTGAGTATGTAGGTCACAGTTGTTCAGAAACTTCAACAGCAAATGGTTAAAAACATGACTCATAAGCTTGATTAAATTCAGAAAGTTTGTCTCCTTCTCTTTTTTCCTTCTCTCCTTCCTGTCTCCTCCTTTCTTCGTCTTCCCACCTGCCAGCAAATAATCGAAGAGCGAATACTTACCTTCTTCCTAGCATTGTAGTAAATTCTAGAATATTTTGCTTATGGTAGGTATCGACACATTCTCTTAGGTTTACCTGGATTGGGGTAAAGTGGCTGAAAGTACATCTTTCTATGCCAGACCCCACACCACTGTAATGCAAAGTAAGTGGTCAGAAATAAGCATTTGTTAAATTTGATCAAGTACTTTCTTCTAAGAATTCATAGATAACAGAGGTACTGTTTAATCTACTTGTCAATGATTTACCACAGACTATGAATGTCTACTAAATTTACCTGAAATTTCTCACATAAGAGTGCTTCTTGCGAGGCCCCTAGTCACAGCTGTGACCATGAAACGTGACATCACTCTTGCTTCCTGCCCCACTTGTCTCATCTCCTCAACAGTACAATGAAAATACGTCCCAGATTTACAGGATTTACAGGGGAGCCATACTCCTGTCATTTTGTGTTAAAACTCTTTAAGTCGCAAAACAGTGTATAAATGCAAGATATTTAATATAAATATATAACTTTACAAGTCTTTACTTTGTATTCTTAATTTACTAACATATGACTTATTTTGTTTTCCTTATATTTTTGTTTTAAAAGATGTGTGACACACCGTTTGCCTGCCATATTTTCTAGACCTAAAAATCTAAGTATTAATATCAATAATAAAAAAATACAACCTGTCCAGATGATCCTGTAAAAGAAATTAAATAATCCGGTTTAGTTCTTTTCCAATACCAAGTCAGGTCTTAAGCTGCAAAAAAAGAGATGAGAACCACTGTGCATTTGGAATGTTGCTGGTGAGTTTATATTCTGAATGCCAGAGGGGCGGGGCTTCCTCTGGGGAGCTTGGCTCTGGGAGCCTGTGAGGCAATGATTGCCATAGATATGAATGCATACCTCCACACGCAGCTCCAGTCACACTCATTCACAGAGATGGAGGGAGTCTCTGCCAACTTGTTTTTTTTTTTTTTTGGCTCATAATCAAATTCTTAAATTTGTCAATAGCCCTCAGGGATTAGGGAAAGGGAAGAAGAGAAAGTGAAGGGGAAGGTGAGAGAAAAGAGGCCTGGAGCGAAACATATGAAGATAGGAAGGGAGAGCCCTACTCGCTCTGATGAATAATAACATAGATGGGTTTGAACTTGAAAAGAGCAAACTTAGGGGCAGTGCCTGTGGCTCAAAGGAGTAGGGCTCCGGCCCATATACTGGAGGTGGAGGGTTCAAACCCAGCCCCAGCCAAAAACTGCAAAAAAAAAAAAAAAGAGCAAACTTAGAGAAAGAAGGCAGAGGATCGAAAAACAGGGGAGAACTATGAGGGCAGTGAGGACCCTGGATCAGCAAGACTCTGTCAGTCAACTGAAACCTACCAAAGAAGGCTTTGGGGTACTTGGTTGTGTCCTAAAAAGTCATCTGGAAAGCAACTGTTTAAAATCTTTATCTTCAACTCTTAAGGAGCCCTGATTAAAAAAAAAAAAAAAAAAAAAGCCAGCTAAAGCAAACATGTAAACGCTGTTCACTTTGGATTGTTGCATCTTTTGGAAACCTCACTTTCATCTGCTCCCAGCCACATAGCAGTGCAGTGTAGAACCTCAGGTAAAGGTGGTATTGACACTGTTGGAGTTTAGAGGGGGAATGAGAAAAGTAGATGCCAAGGGTCTGTGGATGTAAGATGTAAAGATCCTCAATCTTTTTTCTATTCATTTCTTTGTATTTAACCCTTCCTCAGGTCAGGAAAACTCCCTTCTCTGCTTCCTCAATTCCTCCAACAGCAGTTCCAACCCCAGGACAAGCTCTTCTTCACCTCAATTCTGCTTACATTGTCCTGTTTGGAGAGAGAGACCTCACTCTCTCTGACCTTCAAACTTGCATTTTCTCCTTACTAGCACTTCCTCTGCTGTGCCATTCTTGAGAGTCACTTGTCCAGTTCAATTATTAGACTATAAACTCTTTGAAAACATAATCTGACCTTGTAATGAGCACACTGCCTGGCATCTAATAGGGTTTGATATATATTTACATCAAAAGTGGTCAATGTACGTGTATTTAAGAAAAATAAGCAGAGTTGCATAGCTGTCATAGGACAATAGCATCTAGCCTTTTACAAAGTAAGGAGTAGTTAGGAAGGGGAAGAGGAAAAGTAATAACCAGGGATCCAATTTAGATTCTGATATCACTTGGTTTTATGTAGTCGGTCATATTATTTGAGTTAAATAAAATGTGCCTTAAAACAATCATTAAATATACAAACTGAATACATACTTAGCTTCACTTTAATTTTTTAATGATAAAGATCTATGAAGTTTCCCTTATTGTTCAGTAAAATTATTCTTTAATTCAAAAGGCAGAAAATGAGTACAAGCTAATCTGAAGAGATTTAATCTTGAAGAACATCTGTCTGTCTTTTGCTCACTTGTAAACAGTTGGCTTCAGGGATGTTACAATATTTCTGAATCATGTGATGCTGAAGGTCAATACACATCTAGCCTTAGAAAAATAATCCAAATGATAAAGATTAACCTGCTGATAAATGTGGCCCTGAAACTTCATTCTTCTCTGTGAGTAATGGGTACAGAATGCCTTACAAAATATCTGAATCAAAATGGCCCTGAAACTTCATTCTTCTCCGTGAGTAATGGGTACAGAAGGAGTTACACAATATTTGGATCAAATAGTCTGATCTTTCTCCTTCCTTTCCATAAAAGCAGCAGGTTTTAAATGTTTATCTTGACCTTCAGAATTTAAGCAGATACCCCTGAAATATGTAATTCTCTGATGTACTAACAAAAATGTAAAAATATAATTGAGGCAGATATGTCTTGATATAGCCGTCATGCTCCAAAACCCTGCAAAGAAATGTGAAGCCTGCATGTCTGTGTGACAAAATGTTGCCAGTGACTGTTCCTGGTTGTGATCATTGGGCATTTTCTTTTCTTTCTGTATCACACATGTCCTTTGGTTTGAGTTTGATGGTCCTATACAGTCTGGTCTGCAAATGACAAGATTTTAATATTAATAGTATAAAAATAAGAAACATGGTAACTGAGTTTTCAAAATTAGTAATAGATTTTTGTAGAGCAATTATGAGTTTAAAAATTTGACCTGGTAAAGCAGAAATGTCTTTATATTCCTACTCCCTTGTATAAGTTTCCATTTATTAACACCTTGCATTACTATAGTTCCTTTATTAAAACTGAAGAACCAGTATAAACATATTAGTATTAACTAAGATCATTAGTTTACATCAGTGTCCACACTTCAGTATATACACTTTTGTGAGTGTTGATAAATGCATAATGTCATACATTTGCCATTGCAGTATCATACGGAGCACAGGGTGTCCCAGTAGTCTTCCCTACAGTTGCCATACATAGGGAAAATTGGAAACTGTACCAAAATATACCTTTATTAACAAATTATTAATTTCAAAATTTTACAAAGAAGTAGCCAACATGCGGAGGACATTGTGTAAATATTTAGTAAAATTTTGCACTATTTTGTAAATGTACATTTAGCTACAATTTTCCCAGTATAAGGGGACTTTAGGAACAACTTTCAGGACACCCCGTAGTTTCACTGCCATCAAGATACTTTAGGCTCAACCTATTCACTCACCTCTTCTACCCTCAAGCCCTAGAAATCACTGATATATTTATTCTACGTAGTTTGGGTACTGGACAAAGAGGCTCTGGCCACCTGTCACTGTCCAGCCAATATGCAGAGTTAGTTTTAGCAGAGATAGTTTTAGCTAAACTAAACGCAGAGATAGTTTTAGCTTCACCTTTTCCACAGTGTCAAACAGCAGTTGGAGTCAGATGATGTCACCTTTTCAGACTGGTTTTTCAACATAACCATGTGTACTCGTGATTCCTCTGTGGGTTTGGTGACTTTAGACCTCATTTCCTCTAGCTGCTGAACATTACTCCATCATCTGGACACACAACGAACGACTGCTTATCATTCGAGCTTCAGGAGGCATCTTGGTTACCCGCAGTTTTAGGCAGTCAGGAATGAATTGGCCATACATGCTGATGTGCAGGTCTCTCTGTGGCCACGGGTCTTACCTCGCCAGAGTAAACACCTAGTGTGTGGTCGCTGGGTGGTGAGGTATGACGGTGATCAGCTTTGTGAGAAAGGACCATGCTGTCTTCCACAGTGTCTTCTCTGTTCTCCATTCCCAGCAGCTGAGAGGGAGACCTGCTGCTGCCCCACAGCCTCACCAGCGTCTGACAGTGTCTGATCTGTGGCTCTTGTGTATCTCTTCGACACCATTTAAATCTTGCTGTGCTGGAGGGTCCCAGGATACACTATCTTCAAGTGTCCCTAGAAACTCCTTCCTAAAGTCGAATTCTGGTAGCCCTTTCAGCTGCAAGCCCTATTAGTGTATCAGGGTGAGGTGTTGGGGCTGGGGAGGCAGGAGGCAGAGTCTGCAGCTGGGCCAGCACCCAGGCCAGTAGCCTCTGGCAAAGTCTTGTCCTGTTTTGTTTAGTGGGCAGGCCAGTGTTGTGCAGAACACTTTAGGTTTATTTCAGAGTGGTTGTTTCTTACACCTGCTTGAAGCACAAGGGGATTTTTTTTTCCTTCATTCTTCACTGTGACAGCCTGGTGGTTAGTCTTGGAGTAAAGCTCACAGACTAGGAGGCTTCACCTCTTCAGCTGACCCACAGGCAGCCTCCAGAGCCTTGTGATCACCATGTGATGCTCCCACCAGCTGCAGCCCAGGGGCTTCTGCTTCCTATCCATGTATCTTACTGTCTTTACGGTTTGGGGGACTGTAGTTCACCTTGTGATCTCAGTTTTCTAAAGGATCTAAAAAAAGACTTGTGGATTTTCAGTTTGTTCAGCTTTTTCTGTTGTTGCCTTAGTAGAGATGAGAGTGACTATTTACATGCTCTGTATAGGTCAGCCCTGAGACTGGAAGTCTCATTGTACATTAATGTAAATGTATGGATTCAGTTTTAGTATTCTATGAGCCTAAAAATTGAAAGTGACTACAAATTCATCTATCATCATGAAAGTCCCTGGAGATCTTATCAGAAAAGAACAATATAATACTTTTTCAAGTGTTACAAAACAAATATTATTTGTTTAAGCACATACTAGGAAATTCCAGGAGATACTTTAAATGTCAGATTTCATGAAATTATTTACAAAACCCAGAATCTTTGTTTAATCTCAGTAAAAGAAAATCGCAAATTCAGATTTGTCAATTTTAAATTTAGTAGTTTATCTTTTCCTTTTCACTCTTGTCAGATATATTTTGTCATCAATTTGTTAGAGTTACCTTTAAAATCAAAAACAGTAGTCATTGAGATTGAAATTGTACTATTAATGTTAAGTTGGCCTTATTCAATCATTTTACAAGATTGTACATTTCCAAGTAATAAACTAAATGTAAAGTAGATTATAATTCATATTTTTACTGCATAGGTCATCACATAACTAGGGCAGTATTGTTATGCTTTAAAAAAAATGACTGATAGTTTGGTAAATATTTTGAAAATCCTCATCTTATAGTTCTATATCTTTGTGAGTTTAGTTTTGGGGATTCCCCAGTCAATTCAAGCTAGTATGAAATGGTGGGAAGATTGTGCAACCATACTTTTGTTTTGATTCCCTTCCTCTTTGTGATGGTTAATTCTATGTGTCAACATGATTGGATTAAGTAGGGATACTCAACCCAATCATGTTAACACATAGCTAGAACAGACTTGTAACCAAAACCAAACTCAAGAGAAGGAGGGGATGGTAAAAGGACAAGCAGATTTTTTTCAAAAGCCTACATCCTGAGGTGATAGTGGAATTACCCTATGTTTTTCCATGTATAATGCACACTTTTTTGGCTCAATCTTAAGATAAAAATAAGAATGCACATTATACATGGGTAGTACTAATTCTCTATCTCTATGGATGTTTTTAATTCTTTTATTTATGCTTACAAATTTGAAGTGTAATTCTAGAAAGCAGTAACTGTCTATATGCAAAATAATACCCTGGAATACAGTGATCAGGTTTGTCAACTCACAACATACTTTCAACAAAAGCATTTTCAGCCAACACATGATGACGTATTTCTTTTTGTACACCTTAGGCAGGAGCTAGCCACCTAGCTGATATGTTTACAAAAATAATTATAATATCCCCTAGAAAATGCTGAAATGGTTTTATTACAGTGCAGGCTTTAAGCTAACAGTCATTAAATATGGTAAAGAGCAGGCTGCAGAGAGACACTGTGGCCACCTCCCATGGAGAGTGGGGTCGGGTGTGGGGCGGGACGAGAAGCTTCCTCAGAGGCCGTGACACACCGGGACCTCCTCCCAAGGAGGGCGGGTCGGGTGTGGGGTGGTGGGACAAGGAGAAGCTTCCTCAGGGACCAAGAGGCTGCTGACCTCCAACCACGGAGGGCGCCTTCCCGCATGGGGTGGCGGGAAGACGAGAAGCTTCCTCAGAGACCGAGAGACTGCAGTCCTTGTCCCACCGAGGATGCTGTCAGGTGTGGGGAGGCAGGAAGATGAGCTTCCTCAGAAGCTGAGACCCGAAGGTGGTTTGAGGGACCTTCCAAAGGTGAAGAACTGGATTCTGGAGCAGGGTCAAACTGAGGTCTTGGTTTTGACCAAGATGATACATGCATAATTTGAAAGGGATTGCACGAAAAACGTTGGTTATTCCTCAGGGACACCTAAATGGTGCTTTACCTTTATTAAGAGAAGAAGTCTAAGCATGAAGACAGGAACAAAACTTGCCCCAAAACTTCCAGCAGCCTATGAGAATCAAGTTTTGGAATTTCATTTTTATGTTATGAATGGAAGAGTCACAACTTTGTGCTGTCTCAAATAGCCTTTATGGGTGAGATCCCACTCACACTTTGTGTGCCACCCAACGGAACTGTGGATGTCAAAGGAATAAAGACTTTGACTATTACAACCAGTGGACATGAGAAAACACATCTCGCTGTTGTTCTAGAATGTCGCAAATCTGGGACAAAGCTACCACCTATGATCATCTTTAAAAGAAAAACATTTCTGAAAGAAAAGATTCCAAGTGCAGTTATTGCCCATATGTATGGGCAATGATAAAGGATGGATGACTAAAGAAGCCAGGGAAATCTGGTTTTAAAAAATCTAGTCAGGAAGACCTAGAGGATTACTTAAAAAAAAATTATTTGGTTTTTATCACTTCAAAATCCATGTTATAAAAATTCAAGAGCAATCTCAGCAGGCTTAAAACCCATCTTGCCATCTTGGTGTGAACCTGGTGGGCTCACCAGCCAGGAGCAACCTCTTGGTGTGTCAGTAAACAAGCTCTTTGATGCCCTAATGAAGAAAGAATGGACCTGTAGCAGGTGATGCTGTTAGCGGGTGCCGTCAGCAGGTGATGGTTTAACACATACAGGCAGAATCAAGAAAGCCTACGTCACCCAGGTTGGTGATTGGATCCTAAGATCATGAAATGGTGTCAAGAAGAATGTGGTTGTGAAACTGTATAAAAAATGTGACATCAGCAACACTATAGATGGAACTGAGGACAATGAAATTTACTAGAATAAGGAAAGCCACTCTAGAGAGGACACCAGTAATGTGGAACTTAAAGGATATGATAATTCAGAGCTCTTGGTCTTCTATGATGCATAAATGTCATCAATTTGTTAAGGGTACATAAAATTTCTTTTGCCTTATATCTGTTCTCGTGTTTTGTAATTATTTGTTGCATAAAATTTATTTTACCATAATGCTAAAAATCCTTAATATACAAAATAGATATAGATCTAAACATAAACAAATTTTTGAATTAAAAATTAAAATGAATGATTTTGTTCTTAAAAACTTTGGCCCAAAACACAGTTGCTCATTATACACAGGACAACATTATACCAGCAAAGCACAGCATGTCACAAGGGTCATGTCAAGTTCCTCAGTGTGAGGAAGGGCAGTAAGGGAAGGAGGCTTGGGAGGCACTGGCCACCTTTGGTCTTATGTGTAATGGTTACCTTAAGTAATGGTCCATCTGGTGGTCTGGTTGATGTCAGCTGGACTACAATGGAATTGAAGATTAACTGCTGAACATTTTCCTCCAGGGAGTGGTCTTGCAATCTCCTTCTCTATAGTTAACTGCTCAAAGCCAGTTCCTGGAATTCTTAAGCAAGCATACGCTTAGGCATTATAAAAGAAAGTTATTAATTAGCTTTAAGGTGGAATGACTGCTACTGTTACAGTCTGAGCATTACAAATTAAAAAAAATGCAAAATACAAAATGATTCAAAACCTAAAACTTTTTGATTGTCAACATGATGCTCAAAGGAAATGCTCATTTTTATATGTAGGACATTCAAATGTAATGCAGATATTCAAAAATCTCAGGAAAAATTCAGTATCCATAATACTTCTGAGAACAAGAATTTTGGATAAGTGATAGTAAGCCATTATTTATGGGTGTTTCTGTGAAGGTATTTCTGAAAGAGATTAGTGTGTGAATTGATCAACTGAATGGTAAAGATCTTCTATCGCAAATGTGTATGGGCATCAACCAATCCATTGAGGGCTTGGATAAAACAAAGTGGTGCATAAATGGAGAATTCTCTCTCTCTTCTTGAGCTGGGACTCCCTCTTCTGTTGCTCTTGGACATCAGAGTTCCTGGTTCTCAGAACTGTGAACTCTAGGACTTATATCAGCAACCACTCTCTCATATCCCCTGGGTTCTCAAGTCTACCGATATAGACTAGAGGATACAACCAGTTGTCTTGGTTCTCATGCTAACAGACTATATGGGACTTATTGGTTTACATAACCTGTGAGCCAAATCCCATATTAAATCTCCCCTTTTATGCACATATATTATACCCTATTGATTGTGTTTCCCTGAGGAAACCTGATAAATTCAGTATTTTATACTAAAAGTGGTTCTAGGGGAACATAGTTTTGAGGATAAATTTTCTGAATGATTTTGGGTTTCTGGCATCTGCTCTTTAACCTGATTAAGTTCAAGGAAACCAATGAGTCAGCTTGGCACCTGTAGCTCAAGCGGCTAAGGGGCCAGCCATATACACCAGAGCTGGTGGGTACAAATCCAGGCTGGGCCTGCCAAACAACAACAACTACCGCCAAAAAATAGTTGGGCATTGTGGTGGGCCCCTTTAGTCCCAGCTACTGGGGAGGCTGAGGCAAGAGAATCGCTTAAGCCCAGGAGTTGGAGGTTGTTGTGAGCTGTGATGCCATGGCACTCTACCCAGGGAAACAACTTGAGGCTCTGTCTCAATAAAAATAAAAAAAAAGGAAACCAATGACTGTATTTTTAAAGGGTAAGATAAAGTCTCTGGCACGTACTGCTCCCATAGGCACTCAAAGTATCTGTATCCGGTTTTCCTAACAAAATCATTTATAAAAATGAACTTTCCGGAGGCAGAGCATGATGGCAGACTGGAAGGACATGTAGCCCATCTCTCCCAAGTCATCAGGCGAGAGGAAAGGGGGTCTGGACCTTTTCCCCGCATGGATTATTGGTGTGGACAGACAGCTGGAGACACGCAGTGAATTGGCAGATTACTGTATATGAGGTGTAATTTAAAACCACGGACTCGAAAGAGAGTTGTAGAGATTTTCTCTGCTTGGCCGTGCTGGCTGGGCAGGCCCCTCCCTCACAGAGGACAGCAACTTGCAATTCCTGGCAAAACTCAACTGATGAAAATTTATTCCTGAGCAGAGTTTGGCACCCAAAAGGGGAGCCACTCAGAATCATAAGGAACTAAGCAACCTGATGGAAAATTGAAGGGAAGGGATCCTGCCCAGGAAACAGACATTTTGAATTCTCCGAAATGGCGGGCACCTTCCCCCAGAACAATAGGAGTGATTAAATAAACTGGACCATTTCTGGTGGGGAATATTGGTGTGGGCTGGCAGTTCAGGCTGTGTGGTGAACTGGCTGTTGGCAGGACTCAAAATTCCAGAGCCACAAAAACTGAGTATAAGGTTTCCATGCATTGCAGCCACCGTGGCAGCGAGACGCGGCCCACCATGCGGGACCCAGCAGCAGCCACGGTAGCTGGCAGCAGCGAGACACGGCTGCTGCCAGCACCCTCCCCCAGAGCCGATTACAGTTGCCAGTTTGCAGGAGAACGTGGGAGCAGAGTGGAAAGATCCATGAAGCATGGACTCCTGCACTGAGTTCGGAGGTCGGATAGGAGTGCTGTCTGAAACAGAGCAGCTGAGGTTGCACAACAATTAGTTAAAAAAACAACTTTTACAGAAACTCCAAAATGGCGATCAGCCAGGTAGGGTGGTTACCGTGCTAACAATATAAATGGTGTCCAGAAAGTATATTGCATTATAAATACGTTCCTACAAAAGTTGATCTCTACATCATACATATAGATGTATATTTCTACATATATACAAGAATAATATTTTTGTGGTTGGTGCCTTTTTTTTTTCTTTTCTCATCATTTTCTAGGAGGAACTATCATTAATTTTTACTATTTTTATATATATATTTTAATTTTTTCTATTTTTAATTTTTTCTTTCTTCTTTTTTAAAATTTTTATGAACAACACTTTTTATTTTTCCCTTCTCTCTTCCTCTTCTTCCCTTCCTATGGTTTGTGAGAGTGCTAACATCAGGGTTTTTTGGGTTTCTTTGTTCGTTTTGTTTGTATGTTTTCTACCTTTTTTCTTTTTCTCAATTTTATGATTAACATCATTTTTATGGTAGTTGTTTTTTTGTTGTTGTGTTGTTGTTGTTGTTGTCTATATGTCTATGTGTTTCTGACTGTGCATCTGTGGGCTTGTGTGTCTGGTAGCCTTATTATCTGTTTAT
Source organism: Nycticebus coucang (assembly GCF_027406575.1). Classification (NCBI taxonomy): domain Eukaryota; kingdom Metazoa; phylum Chordata; class Mammalia; order Primates; family Lorisidae; genus Nycticebus; species Nycticebus coucang. The sequence goes on from NC_069780.1 coordinate 1,282,340, forward strand.
TTGCTCATTTGGTATCAATGAGTTTGGTGTTTCAACCTGCAATTCTGAGCTCCCAGCAATCCCCTCCACTCTCACACTGAGGTCTGGAGGCCTGTCCCACAGGAGTCCAGATTCTTGGGTGATTTCTCGAGGGGTGTGGACAGGGCCTGGACAGCAGCTGGTCAGTGCTGACTCTACAGAACGGGAGTGAGGAGACGACAGTCGGCTGAGAGGGAACCACACCGGAGCGGCAGTGCCCTGAGGCACAGAACAGCAACCGTTTTTGGCAACAATAGGGCCCACCGCGCATATTCCGAAGCCACAACCCCTGTTTCCCTGGGAAACCAGTGGAGGCCAGGCATCTTCTCAGATGGCAACCACCGTGGAACAGATCTGGGACTGAAACACAGGCCCTGTGAGTAAAGGGTCTACCTGTGGTGGTACCAGCCTGGGTGGGGCGCAGGGACTAGAAAATGCACACACAGAGCCAGGAAATTCCCAGGGCAGAGCTGACCCAGAGGACCGCTTTACTGAGCTTAAGACACACCTGGCCCTCAGGGGATCATCAGCCTATAGACAAAGAAAGGCAGGAGGCTAGAGCTGATCATGCTACGAATACTAACCTGCAGGAGTAAAGACAGGGCCTAGGAACAGGTTCTGGGAACTCAAAACAGCTTCTCTTCTGCAGAGGAATTTAGCAGGGACATAAACAAATTCCCACAAAGTTATTCTGTTCTGTCAGTAACATCAATCAGGGGCAGGGCTGGAACTGAGTGAACACCCCCCAGCCTCAATCAAGCGCCCGAAGTTCTCAGGCCTCACCATCCCCTGCTGAATAGAGGCAGAAAGCAATGGCCTGGCTGAGCAGATACAGATTCCATTGTAATTCACACAGGTGCAAATCCCTGGAGTATCTGCTCACTGGAGGCACCTGAGTAACAGCCCTGCGGGGCTATCAGTGACTGTGTGTGACAGAGGTGCAAGGTGTGGAAGGAGGCATCAACCTTTCCAGACTACTCTAATTGTTGGGTGGATCCTCCTGACTTCACAGAGCACCAGAGCAAGTCATATATGAGTTGTCAGGACACACCTGCCATCCAGTTGCCACAGACCTTTTAAATTCTCCCACCTGAGACAGGTGCTGACTGAGACAATTGATTTGGACCTTTTGAACTGAGCCAATTGCCTGAGGACTATCCAAGTGGTGCCTTGGGTGTGTGGTGGTAGGAAGGGTTAATTTTCCTTTTCCAATTGTTGCCTATGGGGGGCAGGGTGACTTTATTGCTGGTATTTCTCCACAGCTGAGACTTCAACCCAGGGTCAAACAGAGACCAGCTGAAAACAAGACAGAACCACTTAGCCCCACCACACCAAATAGGTCCCCAGTTTCTCAGGCCGTAGCATTGTACGGGTCCTCAACAAAGCTCCAGGGAAAAAGTCAAATGATGTAAAATAATCATGGGGTGGAATCAGTGGAAAAACTCTGGTAACATGAATAATCTGAATAGATCAACCCCCACAAGGAAAGATATGGCAGATGTAACTGAAGATCCCATTCATAAACAGCTAGCCAAAATGTCAGAAATCAAATTCAGAATTTGGATTGCAAACAAGATTAATAGAATGGAGGAAAATTTGGAATTAGAAATTCGAAGAGCAATTCAAAAGTCAGAATTAGAAATTGGAGGAGAAATTCAAAAGTTGTCTCAAGAATTTAACAAATTTAAAGACAAAACCACCAAAGATTTCAATGCACTGCACAAGAATTTGTAACCCTCAAAGATCTAAAAAATTCAGGAGAATCCCTCAGTAACATAGTGGAGCAAGCAGATGACAGGATTTCTGACATTGAAGACAAAGCTTTTGAATGCTACCAAACTCTCAAAGAGGAAGAGAAATGGAGAGCAAAAACAGATCATTCTCTCAGAGAGCTCTGGGATAATTCAAAGAAGGCTAATACCTGACTCATTGGAATCCCTGAAAGTGATGAAGTGGCCTCAAAAGGCACAGAGGCCCTTCTCCATGAAATTATGAAAGAATTTTCCAGACATGCCAAGAGATTCTGAAATTCAAATAGCAGACAGTTTAAGAACCCCAGCACGACTCAATGCGAATAAGACATCCCCCAGGCATGTCATAATTAATTTCACTAAAGTTAATGTGAAAGAGAAAATTCTGAAAGCAGCCAGGTGTAAGAAATCCAATACCTACAAAGGGAAGAATATTAGAATGACTGCAGATCTCTCTGCTGAAATTTTTCAAGCCAGAAGAGGATGGTCATCGACTTTGAATCCCCAAAAACAAAATAACTTTCAACCCCAGATCCTCTATCCAGCTAAACTGAGTTTCATTTATGATGGAGAAATTAAATACTTTAATGACATTCATATGTTGAAGAAATTTGCCATAACAAAACCAGCTCTTCAGGATATTCTCAGACCTATCCTCCATAATGACCAGCGCAATCCTCTACCACAAAAATAAACTCACTCAGAAACTTTTGATCAAACTCCAACTTCCACAGCGGCAAAAGGATTAAAAATGTCCACTAGACTTTCTAAAAACTCAATACCCAAAATTTTACCAGACTTATCAATATTCTTTATTAATGTGAATGGCTTAAACTGTCCTCTAAAGAGAGATTAGCTGACTGGATACAAAAACTTAGGCCAGATATTTGCTGCATACAAGAGTTGCATCTTACCTTAAAAGATAAATATAGACTCAGGGTGAAAGGATGGTCATCCATACTTCAGGCAAATGGTAGCCAGAAAAAAAAAGGTGTTGCAATTCTCTTTGCAGACACAATAGGCTTTAAACCAACAAAAGTAAGGAAGGGTAAGAATGGTCACTTCATATTTGTTAAGGGTAATACTCAATATGATGAGATTTCAATTATGAATATTTATGCACCCAACCAGAAGGTACCTCAATTTATAAGAGAAACTCTAACAGACATGAACAACTTGATTTCCTCTAGCTCCATAATAGTCAGAGATTTCAACACTCCTTTGGCAGAGTTGGATAGATCCTCCAATAAGAAGTTGAGCAAAGAAATTTTAGATTTAAACATACCCATCCAACATTTAGATTTAGCAGACATCTACAGAACATTTCATCCCAACAAAACTGTATACACATACTTCTCATCAGCCCACGGAACATTCTCCAAAATCAATCACATCTTAGGTCACAAGTCTAACCTCAGTAAATTTAAAGGAATAGAAATTATTCCTTGCATCCTCTCAGACCACCATGGAATAAAAGTTGAATTCAGTAACAATAGGAACCTGCACACTCATTCAAAAACATGGAAGTTAAATAACCTTATGCTGAGTGATCGCTGGGTCAGAGATGAGATCAAGAAGAAAATTGCCAAATTTTTGGAACAAAACAACAATGAAGACACGAATTATCAGAACCTCTGGGATACTGCAAAGGCAGTCCTAAGAGGGAAATTTATAGCACTGCAAGCCTTCCTCAAGAAAACGGAAAGAGGAAGTTAACAACTTAATGGGACATCTCAAGCAACTGGAAAAGGAAGAACATTCCAACCCCAAACCCAGTAGAAAAAAAGAAATACCCAAAATTAGAGCAGAATTAAATGAAATTGAAAACAAATGAATTATACAACAGATCAATAAATCAAAAAGTTGTTTTTTTGAAAAGGTCAATAAAATAGATAAACCTTTGGCTAACCTAACCAGGAAAAAAAAGAGTAACATCTCTAATTTCATCAATCAGAAATGACAAAGACGAAATAACAACAGACTCCTCAGAAATTAAAAGTATCCTTAATGAATATTGCAAGAAACTTTACTCTCAGAAATATAAAAATTTGAAGGAAACTGACCAATTCTTTGGAAGCAAGTCACCTTCCAAGACTTAGCCATAATCAAGTGGAAATGTTGAAGAGGCCCATATCAAGTTCTGAAATAGCATCAACCATACGAAATCTCCCTCAAAAGAAAAGCCCGGCACCAGATGGCTTCACATCACAATTCTACCAAACCTTTAAAGAGGAACTAGTACCTATATTACTCAACCTGTTCCAAAATGTAGAAAAAGAAGGAAGACTACCCAACATGTTCTATGAAGCAAACATCACCCTGATCCCTAAACCAGGAAAAGACCCAACAAGAAAAGAAAATTATAGACCAATATCACTAATGACTATAGATGCAAAAATATTCAATAACATCCTAACAAACAGAATCCAGGAACACATCAAACAAATTATACATCATGACCAAGTCGGTTTTATCCCAGGTTCTCAAGGCTGGTTTTTTATATGTAAATCTGTAAGTATAATTCACCACATAAACAAATTAAAAAACAAAGACCATATGATTCTCTCAATTGATGCAGAAAAAGCTTTTGATAATATCCAGCATCCCTTCATGATCAGAACACTTAAGATAATTGGTCTAGAAGGGACATTTCTTAAACTGATAGAGGCCATCTACAGCAAACTCACAGCTAATATCGTATTGACTGGAGTTAAATTGAAATCATTTCCACACAGATCAGGAACCAGACAAGGCTGCCCATTGTCTCCACTGCTCTTTAACATTGTAATGTAAGTTTTAGCCATTGCAATTAGGAATAAAAGGGATCAAGGGTATCCATATAGGGTCAGAAGAGATCAAACTTTTGCTCTTCGTAGATTATATGATTGTATATCTGGAAAACATCAGGGATTCTACTAGAAAACTCTTAGAAGTGATGAAGGAATACAGCAGAGTCTCAGGTTACAAAATCAACACTCATAAATCATTAGCCTTTATATATACCAACAATAGTTAAGCTGAAAAAACAGTTAAGGACTCTATTCTGTTCACAGTAGTGCGAAAGAAGATGAAATATTTGGGAGTTTAACAAAGGACGTGAAGGATCTCTATAAAGAGAACTATGAAACTTTAAGAAAATAAATAGCTGAAAACGTTAACATGGAAAAATATACCATGCTCATGGCTGGGAAGAAACAACATTGTTAAAATGTCCATACGACCCAAAGCAATATACAATTTTAATGCAATCCTTATTAAAGCTCCACTGTCATACTTTAAAGATCTTGAAAAAATACTTCATTTTATATGGAATCAGAAAAAGCCTCAAATAGCCAAGACATTACTCAGAAATAAAAACAAAGCAGGAGGAATCATGCTAGCAGACCTCAGACAACGCTATAAATCGATAGTGATCAAAACAGCATGGTACTGACACAAAAACAAAGAAGTAGATGTCTGGAACAGAATAGAGAACCAAGAGATGAATCCAGCTACTTACCGTTATTTGATCTTTGACAAGCCAATTAAAAACATTCAGTGGGGAAAAGATTCCCTATTTAACAAATGGTGCTGGGTGAACTGGCTGGCAACCTGTAGAAGACTAAAACTGGACCCACATCTTTCACCATTAACTAAGATAGACTCTCACTGGATTAAAGATTTAAACTTAAGACAGGAAACTATAAAAATACTAGAAGAGAGTGCATGGAAAACCCTTGAAGAAATCCGTCTGGGTGAGTACTTTATGAGGAGGACTCCCCGGGCAATTGAAGAAGCTTCAAAAATAGACTACTGGGACCTGATCAAACTAAAAAGCTTCTGCACAGCCAAGAACACAGTAAGTAAAGCAAGCAGACAGCCCTCAGAATGGGAGAATATATTTGCAGATTATGTCTCTGACAAAGGTTTAATAACCAGAATCCACAGAGAACTCAAATGTATAAGCAAGAAAAGAACAAGTGATCCCATCGCAGGCTGGGCAAGGGACGTGAAGAGAAACTTCTGTGAAGAAGACAGGCGCACAGCCTACAGACATATGAAAAAATGCTCATCATCTTTAATCATCAGAGAAATGCAAATCAAAACTACCTTGATATACCATCTAACTTCAGTAAGATTAGCCCATATCACAAAATCCCAAGACCAGAGATTTTGGCGTTGATGTGGAGAATAGGGAACACTTCTACACTGCTGGTGGGAATGCAAATTAATACATTCCTTTTGGAAAGATGTTTGGAGAACACCCAGAGATCTAAAAATAGATCTGCCATTCAATCCTATAACTCCTCTACTAGGTATATACCCAGAAGACCAAAAATCACCTTATAACAAAGATATTTGTACCAGAATGTTTATTGCAGCCCAATTCACAATTGCTAAGTCATGGAAAAAGCCCAAGTGCCCATCGATCCATGAATGGATTAATAAATCGTGGTATATGTACACCATGGAATATTATGCAGCCTTAAAGAAAGATAGAGACTTTACCTCTTTCATGTTTACATGGATGGAGCTGGAACATATTCTTCTTAGTAAAGTATCTCAAGAATGGAAGAAAAAGTATCCAATCTACTGAGTCCTACTATGAAACTAATTTATGGCTTTCATATGAAAGCTATAACCCAGTTATAACCTAACAATATGGGGAAGGGGGAGAGGAAGGGGAGGGAGGGGAGAGGATGGGCGGAGGGAGGGTGATTGGTGGGATTACACCTGCGGTGCATCTTACAAGGATACATGTGAAACTTACTAAATGTAGAATATAAATGTCTTAACGCAATAACTAAGAAAATGCCAGGAAGGCTATTTTAACCAGTGTGATGAAAATGTGTCAAACTGTTTATAAAACCAGTATATGGTGCCCCACGATCGCATTAATGTACACAGCTATGATTTAATATTAATAAAAAAATTAAATTAAAAAAATGAACTTTCCATAGAGGCGTAGACTAATTTTTTATAACCATATTTAGAGAAAGACAGCAAAAGGAGTTTCTGGTGTCATGAGCTTTTATTTTTCACTCTGATTTTTTAACATTTCTTAGCATTGGTTATTGGGAGTGAAGAAAATAACTTGTTTCCCAAAATTTGGGATATTCCTGAGAAAAGCCCTGATCTTTTCTATTGTAGCTCCTTAAAAAGAGTTTAAAATCAAATGGTGAGGATTAAAATGCTTTACATCCATCTGGTTCATTTTTGAATTGTTGCCATATCAAAAAGAACTACAGTATAAACTGTGCTCGAGGCAAACCAGCTCTGGGGCTAGAGAGAAGATGAGGCCACTTGACACATCACGGGTGTGACATGGGATCTGGATTACTCAGGAGCTCTCTGACAAAGCTAACTGCCATCACAGCCTCCCAAAGAGAACAGGACAAGCAGCTGTGTATGCTCAAATAGTAAGATGCACAAAACCCACCCTTGCTCTGCTGCAAATAAAGAGCACACAGCAACTGCACTGCAACAACAATCTGCTTCTGATTACTGGGACCAGCCCTCAAGAACCCTCACGCTGAAGGTGAGAATGAGCACATAAGCGGCAACAACACCTGGGAGTGAAGAAGAGAGAGAGAGGCAGACGTAAACACGTGGGCACACATGGCTGCCCTGAGGGCTGCTTGGCTGCTGTGGTGTACAAGTAGCCATCCGACTTGTCTGGCTCAGAATTTCAACAGATGCAGTCTCTGAATTATCTGCCCTTTCTTCTCTACTTTTAAATTACAAACACATTTGCATTTTCAAATACTCCTTTATTCTGAGAATTATACTAGGCAAGTCAATCACAGGCTACTGCACAGAAGCCAGTAGGTACTTTGGCTATTCGCACTGCTGAGAGACAGCTTCAGCTCCAAAGCAGCTAGAAGGTAGGAGCCTTCTTTCCGTGCCTTTGTGGAATGTGGTCAAGTCTACCCACCACCGTCAAGGTGGGGAGATTGGAGAAGCCAAGTGACAAAAACATAACAATCTTAGGAAACTAACATATTGACTTCGCTACCTGTAAATAGAGTATAATTCTCTACTCCCCAATTGTAACTTGCTTTGTCTGATGGAATGTGAGCAGACTCAACACAGGCCACATCTGAGCAGAAGTCTGGAAGGCTTCTGTATGGTTTGGTTCTGTCACTCCCGTTTCTGCCCTCCACCATGAGAACAAAATTCCCCAGATAGTAGCTACTACTTCCCGTTTGATCCCCAAATAAGAAGGCACATGCAATTGAGCAGAGCCTAGCTAAGCCTAGTGGTGTGAGCGAGATAAAAGTCTCCTGTTGTAAGCCTCTAATGTTTTGCAGTTGTCTGCTTTCAGCAAATGCTGACTACAGCAGAAAGGGATATGCTTATAGCTCTTAAACTAATCTACCCAATTTCCAAATTGAAACTAGCTCAGAATCCCTTGCAGAGTTCCAAGAAGCCACATAGATCTCCTGATTCCCCGAATCATGACTCAGCTTATCTAGATAGCTGACTGCTGTGCCGTGCAGCACCTGGTGACCAATTGGACTGCTCTCCTCAGGCCAGTCGAGCTTGCCTTGGGTTCTTGACCCCATCAACCTTGCCCCGGGTCCTTAGCCCCATCACCTGTTTTTGTCTCAGGTGATGAGTACACAGAATTATTCCATATTATTCAGAGGATATAATGAGGAGAAAAATACAAAATTTAGAAGCATGCTAATTACATCTTAATACTTTCTAAAAGCGAAGATTTAATGTGATGTGATTATTAGGATATAATAGCAGTGCCCGGCTGTCAACCTTTATTAAACAACTCTAAAATTTATTAGAATAAAAGAAGTATTTCATTATGCTCACAAATGTTGAGAGTTACTAGTGTGTTCAGGGTAGAATAGGAACAAGGCATTTGAGGCTACTGCTAAGTGGCTGGCAATGCCAGCACTTGACAGGTGCCATGTAGCAGGGACCTTAGTTCTCCTAGAACTGGAAAAAAAACCTCTCATTGTTGAGACAGCGGAGAGATTCCAGTGTCACTCTCTGCCTATTCAGCCTCTCTGTGTGGCTGGCTTGCCTGAGTTTCTCAGAGCATGGTGGCCTCAAGTAGCCAGACCTAAATATAAGAAATATTGACTTCTCTGGGCGGCGCCTGTGGCTCAGTGAGTAGGGCGCCGGCCCCATATGCCGAGGGTGGCGGGTTCAGGCCCAGCCCCGGCCAAGTTTGCAACAACAAAAAAATAGCCGGGCATTGTGGCGGGTGCCTGTAGTCCCAGCTACTCGGGAGGCTGAGGCAGGAGAATCGCTTAAGCTCAAGAGTTAGAGGTTGCTATGAGCTGTGTGAGGCCACGGCACTCTACTGAGGGCCATAAAGTGAGACTCTGTCTCTACAAAAAAATAAAAATAAAAAAAAAAAGAAATATTGACTTCTCCCAGAATAAAAGAGTCCCACACAGAAGGTCACACTTAGGACCAACCTCTGAAGACATACAGTGTCATTTCTTTATTTATTTGTCAAGAGTGAATCACAGGCCAGCACAGCTACCCAGAGGTGGATTTCATGGGGAAGCCACCTTTGGAGATTAGCTACCACACCCCCTTAGGCAAAACGTTAAACTAGAGGACTTCCTCGAATATTTACAGACCAAATATTTTGTGATCCCTTGGGGTTCTTAGTACTGCTGTGCATGTTGAGTACAAGAATTTAATAGGGCATCATTCCTACCACACATATCCCAGGTTTGTACATTGACTATACAATTTACTGCACCAACTTTGTGGATAAGTAAAATGCCTTGTTATTTTTTAAAAAAATCAGTATATTACTGCAATGTTCCAAGAGATAGAAGTAAATTGTTTTAAGGGTTACCATTTTAAATACTTTTTCATTTTAATAGATTTAGAGAGAACAAGTTGAATTCAATTACATATGCATGTATATCATATAGTAGTAGACTTGGGGTTTTTAGTGTAGCCATCACCCAAGTAGTGTACATTCTGTATTTCATAGGTAATCTTTCATCCCTCGCCCCCAGAGTGCCTTTCTCACATTGCACACAGGTGTCCTGTGTATCAGTGCTGGGCTTGGCTTTGTGTAGTTTCACTAACTCATGTCTAGCTCTTCTCGCTAGATCAAAAAATTTAGACAATTTAAATTAATATTTGTCCTTGTTGGACAGTAATCAGTCATCTGATTTATGGGGAGAAATAAGAAAAGGGGTCCAAACTAATGCTTTTGAGTAAAACAGAGGACACCCAATTACATTTGAATTTCATATACACAATAAAAAATTAAGTATAAATATTTTCCAAACATTGCACAGGGCATACTCATATTTAAAAATTTATTTGTTGTTCACCTGAAATTCAAATTTAACTAGACATTCTATGTTTTTGTTTGTTATATCAGGTAACTCTAGTTTAAGAGCTAAAAGAAATGTGGAGTTTTTGGAATATGAGAAGTATTTTTTGCAAAGAATCTCAGACAACACAATATAAGGTCTGGCAGTGTCTCCTTTCATGATAACATTAATTCCTTGAATTTGAGGTTTGAGCAAAGAATTTGAGCCTTGGAGGCAAACAGTTCTAAAGACCCAGTACAGTAACAATGTTTCTATCTTGTGCATATGTGATGTTTTGGCTTCTGCCTGAAGGGCACTGGTCCAAATGTACTTTGCTTTGAATATCCTTGCTAATACACCTGAGCCACCTCACCTTGACTCAAGCAGAGTCCCCACCTCCTAAGGAAGAGTCCTCCACTTGGTGATAGGCTTTTCAAACGTGAACCAGCCAATCCTAGCCTTCTTATCTGACTCTTGTTCTTAAGCTCCAGGTTCATTACATACCTGCTCTAATCACCCTAAGGCTAGATGCCAGGCAACCAGAGATAGCTCCTGTACTCCAGAGCCCACTGAAATTATTCATTATATTCACAAAGGTCTGCTTTCACTGCTTCACCTATTTTTCCTGGGAAAGTGACAGTAAAGACCCTTTTCCTCCATTACCCCTCCTCCTTTATCTTCTGATGGACCCAAATAATTCTTTGCATGGTACCCTCTGCTATGGTGTACCTCAGAAGATGGGATGTAAATCATGTCCTTTTCCACAAAAGTTGGTTGAAAGATCAATTCTCAATTAAGGCAGATTATCAAAAGAACTGTTTATTTGCCAATACCATGCACATGGGGAGAATCACGGAGTGATTATTGCATGTCACTGGAGTTCAGACAGTTTATATACACCTTTCAGAAGGGAGGAGAAAAGGCAGAGGTGATTCTCTTTAGGGGCCATAGAGGGTTGCTAGGGAGGATGAATGAATGGGGAGAACAGATCAACCTGTAAATTAACCAGAGATATATGTTATGTTTCAAATAGACTGGGCCAGGTGTGCTTGCATCCTTAATCTTCTTTCCTGCAATATATTGAGAAAACAGGAAGGGGAAAGAAAGAAAGTGGAAATACAACTGTTCCTTTTTATGGGTCCATCTAGTTTTATGCAGATAGAGGGAGAGCCCCTCCAATGTTCCTTGATTGGAATGGCCAAACATTCCAATCAATGTAATTCCAAACATTCTTTCTACCAGGGAGTTATATTTTGGGGTAAAGTTTCCTGACCTCCTTCATTCCCCATTCTGAAACTTCCCAGAAGTTTCACACAGGAAAATTTGAGCTGGTAGCTGTGGAGAGAGATCAGGTTAGTAGTCAAGTAACAAGAGATATAAAGAGAGAGACAAAAATACAGATAAGAATGAACATAAATAAGTAGAAAAGAACAGAGCTAGGCATATTTCCCTATACTCCATTAAACCAGTTTCCTATTCTTGGGAGTAGGTCTTTCTTAAACTCATGGAGAATGTTTACTTTGTCTTTTAAGAAATGTAGATCACAGTTACTCACCCTGAGTGGCATTTTCATCAATCACACAAGCTCCTCCTTAATGGGCTGTCAGGGCATCAGGGGGCAGCAGTTTTCAAATACAACAGAGGCTGGGCTAGTGTTCCCAACAGTTCATGGTGATACAAATCTTGCAAATCTCATGAGTTCCAAATGCCAGGCAAAAAGTGGTGACCACCCAAAAGAACCTAGAATTGTGATATACAAGTGCATTTTTATAATATCATATCATAACAATAACAGTATATTGTTTGGTATGACTTCATGAAGGAAAGAGCCAAAGTTTGTAATTTGGCTAGCATTAAGTAGAGTACCTGGTAACAAAGGGTGTCAGATAACCAAGTCCACAGCATTCTGACCATCTAGGTGGAAAACACTTGTATACTTGATTGCCACACATAAGAAAAAGACCAGCATAATTTATAGATGGGGTCAAGTTGGAAGTTGTGACCTCCCAGTCTGGAGTTTCCTGCGCCTCTTCTTCCTCCTTAGCAAGTCCACATCCCCAGTGTCCATGTGTCCTTGTCAGTCTACAGGAACAGAACAGGGTACAAAATGCCTTTAGTTCAGTTATAAGCTTGGTTTTGTCACTTGACCAAGTCAGTCCAGACCTTTGCTCGGGCCTTTGAACTGACCCTGGAAATCCTTACTTTCAGATTCCCTGTCAGGGTCATCCTGCGATTGTCTTGGTGTCATCTGGTGTGGCTCACATGAATTGAGGAGGATTTTTCTTTTATTTTTATGGCAGCACTGGTAGTTGATAGGCCTTTATAAGGGCCTTCCCAGTGAGTGATAGTACATGTCTCTAAAACTTTGACGTACACACAGTTCCTTGGTCAAACACGGCAAGGCCTGTCAGTTGGCAGAGGCTAGGCCCCTTTTACTGCTGATGGCATGCGCCAAGCACAGTCAGCTTCTGTGTGTAGTTAGTCATGGCATCAAATTGTTCACATAAATCCTTACAGAATTCAGTCAGTCCAAGGATAGAAGGTTGATAGGGCCAGTAGGCATGTGGTGACTACACTATTGCAAAAAGGGTTGAACCATGGCTCCTAATTGAAGGAGTCTGAATTTTTACGGAGGCCAAAGGTAATACTTCTGGCCATTTAAGTCTAGTGTCTTGACAGTCTTTTCCTTATCTCCTTTCTATTTCTAGAGTTTTACATTCAACTTGCACTGAGGATTGAGGATGACATGAGGTATAAAATTTAAATAAGTATCCTAGAATCTTTGCAAGCAAGTGGCTTAAAATGAGTGCATTTATTTGACTCAATCTATAAAGGAATACCAAAGTGAGGAGTAATCTCAGTTACTCATTTCTTTACCACTGTTGTGGCATCTGCATGCTTAGCTGGATATCATTCAGTCTATTCACTAATTATGTGAATAATAACCAAACAGTGAGAAGAGACTATGGCTGGAGGTAAATTAAGAAAAGCAAATATGGAGTGTCAAAAAGGGAAAGTCTGGGCCTTTGGGGATCAGTTTTCTCCAGAGATTTGTTGACATTTACAAACAGTACACTGGAAAACAATTTGGTCAGAGATACTGTACAGCTGGGGCAGAACCAACTATATCTATTTTTCTTAATTAGCCTCCATTTGCCCACATGTCCCATATGATGGGAGATAAGTGCAAGACAAAAAGTGAAAAGGGGCCACAGGGAATCAACATACAGCACAATGATATTATAGCTCTATTGGCAATAAAAGTGTCAACAAAAATTTAAAATTGAGATTTTTTTAATTGTGCCAACTGTGTGGCAGACTCCAAAGGCCTATTTGAAGTCTGCATAAATAGTGGCAGTTTTTCCTTTTGCCAATGTATGGGTTCTACTGAGAGCTGTAACAAGTTTGATTCAAAGTATTTGGGAGTAAGCCTTAGCATACTTCTAGATATTTTGTCTTAACCAACATTTGCCTATACTCACTGGAGTTCAGACCTAGAAGCTTCATGGCCTCATTTGGCCAAAGACGTCAAAAGAATGAGTGAGTCTAAGAGAGCACTCTGTTTATACAGTGAAAGATCATCTACACGCTGAGCAAGAGTGGACCCCTGGGTAAAGGGTATGAAGTCCAAAACAGCTTCAAGAATTTAAGAGAAGTTTTAAGGGGACTGATCGTTATCTCTATGGTATTCAGATCCATGTTAACTATCTCCTCTGAAGGTAAACAAAAACAAAATGTGAATCAGAGTGTAACAGAATTGAAAAGAAAGTGGAGATCAATTACTCTGTTCTTAAAGTCACAGGAAGTAGACATCATTTAAGTTAGTTTCCGTCTTCTTGATAAAATATTTGATTTCAGTGCTTATTATTTTAAACTAAATAATTAGAGCTAATTTATATAAATAGGTTATAAAATATCATATACCAATCACGTAGAGACACAGAGCTTTTAATAGCTCTTATGGAAAGAATTTTTATTTGCAGGATCTTAAATATCACTATTCTTTTATTCAGACTATCAATCCTTTAATTTCTGATTTTATTGTTCTAAGTAATTACTAGCTAGGCAACAATTTGCCATTAGTAAGATTTTGTCATTTCTGGAAGTGTTCAGGGGCCAATATTTACAAACATACAGGTGCGCAGAGCTGGAAAGTAGAGTGCTCAGTTTTTCAGAAATTAGGGATCCAGCTTTTACCTTAAATGTTGGCTTTGTTTCTCAGATCTCCATGATTAGCTCAGGCAGTATTTGTTCTTATCTCAGAACACAAGAAGGAACAAATGGCTAGAACACAGAAATTTCTGCAAATTTCCAAAAGCTGGAGTCCGCACCTCCTCCAGTGCTTCCGTTTACTGTAAAGTTTCTGCCTCATCCAATCAGTCATTTGATCAGGTTCAATCTGATCTCAAACTTGGTTCAGTTTCTGTAGGAACTTCTGAACGTGGTTAGGGTTAAAAATGAGCTCAAACAATCCCAAAGAGCTCAACACACAAATGTGAGGTACTTTGGAATCTGAGCGAGAACTTAACCACAAGCCTCAGCGGCTGTGAGAGAGCAGAGGGCAGCTGGCCCAGCGAGACCGTCCACTTGGACCTCAGGACTCTATCTTGGAACTCACTTTTGATACAAATCAAATGTAGCAGAGTTTAATTGAGCAATTCACAAATTGGGCAGTTGAACTGGAAAAGATTCAGAGACTCTAGTGCTGAGAAGATTCAGGGACAGAAATGAGAAAGTGACATACAGAGAAAGGAAGTGAGGCAAGAAACAGCTGGTCAGCTCCTGGAGACCCCTTGAACTTAATACAGTGTTTATCTTACTTAAATACAGTTTGAACAGTTGATTCCCTCTGATTGGCAAAAACTCTATGATTAGTGAAAATAACAGGGTAGCAGGAGAGAAGATGACGGAGCAGACTGTAGAAAGGACAGCCAGCCAGCATTTTGCTTTTGAACTTTAAACCCAAAGATATCCCTTTAAGTGAAACCAATAAGCCTTAACCATGGCTATAACTTAATTGAGGAAGCAAGAGGTGTTTTTAAAGAAGTGTAGAACAGTTTTTATAAGCTCTACAAACGTCACAAAAGCAACTCAGAGAAAGAAAAGTTTTTACTAGTTATAAAAAAGATTTAACCTATAATCTTATCCAGCCGTATTTCCTAGAGTCCCAGCTTTTCAGCGAACTATTCATACATGAATATCTAAAAGCCTCTCATGTCTCAACAGAAGACAGGAAAGTAACAGCTGAGCCAGAAGGGAAAAGAATCAGCGAATGGCAAAATATACACATATCAAACCAGAACAGGTTCATCCCTGCTCAGGAACCAAACTTAGTCTACTGAGTGAAAGCACAGAACTTTAGCCAGTAGGACACATTAGGTTGGGACAAGGAGGAAAGGGAACAAATGTTTCGTGTAGGGGGTGTCCCCTGAGAAACAGATGGTGCCAGAAGATGCTTTGTCTACTAGCAGGAACAAGACAGGGCTCCCAAGAAAAAACAGACGACACGTGAAGGGGGTCCCCAAAGGCAGAGCAGGTATTTAGTCCAAGATGGCGGTCTCCAGGGGTTGACCAATCAGAAAGAGGTAGAGATATGAAGAAGGACTGGAGGTGAGTATTTGAAGCACAGCTGAACACCCCTTAATAGCATAGTAAAAATCATACCCACTGGCACCTTGACAGTTTATAAATACCAAGGCAACCCGCAGAAATTGACTTACAAGGATAGAAAGGGGGAGGGTTTGTCATTCCAAGAATTCTCCTTTTCCCAAGAGAAACCATGACTATTTTGCCCCCCCCCAACTTCACACATAATTAGGGAAACAGCATCAAGGATAGAAATCTTATCAAAGGCAGAGACTCCTCCACTCATGGGGTGGACCAGTCCTACCTTCAGGACATTCTACACCGTGACAAACTTTGGCACTTTACCTGTTTGCACCTACTTGCTTTGATTACCCACTCCATCATCTTGGTACCGGGAACCATTCTTTGGCATTGGGAACCAAGAATCAGAAAACATGGCGACCTGATATCTGGACCTCAAGCATGACAAGATACGAGAGAGATTGGCCTCGCCATTATTTCCACAGGGCCAATGTTCAGATATTTTAGATTAGATATTTGTTCTTCAAATACGTAGACTAGATATTTGTTTTAGATAAGATATTTGTTCTTGAATTTTGTCATGGTAATTTTTAAGGCTAGCCACAATGCTATGTATCTTCCTTCTAATCTAATTTCTTCAAATTAGGCAAGCTGTTTTGAATAAGAGAACTCTAAATTTTTTTGTCTGTTTAAGAAAATTTAGAAGTATTTTAATTTAAAGGACCCATCTTTTGACCATTAATCTCAATGCAGTATGCATTTCAAAAGTGACTCAATCCAGTGCCTCTTTATAGAAAGCCCAAGTGGAAATTTTCCAGGGTTATCCTAGAGAGGGCACAGGGAAGACAGTTCCAAGATTCCCCAAAATTCACTTTGAGAAATAAACAAGATGTAGGACAAAGAC
This sequence comes from Nycticebus coucang, assembly GCF_027406575.1. Lineage (NCBI taxonomy): Eukaryota > Metazoa > Chordata > Mammalia > Primates > Lorisidae > Nycticebus > Nycticebus coucang. Next base: position 1,298,905 of record NC_069780.1, read on the forward strand.
TCCCCAAAATCTGGTCATGTTCAGTACAAACTGCACTGCTCAGAACTTACATGTGTCAGACCTGCAGTCTTTTCCTGAAAAAACACACCCTGAATGGCAGAGACTAAGGAGCATTCCCACTCAGTCACAGGATGAGAGGGACACTGTAGACGGGTTTTGTTTTGGGGACCTACAGTAACTTTTACCTTCATAGATGCCAGTCAGGCCAGAATGTGTCACTGGCTGATCTGCAGGGCCACCTGGGGTGCAGGCTCATGGGGTGCTAGGTTTGAGTTCTACTCTGTGGTCAAAAACCACCCAGAAAGACAACTGGCAAAAGAGCAACAACAAACAATAACAACAATAAAGGCTGAGAAGGGATGTAAAGAAAGGGGCTTGAGGTGAGGGGTGGAAGCAAGCCTGGGCTGCAGGACAGGGAAGTGTGCAGGGCCCATGGGACATCCCCACTCGACGATACTCACCAAAAAAGGGAGAAGAACGTGGGTGTGAGGTAACCTGGGTAACCAATCACCAAGAGAAAGAGCCAATAATCAATGACCAATAGAAAAAGGCAATAATGCCAGGAGGCACAGGCCAGTGAAAGAGTTGCAGCCAATTTCAAACAGAGGGAAAGAGGGTGTTTGTTTCTCTGCACCACCCTTGTGTCTCCATCTCTCTCACCAATTCTTCATGAGAGGGACCTCTTCCAACTTTGGGAGTACTCTAAGCTTTCTATTTGTTCTTAAATTTCTCTTTGTTACATTGAAACTTGTGCAGTTTACTTTTGCTTTCTATTCAACCACTCCAGTTTTATTTGCTTTTGAGTACTGCTGTGCCTCAGTTGAACTTTCTTGTTCAGAAAAGTAATCAAACCAGGTCAACTGGGTTTGGGGAACGAGGATCCTCAAACCCCAATAAAGGCTAAATCCGAGGACATGGAATCAATCTTGGAACTGTCATACTTTGGAGGCTGAGGCAGGAGGGTCACTTGAGCCCCAGAGTTTGAGGTTGCTGAGAACCAGGATGACACCAGGGCACTCTAGCCTAGATAACAGAGTGAAAGTCTGTCTCAACAACAACAACAACAACAACAAAATTAGGAATATTCCTACCACAAAGTATCAAAAAGAAAGAAAAAGCAATACAAGAGTCATTCACAAGACTAATCACCCACAAAAATTTTTCTCTCATTAATCTTAAATTTGGAAAGGACAATGGTCTTTTACCATCTGCTCAACTGGACCCCACAGAGAGGAGGAAAACCAAGAGTCAGACTGGCAAGAAAGTTATCATAAATTATCACACCACATCAGAAGTTATCATAAATTATCATACCACATGGCTGACTAGTCAGAGTTCAGATGATCCTCACCATGGCTTTGAGACCACACTGATGCCCCAAACTGTAGGAGGGAGGGAAATTGTGCCCTTTCCCCCAAAAGTTGGCTGAAAGATCAACTCATAGTTAAAGCAGATTGGTAAGAGAACTGTTCACTGGCCAATACCATGCACATGATAGAATCAGTGGTCAGCTCCTCTCTCTGGAGTTCAGACACTTTCCACACCTTGGGGAGGCACAGGCGATTATGTTTGGGGGCCAGAGAGGGTTTCCAGGGAGGGGGAACAGATCGACTTGTAAAGTAACCCGAGAGACAGGTATTGTGTTTCACATAGTTGGGCCAGAGCTTCTTGCATTCTGGATCCTCTTTCCTGCAATATATTGAGAAAACAGGAAGGGGAAGCGAGACAGAAATTGTTCATCTTGATGGTCCAGTGTGTTTTGATCAGAAGAACCTCTAATTCAAAACATTCTTTACACCGGGGAGTGGTATTTTAGGGTTTAGTTTCCTGAGTTCTTTCACTTCCTGCTCTTGGGAATTGTGAGCAATAGAATTATCTCTTCAATGGCGGTCATGTTTAGATCTATTGGCCTGTCTATACCTCTAATTTTCTGATAATACACTATTTTATTTTATGTTTTTTTTTTTAATTTCAGGGTACAAAAAGTAGAGTCCCTGTGCAGTTGTGTCCCCCCAGGAGGTGTGCCGTGCGTCTTCTCATTGTGCCCATTGGGTGGCAGCACTCCAGTGTCTCTCCCTCCCCCTCCTCCACCTCCCCCCAACTGAAATTGAATTGAGTTTTTCTCTTGAGTGGGTGTGTATCAGATGGTGTACTGACTTTGTATTAGTATTGAGTACTTTGGAGACTTGCTTTTCCATTCTTGTGGTAATAAACTACTAAAACAAGCAAATGTTAAAGTCAGTCTGACTCCACATTTTACATCCTCTCCTTTCTTTTCCAGCACATTTGTAGAAAGCTGATAAGGGAGGAGACAACTCTCTAGGACCTGCAAGTAGATGATTCAAGTGATGATAATTCAAGCAATTACCTCCCCCCCACTTTTTTTGAGACAGAGTCTCACTTTTGTCACCTGGGTTGAGTGCTATGGTGTCACAGCTCACAGCAACCTCAAACTCTTGGGCTCAAGCGATCCTCTTGCCTCCACCTCCCAAGTAGCTGGGATTATAGGTGCCCACCACAATGCCCGACTATTTTTAGAGACAAGGTCTTTCTCTGTCTCAAGCTGATATCCAACTCGTGAGCTCAGGTGATCTGCCTGCCTCAGCCTCCCAAGTGTTGGGATTATAGGCATGAGCCAGTGGGTCCATGGAGTGTTAAAAATGACACTCCTTTTTAACACCAGACGCAAAGAAGCAAATAATCAAACCAATGTTACTGAGTCACCCAACAGAGAGCAAGTTTAGTTCTCATGTCACAATAGCATCTGACATCAGAGCTCCCCAGAGAAGCAGAGGGACCTCCAGGGCCTGCTGCAGCAGCAGGGGTGACCCCAGAGCAACTGGCTATAACAGGCCTCGGCCCAGAGACCCCACCAAGGATCCTCTTGTGTCTTCTTTTTCTGGGCTCGGGAAACACTGGTTAGTGTATACTTCCTTTTGTAAGAAAATTGCCAGCTACTCACAATGAAGTTTACTGCTTTATTACGGCATAAAATCTTCTTGTCAGAAGGAGGGAAAAAGTAACTTTTCCTTTCACTGTAGATAAAGAGGCTGAGCCTTTGTTTTGAGCTTTGTGGACTTTATTGCTTTACAGGCTGCTCCTTTGCTTTTTTATTTCAAAACTCAAGACAGACTTCCCAGAACCAGGGAGCTCTTTCACCCAGCCAGGTTTTTTGAGTGTTTAAGCCACACAGGGGCAGAAGCAGTAGCTAGAAGGCAGTCAGAGAGGTGGGACCTTTTGTTATGAAAGCATTTTATGAACAGACTAGAAATGGTCATCAACATGAGCATAGGCTGGGGCCTGCTGCCTCACTGGCTGTGACCTTTCCTTCCTTTCTGGCTCACAGTCTACAGTGGACAGAATTTCTGGCTCACAGTCCACAGTGGACAAAAAGAGTAATTATAGCAGGTTCCACCAGTGAAAAAATATGGTAACCTTTTCTAACAATTTCTACAAGTGGAAGCAAGGGGAAAATCTATACCCACATTCTAATGAGATGTTCAAGTTCCCTAATTTTAATGAACTATTTCTTTTTAATTGAGATGAGGGTCTCACTATGTTGTCTATGCTGGTCTGAAACTCTCAGACTCAAGGGATCCTCCCTCCACAGCCTCCTGAGCTGCTGGAACTATAGGCAATGCCAGCTTATCTGGCTTAAGGTCACTATTTCTAATCAAGCATAACTGCTATTCAAGGTCTAATCAAGGTCGCTATTTCAACAAGCATCCTGCATGTTTAATCATTGAAAAGTTTTATCAAAGTAACTTTTGGCCTGAACTCCAATTCGTTTTGTCTGTGTTAACATCACAGCTCACTCTCTTCTTCTGCTCCACCAAGTCTCTATAATAACCTCTAAACTACACTCAGAGCACACATCTCTGTCACTCACTCCCTAGCTCCCGCTTTCCTACAGAACGTTGTTAATTCACTTCACTTCCCAAACACTCCAAGCATTTTTTTTAAGTCTTCAAATTACATTCAAGCTGCTTACATAAGCTTTCAAGTCTCTTTAAAATCTTGCTCTATAACACAATTACCAATTTGTCTTCTATTATTCTAATACATGTATCTCACACTTTTGCAAAAAAATGGCTTTTCTAAACCATTTCTTATCTCCACTTTTCTACTGTTCTTTCCATCTGTAATATCAAATCCTGTATTTCCAAATCCTATCTGTCATTCAAGGTCATCTTCTAGGTACATTCTACTCCAAACTTTGTTAGGAAATAATTTCTTCCTTTTAAAGCTCACAGACATGGGATGGCACCTGTGGCTCAAAGGAGTAAGGCACCAGCCCCATATGCCGGAGATGGCGGGTTCAAACCCAGCCCCGGCCAAAAACTGCAAAAAACCCCCAAAACAAACAAAAAAACCCCTCACATACATTGTACAGTTATCGCATGGAATGTATCTACATTGCATAGTATTACTTGTATATAGTCACTTAGAAAGTGGAATAAACACTTATTCAGTATCGACCCCGATAAATGTGTTCCAAGTTGCCGGCCTATCAACAGCAAATAAGATACACAGAGGTGGGCCTTAGAGAGTCTCTGAACTGTGGTGCAGAGTGGCGTTAAATAAATCATGGTCCCAGTGACTTGTGCTTTTGGGGAAGGAATTCTCACCACCTGATAAGATTCCAGCCATCTCCAGAAGACAGTTAGTGAAAGAAACCAGATCAGAAAGCAAAAGGGCAACCCCCCCTCCCCAGACTGCTGGAGTCTTCTAGGCCAGCGTTCCTGGGAAACTTCCTACCCCTGTCCCTGCCAGTATTGGAGATAACCCCTGGTGGGAAGATCAGCAAACTTTCTGCAGAAGAGACTGACCCCCTACCCCCACCCCACATTCCAGCTACACTGATGGGGTCAGGGGTTGATAAAAGCTTCCTCAGACTGTGGGAGCCCAGCTGCTCCTGGCAGATTTCACTCTGCTCTTTTCTCAGTAAAAGCCTCCCCACATTGCTGGGCTGGCCTCCTCATCTTCCTACAGATCCTCAGTTCACTCTGTCCCTGAGCCCCTCAGTGTTATGATATATGTCATATGGATTCTTGTTAAAGGAAAGAACGCTGCACTTTAAAGGCATATTACATGGAACACTAAAGTAATTTAGGAGGGCTGTGCTTTTGAACATATTTAAGAAAGACAAATGGTTCTATATGACAACAAAAATTCCTTTGCTTGTCTAGGACATAAGCTATCCATAATTATATGTGAAAAACAAGTCTGGAAAGGTTTAGGGCTGGTCTCATGAGTCGGAACTGACCAAGCCAATTACTTCCATACTTAGAGCTTATAACATGGACATAATTCAGATTAGTTTTTCAAAAGGGCACTTTACTCCAGCACTGATATGGAGGATATCCTTTCTAGATTGTGGTATTATAATATCAAATATAAAACAAATCTGGATTTAAGAAGGACTTCTTTGAAAGGATTATCTCAAGGGGCTGAGGCTGGGGTGGACATGCACCACTGTAATAGCAGAAGGTGGGCTACCGCAGGGGAAGGTTCTGACCAAGAGATCAGCACGTGCGTTCAGAGTCAGGCACAAAGGGCTTTTCTTCCACCCATAAGTGCCACCTAAACTAGAAAGAAGCAGGATGAAGTGGGGGAGGGGGGGCTCTGACAGAAGAGTAGATCAGAGGACATTTTACCTGAGGCTGACTGTCCGCAGGAGGCAAACACATAGGAAGAGTGATTGCAGGTTCAAGCTGAAGGTGAATCCAAGGTCATGATCCTGCAGAAAGAGAGAATTTTAACCAAAGTATAGATAACAAACATTTCTTTCCTATTGTTCCCTGGGGATAAACAGTTCAGCTAATCATTTATGGGGCAAAGGACAGGCCTCGCAGGGTCTGTGACTGCTCCTGTAGGTGAGGAAGCCTTGTCTCAGTCACATGGGAAGGGCATATCTGCACTGAGTCATCTTCTGCAACAGGAAAGCATAAAGAGGTTTCTTCAACCTTTCCAGAGCACAAGGTTCAAGTGAAACTCGTATTATCAGTAACGATGAAAAGTCAGATGTCAATCATCTGTCCTCCTTAAAGTTCAAGGTGACCTCCACAGCATGCTGAGCCACACAGCATGAGTGCAGACCAGGCAGTGGGCCTGTCTTGTCTGCTAATCACAAATTGAGCAATACAGGGCAATTATTTTATGCTAACATTTTTATTTATTTATTTTTTATTAAACCATAGCTGTGTACATTAGTATGATCGTGGAGTACCATACACTTGGTTCATAGATCGTTTGACACATTTTCATCACATTAGTTAACATAGCTTTTGTAGTATTTTCTTAGTTATTTTGCTAAGCCCTTTACATTCCATGTGAATCCTAGTAAAGGGCAATTATTTTAAATATCATTTTTACTATAAAAGATAACAACGCTTCTCTCTCTCACTGAGTGGCACAGGCCAAGCATTAAAATGCCTGTAAGCACACTTTGTGTATTGCAAAACAGCACACAGGATTGCTGTTATTTGTGTGAAATAAATGTTGGCTGAACAGTGAGTGAGGCAGACAAGGAGGGGACAGGGCGCTCCCTGCTCTCTCCTTGCTCCTGGTCAGAGCGCACAGCTGTCCTCTGGCCCACCCTGACCTACGCATCTTGCCCAAGTAGGAAAGAACAAGGCAGGCTTAACTTGCCAGAGACAGAAAGTTACCACCCCTCGTCTAATTACTTACCAAAAGCCTGATTGTGGTAAGCAATATTTATGGAGAAGTGTTCGAAAGGAGTAAATTCAATCTGTCCCTCTGGATATTTAAGTTGCTGCCTTTGGATCAGCCAGTCTGTCAAAGAGCTGTGAACCACTTGTCTCTCATGAAGTGACTAACCTCCAGCAAGATGAGCCTCATGCCGGAGGAAAATGGAGTGAGTCAGAGCTCTGGCCCAAGACCTAGGGCAAACCTGCCTTTGAACCCTGTGCTAGCTCTTAATCCCTGTGACCTTGAACAATTTATTTCACCTCCTTAGGCACTATCTATAAAAGGGTTTCACTTGGGCACTTTCTCATAGAGTTCCTGGAAGATTATATAAAATTATAAATTGAAATGTTTATCACAACTTCTGGAGGCAATAAACCTCTTTTAGGGTTTGTTTCCAGCTAAAAAATACGTTCTGAACTCTATAGCCTTAGAACCTCCACAGCCAAGTCTGTAAAAGTAATCTTTTCCTTTGGCCATGGAGGATCAAAAAGCAAGTTGACATTGCCCCAATGAGGGCTCTCAGAAATGGACAGGAATCTGTACCCAGAGGTGTGAGACTATTGGGGTTGGTCTATTGGACATGCAAGTCAATGGAGGTAGAGTCACCCAACTCCACTGGCCCTGTGAACTAGGGACTGGAGGGAGGCAGACAGGGAGAGAGGGAAAGAGCAGTGTGGGGAGAACACAAGTTCCTCACAGCTTTTTACTTGGGACTTTAGTTCTTTTCTGCTGCACACTTAGATTCCTGACTGCCCTCATTGGACAACCGTATGTCTCGTTTTAGAGATGTATGTTTTGATGACATAAACATCATTTATTATTTTTAAATTTTTATGGAACAGTGGCTAGTTGCATCAGAATAAGATTAAACATAGAAGGGAAGCAAGCAAGGTTGCAGGTGCCCACAGCCCCCACTTGGGAGCTCCAGGCTGTAGTGATCACTGTCACTCCTGGGGACAGACACTGCCCTGCAGCTGGGCAACGGAAGGATCTGCCTCCTAAAACAGGAAAACAAAACAAAAAACACATAGAAGTAGGTACTGAAATGTCTCTCTCCCATTTCTACCCTCCATCTATCCAAGTAATTCCCATTTTTCATCCCTGTTAAATAACTGCTCTTGTTAGTGCGTTTTATACAAATAATACAATAATGCCTTTTTTGTACATTACTCTTTATGTCTGACAGTGTTTCAGGGTTTCTATGGCTATACATTTAAGCTTCTTCATTTTTAAAAATATTTGTACTATGAAGCATTTATTGGACTTTACTAACTGATTTTAGATTATTTTCTATCTTTTATTAACAAACACTGCTGATATGAATAATCTTGTAAATGTATTGTTTTACATGATTCGAGGAATATCCATAAGATAATTCCCATGAATATAATTGCTGGATTACGAAGGGTCATTAATGACTGTTCGCAAAGCCCTGAGCAAATCGGTACTTGTCAGTGTGTTCAAGTTCACCTCCACGGCTATGCCTTTGGCCTTCATGTGAGCAATGTTATCAGGCTCATCAGCACATAGTGGAATTCTGACCATGGGAACTCTGTGATAAATAGCTTCATAGACCCCGTTCATTCCACCATGGTGATAAAAGCTTTGGTTTTTGGATGACCTAGTTGAGAATTGGATGAGAAATTGGAGATTCTTATTATAAAGTGTTAAAAGAAATTCAAGACCTAAGGGGAAGACACTGAGATGAGTCAGGCAAGGTGGCAGCATTCAGCATTCTCTGTAAAGATGAGCACATAGGTCACTGCTACCAAAGACTCAGTCCTCACTGAATTGTCTGAAAATTTTGCCTTAACAATAGAAAATGTGAAATCTATAAAATAAGTGACCAGTTCTTTAATTGTATCTAGTATGAAATTGGAAGTAAAAGGAAATATGTCTATAATATTTAAATGTTTATTGAATACACTACATGTCAGACAGTGATTCGGTTTGTCCCTCTTCCAAATAATTGTTGTCACTTTCTTATAGTGTTATCAAGAAGGTCATTTTCTGGGGATACCCAATCATAGAGCTGAGTATTGGCTCCCACTGTGGCTGGCTTCTTCCCTTTGTGTCACCACAAAACCTGTGGAAGAAAATTATGTATTTCACAACTTAAACAACAGAATAATAGCATTAGTAAATTTTGAGTAATGTAATCAAATAAAAATTAGAAATATCCTTTAGATATTTCATAATACAACTATCTGAGGAGTGGAAACATATAGTTGTAGTAAAAACAAAGTTGAAATTAATTGAGTATTATAAATTATAACATGCAGATTGTTACATGAAAATATTAAAATTGTAATAGGCTTTTAACTCTGGAAAACTGTAATTGATTAGAAAGAGTACATCAATCTAAGCTTCTACTCCTATACCAAACCCTACTGGATAAATTTCTGATACAAATGAACATGTGGAGAATGTTCTTGAACACAATTCCTCTCTATTTTGCTGTATCAGTTTCCCCGTTTTAGGGGGATGGGGGGATCTTGGAGCTAAGACAGTTCAGGACTATTTCTGGAGTAGTCAGCACAGGCTATAAAATTTCAAATCCTAAAATATGAGGTAAAAATTCTGTGTTTCATTTCTATTACAGACAAAAGGGGAAAAGGTAAGTTTGTTTTCATAGCAACAGCAAGGCTCAGTAGGCTAATGATAAATTGCACCCAAATACCCTGTTATAATGTTTTGTAAAATTTTTACATAATACAAATTAATGCCTGTCATGCTAAGTGGAAAAGGAGATTCAAGTTCAGATAGAATTCACACTTCTTCCAGAGTTTGAATAGCCACCTGTCAGGAGTGGAGGTTATACTGACCTTCTGTGGAATCCTGGGCCAAGGCTGAAGCAATGAGATTACTTTTTCTTCTTTAAGATTTTGGACAATCGATCCCAGAGAAAACACCACAATGCCATCTTCACTTGAGCTCTGGACCAATTCTTCCATTTCCTGCAGAGAAAAAAAAAAAAATTGGTATTACAGAGGTACAATATCACGAAGAGTAAAAAAGAGTTTACTTACACTTGTAAAATAAAGTTCTGGGGAGTTACATTGTTCGTACATTCCGACATATATCACCACCTAGTCTCTTTAAGAAGAAGTCTGTGTGTGAAATGTAGGCTTACATACACATTAATTAATTACTCAGAAATGCACACAGTAGAGTCCTTGTACTAAACGTGATAAGAGTACAGTTATTCTCATGTTTGGTTGACATCAAATTCTGAAAACAGAATTTGCTAACTCAGACATTGGTCTGGACAAGGATTTTGTGAATAGGATGTCAAAAGCACAGCCAAGGAAAGAAAAATAGACACACGGAATTACATTAAAGTATTAACCATCTGCAGAGCAATAAAAAATCAACAAAGTGAAGGGGCAGCCTGCAAGATGGGACAAAATGTCACAGACTTATTATATATATTACATATATTATTATATGCCATTTATAAACAAAGTTAAAATAACTATTCCTTGAAAGGAAGCCACAAAATGTTATCTGGAATAGACCTCTGTAATTACTAGCACACAACTTCCTGTCTCATGAATTATCAATGTGTAGATCCACTGACCTTTTTGATATGGATTCTATAATAATTTTCTTTCATTTGTGTGTTTGTGTGTGTAACCATTGTTGTGTGAGGATATCTTTATATCTGTAATTTTACATAGATGATCACCTAGAGAGCCAGGGAAATTGCCCTGTCTCTTTCTGAACCCCTAATTAAATAGAATTTCATTATATCAGGGCTCAATAGAGCATGCTTTTCAGCTATAATTTGTCGTGTAATAAAATGATATTCACATTCAGAAATGAAATTTCGTTCTTCAGTATACATCGTATATAAAAAATAAATCAATACTTCTAGTACCATTGACCCTTCAAACTTTCTAAATGAATTTTACTCAATACAAGAGATTAGAGTGTTCTCTTCATTCCTTATGATAATTAAACAGTGTTCTTACTATTGCTATTTCTGTAAATGTACATAGTTTTATGATGTCTTGCTATCAGTTTTAAACATAAGATAGACTTTCTCACGCTGGAAGGAGGATCAGCACCAGTACACAGTTTAAAGTCCTCCACCTCATTCCTCTTAAGCAGGTGGTGCATGCGAGTCCCTGCTTTCCACACCACCTGGTGACCCTGCTCCTGTGGGACAAGTAGGTGTAACCTACAGGACTCCCACCACTGAGTCCCCGTGCCTCACCAGGGCTGTGCAGATACACACAGTGACCACCTCCTACCCACAGCGTGACCCCATGAACTTGGACCTGCTGGTTGTGATCCCACCAATTGTCAATCTCCAGGCCATGAATGCCCCCCTCAAGCCCAACAAGGTAACACCACGGACCCAGCAGAGACTTTGGTCCACAGGCTCCTCACTCTTCTCCTTGGTGCCTCTCAGTGGTTCATTGTGTATCCCCCAGAGAGCCTCCCCCTTCCCCTGATCCCTAGTGAGCGTGAAACACCCTTCTCTGGAGGCTGTGAGTAAAGCACCGCATCTGGTATTTCCTGTACTTCACATCGCATTTGACCAACACACAAACATAACATCTGTTCTTTTCAAGTTCTCACAGACACTTAATATCTTGGTAGGAGAAAAAAGAGACAGATCATACAAGAGCCACAGGGTGTCTGCCAGTACAGACAAGTGTCCTGTGAGAGGGACACCTGGTCACAGGTTGGACACTTAGCCTTCCAACAGCACAGAAAAGTATCCTCTGGAAGGCGTATTTTAAGAACTCAGAACCAGGCACCCAGGATTCCTGTCAGGGCAGGACTAGAGTTGGTCACTTTTAGGACAGAAAGCTGAACACTAAATCATTAAAAAAAATACAATAATTACCCATCACTCATCTTGCTCCTCACTATGGTTCCTCCAACATCGTTATAACCACACATTCTTTTTTCTCTGAAGACTCACACAATTTTCTTTTTTACTACAAAAGAACATGCCATCAGGATGGAGAAACACTAACGCAAACCTTGATTTCTCATTTCCATGAGCATTACTACTTCATGCTGATGGTTTGGCATTTCTGTAGCTGTCTGCAGAGGTTGAGATCTTGTTTTACTCAAGTGATTTCTATAAAATTTCAGCTAAAATTCCCACTGGCTCTTCTCAAGGGTTAGTCACAAATCACAACTCATTATATGATTACAGACACAGTTTAAGTGTGTCCCATCGCAGTAGAAGCCATAACTACTGTAAAATACTGAAAAGGAAAATCTAGGAGTTATCCTCAATGCCTTCTCTTCCCTCAGCACTGACTTCTTCTCATTCACTAAGTGCTGTGAAATACATTACAAAGGGTCTCATTAAAGTATGTTTGTTATGAATGAGGGCATTTATCATAAAATAATTGAAAGGAAGGCTAGTGTAGTAGCTTAACAACCTCTGTGGTGGTTCTAACTTCCTGTTAGAGTCAGTACCCACAGTATAGTAACACTGACGTTTTAGGACGAACTTGTTTTCTTGTCGTTCTTCTGCCTAATTCCTCAGGATAATGCTCAAAAGGCCTCCTTAGTACCAACAAGAAGCCCTGACATGGAAAGTGAGTATAGAGTAAAAAACAACATTCAGCTCATGCTTCAGAATTAAAGACCATAATCTTCAAAGGAAAAGCAGTTATTGTTATCATAAAATACAAAACACGTGTGTGCCCACCTTCGGGAGTGGTCTGATGGGTTTGCAGTGCAGTCCTCCAACAAACTCAAAATTAGGTAAGTACCGTTGAGAAAATTCAAAATCCTAGTATGTTCGTATTAGCCACATTTCAGCTTTTCCCAGGGTCTCAGAAAATGTAGTAGATCTTCCTAAAGGCGATAAATAACAGTTGGGTGGGAGGAATTAGCATATCTTTTTTCCCCTTTTGAGGAGGCAGAGTCTTGCTCTGATGCTGAGGCAAGTGTGCAGAGGTATCATCATGGTTCACTGCAACCTCAAACTCCTGTGTTCAAATGATCCCCCGCTGGAGTCTTCTGAGCATCTAGGATGATTGGCAAGGCCACCACACATTAGAGTTGGTAAGTAGAGTTAGCATGTAATTCAAATGAATAAAATTGCCCCACTAATTATCAAAAAACTATCAAGGGAAAAACAAGTTTATGTCTTATGGAACAATATGACTCTTAGATGACACATAGAAAGTAGAATTAATGCAACAAGAAGGGATAAAAGAATATAAGAATAAAGAGAAAAAAGAAGATAAGGATGAAAGGAAGAAGAAAGGAAGGTAAAGAAAGACAATTATAGGTAACTGTATTTTCACAAGGTAAAAAGCAAATTGACCACAACTCTAAACTACAAAGAAATTTATTACTCATATTTTTTCACATTAATTGCAGATGATAGATTAGCTCCATAGCATCTTCAGCACATCACAACTCTGTGGTCCCTAATTTCCAGTCAGGGGTCTTTGAAAGTTACCGCCAAGATCTGCCCTCTTCTGTAAATAAAGCCTCCTGTATTTTGTTTTGTCACTGAAACCAATGGGCCACATTTATTAGTAACAAAGTCATGACTAATTTTTACCCATAAAGAGCCCTGTTTAGGTTGTGGCTATCACATGAGCATATTAGGAATATTACACACATACATCAGTGTTTTCCTTCAAAACACATCCTAAGTATTGATCTTAGTTTTTTAATCTAAGAAGAACTAATTGCAAATACCAAGTCAATTATTTCTATTTACAAAAAACCCCAAAACTTACTAGGCGAACGATAGAAAAGGAAAGTATCAAATGAGAATTCTTTTCTCTTTAGATTTCTAGTAAAAGCTGGTGGTGCTATATACCCTGGGTGGAAAGCCTCCTTTCAGAGTTACTCTAGTGTTTGAAGTTATGTCAGGATTTCATAGTAATCCTGCAAAAAGACAAAACATCTCAGGAAATGTTTCGATGTCAGCAGCCATGCTGAGATGGTCTACAGAGGATTTCTGAAGATTCTCTAAAGTATCTGAGAGAGATAAAATAATTGATACCTTTTCCAATAGAAATTTTATAAAAATGAGACTAACAATCAGTGATTCCCTAAAATTTGTACTACAGATTTGAACTAATCTTTACTGGTGCTAATCATATTTCAGATATTACTGGCATTAGGAAAGTAGGTTGTATTATTCTTACAGCAAGTATTTTACTCTCTTAAGCAAGAGGAGCTACAACATTTTCTATCATGAGATCTGATTGTAGTGGACTCATATGCAATGTCCTATATGTTATGATTTTTTTCAATATTTCTTTTCAAACTTAGATTAAATGAAAGGAAGAGTCACTTACCTCATACCTCACTGTGAAACTGTTTCCAAACTGAAAATCATAATCCTGGATCCAGAAACTCTCCATCTGTTTATAACTGAATAGTATTCCATGGTATACATATATGCCACAGTTTATTAGCCCATTCCTGGATTAATTATCTAGGAGAGGGTAATTGGTGGGACCACACCTACTGTGCATCTTACAAGGGTGCATGTGAAACTTACTAAATGTAGAATATAATGTCTTAACACAATAACTAAGAAAAAGCCAGAAAGGCTATGTTAACCGGTGTGATGAAAATATTTCAAATTGTATATAAAACCAGTACATGGTACCCCATGATTGCATTAATGTACACAGCTATGATTTAATTAAAAAATAAAATTTAAAAAGAAAAAATTAATTTTTAAGATTAACATAGATTTTTCTCTAGTTAAATATTCATTGAATGGAATCAAACAAATATAATGTCTCAGTAAAGTGTTGCTTCAGCATTCTAGAACTTAGTAACAAAACACACAGAGTTGAGTCAAATTTATTATCTAGATAGGCAATGAAAGAATTTTAAAAATTATAGTTAATATTTCACACACAGAAACATATATCCAGTCTACACTAAGTGCAAAGTGCCATAAGGGTTAGGAGAATACTCATTCCCTACCCCACACCCACATGGACCACCTGCTGCCTTAATGATAACACACTGGACACCTTATGGGGAGGGGAAACTTGCCTTGTCCCACAAAAGTTAGTTGTGAGATCGAATCACAGTTAAGACAGATTAATAAAAGAAAGTGTTTATTTACCATGGAAATGAGAAGAGTCACAGAGTGATCACCTGATATTGGGCTACCTGGACTGGGGAAAACAAAGATTAATATTTAACTGCTGGCTGTCACAATGGTAAAAGTTACAGGGTTTCTTTTTTTATATTGTAAGCAATAGATTTAATCAATGCTTAGCCAAAATGTATTACATTTGTAAATATATCATACAGCATTTTCTTTTTCTGTTTTTTTAAATTTCAGATTAATATGCGGGTATAAACAATTAGGTTACAATTTTTGCATTTATTATATGGAGTCCTTTTTCTAATTGTGCTCCTCACCCAGAAGGTGTGTGCCATACACCCCCACATTGTGCCCATTAGCTGGGAGCACACCAGTTCCCTCCCTCCCCCTCCCTCCACCTTTCTTTCCCCCCAACTTCAATTGAATGGAATTTTTCTCTTATGAGGGTGTGACTAGATCGCCTACAGGTTTCATATTAGTATTGAGTACGTTGGATAGTTGCTTTTCCATTCTTGTGATATTTTACCAGAATGTATTTTAACACTATCGAGGATAATACAAAGGATGTAAACTCTCCATCTTTTTATAAGTGAATAGTATTCCATGGTATATATATGCCACAGTTTATTAGCCCATTCCTGGATTAATGGGCATTTGGTTGCTTCCACATCTTGGTGATTATAAATTAAGCTGCAATAAACAATTTACTATGAATATACTTAAGATAAAATAATTATTTTTTCTTCAGGGTAGATGCCTGGTAATGGGATTGTGGGATCAAAAGGAAGGTCTATTTTAAGTTATTTGAGGATTCTTCATACTTCTTTCCAAAGATGCTGAATTAGTTTGCAGTCTCATCAACAGGGTAAAAGTGTTCCCTTCTCTCCACATCCATGCCAGTATCTGCCACTTTGCAACTTAATTATGTGGGATATCCTCCCTGTGGTCAGGCGATTTCTCAGGGTGGTTTTGGTTTGAATTTCTCTTATGATTAAAAACAATGAGCATGTTTTCTTATATTTGTTTGCCATTCATCTGTCTTCCTCAGAGAAGGTTCTGTTCATGTCTCTTGCCCAGTGATAGATGGGATTATTTACTCTTTTTTCTTGATTACTTTGATATTTCTGTAGATTCTAGTTATCAACCCTTTGTCAGATTCATAACATCCAAATATCTGTTCCTATTCTGAAGGTTGTCTACTTGCTTTAATTGTTGTGTCCTTAGCCATGAAGAGGATTTTCAGCTTAATTAAGTCCCATTTGTTTATTTTTGTTGTTGCTGCAATTGCCACAGAAGTTTTCTTCATAAAAATCTTTCCTCAGGTCTACATTCTTCAGAGTTTTCACCATGTTTTTTTTCTGGGATTCTTATTATTTCATGTCTTAGATTTAAATCTTTTATCCATCTTGAGTTAACACTACCGTTTTCCATCCCTTAACCCTGAGTCTTGATTTGTCCTTCAAGGCCGGTGCATTTCCTGGAAACAACATATGGATGACTTGTGCTTTTTTTTATACAATCCACCAGTCTATGCGTCTTCAGTGGGGAATTCAAGCAATTTACATTTATTGGGAGAACTGATAAGTATGGTGCAGATTCCATTCAACTTACTTTGTCAAAGTCCATTGCTTAGTTTTATCCTATGTGCTCTTGTGGAAACTGTATTTTGTCCTTTAGTTTCTGACCACTTTGCTGGTGGTGTTTTGTGATCATCAATGTAGAGACCAAGTCAGAATATTTCCTTGAGAGGTGGTCTTATTCTGGTGAATTTACTTAATGTTTCAATACCAGTAGAATATTTAATTTCTCCTCTGAAATTGAAGTTTAGTTTAGCAGAATACAGAATTCTAGGCTAACAAATTGTTTTCTTTAAGAAAGTTAAACTTTTTTTTTGTCTTGAAAAGTGTCAACTGAAAAGTCTGCTGTCATTCTGATGAATCTTCCCCTGTCAGTCAATTGGCACTTCCTCCTGGCTGTTTGCAGAATTTTCTCTTTTGTCTTGACTTTGAATAGATTCATTACAATGTGTCCTGGAGATGTTCTGTTTTTGTTGAGATAACCCAGGATTCAATATCCCTCTAAAAGGAGCATGTGAGAATCTTTGGTGGGGCTTAAAAATTTTTCATTTGTGGTATCCTCCAGTAGGGCTTCATTCTTCTGGGGAGTTATTCTTCCTCTTAATGGATTCCTGTAATTTGTATGTTTGAATGCTTTGTGTAGTCCATCATTCTCAAAGTAATCACTCTGCTGTTTCTGTCTTATTTCTGCCTCTTTAAATGCTTGGGTTACCTCAAAAACCTTATCCTCTAGCTTTGAGATTCATTCTTCTTCATGGTCTAACCTGTTATTGATACCTTCTATTGCATCTCTAAGTTCCCTGATTTATTTCCTTCTGATACATTGGAGCTTCAATTTCTTTTTTTTTTTCTCTCTTTTTTTTTTTTTATTGTTGGGGATTCATTGAGGGTACAATAAGCCAGGTTACACTGATTGCAATTGTTAGGTAAAGTCCCTCTTGCAATCATGTCTTGCCCCCATAAACTGTGACACACACCAAAGCCCCACCCACCTCCCTCCTTCCCTCTTTCTGTTTCCCCCCCCATAACCATAATTGTCATTAATTGTCCTCATATCAAAATTGAGTACATAGGATTCATGCTTCTCCATTCTTGTGATGCTTTACTAAGAATAATGTCTTCCACATCCATCTAGGTTAATACGAAGGATGTAAAGTCTCCATTTTTTTTAATGGCTGAATAGTATTCCATGGTATACATATACCACAGCTTGTTAATCCATTCCTGGGTTGGTGGGCATTTAAGCTGTTTCCACATTTTGGTGATTGTAAATTGAGCTGCAATAAACAGTCTAGTACAAGTGTCCTTATGATAAAAGGATTTCTTTCCTTCTGGGTAGATGCCCAGTAATGGGATTGCAGGATCAAATGGGAGGTCTATCTTGAGTACTTTGAGGATTCTCCATACTTCCTTCCAGAAAGGTTGTACTAGTTTGCAGTCCCACCAGCAGTGTGAAAGTGTTCCCTTCTCTCCACATCCACGCCAGCAACTGCAGTTTTGAGATTTTGTGATGTGGGCCATTCTCACTGGGGTTAGATGATATCTCAGGGTTGTTTTGATTTGCATTTCTCTAATGTATAGAGATGATGAACATTTTTTCATGTGTTTGTTAGCCATTCGTCTGTCGTCTTTAGAGAAAGTTCTATTCATGTCTCTTGCCCATTGATATAAGGGATTGTTGGCTTTTCTCATGTGGATTAATTTGAGTTCTCTATAGATCCTAGTTATCAAGCTTTTGTCTGATTGAAAATATGCAAATATCCTTTCCCATTGTGTAGGTTGTCTCTTTGCTTTGGTTATTGTCTCCTGAGCTGTACAGAAGCTTTTCAGTTTAATGAAGTCCCATTTGTTCATTTTTGTTGTTGTTGCAATTGCCATGGCAGTCTTCTTCATGAAGTCTTTCCCCAGGCCAATATCTTCCAGTGTTTTTCCTATGCTTTCTTGGAGGATTTTTATTGTTTCATGCCTTCAATTTAAGTCCTTTATCCATCTTGAATCAATTTTTGTGAGTGGGGAAAGGTGTGGGCCCAGTTTCAGTCTTTTACATGTGGATATCCAGTTCTCCCAACACCATTTATTGAATAGGGAGTCTTTCCCCCAAGGTATGTTCTTGTTTGGTTTATCAAAGATTAGGTGGTTGTAAAATGTTAGTTTCATTTCTTGGTTTTCAATTCGATTCCAAGTGTCTATGTCTCTGTTTTTGTGCCAGTACCATGCTGTCTTGAGCACTATAGCTTTGTAGTACAGACTAAAATCTGGTATGCTGATGCCCCCAGCTTTATTTTTGTTACAGAGAACTGTCTTAGCTATACGGGGTTTTTTCCGGTTCCATACAAAACGCAGAATCATTTTTTCCAAATCTTGAAAGTACAATGTTGAGTGGCGCCTGTGGCTCAGTGAGTAGGGCACCGGCCCCATATGCCGAGGGTGGCGGGTTCAAACCCAGCCCTGGCCAAACTGCAACAAAAAAATAGCCGGGCGCTGTGGCGGGTGCCTGTAGTCCCAGCTACTCGGGAGGCTGAGACAAGAGAATCACGTAAGCCCAAGAGTTAAAGGTTGCTGTGAGCCGTGTGACGCCACGGCACTCTACCGAGGGCGGTACAATGAGACTCTGTGTCTACAAAAAAAAAAAAAAAAGAAAGTACAATGTTGGTATTTTGATAGGAATGGCATTGAATAGGTAGATTGCTTTGGGAAGTATAGACATTTTAACAATGTTGATTCTTCCCATCCATGAGCATGGTATGTTCTTCCATTTGTTAATATCCTCTGCTATTTCCTTTCTGAGGATTTCATAGTTTTCTTTATAGAGGTCCTTCACCTCCTTCGTTAGGTATCTTGACTGTTATTGGTGTACACAAAGGCTACTGACTTGTGGACATTGATTTTATATCCTGAAACATTACTGTATTTTTTGATGACTTCTAGGAGTCTTGTGGTTGAGTCTTTGGGGTTCTCTAAGTATAAGATCATGTCGTCAGCAAAGAGGGAGAGTTTGACCTCCTCTGCTCCCATTTGGATTCCCTTTATTTCCTTGTCTTGCCTAATTGTATTGGCTAGAACTTCCAGCACTATGTTGAATAGTAAAGGTGACAGAGGACAACCTTGTCTGGTTCCAGTTCTAAGAGGAAAAGCTTTCAGTTTTACTCCATTCAGTAAAATATTGGCTGTGGGTTTGTCATAGATAGCTTCAATCAGTTTTAGAAATGTGCCACCTATGCCTATACTCTTCAGTGTTCTAATTAGAAAAGGATGCTGGATTTTATCAAATGCTTTTTCTGCATCTATTGAGAGGATCATGTGATCTTTATTTTTGCATCTGTTAATATGGTGGATAACGTTTATGGACTTGCGTATGTTAAACCAGCCTTGCATCCCTGGGATTGATCATGATGAATGACTTTTTTGATGATAAGCTGTAATCTATTGGCTAGGATTTTGTTGAGAATTTTTGCGTCTATGTTCATGAGTGAGATTGGTCTGAAATTCTCCTTTTTGTTTGGGTCTTTTCCTGGTTTTGGTATCAGGGTGATTTTTGCTTCATAGAATGTGTTGGCGAAGATTCCTTCTTCCTCAAATTTTTGGAATAATTTCTGCAATACAGGAATAAGCTCTTCCTTGAAGGTTTGATAGAATTCTGGAGTGAAGCCGTCTGGACCAGGGCATTTTTTGGTTGGAAGATTTTTTATTGTTTCTTTGATCTCAGTGCTTGAAAATGGTCTGTTCAGGAGCTCTATTTCTTCCTGGCTGAGTCTAGGGAGAGGGTGTGATTCCAAATATTGATCCATTTCTTTCACATTGTCAAATTTCTGGGCATAGAGTTTCTGGTAGTATTGAGAGATGATCTCTTGTATCTCTGTGGGATCAGTTGTTATTTCCCCTTTATCATTTCTGATTGAGGTTACTAGAGATTTTACTTTTCTATTCCTCGTTAGTCTGGCCAATGGTTTATCTATTTTATTTATTTATTCAAAAAACCAACTCCTTGTTTCATTAATTTTCTGAATGATTCTTTTGTTTTCAATTTCATTGATTTCTGATTTGATTTTGGATATTTCTTTTCTTCTACTGAGTTTAGGCTTAGATTGTTCTTCTTTTTCCAGTTCCATAAAATCTCTTGTGAGATTGTTGATGTGCTCTCTTTCTGTTTTTCGAATGTAGGCATCTAAAGCAATGAATTTTCCTCTCAAAACTGCTTTTGCAGTATCCCACAGGTTTTGGTAGCTTGTGTCTTCATTGTTGTTATGCTCAAGGAAGTTAATGAATTACTGTTTTATTTCTTCCTTCACCCATCTGTTATTCAACAGAATTTTGTTTAGTTTCCATGCCTTTGGGTGGGGCCGAGCATTTTTGTTAGAGTTGAGTTCCACCTTTAGTGCCTTATGGTCTGCGAAGATACAAGGTAAAATTTCAATTCTTTTGATTCTGTTGATATTTGTTTTGTGTCCCAGGATATGATCAATTTTGGAGAATGTTCCATGGGGTGATGAGAAGAATGTATATTCTTTATCTTTGGGATGGAGTGTTCTATATGCGTCTATCAAGCACAGTTGTTCTAGGGTCTCATTTAAGTCTCTTATATCCTTGTTTAATTTCTGTTTAGAGGATCTGTCCAGCTCTGTAAGAGGAGTGTTAAGGTCCCCTGTTATTATGGTATTATCAGATATCATATTGCTCAGACTGAGTAAGGTCTGTTTCAAGAATCTGGGAGCATTTAAATTGGGTGCATAGATATTTAGAATTGAAATGTCTTCTTGTTGTATTTTTCCCTTGACCAATATAAAGTGACCATCTTTGTCTTTTTTGTCTTTAGTTGCTTTCAATCCACATGTATCTGAAAATAAGATTGCAACTCCTCTTTTCTTCTGAATTCCATTTGCCTGAAAATTGTCTTCCAACCCTTGACTCGGAGCTTTAATTTGTCTTTTGAAGCCAGGTGTGTTTCTTGCAGACAGCAAATGGATGGCTTGTGTTTTTTAATCCAGTCAACCAATCTATGTCTCTTCAGTGGGGAATTCAAGCCATTAACATTTATTGAGATAAGTGATAAGTGTGGTAGTATTCTATTCGTCTTATTTGTTGAGAGTCCATTGCTTAGTTTTATCTTTTGCGTCGGTGTGGAGGTTTGGTTCTGTCCTTTAATTTCTGAGTTCTTACTTTGCTGCTGATCCATTGTGGTGGTCAGTGTGCAGAACAGGTTGAAGTATTTCCTGTAGAGCTGGTCTTGTTGTGGCGAATTTCCTCAATGTTTGTATATCCATAAATGATTTGATTTCTCCATCAATTTTGAAGCTTAGCTTAGCAGGGTACAGAATTCTGGGCTGGAAATTGTTCTGTTTAAGTAGATTAAAGGTAGATGACCATTGTCTTCTTGCTTGAAAAGTTTCATTAGAGAAGTCTGCGGTCAATCTGATGGATTTGCCCCTGTAGGTCAACTGGCGCTTACTCCTGGCAGCTTGCAGAATCTTTTCTTTTGTCTTGACTTTGGACAGGTTCATCACAATGTGTCTTGGAGAAGCTCGGTTAGAGTTGAGGCGACCTGGGGTCCGATATCCCTCTGAAAGCAGTGTGTCAGAATCTTTGGTGATATTTGGGAAATTTTCTTTTATAATATTCTCTAGTATGGCTTCCATTCCTCTGGGGCATTCTTCTTCCCCTTCTGGAATTCCTATAACTCGTATGTTGGAACGCTTCATAAAGTCCCATAATTCTGACAGTGAACGTTCTGCTTTCTCTCTCTTCTTTTCTGCCTCTTTTACTATCTGAGTTATCTCAAAAACTTTGTCCTCTACCTCTGAAATTCTTTCTTCTGCATGGTCTAACCTATTGCTGATACTTTCCATTGCATCCTTAAGTTCCCTGATTGACTGTTTCATTTCCTTCAGCTCTGCTATATCCTTTTTATATTCTTCATATCGTTCATCTCTTATTTGATTCTGTTTTTGATTTCCTTTTTGTTATTTTCCACTTTATTAGCAGTTTCCTTCATTGTTTCCATCATTTCTTTCATTGTTTTCAACATGTGTATTCTAAATTCCCTTTCTGTCATTCCTAACATTTCTGTATAGGTGGAATCCTCTGCAGTAGCTACCTCATGGTCCCTTGGCAGGGTTGTTCTGGACTGGTTCTTCATGTTGCCTGGAGTTTTCTGCTGATTCTTCCTCATGGGTGATTTTTTTTATCTGTTTCCTTGCCCTAATTTTCCTTTCACTTCCTCTTGCTCTTTAAGTTCTTGTGCCTGTGGACTAAGGGTTACAGGACCAGAAGTGTGAGAAGGTTGAAGAGCAAAAAAGGGATGAAAGAAAAGAGGACCGAGTGATAAGGAAAACAAAAGAAAAATAGAGAAAGGAGAGGGGGTGTGTAAAAAGAATATTGACAAAAAGAAGAGAGGCACAGAAAGAGGGAGACAGAGCAATATAGGTGTACAGTAGGGTACTTTAATACAACCTTAAAAAAAAACCACCTTCTGGGGGTCCCCAGTTTGGTGGTTCCCTTGAGGTCAGCAGCTCTTTGCTAACCTGAGCAGACACAGTACCCCACTTCCACCAAGTAGAGAGGAAAGACAAAAATGCTATAAATCAAACCAAAACAAGCAAACAGAAAACTTTATGGGATAAAATTGGCTGGACAAACCAAATAATAGCGGTAGAAACACTAACAAAAATGAAATTCTAATTATTGAAATAGGCAGCAATGGGAAATTATAATTAAACTAGAAAAATTGAGAAAGAAAAAGGATCTGTATGGAAAAGGTTGAACTTAAAAGACAAAACCACAATCCACAACATCAAAATAAACAAAAAAAAAAACAACCAAACCAAAAAAACAAAAAAAAAAACACAACCAAAAACAAAGCAGTATGTATATGTTTTTGAATATTGTCTGGGCAACACGTGGTCTTCTGGGGTATGAGATGTTAATCACAGTTCTGATACAACTGGTGGCTGCTAGTTTCTCAAACCCCAGCAGGTAGACACCCTAAATCTCTCTTCAGCCCACTTAAAAGGCACTTTGAACTTGTTCATTTACTGAGCAGAAGTTTTCTCAGGGAAGTGCTTGTCGCTAGAATCACTGCTGAAGTAGCTATCCACTTACCCTGTGTATCAAAACTGGTCTCCCTCTGCCCCCGAGGGTTAGGGCTGCAAGGTGGCTCAGACCCTTAGGCTACTTGGTCGCTGGGTTACCAGCTCCCACCCAGTTCCAGCTCTGCGACCCTGAGGGCAGAGCTTGCCGGGGCAGATCACTCACAATGTCTGCCTGTGACCCAGAGCCAAATACTATTAGCTCCATCTGGCTCAGCGGCTCAGACTGGGGCCCTAGACAAAGGCCAAAGTTCTCCGCACTCCCGCTCAGGCTCTCCCCATGGCAGTTCAGCTGAGTGCCAAGTCCAAAGACACCAAAACAGTTTACAGGTAAGGCCTTTCTTGGTTTGCAGTCTCGCTGCTACCGAACTTACAGTTGCAGGCGGGTTTAGATGGATTGAACACACTTGATCCCTTGCCAGTTTTCCACTGTTTTAGTCCTCCTCTTGGGGTCCAGAAGTCTCTCGCTGACTCCCTGTATCCTCTCAGGGGTGATGATAGGCATATCCCACCAGCCAGAGATGCCTGGAGTCCTATATCCCCAGACTCACGGTGCCCAGATGCAAGGAAGCTGTTACTCGGCTGCCATCTTGCTCCGCCTCCTGGAGCTTCAATTTCTTAAGCTCTGGTATATCCCTTCTAATTTCTTGATGTATTTCATTCATTATTTGGCTTGGTTTTTGGATTTCCTTTTGGTTGTTTTCCACTTTGCCTTTGATTCCCTTCATTATCTTTTTCCAGGTCCCTCCCCTCCCCCTCCCAGAGGCAGAGTCCTTTAAGACCTGTGGAACTGAAGAAAAATAAAATTAAAAGTGTTTAATGGTGATCAACTTAAGAAAAATAAAATTAAAAGTGTTGTAAGTGGCTTGGTGCCCGTGGCACAGTGGTTACGGTGCCAGCCACATACACCAAGGCTGGCAGGTTTAAATCCAGCCCAGGCCAGCTAAACAACAATGACAAGTCCAACAAAAAATAGCTGGGCATTGTGGCAGGCACCTGTAGTCCCAGCTACTTGGGAAGCTGATGTAAGAGAATCACTTAAGCCCAGGAGTTTGAGGTTGATGTGACACCACAGCACTCTAACAAGGGTGATGTAGTGATACTCTGTCTCAAAAAAAAAAAAAAAAAAGTATTGAGAGATAAAACGACAGGACACACAGAACAGAGTTTTCAAAGCTGGGAACACAGGGGACCACTGCTAGTTTGTGGAGTTCCACCACATAGCCCTGAGCGTTTCTTTCACTCAGCTTTCATTGAAGGGTATTATCTCATTTAGTCCAGAGGGTAAACTGAGGAAGGGAACAAAAATATCAGCAGTTTCTCTGAATAACCATGTTAGTTCTTATTCTATCTATAATTATTAACTTTAAGGGTCTGAGCAGCCTTGAGAAATCAAAATATGAGCTTTGTGTAGGGGCAGCCTCCTGTCTGTGGTCACAAACAAAGATTCCTTGGGGGAGATTAATCCCCACTGGTTCACTGTGAAGCAGACACGATGGCATCAGGCTCCTCTGAAGAATCAGTGGAACAGAAGAATTTTCCTCTGATCATCCCGGAGGCATCTTCCTCTGTTGATTAAGGTACAAGCCCTCCTGCCCGTATTTCAGAGCTTGAGCTATTCCCTTGATATCTACACTGGCCATGATACAAATCCGTACAATGGATATTTGCTTTGACTGTGGACTGGGCAGGGGCTGGCCTGGTTGATGTTTCTTGTCAGGACTAGCATGTAGCCTCCTCTATGGCCGTTCTTTTCTTCAGATTATTTACAGACCCAACAGGGGTGTTTGTGGGCTGTATCCCTTACTAGAGGTCTGGTACAAGCAAGAACTGCTCAGATAAGTAATTTAGCTGCTGGTTTAAAAGTAAACTAGCTAAATTGCTTTTATTCCACTTTGCTTAGTTTATTCCTCTGTTTATTTTCCTTTTTCTGGGGGTGTTTTTCCTTGCCAATAATGGGGTCTTCGGTTCCCATTCTGCCTGCAGTTTTTGCCATCTTTATTTTAAATTTTCTTTCTGTCTATTCTATAATGTCTTTATAGGTGGAATTCTCTGTGGTAACTACCTTATGATCCCTTGGGGGCATGGGGGTGGCTAATCTGTTCTGGTTTTTCATGTTGCCAGAGTTTTCTGTTGGTGCCTCCTCATGAATGTTTTCTTCTTGTTCACTTCCTTCCCCTAGTTTTTTCTTTCACTTTCTACTTCACCTTAAATTAGCTTTTCTCTGTGCTTAGGTTTAAAGTGTCCTTTTTGGATAAGGCCGAAAGGGAGAGATGGGTACAGAGTGAATTGGGAGAAAATAAAGAAAAAAAATAGAGAAAAAAAGAGTTAAAAAAATAAAAAAGAGAGAGAAGAAGAGAGAAAGACAGATACAGGAGTAATAGTGGTCTTTTACAAGGTGCTTTGACCCATACCCAAAATTTCAGGACTATGGTGGATTGGGCTGGTTAGGTCTTTGAAGTCAGGAGCTCCTTACCTGTCTGAGCAAAAGCAAGACCTCACCTTCACCAAATATAGAAAAAAATAGCAATATGTCACAGTGGGGATCTACCAGTACAATCTTTCCAAAGCCAAAGCTGAAATGATACCTAGAACAGCAACTCAAGGCCTCCTTGAGCCAAGCCAATGTCATGGCATCCAAGCCCAAGCCTCAGAGTGAGGTTCTGTCCCATAAATATAATATAGAGTGAAATAGAATAAAATAGATCAGAAAAAACAAAATATAATAATAAAAAGAAATTTAAAATTAAAAAGAAAATTGTATAAGATATAAAAAGGGGATACCTTATTTGGTTTTTTTGAGAAATTTATATGGAAATTTGAGAAAAGTAAAAAAAATCTTTGCCAGAGGAGATAAAAAAGGAGAGAAATAGAAAAGAAAAGAAAGAAAAATAATAAAAGGAGCAGAAAAAACATAGCAGAAATGGAGCCCTTGGTATTGAGAAAAGTAAAACTAAAAAAATAAAAATACAACAAAACAAAACAAAAATTTATATATATGTATAATTTTTTCAATTCATATAGATATATAGCAATACATTTCCTAGACATCTGTTGGTGCTGCAAGAAGACAGGACAAAAGAGAAAAAAAGGTCTATAATGTAATATATTGCCTGGAAACCAGTTGGCACTATGTTGTTTGAAGATGGGGAACACTCACTGGTTTTGCTGTATAAGATGGGGGCTGGAAACCACTGTCTAGTTGCCAAAGAGACCTAGTCTCATCTTCCTGATTTATTTGCCCTCAGTCAAAGCTTGGTCACTTCGCTAGCCTTCAATTCCTTCAATGTTGGGATCCAGAAGCTTTTGCCAGATTTCTTAGGAGGTATTCCATGAACCCCCCAACAGTGACCCCTGACAACAAATTGGCTTTACTGGGAGTGCTGGGGCCATTCAATTTCCCCCAAGGCAGTTGCCCAATCTCAGCAGGTATGCCAGAGCTGGCCGCACACTTGGACCCTGCAAGTATTCCTCCCAGGAAGTCCTCCCACAGTGGCGTCACCCCGCTAGTAGCAGAACTGATGAGAGCTCCACCCGTTCTGGTGGCTCATTCCTGGATGTCAGGCAGCATTCAAGTTCACTTCCTCACTTAAGCCCTTACAAGACAATTTAAGTGAGCACCCAAATTTTAAAACAAACAAACAAAAAAACTACAGGACAGGCCATCCCTGACCCTAGCCCTCAATCCGAGGGCTGGATGGCCTCTGCCTGCCCCCCGGCACTTTCTTTCTGTGCTAGTCTTGCACTGCTCCTGACCTCCTCATTGGCTCCTGAAGTCCCCCACTGCTTCTCTGTGGCCCTGGAGTAATGTTTCTTGGCAGGACATCCCAGCCAGAGGTAGCTAGAGTCCTCTCTTCCTATTCTCACCAGGAGGGGCTGCTAAAGAGATGTCTCTAGTCTGACATCTTGTTCTGCATCTGTAAGTCACAGGTTTCAAATGGCTCAGGCCCTTTCTAAGTCTGGCTGGTATCATATTTGGTTCATGTATGTGTGGTAGCTAGATAGGCTGAGTCCCCAAGGGACCTCTAACTTAGGGTAAAGCTTGAAGGCGGGCCATCCCTGTACTCCTTATCAAGAAGAAAGGAGTCTGGAGGCTGCCCAGTCAGGAGAATGTCTTCATGACTATTCTTGCATGAAAGAATCAGCAGTTCCAGTGGGCTGAAACCTTCAATTATCAGTTTAGATTAGGGAAGCTAAGATGTCTGCTTGAAGATAAGAAACTTGCTTTACTCCCCCGTCTCTTCCTTGCATGCTTTATCTGGCCACTTCAGATGTTCCATTACCCTATTTCCCTGTTTATCTAACCATTACCATTTACCCAACATTCCTGGGACCCATAATCTCCCCTTTGTCATTTTTTAACCTTAGCTGCTGTGCATTCTTGCATGTTTATTCTTTTGCTGTACTCAATAAAAGACCCCTGAGAAGCAGGACTGTGGCTGCATTGATTCAGGTGGCCACATGGCATGTGAGACAGTGCCTGCCTCTTTAGGATTCCAGGCTTTTTGCTGTAAGTTTGATGTGAAGTTCCTAGATTTTTCCAGCACTGTCTCCCTTGTCAACCACTGTCCCAGGTTGGGATCCATGGGAACCCCAACATATATGCATACTTTTCTTGGCAGAAGTAAATGAAACACTGGCAATGTGTTTCTTGCAACAGTTATGATTCTTCAAATTATAATTGATTGTGATGTGTTATGAAGTATTTATTATTGTGAGATAAATTTTAGTACTTCTTCAATATGATAGTAATGGAAGTTTTGAAAGGAAATGAGCACTTTTTGGTTGGAAAACTCATAAATCAAGAAGAAAGAGTAGCTTAAGGCTTTGAACTTACAACTCATGGAAAAAGAAACAAAAGCCTCTATGAAAGTTGTAAATAATATATGAGACAGGACTGAGCAGTTTCAGAAAAACAATTAAATAATTTTAGCAGGTGAGTTAGGCTACCATGGGACCTACCAATGCTTTTAAACCAATGTCACTAAACCCTGCCTAGAGATTCATGGGGTTTTCCCAATGGAAAGATGAAATACTCCCAGAAAAATTTCACATATGCATAAGTATTGCCTGTCACAGTGGCAAGAAGTAGCCTTTGCTACAGCCCCCTCGGGAGCATCTCTTAAAGATAGTGGTGAGTCTACCTTCTCATTGAGAGAGTTATTGGGAGTGCATTCCTTCTAGTGGGAATAGCCATAAAATAAGAATATAGTATCTATATAATTTGTGCCAATGATACCTATGGGTATCAGTCTCTTTCTCCAAACCCTCCAGACCCCGGTCGTAAAGATTATGAACAACAGAGACAGGGTCTCACTTTTTTCTCATGCTTGTCTTGAACTTGTGAAGTCAAGGCATTCATCCAGCTCAGCCTGCCAGAGTGCTGGGATTACAGGCATGAGCCACCATGCCTGGCCTGTTTTTTGTTGCTGTTCTGTTTTTAGGGATGGGATCTAGGTATGTTCCCCAGGTTGGTCTCAAACTCCTGGGCTCAAACAATCCTCCTCCCATGGCCTCCCAAAGTTCTGGGGTTACAGGTTTGAGCAGCAATATCTGACTCCAAGCAGGAATATAATTTCACTCAACAATGTTTCACTGAAAATAATTTTTTTAATTGTTTCTAGTTAATTTGAGGATGCAAAGAATTAGGTTACGATGTTTGTATTTGTTAGGTAGAGTCCTCCGTCCAAGATTGTTTATTGCAGCTCAATTTATAAGTGCCAAAATGTGGAAATAGCCTAAATGCCCACCAACCCAGGAATAGAGTAATATAAATGGGGTATATGTATACCATGAAGATAATTTAAAGAAGGAACTATTTACTGAGATAAAGACAAGAATAAGGAAACTGATGAGAAGCACTGAATCATCCAGGGATTGACCTTGGTAGAAAGCCATCTCCACTCTTGGCCTGAAGGGAAAGGGGAAAAGGTACCACAGCAATCCAGGGAGAGGGAACGGGCTGCTTCGAAGGAGCTGAAGTGTGGCTCTTCTTGTTCACTTTTCTGTCTGATCTTAGAATCAGCAGGTCTAATTAAAATATACAACAAAGCTCCTATTTTTATAGCTTCTGTTTTATTAACTGACTTAGGAAGGGTCATCAGCTGTGTGAGTTTGTGTCCTGCTGCGTAAATGTCAGATCTTCCCGTGGCTGGAGTCTCAGTTTTCATCCTTCTGTCTGTTTCATGATTAGTTTTCAGGTTAAGTCTCACATGATTCCAATAATACGGGAAAGGGTGTTTTGTTGTTTTTTTTCCTGATGCTGTTATTATAATTGTACTGCTTTTACAGATGGTTGGATTTCTCTTGCACCTGTACTAACAGGGCAGACCTCCACCTGCAGCTCAGGGCAGTATTTCTGCCCTTCTCTTCCCTTTCTTGTTACCACATTGGGCCAATCTCAATTAATGCAAGCAAGATGACATCTAAAGCTCTTAATTCTTTTGCTCAATATTCACATTCTATTTTATTTAGTCATAGTTAAAAAAACATGGAAAAACCAAAACTATTACTACAATGTGTGAAATGAAAAGTAAACATCTTTTCCACATCATAGATAATTGCTTACTTAATTTCTATGCTCTCATGGCTTAGGTATCATTTTAAATCCTCCAGCTTATTGTATAAAAAGAAGCCATGAATAAATTAATAATTTTTGCATATTGAGGCTCTACTCACTATCTGAGAAGAATTTGAACAAAATAGATGCTATGACAATTTTAAAAACCCTACTTATTTATTATGTAAATTTCAGCTCCTTGAAGACAAAAACTGTATTTTTTATTTATTTTAATTATTTGTTTTTTTACAGGGCACAATCTACATAAACCAACAGAACAACTCTGCTGACACACTGGAGCCTCCTGGTAGAACCAGAATTGCCCTTAGAATTGCTGTCCCCTGCTGCCCTCTCCTGACCCCTGCTGCTCCCTGTTGCCTTCCCATGCCCCTTGCTGCTTCCTGCTACCCTCTCTGCCCTCCCCTGCTGCCCCCTGCTGCCCTCCTTTGTCCCTCTGCTGCCCCCTGCTGCCCTCCCCTGGCGGCTGCCCCCTGCTACTCCCATATTTCCTTCTTGCTGCTGTTTGACGCCCTCCCTCACCCCCGCTTCCCCTTGCTGCCTCCCTCCACTTCTCTCCTGTGGCCGTCTGCTGCCCTCCCCTGCCACCCTGCTGCTCCCATTTCCCCCCTGCTGCCCTCTAATGCCCTCCTGCTGCCCTCCCCTGCCCCCCTGCTGCCCCCGACTTCCCTCCTGCCGCCCTCTGCTGCCCTCCCCTGCCCCCCTGCTGCCCCCGACTTCCCTCCTGCCGCCCTCTGCTGCCCTCCCCTGCCCCCCTGCTGCCCCCGACTTCCCTCCTGCCGCCCTCTGCTGCCCTCCCCTGCCCCCCTGCTGCCCCCGACTTCCCTCCTGCCGCCCTCTGCTGCCCTCCCCTGCCCCCCTGCTGCCCCCGACTTCCCTCCTGCCGCCCTCTGCTGCCCTCCCCTGCCCCCCTGCTGCCCCCGACTTCCCTCCTGCCGCCCTCTGCTGCCCTCCCCTGCCCCCCTGCTGCCCCCGACTTCCCTCCTGCCGCCCTCTGCTGCCCTCCCCTGCCCCCCTGCTGCCCCCGACTTCCCTCCTGCCGCCCTCTGCTGCCCTCCCCTGCCCCCCTGCTGCCCCCGACTTCCCTCCTGCCGCCCTCTGCTGCCCTCCCCTGCCCCCTGCTGCCCCCGACTTCCCTCCTGCCGCCCTCTGCTGCCCTCCCCTGCCACCCTGCTGCCCCCGACTTCCCTCCTGCTGCCCTCTGCTGCCCTCCCTTGCTCCTCCCTGCTGCCCCCCTGCTGCTTTCTGGCAGAGACACCAGCTTCCTAGCGAGCAGGTGGGGCTGGCAGCCTCCCCACAGTTGAGCTCAAGGATGGTTACAAGTTTAGAGAGAGTAAATTCTGTTCATTTCCTGGTGTTGTCTTAAGTTATAAGAGACTGAATGCCTCAAAGTTTCATTTTTTGATTCAATTCAAATAATTAATTTTTAAGTTTAACTTTAAGACTATTTAAAATTTTAAGACTTTAAATTTAAGATTACTTAAAATTAATTCAAAATATATTTTCAGCCAACCTCCAGACACTGTGCTGGTAACTGAGCCCCTGCGTTCGCGGTGGGCCCTGCCTTGTGGGGCCTGGGAGAGAGACGTGCACAGGCTGCACATGGGGACAGCAGGTGTTTCTGCATTCCCCACCCTGGATCAATGTCAGAGGGAAGATTTTCATCTGCAATGGTGTTATTTTTTCCAGTGTTTGACAGAGAGTGGTAGAGGGAAGAGATTTTTAAACTAGTTTTCTCATTTTAAAACCATCCCTTAGGAAACTCACACTATCCACGGTGCTCTAGCCTTTTCCATTAGCCTCAAAAGTATGCTACCCCCTGAGGAGCAACTTCTCCCACCGGCCTGTCCTGGGCTGGAATTCTGTGCTGGCCTTCACCCTAACTGGAAGAGGTCTTGATACCTACTCTGATTTCATCTCCTTTAGGTCAGATGCTTCTCCTGGTCATTGCAATTACTAGAAGAAATATGATTCAAAAAGGAGCCCACAGAGCTTGGCCCTCCTCTCTGTCAGTTAACAACGATCACCCCTGCAGCAGACCCCACTCACAGCCTTTCCTGGGCATGGATGTCACCCACCACCTCCCTCGGGATTGTTATGCTCCACTGGACTTCGTGCTGTGGTTCACAAACACTCCTGCAGGGACAAACGCAGCAAATGGTTCAGTCTCTGTCCTCACTTCTTTGCCTCTCTGGCCTCCCAGGCCATTACTGCAGGAAGTTGACCTGTGTTGAGTGGAGGGATGGCTCTGTAAAAGACAGCATTTGAGCTGAGTTTTAAAGTTACATGAGGTCTGACAATTAAATTCACAAACTCTTCCTAGAAAAAGTGCTACACACCTCACTGACGTGCTTCCCTCAGGAGGCTATGCAGCAAAAACAGCCCCAGTCCACCATTTAAAGCAACTTCGGAACTGTTTTTCCTGGAATGGCCATCAAACTGTCATCATATTACCCTTGATGTCCTGGATGTCATCAAAATGTCCTCCATTCAATATTTTCTTCAGATTTGTCTTCAGATAAAGAAAAGCCATGGGGGGGAGGGGGGTCAGATCAGGTGAGTAAGGGTGTTGTTCCAATACACTTACTCCCTGGCTAAAAACTCCCTCACAGACAGTGCTACTATGTGAGCTGGGGCATTGCTGTGATGCAAGCCATGGGTTGTTGGCCAAGAGTTTCAGTCGAGAGTTGAGCTTTTACTATTTTCTATCAGTGTTTCTTGGTCTGCTATGCTTCTCACAGTCAGCCAACAATTTTTCCACACATTTCAATGAATTTTTGCAATGTTTTTGTTTGTTTGTTTTCTTTCAAAATTATTTTATTTATTTATTTTTATTGCTGGGGATTCATTGAGGGTACAAAGAACCAGGTTACATTGATTGCATTTATTAGATAAAGTCCTTCTTATAATTGTGTCCCATCCCCAAAAGGTGGGTCACACACTGCGATCCTCCACCCACCTCCCTCCTTCCCTCTCTCTGCTCATCCCTTCCCCACCCTCTCCCTCCCTCCTTCCCTTTCTCTGCTGTCCCCTTCCCCCACCCCCCGCCATGTACTAGGTCATTAATTGTCTTCATATCAGAATTGAGTACACAGAATTCTTGCATCTCCATTATCGTGATGCTTTACTAAGAATAATGTGTTCCACTTCCATCCAGATTAATCCAAAGCTTGTAAAGTCTCCATCTTTTTAATGGCCAAATAGTATTCCATGGTATACATACACCATAGCTTGTTAATCCATTCCTGAGTTGGTGGGCATTTAAGCTGTTTCCACATTTTGGCAATTGTAAATTGAGCTGTGATAAACAGTCTAGTGCAAGTGTCCTTATGGTAAAAGGATTTTTTTTTCCTTCTGGGTAGATGCCCAGTAATCGGATCGCAGGATTAAATGGGAGGTCTAGCTTGAGTTCTTTGAGGGTTCTCCATATTTCCTTCCAAGAAAGTTGTATTAGTTTGCAGTCCCACCAGCAGTGTAAAAGTGTTCCCTTCTCTCCACATCCACACCAGCATCTGCAGATTTGAGATTTTGTGATGTAGGTCATTCTCATTGGGGTTAAATGAGATCTCAGGGTGGTTTTGATTTGCATTTCTCTTCATCTCTCTTGCCCATTGATATATGGGATTGTTGGCTTTTTCATGTGGATTAATTTGAATTCTCTATAGATCCTACTTATCAAGCTTTTGTCTGATTGAAAATATGCAAATATCCTTTCCCATTGTGTAGGTTGGCCATTTGCTTTGGTTGTTGTCTGCTTAGCTGTACAGAAGCTTTTCAGTTTAATGAAGTCCCATTTGTTTATTTTGTTGTTGCAATTGCCATGGCAGTCTTCTTCATGAAGTCTCTCCCCTGGCTGATGTCTTAAATTGTTATTCCTATGCTTTCTTTGAGGATTTTTATAATATCATGTCTTAAATTTAGGTCTTTTATCCATCTTGAATCAATTTTTGTGAGTGGTGAAAGGTGCAGGTCCAGTTTCAGTCTTTTACATGTGGATTCTCATCATTGTTTATTGAATAGGGACTTTTTTTCCCCCAGTGTATGTTCTTATTTGGTTTATTGAAGATTAGGTGGCTGTAACATGTTAATTTCATTTCCTGGTTTCTGTTCAATTCCAAATGTCTATGTCACTATTTTTGTGCCAGTACTATGCTATTTTGACCATTATGGCCTTGTAGTACAGCCTGAAGTCTGGTATGCTGATGCTCCCAGCTTTGTTTTTATTACTAAGAACTGCCTTAGCTATACCAGGTTTTTTCTGATTCCATACAAAATGAAGAATTATTTTTGCCAAGTGTGGAAAGTGTGATGTTGGTATTTTAATAGGGATGGTATTGAATCTGTAGATTGCTTTGGGAAGGATAGACATTTTAACAATGTTGATTATTCCCAGCCATGAGCATGGTATAATCTTCCACTTATTAATAACCTCTACTATTTCTTTTCTTAGGGTTTCATAATTTTCTTTATAGAGGCCCTTCACCTCTTTTGCTAGGTATATTCCTAGGTATTTTATTGTCTTTGAGACTATGGTGAAGGGGTTGTGTCCTTAATTAGCCTCTCATTTTGGCTGTTGTTGGTGTATACAAAGGGTACTGACTTATGGACATTGATTTTATATCCTGAGACATTACTGTATTTTTTGATGACTTCCAGGAGTCTTATGGTTGAGTCTTTGAGGTTCTGTAAGTATAAGATCATATTGTCAGCAAAGAGGGAGAGTTTGACCTCCTCTGCTCCCATTTGGATGCCCTTTATTTCCTTGTCTTGCCTGATGGTATTGGCTAGAACATCCCACACTATGTTGAATAGTAAAGGTGACAGAGGACAACCTTGTCTGGTTCCAGTTCTAAGAGTAGAAGCTTTCCTTTTTCCTGGTAGAATAAATGAATAAACCTACAGCAAATATTGTACTCCATTCAGTATAATATTGGCTGTGAATTTGTCACAGATAGCTTTGATCAGTTTAAGGAATGTGTCACCTATGCCTATACTCTTCAGTGTTCTAATTAGAAAAGGATGCTGGATTTTTATCAAATGCTTTTTTCTGCCTCTATTGAGAGGATCATCTGATCTTTGGTTTTGCATCTGTTGATATGGTGGATTACAGGTTTATGGGTTTGTGTATGTTAAACAAGCCTTGCATCCCTGGGATGAAACCTATGTGATTGTGATGGATGATTTTTTTTTAATGCATAGCTTTAATCTTTTGCCTAGGATTTTGTTGAGAATTTTTGCATCTATATTCATTAGTAAAATTGGTCTCAAGTTCTTCTTTTTAGTTGGGACTTCTCCTGGTTTTGGTATCAGGGTGATGTTTGTGTTGTAGAACATTTTGGGGAAGATTCCCTCCTCCTCAATTTTTTGGAATAATTTCTGCAGTACGGGAATAAGCTCCTCTTTGAAGGTTTGATAGCATTCTGGTGTGAAGCCATCCGAACCAGGGCATTTTTTTGTTGGGAGATTTTTTTATTGTTTCTTTGATCTTAGTGCTTAAAATTGG
Source organism: Nycticebus coucang (assembly GCF_027406575.1). NCBI lineage: Eukaryota > Metazoa > Chordata > Mammalia > Primates > Lorisidae > Nycticebus > Nycticebus coucang. The sequence goes on from NC_069780.1 coordinate 1,334,423, forward strand.
TCTGTTCAGGAGATCAATTTCTTCCTGTCTAAGTCTAGGGAGAGGGTGTGATTCTAAATATTGATCCATTTCCTTCACATTGTCAAATTTCTGGGCATAGAACTTCTTGTAGTATTCAGAGATAATCTCTTGTGTCCCTGTGGCATCTGTTATTATTTCCCCTTTATCATTTCTGATCACGGTTACTAGAGATTTTACTTTTCTATTTCTAGTTAGTCTGGCCAAAGTTTCATCTACTTTATTTATTTATTTATTTTCAAAAAACCAACTCCCATTTTGTTAATTTTCTGAATGATTCTTTTGTTTTCAATTTCATTAATCTCGGATTTAATTTTGGATATTTCTTTTCTTCTACTGGGTTTAGGCTTAGTTTGTTCTTCTTTTCCCAATTCCATAAGTGAGTTGATGCACCATCTTTCTGTTTTTCGGATGTAGGGATCTAAAGTGTGCAATTTTTTAAGTTCTGTTCATTACCAGCTGTCCTGACCTCTCTTCATCAGTGATGCTTTCTGTATCCTCAGAAAAACATTTAATTCATTTGTGCACTGCTGTTTTCTTCATGACATTACCCCCATAAACTTGGACTAACATGTTCTGGATTTCACTGCCATTTTTGCCAAGTTTATCAAGAAATTTAATGTTTGTTCATTGCTCGAATTCAACTCCAGCATTCTCAAGATGGATGGCACACAAAAACAAACAATAACAGTAATGAACAGCGCTCAGCAAGACACACTGCCAAACATTCACATGAACACAGCTATGGGACACTGATATACACCAAGGTTATGAAACCTTACTGAGTTGTTTGTATGGTGCTGTCAAACTATGGCAAGTTTATTGTCAGATCTCATATAACTTTATTTTGTGTATTTTACATGAAGTAGTCCACACTCTTAAATTGTTTCCCCCCAGTTTTTATCACTTGAGAGATAATTTTTTATCACTTAGAAATAATTTTCTATCAGTATATAAAAACATTATTATTTTTATTTCTTAATATATGTGTATATATACACATAGGCAAATGCTTACAATTTAGGCTAGAAAGATTTCAGAACAAGGATGTAAAATTAGGCGGCACCATTAGGTGACTGCTCTGTGTGTGTCTCAGCATTTGTGTTGTATTTCTTGGGGAATTAAAACAGCTTGTAAAAAGAAAGACTAAAAATATCAGATAGAAGAAAAGGGCATAGGTAAAAGATAGCCTAATGGTAGAACTATACAGAAAAAGTTCTGTATTATGCATGGCTGTGGCTTTCTAAGCAAAAAACCTGTGACCTAGGTTAACAAACAGGACTGGGCAGTTAAATGGTGAATCAATTGTGAGAACAGAGATTTGCTCCCCCGGAACCAGGCATTTACATCTCAAAGAGTAATAAAATCTGGAACCCCAGGAACTCCTGGGCTTGCAGGTCTGGAATCACTCAACTGGAGATGTTCATGTACATTTTAAAAGATAAGCACCCAGGACCCTCTTATTCTCTTTCCTGTTATGATTTGTTTAGATTAGAGAGATCAATCAGGTTTCTCTCTCTCAGAATCAGAGATATTCATCTATAAACTCTCAAATTACTTTTTTCTTAAATTCCTCTGCTATAATTAACTTTGTCCTTGAGGGGCTGCCCATTTGGTTCTTGTCATGTTGCTTCAGAAGAAGAGTCAGGGCAAAGGTGACTGGTGCGGTTATCATTCTAAGTAGGAATGTCTCTGATCTCTGCAGGAGGAGTCTCCTGTTTACTTTGGGATAATGTGGTAAGTCTCTAAATTTGGGCTCATGCACCCAGTGTGCTTCTAAAGCTAGACACTGTGACATCAGTGCTTAGAGATAAAGATTAATTGGCTTTGGCTAAAGCAAGGGGACTGAGAGCAAGTTTCTCCAATCTGCCTTGTTACAAAGATGAGGCAATGAATTTTATGAGAATGAGGGAAAGACTGGGATGTCTGCATGGTTCTCACTCTCTGATAAACACCCTCAGTGACCAGACTTCTAGAAGTCCACAGCTAGTTGCAACTATTTCAGGGAAATTTATTTCTTCTGCCCAACAAGCTTGTAGGTTCTCCTTGTGACCCTGGAGTTATTTCCCTGCCAGATGAAGATAATGAATCAGGATTTAATAACTGTTGTGAGAACAAGGGGTGCTTGTCGGGAAGCAAGCAATTACCATGTGCAAACAACTACAGGCTTCATCCAATTTTACATTATTTCAGTCATTAAATCTGCTAGGGCACTAAAATCTCAACGGGACAGGCCATACATTGGCAAAGAAATATGGATGTTAAAAATGTACCACAACCCCAACCTCTCTCTAGAGAGAAAGAGAGAGATTGATTTACTATGTCTCCCTTGGTAGAGTACTGTGGTGTCACAGCTCACAGCAACCTCAAACTCATGGGCTCAAGTGATTCTCTTGCCTCAGCCTCCCAAGTAGCTGGGACTACAGGTGCCTGCCACAGCACCCAGCTATTTTTTTTGTTACTGTTGTCATTGTTGTTTAGCAGGCCCTGGCTGAGTTTGAACCCAACAGCCTCAGTGCATGTGGCTGGCACCCTAACCACTGAGCTAGGGACACCGAGCCACCAATATTTTTTTAACATCATTATTTCCAGAATTGAATGACATTGGTTTTACTTTATTTATTTCACACATATTTATTGAGGGCCTGAGGGCACCCAAGTACAGCAGTGAACCAAACCAGGCCCAAATCTTCACAATCTGTTGGGAGGAGACAGACAATTAATAAACTTAACAAGTATAATGTTTAAAAACTTCAAATAATATCAGTGCTAATTTCTTTAAAAGGGTGTGGAGGGGTTTGTTTTAAGTACTGTGTTCAGGAAGCCATTCCTGGGGGGCGGGGGGGCAATGTGAACAGAAATCTTAGTAAGATCCATGAGTGAACCATAGCAATATTTTGAGGAAGAGCATTTGAGAAAAGAGGGCACAGGAGTAGTGAATGGCCCAAGTTGAAGATGTCCCCAGGGTGTTTGGGAAGAACAGGGAGGTTAATCTGAGTGGAGGAGAGGAAGAGGGGAGTGGAAGGATATCTGGACGGAGAGTCAGTGGGGCCAGGCCACGTGGTGTCTGCAGGTGTCTACAGAAGTCTGTAGCTTTTCTTACAAAGCCCCTCCTAAAGTTGTTAGCTAAAAAAATTAAAATAAAATAAGGTTCATAATTTGGAAAGCAGAGGTTTTTTATTTCAAAATATTAAAGGAATACAATTGTTTTTGGTTACATGGATCACTTCTGTAATGCCTGAGTCACAGCTATAGGTGTGTTCATCATCCAAATAATGTTCATTGTAACCGTTAAGGAGAATTTTGCCCCTCCCTCCTGTCCTCCACACCCTTCCCCCTGTTGATTTCCACTGAGTTTTCTTTCCCTCTGTGCACATGTATGCTCATCAGAAAGTGCTAATTTAATAGTGATTACATGTGGTGTTTGCTTTTCTATTCTTGAGATACTGCACTCAGGAGAATGGTCTCTGGTTCCATCAAAATTGGTGCAAAAGGCATTAATTAAACATTTTTTTATGGCCAAGTAGTATTGTTAATCCATTCATGGGATGAGCACTTGAGTTGATTCCACATCTTTGCAATTGTGTATTGTGCTAGTGCAAGTGACTTTTTGACAGAAGGCTTCTTTTCCTTTTGGTAGACTGCTGGATTGAATAGTAGGTCTACTTCTATTTCCTTGAGGAATCACCACATTGTTCTCCACACAAGTTGTGCTAATTCACAGTGCCACCAACAGTGTATGAGCACTCCTTTCTCTCTGCATCCTTTTGGACATTTTAATAAAAGGCATTCTAACTGGGATAAGGTAATAATATCTCATTGTGGGTTTTATTGGGGGAGTTAATACGAGGATACATACAATTAGGTTACATCACTTACATTTGTAAGGGAAAATCCAAAGTCCAAGTTGAGTCTCACTGTGTTTTTTGTTTTTGTTTTTTCTTTTTTGGAGACAGACTCTCACTATGTTTCTCTTGGTAGAGTGCTGTGCCATCACAGCTCACAGCAACCTCAAACTCTTGTGCTTAACAATTCTCTTGCCTCAGCCTCCCAAGTGGCTGGGACTACAGACACTGCCACAACACCCAACTATTTTTTGGTTGCAGTTGTCATTGTTGTTTAGCTGGCCTGGGACAGGTTTGAACCCACCACCCTTGGTGTATATGGCTGGCGCTGTAACCACTGTGCTACGGGTGCCAAGCCAGAGTCTCACTGTGGTTTTTTTGGGGTTTTTTTTTTTTTGGTTTTTGGCCGGGGCTAGGTTTGAACCTGCCACCTCTGGCATATGGGACCAGCGCCCTACTCCTTGAGCCATAGGCACCACCCATGTCCCTGATAATTGATGACATTAAGCATTTTTCACATATTTCTTGGTCATTTGTCTCTCTTCTTTTGAAAAGCTTCTATTAATGTTTTTTGTCCTTTTTTTTTAATGGGGTTGTTGGTTTTTCTTTTGCTGATTTCCTTGAGATCTTTGTAGGTTCTGGTTTTAGCCCTTTATCAGATATATAGTCCATTTCTGTGGGCTGTTTACCGTACTGATTATTTCCTTTGCTGTGCAGAAGTTTTTAAACTTAATCAAGTAAGAACAAATCTACAGGCTTCGTATTATCAGAATTCAAACTACACCACAAAGCTATAGTAGCCAAAACAGCATGATATTGGCACAAAAACAGAGACATAAAACAATGGAACAGAACAGAAAACCCTGATATAAAACAGTCCATATACAATAAACTGAGGAAAATAAACCTTATTCAATTAACGGTGCTGGGAAAATCATACATCCACATACAGAAGAGTGAAACAAGATCCATAGCTCTCACCACACACAAAAATCAATTCAAGATGAGTAAATCATTTAAATGTAAGGCATAATAGCATACAAATTCTAGAGAAATGTGTAGGAAAGGCTCTTCTATGATAGATATTTTCCTAGGCAGAAATTTATGAAGACTTCACTGGCAATCACAGCAACAAAAAAATATAACTCAAATCAACAGAATACACAAGTCAAGTGAGGTGGCGCATGCCTATGATCCTAGTTCTTTGGGAGACCAAGGCAGTAGGATTACCTGAGATAGAAGTTCAACACCAGCCTGAGAAAAGTGGCCAGACCCTGTCTCTATGAAAAAATACCAAAATTAGCCAGGCTTGGGGACAGGTGACTGTAGCCCAAAGTACTCAGGAGGCTGAGGCAGAATTACTTGGGCCCAGGAGTTTGAGGTTGTAGTGAGCTATGATGATGCTACTGCCTGCCCAGGCAGCAGAATGAGAACTTATCGCAAAAATAAATAAATAAATAAAATAATAAATAGGTACAAAAGAGCAAATATTATGTTTGATTACATTTCTTTAGTGATTTTTTAATGCCATAATGTTCTACTGTTAAGTAATTCAATAATTTAATAAGTGATTAAGTAACACTAGAGCCTCTAAAGATATTAAATAAACAATTTACTATTTTATAGAAAATGAGGATTAGATCAAGATGGTGTTGCAGATGATAGCTAGTAAATATTCAAAGAAAAATCAATTTAAATTTGACAGTTTTGAAAGTGACATTCCATTTACCTCCAGCAGGAGGAAGCAAAACCCAACAGTTCCAAAGGAAGCAGCTCCCACTTAAAGGCAAAGAGGAAACCCAGACTTCAGAATGTGTTTCAACTCCACATACCCTTGTGAGGCACACTTCGAGTTTTAAGGAATGCAAGTTTGCTGTCTGGACTAGATGTTTTCTGGCCATTTCTAATGGAAATCTTTGAGATTTTGTATTTGGAGAAGAGTTGTAGTGGTCAGACAATGTCAGTGATTGGCTGAGGGAAGCTGTGAGTGACATCCAGCTCCCACCTTCTCTCTCTCTCTCAGACACACACACACACACACACCCCAACACATGAAACCAGGGGGGGAGTTAATAATCTCCTTTGTACCGAGAGTTTTGTTTTTTGGGGTTTTTTTGTTTTGTTTTGTTTTTTGAGACAGGTCTTGCTCTATCACCTTGGGTAGCGTGCAGTGGCATCATCATAGCTCACAGCAACCTCAAACTCCTGGGCTCAAGAGATCCTCTTGACTGAGAAGGTTTGCTGGGTAATAGACATACTTTTTATTTTTTTTTTTCAATTTCACATTAATATGAGGGTATCTACGACTAGGTTACAGTTACGTTGTTTGCAGTTGTAAAGTCAAGTCTGAGTCACAGTGTTACCTTCACCGGGGATGCACCCCATATCTGTGCATTGTTCTAGTTGGGCAGGAACTTACCAAAGCGCCTCTTTCCCTCCCCACTTCTTGGTACTAAACTGAAACTTCACATCATTGTTAATGTACTAGTTTCAGTTTAGTACTAAGCACATGTGATGATCATTTTTCTATTCTTACGATACTTTACTTAAGAGAGTGTTCTCCAAATCCATCCAAGTTGTTACAAAAGATGCAAAATCTCCATCTTTTATGGCTGAATAGTATTCCATGTAGTGCATACACCACAGTTTATTAATTTATTCACGTGTTGAGGGTAGTTGGGTTGTTCCCATATCTTTGTGATTGTGAATTAAGCTGCTATAAACATACACGTGCATACGTCCTATGATAAAATGATTTGTTTTCTCCTGGGTAGATGCCTAGTAATGGGACTTTAGGATCAAGTGGAAGGTCTATTTTTAGTTGAGAACTCTCCACTTCCTTCCAAAACGGCTGTACTAGTTTGCAGTCGCACCAACAATGGGAAAGTGTTCCTTTTTCTCCACACACTCACCAATGTCTCTTGCTTTGGGACCTTGTGATGTGGGCCATTCTCACAGGGATGTTGGGGGGAAAGGGTTAAGATGTTATCTCAAAGTGGTTTTGATTTGCATTTGTCTGATAATTAGAGACAATGGGCATTTTTTCAATTGTTCGTTGGCCATTTGCCTGTCCTCAAGGGAAAACAGTCTGTTCATGCGTCTTGCCCAGGTTTTAATGAGGTTATTTGCTCTTTTCTTGCTAATTTGTTTGCATTTTTGTAGATTCTGCCTATTAGCCCTTGTTTCAGATTCATAGCAGAGACAGATATCTTCTTCCATTCTGAAGGTTGTCTCTTTGCCAATATATTAAAAATAAAACACTACATTTAGGTCCATTGAAACATTTCCCAAGGAAGCTAAATGGAATATCCACTGTCCCTATTTTTAAGAAATGTAAAATGAGTTGCTATTTAGAATATTAAGAAACAAGGGTGGTGCCTATGGCTTAGTAAGTAGGGCACTGGCCCCATATACCATGAGTGGCAGGTTTGAACGTGGCCCCCGAAATATCCAGGCATTGTGATGGGCGCCTGTAGTCCCAGCTACTTGAAGCAAGAAAATTGCCTAAACCCAAGAGCTGGAAGTTGCTGTGAGCTGTGCCTCCATGGCACTCTCCCCAGGGCAACAAAGTAAGACTCTGTCTCTAAAAAAAAAGAAAGAAAAAGAATATCAAGAAACAAGATGAACAAAGGGAGTTACATAACCACAGAAGTGGCAATATAAGAGATTTTTAGAGGAAAGAGACAATTCTTCATGTTGATCCCTGTCTTTTCGGGAAGGATTATCAGCTTTCATCATTAGGTGGCATCAAAGAGCAACATAAACTCAAATGAATAAATGCAAAGTAAAAAAGAAAAACTAAATAGGTCCTGCAATAAATCATCTTTTATTAATTAGACAACAAAGACTCTATATCGGAATAAAATAATATCATGTAGTTTTTTAAATGGAGTTTCCTGAACCATAACTTACCAATTGCTAAAATCATAATAAATCTTTCAGTTGCAAATTCTACAGTTAAAAATATGACTTTAGCATTTGAATTATTTTATGCTTATTGGAAAGGAAATGTTGCTAATTTCATTTGCCTACACATTTCTGTTGTCATTGAATCATGTCCTAGACATTTAAACTCATCAGATACTGGTTATCGAGATTCATAGAGAAACTTGTTACCTACAATCATATTCTTTGAATTTGTGTCACAGGTATTAGGTTAGGGATGAATATCTAGTTCAATTTCGATTCAGTTAAGAATTATTAATTTGTGGCCAAGTATGTTTCAAGTACCACAAGTTTCTGATGACGCCGTGATACTTCTACTTGCCCTCAAAGCTTTTATAAAGAAAGAGAAAGTATGTAAATAGGCAATTAAAATACAACGTTGATAAATACAACACTGATACTTGTGGAAGTTAAATGCCTCCCAAGGGATCTCAGAAAAGGGTCACTGAACACGAAAAAAGGGGGGCAGTGAGAAAGGACCAGGGCAGGCCCCACTGGGACAGCTGGAGGAAGAGTAAACAGGATCATTCCAAGAGAAGGGAATGGTTTGTCTACAGGGCTCCAGAGAAAGACCCTCTGGGAGTCTTCAAACTGAAGACATCCCTTGTAATTGAGTCCTTGAGCAGGGTCAGGTGCGGTGGGCAGTGAGAGGTGAGGCTGAGGCAGTGAGGAGACTCCCACCACCAGGGCTGTACAGCGAGTCAGGTGTCTTAGTATTGCCCACAGCAATGGGAGGCCAATGGGGAAACACGCTTTAAGAAAACAGCACTATCAGCTCTACTTTTTTTTAAATTTCAGAATACTACAAAGCACATACAATTTGGTTACATAATTTGCTTTTGTACATTTTAAGTCAAAGTTGTAAGTGTGCCCTTCACCCAGAACACATGCACTGCTGCATTGCACTAGTTGCGTCTAAATTTGCCCAGCCCCTCGGCCCCACCTACCTGATTCCTGTTGAGTTTACTTCCATAAGTGTACACAAGTGTTGACTGATTAGCTTCCATTTAGTATTGAGACATGTATGTGCTGTCTGTTTTTCCATTCTCGCCACACTTCATTTAGGAGAAGGGTGTCCATTTCCACCAAGTTGTTACAAAAGATACAAAATTAGTATTTTTTTAATGGCTGTATAGTTCTTGATGGTACATGTATGCCACATTTTACTGATCCATCCATGTATTAATGGGCACTTGGGTTGTTTCCATGTCCCTGAAATTGTGAATTGTGCTGCTATAAACATTTGAATGCAGGTGTCTTTTTTGTAAAATGTCTTTTTTTTTTTTCCTTTGGGTAAAGACCCAGCAGTGGGATTCCTGGATCAAAAGGTACTTGTACTTTGAGTTCATTGAGGAGTCTTCCCATGACTGTCCATAGAGGCGGCACCAGGTTGCAGTCCCACGACACTGCATGAGCACGCCTTTCTCTGAGTCTACACCTGCACATGGGGCGCTGTGACCTGAGTCATTCTCACTGGGGTTAGGTGCTATCTCAGTGTGGTTTAGATTTGCATTTCCCCAATGATTAGAAAAGTTAAGCATCTTTTCATGTGTTAGTTGGCCATTGGACTCATCACCAGAATCTACAAAGAACTCAGCTTTGCATTTTTGGGAAATCACTTGGATTACACTGTGGAACACGGGCTGGAGAGGAGCAATGTTGCAGACAGTGAGGGCTCTGAAGAGACCTGTGGTGCATCTTACAAGGGTACATGTGAGCCTTGGCAAATGTGCAATGTAAATGTCTTGGCAAAGTAACTAAGAAAATGCCAGGAGGGCTATGCCAACTAATGAGATGAAAATGTGTCAAATATTCTATGAAACAAGTGTATGGTGCCCCATGATTATATTGATGTACACAGCTATGATTTAATAAAAAAAGAAAAAAAAAAAAAAGCCTGGACTGGGGTGGTTTGATGCTGGTGGCTTCACTCAATATGGGACATTTCCTGGGCAGACTCAAAAAGATTTTGTGTTGGAATGGCTTCCATAAAGGGGACAGAGAGGAGTCAAGGAAGGTGCGTGAATGTCCAGGCTGTGTGCTCAGAGAAGTGACCCGGGCATTGGGCAAAAGGCAGTAAGTTTTCTTTCAGACAAACTGAATTTGAGGTCCTGTGTGACTGCCATGCTCAGGGTTCTTTTTCTCAGTAGCGCTGAGCTCTGTACACATGCATGTTTAATTTAATTAAATGTAGGGGTTACTGAAAAGTGGTGACCTAAAGATGGCATGTTGGCCCTGGACCCTGGTTACTGATGACCTTCAGTGTCAGGAGTATCATAAAGGGCTCAACAGATCAGTCTGACATTTTCTCTTTAAATTCTTATTCACTTAACATGCCCTATTATTTTGTGTTAAGATGAAATCCCTTGGCTTTCCAATGAGTAATGTCAGGCTCAGCAGGGTAGGTCTGGAGCATGACACTCTGAGGAGCATTTTGCAACACTGTCATCCTGTGAGTTCAGGGCAGCGGGCTGCTGCGCAGAGCTGGGGAGAAACTAACAAGCTGGATGATAAGAGGCCATGTCTTTGATGAGAGCAGTCGTGATAGCACTGGTTTGGATGTTTTCTCTTCTCCCACTGATAAGAAAAGTCATTTTTGCGAACACAGTTGTTACACAGCACTTCCCAGGAGCACTGGCTCTGAAGTTACCTGTGTGGGCTCAAGTCCTGGCTCCTACTGTAGGCACAGTGTTTACACTGTCTTAGATTTGTGGTTTACATCAGGAAACCACAGGTCACTTCACAGGGAGCATGGGAGGACTAAAATATGTCATGTACATAACATACTTGGAACTTTTAAAATATTTAATAAACATTAATCATTGTTATATTTGTATTAAAGAATCCAGAGCTGTTTAATTTTGTTTTAGGTATATGGAAGTACGTACGATATAATTGGTAAAAGCCTTGGAGATTTTCCTAAAAATATTTCTGATGCAATTTATATATATGCAAAAGGACAAGTGATTAATATTAATATGGTCTCTATGTACCATACAACCTTGTCATATAGATATAACACATACACAAATATTCATATACATGTATAAACCTGAATATTTAACCTAATGCCTAATACTGACAATGTTATAGAAAGACAATGATATTTATCTCCTTCACAGAGCGTCATAAAGCATATATCTACATCCCCCTGAGGTTTTTACTAAGCTCCTGCCTTGATTTTATTCCCTGCATCAAGCTTATCTGGATGTCCTAGCTGGAAATGCATTTTCTGTCCTCTAAACAGCAATGATATTTCTTGAAATATTAATTCTTTTTTATTTTGATTATAGCTAGTGTTATACTCATTTATCTATTTTTCTAGAATCTAGTGTCTCCAAATACAAGTCCCAGAATTTAAAGTATCTTCGGGTAATCTTTATCACCTATAATAGTATCTATACACTCTATATTGTCCACAAATATTGTTGAGTGGGTGAATAAACAACATGTCACTGGTTTTGTTTTGTGCAGACTCGAATTCCTATCAGGCCAAATAGTTATCAGCAAAGAAATGAATGAGTCAGGCCAGGTGTGAGTTGGAGGCACCTGGAGGGACATGCTAGGTGGGATGTGCCTGACCTGTTTAAAGCAGACCTCACTTTGCACCTCGGTCCTGACAGCCCCACAGACTCCTCAGAGGCTGCAGGGGCAGGGCTGTCAGGCGGTCTGACTCACCAGTAGAGGCTAGAATAACTGAAATGCATGTGAAACTTTTTAATGTCACAAACATTTGAATGTGTCAGACCAAAGAAAATAGCCTTTGGGATGCCATGTGACCGTCGGATCCTGTGAAGGGTGCTGAGTGAGCAGGGAGCTCAGAAGTCTGTCTTCTCATTTCTTCTTCTGTATCTCTGTGTGTCTCTGATGCCTACTCCCAGGGTCCTTCTCCTCTAAATTCTGAGTCCTTGTATACCTTGGAGTCTTTTCTTCCCCTGTCTCACTTGCTGGGAGGGATGCCCTCCTTATTGGAGATGCCATCACCATTTAGCTACTGACAACACTCTGTCCCTCCTAACACCTGTTTTCAGAAAGGGAGTTGGGGGTGAAGGGCCCCAGGACCAGGGGACTTTCTGGATGATCAGTGGAATCGGCTGGCAAGACTCACTAACCAAAACGTGGTTAGTGAAGGGAAAGGCTAGGTTTGAATCCACGGGCTACGAGATGAGATAGAGACCAAACACATTATAAAATGGAAGAACTCAGTAAGTCCAAAAGCAAAAACTAGGGGAAGCTGATCCCCCCACTGATTTTGCCAGGGACTCAGCAGGTCCCAGTCAGCCTTTTCCTGACTACACATTATCCCTGGTCATTGCCTGAAAATTTCAACCATATTCAACAATTATGCTACTTCTTCAAAATTAAATACAAATATGATTTTTAGAATTAAATTTTTGAAATGGAAATACCTTTTTATATTTCTTATCTAAAACAGATGGTCCATGTTCATAAAATCACACATAATAATAGCATTATTTGTTATCACTTCAAAATTTTTGCGTTTCTATTTCTTTTCCAAATAGTAAAGACTTATATATAAATTTCTTTTCTGTGTTTAGTTATTCTCAAATTCTGAGAATAATAAGTATTAATAAATTTGTCAAATTATATTTTTATGTGAGAATCTGGTATGTAAATATTAGCACATCAGTGGAATAAAATTGGATTAGCATAATTTGATAGATACTTTTCTACTCCTTTTCTCTCCAATATTTTGACAATTCAAATTTAAAGAATTTGGAATAGTTAAAGTCTGCTTATAGATTAAAATATAATAGTAGTCTCTGTTATGGATTAAAAGAATTATTTTTTTCCCCCTCACTTACTTGTTTAATTTTGGCTGAAGGAAGATACTGAACCTGGAACCTGAGTCACAGGACTATTCCTGGCAAAGTATTTCTAGTGCTAAGTCTCCTTTAAAGTAATTCCCACTGAGTTCAGAACACTTCTAGGAAATACTTTGTGTTTATTTTCTGAACACTTTATCTGTAATATCTTAATTTCCTGATGCATCATTTAATACTTTTCATTATTTCAACCCCTAAATAATTCTATGCCAAAGAGATAAACTATTTAAATTACCCTTTTCTTATCTTTACTTAACCCATTTTTATAAAATTCATATAATTATACAAAGAACTGTGACATGAATTTGTTTACAGATTATAAAGCCCTTTATGTACTCCACTTTTTTATAACTGCTACGTTCAGATACTAACTTGGAATCAGTAGAGGTAACAGAAGTCAGAGAAAAATAAATTTGCATTTTTAAAATAGGAATCTTTCTGGAAAGTATGGTATATCACTGTAGTGTATGATTATCTTTATATTATTTCAGAATCTTTAAACTGCTATTTGATAACCATATTCACCTTGGTTTTTATGTTCAAAACCTATTTATCTGGCAAACACTGTGTGCTTAGATTATCAGGGTACATTAGTGGACGACACTGGCAAAGATTCTTGTCTTGGGGTATTCATACTATAGAGGGGCCCGGGCAGCCTGTGAACTATTCATAAATATCATACATCTGAAAATGCATTAGGCCAGAAGATGAGAGAAGAAAAGAGAGAGAGAGGGAGGGTGGGAAGCAGAGAAAGAGGGAAGAAGGAAGGCGGGGAGGGAGGGTAACTGGAGGAGGAAGGGGGAGCCAGGCAGGGCAGAATACCACCAGCACCTCACCGTGAGACGACAGCGAGGGAAAGGTTCCTGTCACCCACTAAGTATTTGTTAATGGCAAGTGTGATTAATTATTTTTGCTCCAAATTCAGTTATGAGGTTTTTCTTACACCAGTGTAAAAGAGTGGATTTAATCACGTGAACTCATACTTTAAGGGCTACCTTTTATTGCGTTTTTTTTAAGTTCTGAAATGAAGGACATGCATTTGGAATAATTTCTGTCTTGTTTTAGATAAGCTCTAATTGACCCTTGGTGTTTGTAGACTCCTCAGTTTTATGTAAACCTCCTAATAGTGTAGAAGGTTTCTGAGCATGTTTAATCATCATGAACTGTCTCTCCCGGAAATTGCATCAGAATTTCTTGATACTGAATTTCTCTTCCTGCACTATTTTCTTCCAGGCATGAACACAGGCCTTCTTCCATTCCCTAAGATGTCATTATACAAAGTGTTGAATGCACTATCACTGCCCAGAACTTAATAATATCAGAAAGGAAATTGTATTGCATAAAAAGCCTCGCTGAAACAAAATTATAATGGCCTCTAAAATCTGCAAGCCACACTCCAGCAGTCTCCCACAGGGCATCATTTTCCTTGTTCCAAACCTGCCATATAATGGAGTCTGTCTCTTTTTAAATAAGACTTATTTTCCTCCTTTCCCCCTGCTTAGTTTCCCATATATCTGTTGCATGATGACTATTGGAAGCAGAATATCAACTTACGTATAAGCATTTTCTTTACTGGCAAACAGATGCTCTTTTACTTCACAATTGTTCGACACCTCTTAAAGCTAAACTCTCGCAATCATTTAGCAAAGTCTTTGTGAAATTAAACAAGTTTTTATTTGTGACCAAGGAATGGAGACATGTCTGTGTGTGTTTTACTAAATTTTGTTCTAATGGCCTAATGTAGTGGCTCACACCTGTAACCCCAGCACTCTGGGAGGCTGAAGTGTGTGGGTGGCCCAACCTCATGAGTTTGAGGACAGCCTGAGCAAGAGGCAGACCCCATCTTTACTAAAAATTAGAAAAACTAGTGGGGCATTGTGGCAGGTGCCTGTAGTCTCAGCTATATGGGAGGCTGAGGCAAGAGGATCACCTGAGCCCAGATGTTTGAGGTTGCCGTGAGCTGTGATGCCACAACATTCTATCCAGGGGACAGAGTGAGACTTTTTTCATTTTGCTCAACTATGTAAGTATATGGGGCTTTATGCTGAACTGAGGTCTAGTTTACTCTAGATCTCACCTTTTTAAAATTATATGTTACCTCCTTTACCTAAAGATACATGTGTTTCTGTAGTTTGAGAAAGAATGGTGCACAGGTAGAGGGATGAAAAAACAAAAGATACATTTGGGAAATAACAGGTGGGCAGGTGATGGAAACGCAGGATGTGCTGAGGAGCATATTATAAGAACTGATTAGGAAGAGAATTCATGTCACTCCAGATGTGAATAATGCTGAGTTCAGAGACAACTGACTTGGCTCCACATATTGAACAAGGTGGGAACTTAGGAACAGTAAAGGAGCAAGATATAAAAACATCTGTGGCTTAACGTGGAAGATGAAGCTGCCTCAACTGTGTCCAAACCACTGGTCTAGAATGATGACTCCTCTGTCCTCTTACTTAATACTGTAAGTCATGTTCTCTACATGACTGTGCATACACTTACCACTCTGTAGCACAGCGCTCTGCACATAACTATGCACATGCTTACCCCTCTGTAGCACAGCGCTCCGCACATAACTATGCACACGCTTACCACTCTGTAGCACAGCGCTCTGCACATAACTATGCACATGCTTACCACTCTGTAGCACAGCGCTCTGCACATAACTATGCACACGCTTACCACTCTGTAGCACAGCGTTCTGTACATAACTATGCACCAATCACGTCTTAGGTCTAACTTTTGAAACCAATGTTGTCTAGAAACAAATGTGACATTCTCTTTTTGGATTGAGCACCTGTTCTGCCTATGTCCTTAGACTGAAAGACTCCGATTATCCTTTGCTTCTGGAAACTGGCCCTGAGTAGAAACCCTAATCACCTTGAACAGAAAATTAAATAACTAATGACATCATAAGCCTTAATCTCAGAAAGGCCGCATTGAATTGTTGTGTTTAAATGTTTGTTTATTTACTTTTTGGCTCTGGTCACAAGTTCTTTTCCCCCAAGTTTCCAAGGAGGCCCCAAAGGCGAGAGTAGTCTGGTTGCTCTGCCGCTGCCTCTCACAGAGCGTCTAGTTCTCCTCCAAATGGTTCTGTGTGGCCTATTGATTCTTTATTGAGCCATTTGCTTTACCTACTTTAACTGGAGAATGAACTGGACTCAAACAAAGGCATCTGGGTCTTTCTTCCCCTCCACCCCAACCTTACTCATAACACAGGATATGAAGATGGAATTAATTGATTTTAATTTAGCAGCACATGAACCACAATACGAAACATCAGTGATAATTTTTATAATATCCTCTTTCCAGGGAAGTTGCCAACAATGTTGTCTCCATTCCATCACCACCCAACACTTTAATGAAGCCTCTGCCATTGCCACTTTGGCCAAAATCTACTAACAAAAGGAAGACATCTGGCTTAGATTAGAAAAACATTCAGGAATCCTTAACTTGCCTTAAGCATGTGTATGTGAATGTGTGTATTGAATTAGATATTATGCCTCTGTTTTCTCTGTGAAGAGGGTGGCAGTAGGCCTGCTCGGCAGCCCAGGCAGGCACACTCTTGATTCTCACAGTATTTCTGAATTTAAAGCGATTGTGAGAATTATTAATCAAATTACACATCCTTAAACAAAATAAATCCCCATTTTAATTGTGGAAAGTTTGAATTTCCTAGTGGGGTAAAACTTGGCATTATGAACCTAATACCTAGATGTACCTGGTAGGTCACAGCGTTTTTCTGAGAAAAGTATGGCATGTCCACAATGTTTGGTTTTGTGTCACCTTGTGGATACTATTTCTTTTTTTTTTTTTTTTTTTTTATTATTATTGGGGATTCATTGAGGGTACAATAAGCCAGGTTACACTGATTGCAATTGTTAGGTAAAGTCCCTCTTGCAATCATGTCTTGCCCCCATAAAGTGTGACACACACCAAGGCCCCACCCACCTCCCTCCTTCCCTCTTTCTGTTTCCCCCCCCATAACCATAATTGTCATTAATTGTCCTCATATCAAAATTGAGTACATAGGATTCATGCTTCTCCATTCTTGTGATGCTTTACTAAGAATAATGCCTTCCACGTCCATCCAGGTTAATACGAAGGATGTAAAGTCTCCATTTTTTTAATGGCTGAATAGTATTCCATGGTATACATATACCACAGCTTGTTAATCCATTCCTGGGTTGGTGGGCATTTAGGCTGTTTCCACATTTTGGCGATTGTAAATTGAGCTGCAATAAACAGTCTAGTACAAGTGTCCTTATGATAAAAGGATTTCTTTCCTTCTGGGTAGATGCCCAGTAATGAGATTGCAGGATCAAATGGGAGGTCTATCTTGAGTGCTTTGAGGTTTCTCCATACTTCCTTCCAGAAAGGTTGTACTAGTTTGCAGTCCCACCAGCAGTGTAAAAGTGTTCCCTTCTCTCCACATCCACGCCAGCATCTGCAGTTTTGAGATTTTGTGATGTGGATACTATTTCTACAAGAAGAACCAGCACCATTTCTTCAATATTTGCCAGAGAACTTTGTTTTAAAGGAGAAAATTATGTCATGGGCACTCACGACCTTTAATTTACTCCTTCCCCCGTATGACATGATTTTATTGCTATATTTATAATTCCATTTCTGATGTTATGCAAAGTTCTACTGCTGTTACATCACCACCAGAATACTTTTCTAACTACTCAATTCAACTGACCCAATACGAGTACTGTCCTCCATAACTGTGATCCCGGTATTTGAACTGCTATTCTATTCCTGTGTCTTTTCATTCATTCAACAATAATGTGTTAGTTAAGTCCCTCTGCCTGGCAGTCAGTGTCTCTAGGATAATTGCGAATTTACCTTTAATACCATCAGAATTATAATTTCTTTCAGCTGTGAGATAATACACTTGCTAGGCTACATGAAATGCTGGAATCGTAAAGCTCTTTATCACAGATAGTCCAAAAGCTCCTTCTGCGTACCACACCCCTCACTGTGCTGTGATGTAGTGGAGGAGCAGCTCATGTTCTGTAGACCCTCAACTTGAAGAAACAGCCTTCTTTCTTTAAATTGCGGGTTTGTCATTTTGTTTTAAAATGGCCAGTAGAAAATTATTCATGGGCCTTAGAATGGAAAGCATGAACTATGGAAGGACCAGCAGAGAGCCACTACAGGTATGAAGTCTGTGGTGATCAGCCAGTGTTGGGGTGGGCACCTGTAGTCCCAGCTACTGGGGAGGCTGGGGCAGGAGGATCGCTTGAGCCCAGGAGTTTGAGGTTGCTGTGACCTAGGCTGGGGGCACAGCAGTCTGGCCTGGGCAAAGAGAGTGAGACTCTGTCATAAATAAATAAACAAACAAATAAAATAAAGCCTGTGCGGTACTTCCAGCATCTGAACATGAGGGCATGGTAACCAAAGTATATGAAAAGCCTGAGATATATCCATAAGATCTCTTCCTATTTGTGCTAGAATTTCCCAGTATTTTTGAGGAGATATAACTGATAGGTCAAAAAGAAAGGGTTCCTGTATCAAAAAGTTTGGCAAACAATATATTCTATATTTTTGTCTTAGAATTTTTTGTAACAAGATAGGGAATTAAAGGTTCTGAAAATCCTAGCAATAAAAAAACTGCTCTGATAGTGTCCAACACTTGTTAAGTGCATTTGATCAGACTGACTTTTTCCCTTTCCTTCTAACATGTTGCCAAATAGATACTAATATTACAGTTTTCAAGTACAGATCCGTTTAGTAATGCAGAAAATAATACACACACATATGTAACTTCCCCAACCTTCCTGGAAAATCGCTGATTATTGCAGAGGTTTTTGCTTATTTTCTGCAGGATTGTTAAAGTAAAATAACGAGAAAGGATGGTGTCCCTGTGTCGAAGCTGAGCCTGTCACAGTGCGGTTTCTCCTTCAAGTGCATTGGACTTATGAGAGAAAAACCTGTTACACGCTAGTTACTCTCCCAGTATAAGAATGAGAACACATTTTGTGGTTTATGCAAAATAAAAATACAGTTAATTATCCTTTCTTACAGATTTGAGAAGAGGCCATATTCTGGCCAAATCAAAGCTTTTCTGACAGAAATTGGTGGATATACAAGCTGTCTACTAAGACGACACGCGTTCCAGCTGGACGCCCTTGCTGGACGCCCTTGCTGGTTTGTCTTATGCCCCTCAGAGCTACCCGAGTACTGCTTCTTTGAAGCTCAAAAGCCAGAGAGTCAAAACAATATGTATTATTTTAGGACACTCCAAATTTTGAGTTGATTAAGAGAATTATATTGAACAGTAATATTGTAAAGTATGATAAGAACTTAGAAAATGAAATTAAGAGTTTATTAATTCATTTCTTATCGATCTAAGAAGATACATTTCCAAGCATGGTACTAAGTATAAACGTTGAAACAAACAAACAAACAAAAAAATCTCTGCTCACATTCTAATGAAAAAGTCAGAAAAATAAAAGCAAATAGAAAATACTATGATTACCAGATGATAAATTACATGTAGATGTAATCTATAACTTCTGCTCTCAGGTCACTGTTCTCCACTGTAAAACTCTCTTAGGACTGAAGTATTATCCTCTTTGCCCCTAAATGCAAATGATAATAATGCATCAGCGTGTGCGTGATGACAGTGTGAAACTTCACTTCCTTTAATTACATATCACAAATATTTGTTATAATTCATAAAATATAAATGATTTACAGACTATTAAAGCTACTAACTGACACACTAGAACAATGATTGAGAGATTTCCATGTTTAAGTGGGATTTATATTGTGTAGTCCTCAAACTTCCAATGTTAAATAGCTCTCTGAACACCTTTCAAAGATGGTGCTTTCCTCTGTTGTGTGTGTCATCTTAGTAGACAGCTTGTATATTTACCAATTTCCATTCATACAAGCTAAAAGAACCAGACCCTAATTCTCATGTTAATGTAAGCCAAGCCTAGACAATCAGAGCCTCCCTCCTGGTCATGCGAGCCTCTACTGAAAAAACTGAAGGTGAAGGCAGGCTTAGACATTTTGGCCCAACTACTGGACAGTGCCCAAAGCATTCTGCCGCGGACCGCCAGTCGAATGAGTCTCAGTCCGAGGGCTTTCAGGGCGAACGGCTCAGGTTGATTGGAAGGTCGACGCAGGGTGAATTGACAGACTACTAGACACCACAAGTGATGATGAAAGCAGCTGTACTTTACTGATTTTTAGGCATGGTATTTATACATTTTTGACAATGTCTTACAAACTACAAAAGATATTTTTATGACTTGCTGATGCTTACAAAGTTCTTATCGAGTTTTGTAGATGGGAGTAGTCAACTGTCTTTTCTTAGACAATGTTTCTGCCCGTAAGGGGGAACAAAGGACTGCTGCTTATCAGCAGTTACTCTTTTACTTCTCTTTATCTATGTTTAAACCTTCTTTCTTTGTAAAACTGCTTTGTTCACATATTGTATTTTTATATTTTTATATTTGATTATGATTTTTATGTTGTTAGTGAATTGATAGTGAATTATGTATATGTTTTAAGTGTATAGTGACAAAATTATAGAGAAAGCAATTTCATAGAAAACTTATTTCAAAGAAACAGTTTCAAAGGGACATAAGGTAGAGATAAGAGACCGGAGGGAGCGGGTATCTGGTAGGAACATCTTAACTTATCATCCCTGCATTCTCTTGATACATTGTTTCAATTAACTGACCTTTATGGTGGGAACGTGTTCCCTTGGAGACATTTAGTCTCCATTGTATAGATGAAGTCATGGATTAGTAAGTCATTATGTTTATTCTTAGTTTCTGAGGACATTCAAGCAACAATTAACCATTCAACTCAACAAACAAGTTTCAAACAGGTTTCAGGGTAAAGGTTATTCAGGCCTTTATGCCGCACCTCATGAATTCTTACGTTCACTAAAAGGCATGCTAGGCAACTTATGCGCTGCTGTCGCAGGCCAGGGGGACCGGGGGCAACGCTCCGGGGAGCACTCACCGCCTTACCACAGTTTTTACAACGCGGACAGAGCCATCCCGCCACGGCTTGATGCCGGGGGTGCGGCATTTCCCCCTTTTTTGTTAATGAAACGTAGCTCAAAGAGGTCTTGGCGAACAGCCTTTAAGGAGGAAAAGACACAACGAAGGAGACAAGGTAACAGTAAAACAACACAGAATATCAAGCATCCAATAATGACAATAAACACAATGTACTGAATCCAGGACACAGGATTTAAAGATTTAAGATTGTCAGAGAGGGATTGAGCCAGTGAATCAAGAGAAGTGCTAGGTAAATGAGCTTCACTGATGGCAGTGATATCTTTTTGAAGAGTATGTAAATCATGTGTAATATCATTGTCCTTCCAGACACCCTGTAGATGAGCTTTAGTTTTGTCCCAGGAAGTGGACATATTATAAGGTAAAGGAGTTACACAAATAGCAGGAAAGGCAGAATGACATCTGGTTTGAAGTTTATGTTGTATAAACTTTATATCTTGTCCTAAGGCTAAAACTACTTCTTCTAGGATGTTAAGTTTTGCTTCAAGTTTATTATCTATGCTGGCTTGAGTCATTAAAGCTAGAGTTATGTTGCTGCTGAGAGAATTAACAAAGTGAGCTGTGTGAACTTCTTGAACCAAAGCAGTAGTGGCTACCGCAAATGTTGTGACTATAGAAATTAAAGCTAAAATACCGAGAATTAAAGCAGCTACAAACCTCTTAGGTCGAATTAACTGATTAACAGTATGTAAAACTTGTAAAGCAGAATTATCATACCAAGGATCATCTTGTAAATCAACAGGTAATAGTACATAAGAGGGTCTTTTAACAATTAAAACAGAATTAAACAAGCGTTCATTGAATAAATCAGTAGAAGTAAGACAATTTGTAACTTTACAAGCGGTACAAGAAATATGATAAGAGTTTTTAGATTGTGTAATAGTTAAATACTTATTTGGAGCTAAAAGTAGAGCATATGGATATCCAACACAAGTTCTTACTGACATTGCATTTGGCTTTGGCATATTAGGTTTCTTTTCTAAAATTAAGTTGGATGCAGCAACAAGTCTAAATAAATCATAGTGTATTTGAGTTTTATTTTTGTCTTGAGCTACCCATATGGGCTCAACTAGACCAGGTGTGAACCATCGTCGTATTGGTTGGGGAGTACCAGACCACTGATACTGATGAAATTTATCTAATTGGTTCGAGAAATATTTATTATGATCAAAACAAGAAGTAGGAGAATAATCCCAGATGACTGTGTTTGAATTTATAGGAGAATGCTTGTTGGCAGCATTTGGGAATCCACAGGAAAGCCAAGTAGGTGTTTTAGTTAATGATGATTCCCAGAATTGATTTTTATTTTTATATTTTTCTTTACAGTTAGGGAGAGGTAATGAGTTAACAGATAAACAGGTTTCATTATAATTAGGACTTCCAATAGTTTGTAACTCATATTCCCAAACATAACGTCTATTTGCATCATGAGGATCTGGAGCATCAGTTAAAAATACCCTGTAGCTAGTAGGTAAACAAAAAGGAGGTGTGTTGCCTCTTAAAGTAAAGCAAATAGGCAAGGAGTCGGCTTTGCCAGTGAAATTAATTAAAGCCGCAGCATGATGTCTGGATTCTGAGTCAGTTAAACCTCCTAAGCGGATAGAATCATTAGAAAGAATTTTTATGGGGTCTGGATCTAGCCAGCCCACAGGGTGTAGCAGTGGAGGATTAGGAACATAAGACCAATAAGCTGCAGTTTCTACCTTAGGAGTAGAGATTAGTGATAGAAACGCAAGAAAGTACATTGTAGGAGTTAGAGGGTTTCCTTGAGATATGAGAAGTTGTTTAGCTTGTTTCACCAGGGCACGGATCTGTGTCCACGTGGTCTTGGAGGGTTTCGGTGAAACTTCCACAGTCGTCCTCATTTGTGCAGATAGGATCTTCATCCGCCGCAGGCGTTGTCTTCTGCGCCGGGGTCTCCGGAGGAGCCGGTTTGATGAGCCGGTCTGGAATCCAGACGGGAGAGTCGGCATCCTGTGGAAATATGCAAGCATAGCCTCGTCCGGAGGTTAACAATACATCAGGGCCTTTCCATTGGCCCGATAATAAATCTTTCCAAAGAACTTTAGGAAGGGTGGCAGCCGATTGTGGCTGCCAATGGGAGAGAGCAGGGGTTAAATTGTTGGAGTTTACATTAAGGTGATTTAGGACGAATAAAGCATGGGTTAAAATATGATGAGGAGAGAAATATTTATGAGCTTTTTGTAGGCGTTCAATTTGTAATTTTAATATTTGATTAGTTCTTTCAACAATTGCTTGACCCTGAGGATTATACGGGATCCCCGTAGAATGAGAAATCTTCCACTGTATACAAAATTGTTCAAATGCTCGAGAGGTATAAGCTGGAGCATTGTCTGTTTTTAATTGATGAGGAACACCTAGCTGCTGAAAGCAGTAAAATAGGTGCTGTACAACATCTTTGTAGGCCTCGCCAGGTCTTGCAGAGGCACAGATAAAATGAGAAAAAGTATCAACAGTAACATGTACATATTGTAATTTTCCAAAACTAGACACATGTGTTACATCCATTTGCCATAATACATTGGGGCGTAAACCCCGAGGATTAACACCAAATTTTAAAGGATGATGAGTAATAGGACAGGCTTTACACTTTAAGACTATTTGTCTTGCCTGTTCTCTAGTAATTTGAAACATTTTTCTTAATGCGTTAGCATTTTGGTGATGTAAGGCGTGGCTTTCTTCAGCTTCAGCCACTGATGCCACCATAGTACGTGTTAACAAATCTGCAGTGGCATTTCCTTGGGCCAAAGGGCCAGGTAAATTAGTATGTCCTCTTATGTGACCAATATAAAATTGATTATTCCTTTGCTGAATTAAAGTTTGTAGTTTCTTTAATAAAGGTAGAATAGTTGAGGTTCCTGTTAAAAGAGCAGTTTCAAGAGCTGGAAAAAGAGAAGCAATATATTTTGAATCTGTGTACAAGTTAAACCTTTGTTTGAAATTATTAAAGGCCGAGATTAGAGCCCATAATTCTGTTTGTTGGGCAGAGGCTTGTGTGACCTCTTTAATAAGAGGAGACAGGCCTGGGCTAAAAACTACAGCTCGACCTGTAGAGGAGCCATCTGTGAACAAGGTTATTGCGTCAGACAGAGGCTGTTTGGAACACATAAGAGGAAATATAAGTGAAACTGTTTTTGTAAATTCAATTAAAGGATGTTTAGGATAATGGTATAAGATTTGACCTGCATAGCCTTGTAAGGCCAATACCCAATCATCATTATTTTGAAATAGTTGTTCCACTTGAGTTTTATTATAAGCAGTTACAATTACATGAGGATCTTTACCAAATAATTCCCGTGATCTTTTTCTTCCTTTATCAATTAATAAAGACACCAGGTATGGATAATCAGCAACAATCTTTGTCTGAACATGTGGTAAATGAATCCATTCTAAAATACCTTCCTGCCATAGGCAAGCTGTAGGAGTATACTCAGTAGAAAAAATGAGTAGAGACCATGGATTTTGATAATTAATTTGTTTAACCCTAGCTTGAGTTAAAGCCTGTTCAACAACTTGTAAAGCCTGCAAGGCTTCTGGAGTTAAATGTCTAGGGGAACGGGGATTAGAGTCTCCCTGTAAGATAGTAAACAAAGGACTAAGGGTTCCCGTAGTAATCTTCAGAAAAGGTCGAATCCAATTTATTTCTCCCAGTAATTTTTGATAATCATTAAGAGTTTGTAATTTATCTCTCCTTATTTGCACCTTTTGAGGTGCAATATAGTCAGAGTGAATCCATTGTCCCAGATAACTTAATGGTTTATCTCTCTGAATTTTCTCTGGGGCAATGACTAAGCCAAATTTAGTTAATTGTTCTATAGCCTTTTCTAGCATTAGCTGTACTTTTGGCAGCTCAGGATGAGCTAGCAAGATATCATCCATATAGTGAATTATGTAAGCACTAGGAAATTGTTTTCTCAGTGCTGCTAATGCAGCCGCCACAAATTTTTGGCATAAGGTAGGGCTGTTTTTCATGCCCTGTGGTAAAGTTTTCCATTGATATCTTTTAAACGGTTCCTGTAAGTTTAGAGAAGGAACACTGAAAGCAAAACGAGGACAGTCATCAGGATGTAAATTAATAGTAAAAAAGCAGTCTTGTAAATCAATAATTATAAGCGACCATTGTTCAGGTACTGCTACAGGAGATGGGAGCCCAGGTTGAAGGGAGCCCATGTCTTCCATAATGGCATTAACTGCTCTTAAATCTTGTAAAAGTCTCCATTTGCCAGATTTTTTCTTAATGACAAACACAGGAGTGTTCCATGGACTAGTGGATTCCTCTAAATGACCTTTATCTAATTGTTCTTGTACTAAAATTTGTAATGCCTGTAACTTTTCTGTTGTTAGGGGCCACTGACTAACCCACACAGGAACATCTGTTAACCATTTTATCTTACAGGCATAGTTTTCTGCAGTGGCCCCTATGAAAAACACTGATCGTTCAGCTGATCCCCTGTAACTAGTTTCATATCTAGAACATGTAAAAGATCTCGTCCCCACAAAGTATAGGGTAGAGAGGGTAACACATAAGGTTGAAAGTAAATTTTCTTATCCTTATATTCACATAATAAATGAGATGTACTCCGCATAACACCAGAAACAGAACCTAAACCAACTAATGAAGACCCAGTCCGATGTACTGGCCAGGATTTTGGCCAGTCAGAAGCTGCAATGCAGGTTACATCAGCTCCTGTGTCCATTAACCCTTTAATAGGCCTGCCCTCAACTTTCATTTTTAACATTGGTCTATCATATAAATCATGTATGAGAGCTACACAGTCCTGATCAGTAAATCCAAATTGACCCTCTCCCCTGGCATCATGTAAGTGATAGGTGGGAAGTGGTATATATGGCAACAACAATAACTGAGCAATTCTTTGTCCCTTATGAATTTGTGTAGTTTCTACTAAAGACTTTACCATGACTTTAATTGTATTCTCAGTGTCAGAATCAATAACTCCCGGAATAACTTCAAAATGTTTGGTATAATTGGAACTGCGACCTAAAATAACACCCACTGTGCCCGGTAACAATTTTCCTTTAATTCCAGTAGGAACTAGAGTAACACCATCATGTTTAGATATAATTATGTCTTTAGAGCTGGCAAGATCAAGGCCTGCACTGCCAGGAGTTCCACGCGGGAGGTCATGAATTGTCCATTCTGGCGGTATACAATTAGTGGTAGATGTAGGTTCTAAAAAAGGTTGTACTACAGTAGACTTAGGCTCTCCCTTGGGGTCGGGGCTGGGAGAATGCCCCTCATCTAGTTTTTTGACCTATTGCCATTATTAGCATTTGCACCCTTGTCAGACAAGGGGGTTCCATCTTTATGAAACTTAGATTTACATTCATTTCTCCAGTGCCTGCCCTTCTTACAACGAGGGCATGGTCCCGGGGGTAGCCCACGAGACTTACTATTATTGTTATTAGCACCGGTGGATTTCTTACAATCCTTCTGTATATGACCTGGCTTCCCACAATTATAACAAGTGGGTAAGTCATGTGGGGGGTCACACCCGAAACATGTATTACTGGGGTCTCTATCAAAAGCACTTTTAACATATGAACTGAATTTCTGACCCCGCATAGCTGCAGCAAACGCCATTCCTTGTACGATTGCTGGTGAGGCATCCATGCATGCTTTAATATAATCTTGTATTGTACCTGTTTTCCTGAGTGGACGTATTAAGTCCTGACACAGCGTATTTGCATTTTCCCAAGCCAACTGCTTGAGTAATAATGCTGTGCCTTCAGACGGTGGGAGCATTCTATTAATAGCTTCTTCTAGGCGAGAAATAAAGTCAGGATAGGATTCTTCCATACCCTGTTTTATGCCTGCTAAAGTTGTGCCCTTAGTACCTGGAGGAGGTATTCTGCGCCAAGCAGAAACTGCATTGTGGTTAATCATTTCTAAAAATTGCCGTGGTAGTTTAATTTGATTTTCAGAGGTGGCAAATTCATCTGTTCCTAAAAGCATAGATAACGTGGGCTGTGCCTTTCTACCTACATGTTGATTAACGCTTTCTCTGCATCTATCCTCATATTCTGTTCTCCATAAAATATAGTCACCTGGGGAAAGCGTGGCCTTGGCCGTTTGTTGCCAATCATACGGAGTAAGCCACTGACTACTGATTGATTCTACAATTTGTAAAGTATAAGGGGCAGAAGCTCCCGATGTACGGACAGCTTGTTGCAATTCTTTAAGTGTCTTTAACGACAGAGGTTCCCAGGTGGGTGGTGCCCTTTCCTCGGTAGGAAAACGTACCGGGAAAGCGAAAGTAAAATCTCCCTGCTGACGGGCTTCTCGCACCGCCGCCTGAAAGCCTATGGGCGGCGGGGGGAGACAAGGAGGCACACGGGGAAGTGGAGCCCGCAAAGTTGGCCTGGGTGTAGTCACAGGCACACGGACTGCCGGATAAGCTCGGCGAGGGTGAATGAAATCATGCATGTTATCTTTTTCATCTGGTTTAGTAAATTCATCCACCACATCCCACTCGTCACTATCCGATGAATTATCAACCGGTGGGAGCGGCGGTAGAATATTTTTGAGTGTTGGAGCTGAGGGAATGACGCCCTCAGCATTAGATATTGGCTCGGGGTCTTTAAGAGCCTCTGGGGGGACTTCATCGTAAATGGGTGCCACCTTAGTTTCAGGGCTTCCAGCCTCCGAATCAGTTTCTCTTATGAATGCTTCTAAAAAGGTATTGTCAGCTAAAAGTTCTCTAACCTGTAACCACAAAGGAAAAGCTTGTGGGGGCAAAACCTGCTCCCCATGTTCCTGCATGTAATTCCGCATTTCGCGTCCCACTCTCTTCCAGTCGGAGAGAGAGAGAGAGCCTTCCTCCAGAAACCAAGGACTAACCAACTTTATGAAATGCATAAGCTCCTCCAACCGTTTGAGAGACACATGAAAACCATTTTTTTCTAACAAACGCTGTATCATGACACCGAGCATGTGTTCCTCTTTTGCTAATGTATGCCCCATGTTGTCCTGCGGATTACTCACACTTAACCGGTCAGCCTTTACCGGCGGGACTCGAGCTCCCTGGTGAGAGTCGCCTTCAATCTGAAAAGAGAGGAAAGAAAGAAAAAGAAAGATCACCTGTCCTTCAGGTCCCTGTTCGAGGGCGCCAGCTGCCGCGGACCGCCAGTCGAATGAGTCTCAGTCCGAGGGCTTTCAGGGCGAACGGCTCAGGTTGATTGGAAGGTCGACGCAGGGTGAATTGACAGACTACTAGACACCACAAGTGATGATGAAAGCAGCTGTACTTTACTGATTTTTAGGCATGGTATTTATACATTTTTGACAATGTCTTACAAACTACAAAAGATATTTTTATGACTTGCTGATGCTTACAAAGTTCTTATCGAGTTTTGTAGATGGGAGTAGTCAACTGTCTTTTCTTAGACAATGTTTCTGCCCGTAAGGGGGAACAAAGGACTGCTGCTTATCAGCAGTTACTCTTTTACTTCTCTTTATCTATGTTTAAACCTTCTTTCTTTGTAAAACTGCTTTGTTCACATATTGTATTTTTATATTTTTATATTTGATTATGATTTTTATGTTGTTAGTGAATTGATAGTGAATTATGTATATGTTTTAAGTGTATAGTGACAAAATTATAGAGAAAGCAATTTCATAGAAAACTTATTTCAAAGAAACAGTTTCAAAGGGACATAAGGTAGAGATAAGAGACCGGAGGGAGCGGGTATCTGGTAGGAACATCTTAACTTATCATCCCTGCATTCTCTTGATACATTGTTTCAATTAACTGACCTTTATGGTGGGAACGTGTTCCCTTGGAGACATTTAGTCTCCATTGTATAGATGAAGTCATGGATTAGTAAGTCATTATGTTTATTCTTAGTTTCTGAGGACATTCAAGCAACAATTAACCATTCAACTCAACAAACAAGTTTCAAACAGGTTTCAGGGTAAAGGTTATTCAGGCCTTTATGCCGCACCTCATGAATTCTTACGTTCACTAAAAGGCATGCTAGGCAACTTATGCGCTGCTGTCGCAGGCCAGGGGGACCGGGGGCAACGCTCCGGGGAGCACTCACCGCCTTACCACAGTTTTTACAACGCGGACAGAGCCATCCCGCCACGGCTTGATGCCGGGGGTGCGGCAGCATTCCAACTGAATGCCCTTGCTGGTTTGTCCTATGCTCTTCAGAGCTACCTGAGTACTTGATATTGAAATCTCCACCAATTCTAAATTCTCTTCTCTAACCTTTTCCTCTGGCCACCTTGTCAGAGCTGGTTTTGGTCATTCACAAGCAATAACTCCTGGTATTAGAAAAGCCTCCCTCAGTGTTAGAAGGGGAATGAGGACTGTGAGCCTGGATCTGGGCAATATGGTGACAGTCTGGTTGGGCAATCTTATCTTTCCCCTGGGAGATGGTGCCTCAGCAACACCGTGGCTACAGCTGCCTGCTGGGGTCCCCCTAAAGTCATACGTTAAAATTGAATCCCCATTGTCGGAGCATGTGAAGATGTGGCCATCAGGAAGTGATTAGGTTGCGAGGTCTCTGCCTTCGTGACTGGGGTTGGTGTCCTCATAAAAGAATCGCCAGAGAGCTGATGTGCAGGCACAGCCAGAGGAGCCATCTGTGAGGGACAGGCCCTGACTGGACATCAGACTTGCCAGTGCCCTGTCCTTGGACTTCTCAGACCCCACAACTGTGAGAAATCAACTTGTTTTATGTATTTTGTTATAGAATCCTACAGGGACTAAGACATCTGCTGAATACTGGATGACTTTAGGTCACCAGGGACCTCTCAGAGCAGTATGTCCCCTGCACGGCCACCCTGTCCAGACTGTGTTCTACTTTCAGCTGTTTCCATCCCCCCTTCTAGAAATATACGCAAAGGACATGATGTTAGAGTGTACAGTAAAATTCACGTGCATGTGTGCACATTACATCAATATACATACAAAACAACAAACAAAACACTCTGAAAATAACATAAATGCCCTTTAAAGGTGCCAAGTAAGCTGTTCTGTGTCATGAAATGGACCCCAGTGAGGCTTCCAGGGAAGCTGTGCAGAGGGGCTGTGTGGGGCAAGACGGCCACACGTCCACCAAGGGGTCACAGGGCCTGGACAGAGTCTGGAGAATGAAAGGGACAATATTTCATCAGGAGGGAAAATTGTCCCAATGAGAAGTTCACATTTATCTATTTTATGTTCTGGACAGGATCAATTTCTTAAAAATTTGTGGGAAATTACTAATCCAGCAATAACTGTGATAAAATGATGATATAACAGAAAGTTAAAAAAAGCAGCTTATTGAACCTTGTGCCATGGAAAAAACACGAACTTCATACACACAAGCTGTAAAACTAAAACATATTACCTGTATTTTTATTAATGATTGGTTATCTTTGGGTGATGCGTCAACAAATTATTTTACTGTCACTTTCTTCTTATCTATTTTTTAGAATATTATACATATTTTTCTTTTAAATCCATTTATTAGCACTATTAAACTACAAAACATTTGGATTAATCTGCAAGAAAAACTAGTAGACAGATGGAAATTTACAGCCACTTCAATAAAAGGTTTTCATAAACAGTGGTTAAATTTTGGGGAAAAATATTATACATATTTAACTAATTACTTAAATCTATAACTAGTCTGCAAACACCAAGTGAATGTAACTCAAACCTTAACCTCGCTTTACAAATTAAATGTCAGAAACGTCTAAAATTGACCTCAATATTTAATTAATCTATGCAATTACAAAAATTTAAGTGATAAAAGGCAGAAATATTATAAAGCAATTTGTAAGACTCCTCTCACTGCTCAAATCTTTATCAAAGGCACAGGAAATCTTGGGGGGTATAATTTAGAAAATAAAGTCAGAAGCTGCCAGCGAGGGAGTCTGGAGCAAAGTAGCCTGGTCCAAACCCAAAGTAGTCATTGGTGCATTAACCTGTGGAAATTAACTACTGTAAACCTTAATGTCTTTCTCTCTAAAATTGAAATAACAATATAATTTTCTTCCGTGTGCTGTCATCAGAAAACCCTCATAAAGAGCAAACTCTGAACGTGCCCCGCAGCCTGCGAGCGTCCAGCGCACTAGGCGCTGCCCATGAACCTGCCCAGCTGCCCTGCGGTCAGCCCATGTCGCAGCGCAGTCCCTGCCCTCCTGGTCTGCTCAACTGGGTGCCAGAGAGCCGGGGGAGTGAGCATGTGGCATCGAGCTGCTGGAGCACGGAAGGACCCAGATCCTGTGTCCTTGCCAGCTGGGCAGGTGAGCTGGGCACTCACAGGCTGCGGTGCACGCTGAGAGTTTGCTCATTATGAGGGTTTTCTAGAAAGAAATTAAGGTTTACAATAGTTAATTTCCACAGGTTAATGCACCAATGACTACGTTGGGTTTGGACCAGGCCTCGGAACAGGAAGGTCCCCAGGGTCGCTGAGCTGGAACAGACTGAAGCCACAACACTCTGGAACAACAAGAGGAAGTCATGACCTTCAGGGAAGAGGTGAGTGAGGAGGGCGGGCCGGGAGGGGACAGCATTGCAGAGTGTCGCCTCTAGGCCCCAGGGGACGTCATGCCAAACTTTGAGTCTTCTGCCTTCCTCATAAGGGAGAATTTCCAGTTCTTAAGGCCTTTGGTGCTGCACCGTCTTCCTTGTCCCCTTCCGGCCTCCTGCCGAGGGCTGGTCGCCTCCCTCCCTGCCCGGGGCAGGGACTTCAGAGGTCACCTCCCTCACCGCCCGGGGCAGGGACTTCAGATCGCGGCCACCCCACTGGGGGTCTCTGTCTCTGTCAAGGTTCTTCTCCTTGCCTCCCACTCCCTGAACGACAGTCCCTCCTTTCTGCCCCCCCCAAAGTCCTCATATTCCTCAACAACCACAGCACCCTTCAAAATGTAGCAGTCTGTTTCCCTGACAAAATGATTTTGGAGTTTTATTTTCATGTCTGCACACCCCTGTGTTCGCCATTTCTCCAACCGATAGACTCCTCCTCTCACTTCTCAACGTTTCCAATCTCGCCCAAATAGGACCAGCCCCTCACATTCCAGCCACCTCATGCATCAGACACTATCTGTGCTCTGGACTTCTGTAATTCACTTATCTTATCAGATATTTAGAAATTAAATCCCGAAATAACGTGTGCTTGTTAAAATTGTAGTGGGTTTCCCTGTGTCTCTGTGCAATCTTCCACTGCTGTGGTTTATCACCCAGCCCTGTTCAGAGAGTCCAGGCTGCTGCCCCCTCTCCCCAGATCACCTGCCTGCTCTCCTCTTCAGAAACGTTCTTACTCTACTTAGACCCCCATCACTGTGTCCATAAAGGGGCTGGGGTTATGTTACTGTAACTCCTTTCATATCCTTCACTTGCAAGAAAAGCCAAAATTTGAACCCGAATCTCCCCAGACAAAAGCACTCTATTTTAGAGCCCTATCACCTGGGGAAAGGCCCCTTTACTGTTGCCATCTGTCACAGGTCAGAGAGGGGACGTGTTGCCCTGTCTTCATTTCCACGGCCTGATTACCTTTTGCACCAGCTTTATGGAAGCGCCTCCCTGCCTGGGGGTCTCTGTCATTCCTGGTTTTCTCTTTCCAGTCTCCCTGCTGCCGTCCACCTCGGCCAAGGCTCCAACGGGGTCTTGTTCACAGATGTCTTCACCTCCCTGTCTTCAACTTGGCAAGAAACTGGGCTCTGTCACTGCCAGGCTGGTGGTCCAGTCATGGTCCCTGTCTCTTTATCAAGAACCTTTTTGTCTTTTATTTTACCCTAAATGACTATTAGGATTTATTTTGTATTTATTAAGTCCTTTCCAATGAAATTCTCATGCTTTATTTAGGTATTTTTATAATGTCATTTGTGTTGAATAAATCATGTGTCCATTATGATATATGCATTTTTAAATCATTGTTTAAGGACTGATTTGATTCTTACAAAATAGTGACTTTAATCACATTCTATTTTTAGACCTTTACTGTTAGTTTACCTAAAGTCAATAACTTACTTTTTAAAAATCGCGGTGAAATACGTGTATTATAAAATTCATCATTTTATCCACTTTGTGCATTAAGTACAGTTACATCATTGTACAACCATCACTAACATCCAACTCCTCATTTTTATTTTGCAAAAGAGACCTCTCTACCCATTAAGCGATACTGTCCGCTCTCCCACCCCGGTCCTTGTCCACCACCACCCCACTGCATCTCCATGCGTCTGGGCCCTTTTTTGTTCCTCAGGGTGTGTACATAGCGTTTGTCCACATGCGGTTGATCTACTTTGCTTGACAGAGCACCCACCCTCAAGGATCATCTATCCTGAAGCACATGTTGGAATTTCATGTATTTTTCAAAGATAGATAATATTCCCTTTCCTGTACATAGCACATTTTGTTTATTCGTTTACCCATGGATGGGTATTCAGATTGCTTCCTCCTTTGGCTAATGTGAATAATGCTTATAACATCATGGGTGCATGAACATCTATTCTACACCACACTTTCAATTATTTGGGGCATGTACCCAGAATTGCATGGCTGGATCATAAAATTATTCTACTTTCAATTTTTGAGAAGCCATTATACTGTTTCCATCTACACTCCCGCCCCCAGAGGACAGGCTTTCCAGCATCTCCATGTGGGCATCACCACTTGTTCTTTTATTTTTTTCTAATTTGTAATTTGACATAATGATTGTACATATTAGGGAGTACACAGTGAAGTTTCAACACATATAATGTACAGTGATCAGATCAAGGCAATTAGCACACCCATCATCTCAAACATTTATCATTTCTTGGTGATGGGAATATTTACTATCCTCCTTCTAGCTATTTGAAACTATATAGTCAACTATTTTAAGTTGAACACAAACTTTATGGACACCCTGTATATCATTGTTAACTAGAGGCATCCTATGGTGTGTGGGACACTAGCCCTATTCCACCCATCTGGCTGTAATGCTGTGTTCTTCAGCAAATCTCCTTCCATCCCTCACTTCCCCCACCCTTCCCAGCTCCACTGTCCTGTGTCCTGCTGTCACCTCTATGAGTCAACTTGCTGTAGCTTCCACAAATGAGTTAACTTTCTGTTCCTGTCTGATTTCACTTAGTATGATGTTCTCCAGTTCCTTCTATTTTGCTGCAAATGGCAGGATTTCATTTTTTTATGTATTCTGACATATATATTCACCTCATTTCCTTTATCCATTCATCTGTTGTTGGACACTAGGCTGATTTGTATCTTGACTACTGTGAAAAGTGTTGCAGTCCACATGGGGAGGCAGGGACCCTCGACACACTGAATTCCTTTCCTTTGGATAAAGGCCCCATAGTAGAATTGCTGGATCATGTGGTATAGTACCATAAAACAGTATGAAGTAAGCATATCCATGGCTTCAGACCCAGGATAGTCTATCAGTTATGAAAACTATATTCTGCCAAGTCAGAGGAAGAAACATTTGTGATTGGCAAAAATCCCTTCATTCCTCAGAATCAGTCTTTCAGAAAATAACTTACTATGGAAAAATGTGTAGGATGTAGTTACCAGAGCTGAATCTTAATCAAATTCTCAGGGATGTCTTGGGTAGGTCTCACTAGTGGAAAAGGGAATGCGTTTTTTTTTTCCAGAGGTAACAAGAGGGTGGAGGTGTAGTCACTGCACAGACAGATAACTGGGGAGCATCCTACCTGTCGAGAAAGCCTAGGCTTGGGTGAAGAAATGCTTTATTTTTGACATTGCAGTGAAGATAAATAATTTCCTGAACATGCAAATCAGTACTTTTAAACATCTCTGTTTTTGTTATGCATGTTTTAACCATTTTTCCCAATGGTATTTTATATAAAATTTGCACCTGTGGCTCAGTGAGTAGGGCGCCGGCCCCATATGCCAAGGGTGGCGGGTTCAAGCCCAGCCCCGGCCAAACTGCAACAAAAAAATAGCCAGGCGTTGTGGCGGGTGCCTGTAGTCCCAGCTGCTCGGGAGGCTGAGGCAGGAGAATCACGTAAGCCCAAGAGCTGGAGGTTGCTGTGAGCCGTGTGATGCCATAGCACTCTACCAAGGGCAGTAAAGTGAGACTCTGTCTCTACAAAAATAAATAAATAAATAAATAAAATTTGCACTATTGGGTAAGTTTAAAGGAAAGACCATACATTACATTTTCAAATCTTCTAGTTCCTCACCACTCAAGTGTGTCCCACAGATGACCAGCAATTCTCCTCTGAGAACTAGCTTAAAATGTGGAGTCTCAGAATGCACCGTAGGCCTGGAAAATCTGATCCTGAATCTGAATTTAACAAGAGCCTGGTGATTCATAGCACATTAAAGTGCGAGAAGGATTGTTTTGGTCACTGTTCTATGAACGCTTAAACTAGTACAGAACTTCATTAAACACAGGGGCAACATTCTCCTTTCCGCATTCCTCTTCTATACTACCCCAAATCTTCTTTATCGATGATCTCAATTAGAAATTTTGTTTTCATCTTTCTACACATTTCTCATATAGAGAGAAATAAAAAAGTTTAGTTTTGAATTATTAAACGTTTACAAATTCATGAAGTAAGAAGACAATTTGGGTACAAAATAATTAGTTTTTAAAAATTATGTTCACTTTTTCCTCCTACTCACATAAGAAGTGGATGTTATTGAATGTGTGTGACACCAAAGCACAGCGATTCACCCAGGGACTGCACTGATGGTCAGGGAGAGCCAAGATTTAAACTGACAGAGGTGAGAGCCTTTCCTGCCTTAGACTGCGTGCTTCCCGGTAGATCTAAAGGGACCAACTGACCAAGCATCGCAGATTTAGAAGGACATTACTCTAAAGGCAAACATGAAATAGGAGCAGGGTCTGTGTGTCAGTGCTATCAGCTGCTTCTCCTAGACAAAAACTTCCCAACAAAACTTGATTTCCGTTTCTGTGAGTTTCTGGGTGTTGATGTTCTGTACCCACAGTGCCAAGAGCAGTTACTGAGCGTCCATTCTGAGCCCTCTTTTAGGTTCCAAATTATGTGTGGGTTTCTAGAGAAAAAGTACAATACCTTTCACACTTCTCAGTAAGTTTCCTTCTTGAAGGTTAGCTGATTGTTGCATAATAAAAGGAAATTTTCCTGGAAGACTCAACACTCCTTTGCCAAATGTTTTGAGAAAACTATGACAACTATCTTTCACATTTCATGTTCTGAATTACTGACTTCTTCATAGAAAATAAGTCCCTCAGAGCAGGTTCAGGTGTGGAGCAGAGTGTGCAGCAATGATATGCATAACTTTGCAAAGTGAAATTTACTTCTTGGCCTAGGCTTTTTTCCCCAAGTCTAAGTCTTTTGCTAGTGGAGTTCCTTTCATTTTCATACTAATTTTCTAATTGGTATGAATACAAGAAAAAAATTTCCAGTATCTAAAAGCTGGAAAATAGAGAAGATCAACACTCAGTTGTCCCTTATCTGCCATATCTCCACCTCCATTGTTAGGGATTCTTTTGGGTTTTTAAAAGTGGTCATGTGGTTTGACTAGAGTGACCACACCCTGGTACACCTTGGCAGCTCTTGTTTATGTCTGTTGTTGCATTGTGATTACTAAGAACAGACCTTTTCCTTATCAGAGATGTTCAGTACTGAATGATCAATTATATGTTCAACACACCAATGACCCTGTTACACCAGGAAGTTGATAGCGACTTCCAGGAAATAATGCCCTTTTCCTTTCCTCATGGGGTGAAGTCCCATCTGATCACAAATGACCTAAATATTTCATTCTAGTTGAGCTTTGTTAATGGTTGGAACTGACCAAATTTAACTGATAAAAGCAATGGGAGACGGTCATGGTGAAGCATGTTGGCCCTGGTTAAAATCTTATAGACTTGGCAGTAACTGCACAAATCCACAATGAACGTATGAAAAAAGTTTTCTCAAATTATAGTGAACAATTTTATTGTGCAATGATAAGAATAACTTATTTTTTTAAAAAAACCCAAGAATGAAGACTGATACGTACTTTTAAAAATCCCTGGATTTTGAGTTCATGAGAATTCCTAGAGCAGTTATATAAATTTGTTAAGAGGTGACTTGTCTTATAATGTAGATTAGACACTTCCAGAAATCCAGGGGTTCTTCTGTGATGTTAAGACTTCTGAGGATCAAGTGCATCTGTGTGACATAAGCACTCCAAGGGGCCCTGCTCAAATCTCCATTTCCGGACTACCTGTGACACATTAAAATTACTTGGGTTTTTTGTTTGTTTGTTTGTGTGTATGTGTGTTAATCACCCACCATGCTGTGAGGCCAGGAATTTTGTTTCGCTCAACTTTTATATCCCCAGAACCTGCAGAGCTTCTTCATTTTTCTGAATAAATAAGTGAACACAAAAATAAACAGGTGAGGATACAGAAGCTTTTTACAAATTACAGTAGATTTTCATACATTATGACTCTTACTTGAGAGTAAAAGACAAAAGCAAAGTCCTATGGTGTTGTGTTACCCCTGGGGAGCTTGTCCTCAGCCCTAGGTGAGTCTGCGTGAACAGGAAGCAGGACTGGGTGTGCGGCCAGCAGGGACACTTGCTGAGAGAACGGTCTCCAGTCACCCGTGTGAGGACCCCAAATCACACTGAAATATCTTTTTTTTTTTTTAAATTAAATCATAGATGTGTACAATAATACAATCATGAGGTACAATGTACTGGTTTTATACACAGTTTGAAATAATTTTCATTGAACTGGTTAACATAGCCTTCATGGCATTTTCTTAGTTATTGTGTTCAGACTTTTATATTCTACGTTTAGTAAATTTCACCTGTACCCTAGTGCATTCTAGTGCACTGCATTCTAGTGCATTCTAAGATGCACTAGAATCCACAGAGAACTCAAATGTATTAGCAAGAAAAGAACAAGTGATCCCATCTCAGGGTGAGCAAGGGATTTGAAGAGAAATTTCTCTGAAGAAGACAGGCACACGGCCTACAGACATATGAAAAAATGCTCATCATCCTTCATCATCAGAGAAATGCAAATAAAAACTACTTTGAAATATCACCTAACTCCAGTAAGATTAGCCCACATCACAAAATCCCAAAACCAGAGATGTTGGCGTGGATGTGGAGAAAAGGGCACACTTCTACATTGCTGGTGGGAATGAAATGTCTTTTAACCCAGAATAATATTCCTGTTGTATGACTGAAGGAAGCGGTGACATCATTTATTATTTTTTTTATTTAAAATGTACAGCGTGGCCATAATTGCATGTGAACTTCATGGCCACCCTGCACAATCTGATTCCTATCTGGTATAAAAAGCAAACTCAAAATTGACAACAATTGTTTAAAGCCCTCATTATGCATGGATGTTTTCTTTAGCATGTATTTTTCTGTAGTGTATAATACTAGTTAATTTTAGGAGTAGAATTAGGGGTTGGAAAGAGAAATTTTTGTTTTTTTCATTTTATCTACTTTAAAAGATAAAAATATCACATATTTTTAAAAAAACTTTAAAAATTATCACTATCGAATAAATATGACTTTTTATTAAATGGTGTTATCATTCAATGAATGAAGTCTATCATGAGTATGCTTAAAATTAAAAAAAAAAGAATTACATGAAGTAGCTAAAATATCACCAAACCATATAGGACAACTGTATTTCCTTCTTAGAAAAAAAGATCAGAGCACAAATAATGGAAGTTACTCTATAAAGTAAATAATCAAAATAAATGATAAAATACAAGTTGTATTTTAAAAGTGAAATAATTCTTTTAATGGCATAGTATGTTGATAAAAATTGAAAAATTTTGAAAACTTTATTTTTCCCCATGGATTTTCCCTACAGGAATTGAATTTGTCAAAAGATATGAAGTGTTTTAAAATGATTTTGAAGTATTTCTTCTTTTTCTATTGTCTATAAGATTTGGCACGATCTATTTTTTTGAAATTATCTTTTATCTTTATTTTTTGATACTTTGGGTAAAAAATAATAACAAGTAGTTAATTGATGACTCCATACTGAACCTCAGAGTCAAAGCATTCTATAATAGACATATAATTCACATTATAACAATGTGAATGTTACTTTCTTTGCATTACTATTATTATTTTTGCTTAATATTTCATTGCAGCAATCGTCTTATTTCTTTTCTGAATGTATTTGTCTTCGTTCATTCTTTATGAGGTTTTTGTTTCTGGTCCCTATCTTAAACATTGTTAATTAACGTTGTTCAATTTTAAGCCTTTTAAACACATGTATATGTGAAAATAAAAAAATAAAATAAAATAAGATATGAAGTGAATTTTATTGACATATTAGTCTTTTCAATTGTCCATTCAGCGTAAAATCACATTCCCATAATAAGCATAAATCTTGAAATTAAATTTTAATTTTCAATAATGCTAATTCATTTCCTATATAACCTGTTATCATATTATGAATCACTTCCTGTTGAAAACTCTCCTCAAAATTTCCTGGGAAAGGAATTAGACAGGAAATTAATTTCCTATTGTGGGGACTTCTAAGAATTACATAAACCTATTGGATGAACTGAAACCACAAAATTAGCATTTTACTAATCACTGGGTTTAAATAGCTGTGAAGTAAAGAGATCGACCATCACCTTGGTCATCAACCCAGCTTGCTCCTTTCCAGTCGTGGGTCTAAGGTATTGTGTTTATTGTAAAATTACTGTGATTTTACATTATGTAATGTCTTTCTTCTACTTTTTATTAGGATGTATTTACAACTTTGCTGTATGTTTTCAAATATTAATACCTTATTCTAATATACTGGTAGCTTAAAATGCATTTGTGAATTTTGAGCTTTAGATCAAAAACAGTATAATTTCATAAAGACTAAATGCATTTTTGATAATTTAAAATTTCACAAAAAGTAGACACATCATTTTTTTTTTTTTTTTTTTTTTGGCCGGGGCTGGGTTTGAACCCACCACCTCCAGCATATGGGACCGGCGCCCTACTCCTTGAGCCACAGGCACTGCCCAGACACATCATTTTAATGGGAATCAGAGTGAAGTCATTTGAATTATCTTGTCCAATTTTATGAAAAGTTGTTATGCAAAATAATTTTGTAACTACCATATCAAAAACCATTTCTGGCAAACTATTTCAAGCTTATTTTTGTTACATATAGTTTGAGTAATAAAATTAGTCCTACAGTATGTATATGAATGATAGACTATTAAATATAAATGACTACCTTTTAAATATAATTAAATTTAAATACCTGGAATGACACAGATGATAGATATAAATTAATTTGGGTTTAAAAGTATGCCTTCCTTTCCAATGCATCCAGATTCCGTAATCTGTAGACTGAAGCAGTATATAAAAATAAGTTTTTTTAGTTTGTTGGTTAAGGTATGAACAAATGGCAATTGTGACTTGATTTTTCTTTTCTACTTTCTCTGGAAAACTACCATTTTCCTAGTACCTGAGAATGTCAGTATTTCTGGGTTCTTGCAGTTTGATGGAACTCTAGAAATCAAACATGATTAAGACACTGAATTTTATTACTCCTTCCAATTCAGTCATCTTGGTATAGTCAAATCATGGATGCCCTACTGTAGGAAAGCACAGAGTTGTAGCTAGGATCATTTAAGATATAATAGAATGGTGGTTAATAGCTTCAGTAGAATGTGCTGATGGCATTTTTTTAAGATGACTGAAAAAAACAGAATGCTCTCAAATATATTTACCAGGATAATACATCATCAAAATGTTTCAGAAAAAATTAATTACAGTTCTCAGTGATTTTAGTTTATCATGTACTTTAACAAATATGATGATCTGGGAGGAAAGGTGGTGTTGTTTCTGTTCATTGCAGTTGTATATTAGTGCTTCTGTCCTCTGTTGAAGGGGCAAATATCTTGTTTTAGAGTATTGGTAAATTAAAACCATTTTAAGAAAATAGTATTTCTAAATAACATAAGACCTAAGAAAGATAGTGAGAATGATAAACACTTGCATTGAAGAGTAAAATAAAACATTTTAAGTTTATAAAAGCTCTGCTCTCAAGTGAACCTACTTTTGCCATAATTTACTGTTGTTTGTATTGACAAGAGCCTTTGTTGAAAAATCGAGAATTATTTTTTTCATGAAACAAAATGTATTATAATATGATTTTTCATTTCGTTTCTTTTTTCTTTTTTCATCTTTCACAGGCCTTGACAACCATGAAGCTTCTCATACTTACCTGCCTTGTGGCTGTTGCTCTTGCCAGGCCTGTAAGCATTATAGAGAATTTAGGTTCTAGAGTTTTGCTAGAAAAGACCTTATGACTCATAAAACAAAAGATACTGGGAATACTAATCTTAAAACACATATGCAGAAGCAAGAACAAAGGCCATACGATCACCTCAATAAATGCAGAGAAAGCATTGTGCGAAATTCAGCACCCTTTTACAATAAGAATTCTTAATAAAATAGACACAGATGGAGCATACCTCAAAATTATAAAAGGCCATATGTGACAAACCCACATCATACTGAATGGGGAGAAACTAAGTTCTAAGCATTCTTGCTTAGAACTGGAGCCAGACAAGGCCGCCATGGTCACCACTTCCATTCAGCATTATGCTGGAAGCCCTAGCCAGAGCATCAGGCAAGGAAGGAGATCAGGGCATCCAAATGGAGACAGAGGAGGTCACACTGTCACTCTTTGCCCACGATGATCTTATATCTAGAATACCCCAAAAATTCTTCCAAGACTCCTGGAATTGATGACTAAATTCAGCAAGTTTCAGGTTACAAAATCATTTGCACACAAATCAGTAGCATTCCTATACACCAACAATAATCAAGCTGAGAATCAAATCAAAGACTCAAATACCTTTCCAAATAGCACAAAGAAAATAAAACCTAGGAATATATTTAACCAAGAAGATAAAAGATCTCTACAAAAAGACCCATGAGTTACTGAGGAAGAAAATCACAGACGATGTAAACAAATGGAAATATAGACCATGGTCCTGGGTCAGCAGAATTGACATTTCTAAAATGTCTACACTACCAATAAAATAATTATAATTATTTTTCTTTTCTTTTTGTTCCCAGAGTATCTTGGTCTCTGACAAATATTGCTATTAATATACATACCTTTCTTTTTTTTTCTCTCTCTCTCTTTTTTTATTGTTGGGGATTCATTGAGGGTACAATAAGCCAGGTTACACTGATTGCATTTGTTAGGTAAAGTCCCTCTTGCAATCATGTCTTGCCCCCAGAAGGTGTGGCATGTACCAAGGCCCCATCCCTTCTTCTCCTTCCCTCTCTCTGCTTTAAATAACAATGTTAAAATTCATAGCATTATATGTGTGTCGTTATGATTGTCACTTGGATTGCTTGCTTTGTTTTGGTTTTGTTTTAAAATTCTTGCATTATTTTTCACAGAAAATTCCTGTTAGACCCCTAGAACTCATTCAAGTAAGTATTCTGTTCTACGTTCCAAGAACTTGCTCTAACCGTGGAGCTTAAGTGATAGTGTATTGAGAGTACATACCCTAAAAACTGTTTTTCCTTCTCTATGAAACAATCTGTCTGACTTTGGCTAAGGCATAACTCCTTCAGCTTATAGACAGACAGATGTTATCTGTTCTTACAAAACTTCTTAAAGAAGAAGTTACCAGGACTTACATAAATATTTATATTAATAAAAGTCTTATTATTCAAGAGAAATAATTACACAGAGTATGTTAACATGGTTTATTTCAGTGTATTCTTATTTCTGTCTCTTTTATGTGCATTCAAGCATATGGTTTACAATTTTGTCTCATTTTACATGTCGAATCTTGAATTAGTTATCACTATCCTTCTATAAGTACCTTCATTAGTTCTACAATGAACTGATGCCATGTTTTAAACTTGTTCTTATTTTTCTGCAGAATCAACCAGACAACCATGAGGTAAGCTCTCTTTACAGGCAACTTTGAGTTCTCTCACCTCCTCTCTATCATTTCAATCATGAACATTGAATGTCTTCTTCATTCTGATTTTTTTTATTAAGTCATCGACCCATGAATGGATTAATAAATTATGGTATATGTACACCATGGAATACTATGCAGCATTAAAAAAGATGGAGACTTTACCTCTTTTATGTTTCATTCTGATTTTTATCAACCTTCATATATACCCAAGTACCCAGGTCCTTGGATTATTCTCTCAGCTTTTTTTGAAGAAAACCCTACTCAGTTTATTTAAACATTTTGGTGATGGATACACTCAAAGATTAGTCCTCACACATGTGTAACATGTCCCTGTACAAAACTGCACTTGTATCCCCTAAATACATTGAAATTTTTTAAAGCCCTGAAACTATTATTTTCTCTTCTCCCTGAGAAATATGCTAGGTTTGCCAAATTAAGTGTAACATGTGTTTTCAAACAAACAACAAAACACCATTCCTTTGGTGTTTACCATTTTTATAATTCACAATCTAATTTCAGCAGGAAATCCTGAAACAAAGAAATTTTCTCAGGCTTGATCCGGTAAGTGTTAACCCATTTATTCTTAAAAGTCGAACATACTTTTGGGGGGAAATATTCATTTAATTTTTGTTCATAACATTTTTTTCACTTCACTTGATTGACTGTCCCTTCATTAGCTCACCCAGTCACCCACAAATACTGAAATGACATAGCAAACATTAAACGGCTGCTTCAA
The DNA here is from genome assembly GCF_027406575.1 of Nycticebus coucang. Classification (NCBI taxonomy): domain Eukaryota; kingdom Metazoa; phylum Chordata; class Mammalia; order Primates; family Lorisidae; genus Nycticebus; species Nycticebus coucang. The sequence goes on from NC_069780.1 coordinate 1,377,775, forward strand.
CTTTTAATTTGTACCTAAGTGTTTGCCTCTTTCCAAAACACATGACCTATGTAGAACTGTACAATTGCTATGCTCATTACCATGGACTGTTTCTTAACTGTAAATAATAAATCCCAAATGTGTTGTGCTTTTCCTAGTTTTTTCACTTCATTGTCAAATAGAAAAAAATCAAATTTTAATTTATGGATATTATCTTAAAAATTGAACGGACAATCATCTTTGAATCAATTTTAATATAATCTTTATATAACTTTTTATTTCAGGCTACACCAGTTGAACTTACACAGGTAAGAAGACTCCACAGCACCCACTGCAAAGGTATCAAAGGGAAGCAGGAGACTCATGACGGCACCTAAGAAAGCAAGGACATGGTCGAGGGGAATAGATTTAAGACTATCTTTAAGTCCACACTGACACAGATAGCTTCCACCAAGAACACATAGCAAGACGCACGGAAGATTAGAAATGATATAACAAGAATATCAGTGCCTTTAGAAGTCAATCCGCTTCTGTCCATCTCATTAATACAGCCTCTCTTTTCTCTCTCGAAGGAATACTTTAATCAACTGAACAGGGTAAGAAACGCCGATGAAATTCAAACTATTTTAAAAGTTTGCCCTTTTAAAAATACACTATACAAACTATACTTTATTGATTTATTGATTTTAGCAGAGGGAACTTCTGAGACAAAAACAGAGTGAAGAAATCCAGGTACCAAAGTTTTTCTTAAAATTGTGGGGCAGATATATATGTCCTTGTGGTAGGAAAAATGTTTTTGTTTTTTAAAATCTGTTTTCTATGACATTTCCCCTTTTCTGAGCTTCTCAGTCACATATTTGTAAAAACCAATGAATTCTGCTGAGAATTCTAGAGACTACTGATTTATTGACTTTATTGTACCTATAAGGCGACTAGGCACTGATGTGAATGAACGAACAAATGCAATTATTGGCTTACTTTTATCAGCAAAGCTGCAGGAATGCTTCACCTGGGGTGTGGTAAAACCGTGCAGTGCACCTGACTCCAAACTGCTTGGCGTAGTCACAGCTGATTATTTTCTTTAAAAACAACCTTTTGATCTGTATTTTCTACTAGAAACAGATTTTTAATAAAGATTCCATTTTGAGAGATCAAACAGGTGCTCCCAGTTTATGAGCTAAAAAAAATATATCTTTATCCTGATCGATTGATGATCTTTTCTTGGCAGGAAACTAGGAATGAAGCAACTGAGGTCAGAAGACTCTTTGTTTTAAAACCGTTGCACTCAAAACAAAGGGGAAAAAGACAACAATATGTTTCCTTCAAATGCACTACTCAATATAAATAAATAATTATCTTAAATCAAAACAATGATGGATAACTCTAATTCTAAAAAATAAAAAAAAATTATCATGCTGGCCTAAATTAGCTGGATATCTAAGCCAATACTAATCTATTGAGCTTAAATTCTATGGATAATGCCATCATTGCTTTTATTACTGTACTCATGAAAATAGGGCATAGATACCAGGTGTAGAAAAAGTATATATATTTTTTTTTTTTTGAGACACAGTCTCATTTTATTGCCCTTGATGTGGTGTCACAGCTCACAGCAACCTCCAGCTCCTGGGCTTAGGCAATTCCTTTGCCTCAGCCTCCCGAGTAGCTGGGACTACAGGCACCCACCTATTTTCTTGTTGTAGTTCAGCCGGGGCTGGGTTTGAATCCACCATGCTTGGTATATGGGGCCGGCGTCCTGCCAGCTGAGCCACAGGTGCAGCCCCGGGAGCCAGTGTTTCTCTGAAACATTTCTACACCAATGCGGCCAGGCCCACCTTTGGGGCGGTGATTCCGCTGTGTGGTCTTCGGTGCACTCTTCTGCCTCGTATCCAGAAGCCAAGTTAAACAGAAAAGACAGGGAGAGAAAAAAATAAGTTGTTAAAAGAAAACATAACCTGGTTTACCACAATGCAGAACAATCCAAAAGCAAATTATTTTTAAACTCTGAATGTGGACTAGGAAGTTAAATCTTTTGTTTGGCTCAGTACCAAGTATTCAAGACTTTTTATAATTATTTCCCTTGTGACTTTGATAGTGCCTCCATTTTCTGTTTTCTTTTATCTATATTTTATTTGGTAACTATCAGTTTTAGTTACCAAATAACTAAAAACAGTTACCAGTTTTTTACTTGGCTATTAGTCATAAAATATAAAATTAATTCTCTTTACTTCTCCTAGGAGCGCACGATGGCAGAGACCGAGGTAAGGCCCTTGTGTCCCAGGGAACTCCGAGCTTCTCACGCTTAGGTGGATGCCACATGCTTCTTTTTTAGAAGGCTATCCCCTCTGTTTCAGAAAGATGAGAAACTGGATTTTAAAATGTTCAAAGTCCTAACTTTAAATTAATCCTACCCCCATTGAACTTCTCATGCAACGGCATGACAGCCAAAAAGGTACAAGGTTGTGCCAGATGAGGTCAACATTGAGGCAGAGAATTTGAGCCATTTAAATTGATAACCTGTAAAAATATTGCTTATTTATTGAAAGAAAGAATAAAAAGGAAAAAGCAAAAGGTTCATGAATATTTAAAATAAAACTCCAGTAGACCTGTCCCTGACAGCCTAGGGGCTGAAATGGTTCTTTCCTGCTGTTGAAGACAGTCCTTGGGCAGACGGGGTCTGTTGCCTGGGATTGAGGAGCTGCATTGCTGCCTCTAAAAACATGAAAAACTACTATCCCATTACATGTGGTTAATCAGTTCTTCCCCAGATGAGTAGCCTGCTGTATATTAAAATCAATTTTTAAAATATCTACTTGGGAACAATTTTGTATCTATATGTAAATAGACTATATGTAAGTAAACATACTGCATTTAAAAGAAAAAATAAATATCTAAACAGGCAGATGTTTTAAGAGCTAATGTAATTTTAGTTCTATCTTGAAATCATTTGTTGTATTTAAAATTTCCATTTTGTTTACATCCAAGGAGCCCCAAGCAAAGTAAAGAATAAACACTTAACTCATGATTCTGGGTCACAAGTTCAGTACGGCTCTGTCTTTGAGGTCTTCATTTTACTACAATTATCTCTATCAATTTTGCATCCTCCTTGATGATATGCCTGTGTTCATTTTAATAATACAAAGAAACCAAGTTTTTAAGTTCCCAGATAAGTTATTAAGACTTTTCCTCATTCAAGCATTGCATGAGAAGTAAAATTGACGCTCCTGGAAAAGACCTCATAGCAGCCCTCAATTTTTTCACACCACTGATTCTAATGCTCCCAGGGGAGCAGCTGACCATGTGTGGGGCTGGTTTCCTTAAAATTCTGAAATCCAGGAGGGTGATTAACACCGTTCTCTTTCTGTTAGCAGAGGGATTCCAGCATCAGCTCATCAAGTGAGGTAAATGATCTTGATATTAATTCAATGTGCCAATTAATTAAAAAAACACTTATGGAAACTTGCTCTACTATAAGGATTACATGTGCTATAAGATTTCACTGGACCAGGCACCGCCTGTATGAGGCTCTCTGCGTTTTCATAAGTGATTACCCAGAAGAAGTAAGAACAGAACTATTTGTCAGTAACAAATTAAAAGAGTTATTTCTAGACAAACAATCCTATCTGGCAATACCCAATTTTTTCCCAATTATTTTGTCCTTCACAGTTTTGGTAGAACTCAATCTTATCATTAAGAATTCCAAGGAGGACCATGCTCCTAAATCAGTAAAATCCTGTGTAGAAATCCACTGACTCCAGGTCCACCAGACCTTGGAATCCTCTAACTACTGTTCGTCTTTTGTAACTCCTTAATCTAGCAAAAAAAAAAAGCAGACAAAGAAGGTGTTGGGAGTCCTCCTTTCATTTTGGGAAAAGACCTTCATGAAAGTTACCAAAAATAAAACCAAGGCAGTTAGCTAAAGTTTCTGTTAATTCAATAAAGTTGATCAGAGTGTTGATCCTGGTGGAAGCGGTGAGCAGAGGAAAAGCCATGTGCACACAACATGTATCCCTAAGTATAAATCTTGTCTTAGTTACCCAGGATTTTGTGGCTGAAAATCAGTTTGCCATAGTTATTTAGTAATAGTGTCTGGTTGATTAATCTCTCTCCTAAAGTATAAATGAATGTCATAAAATTAAAACTGTGCATGTTTTTATTTCTTTAAAGGAAGTTGTTCCCAATGCCGTCACTGAGGTGAGATATACTTAGTAAATTAAAAATACATTAATATTGCCTAAGATAAGTTAAATTTTACTTAAACAACCTTCATGCATGTTTTCTCAGAATGCAGTAATGCATTCTAAGGGAAAATGTGAAATTATCTGCTAAAATTTAATTAAGGGTTTATCTAATGTATCAAGGAATGAGCTAGAATGTTGTATGAATAGATTATTTTTCATTTTCAGTCTCTACTAATCTATAGTAAGTGATCCAATGGATTCTATATGGTTGTTTATTCCTCTCCCTCCAAAAATAAAACTAACAATTTTTTAATCCCAGCTATCTAATTCATGCTTTCCATTAAATATTTGTATATCATAGTCTCCTTTTTAAAAGCACAGTATTTGAGTTGAAGCCTGGAGATTTGGCTATATTTGTGTTTGACTTTTTAACTTTGCAAAAGCTCTGCCTTTTATGAAGATGTCTTGTCAGATAATTCATTTACCTGCTATAATCCCATAACAGTTCTTCAACAGATACAATAATAATAAATTGTAAATGATGTAAAGCAACTAATGCAATCCAAGGCATGTAATAAACTGTCAATAAATGTTAGCTAACATTAGAAACATCACTTTTCTCCAATTTGTCTAATATTCTAATTTAACTTGGCCAGAGTTAAATTTTCACACTCAGAAAGCAAAAGCCATTTTCAGTTGTCGTAGTAATTTGATATATTGTAAGTAAAATTGTCAGTTGCTCATTCATATCAGATTGCATTGAAATATATTATAAGTTAAAATTACCTTAAGAAGTACTGTTTCTAGTGTTCTTAAAACGGAATAGGTTGAAATTATTTATGGCGGGAAAAGCACTAAGGCAGGCTTGGTAGTTTCTCAACCTCCGTTCCCGGGAGGGGATATTGTAATATTCTTGCCTCGGAATATGAAAATGATGGGGCTGGATGGAATGGAATTCAAGCAATTAATAATATCTTTCCTTTTAAATAGGAACAGGTTAAGAGAATGAGCAAGTATCACCAAGTCCAGCAGGTATGATTTTATTTATTATAGTACAAAATCATATTCCACCATATAGATACTAATTTATATCAGATTTCATTGCAATTTATTATAAGTTAAAATTACCTTAAGAAGTAGTGTTTCTAGCGTTCTTAAAATGGAATAGGTTGAAATTACTTGTGGCGGGAATAGCACTAAGGCAGGCTTGGTAGTTTCACATTCTCCATTCCCGAGAAGGGATATTCTTTGCCTCAGTATCTGAAAATGATGGGGCTGGATAGAAGGGCATTCAAGCAATTAAGAATATCTTTCCTTATAAATAGGAACAGGTTCAAAGGATGAACAAGTACAACCAAGACCAGCAGGTAATATTTTATTTATTATAGTACAAAATCATATTCCACCTTACAGTTTAAGTAAATTAAATTTTGAATTACGTCCACTTCTAAATATGTTTTTGTTTTTCTTAAGAAATTATTTATGCTACCTTTGACCAGTAATAACCACTGATGAGTTATGTATATGATTGCTTGGGTATTTACTGACAAAGCTCACTCTTTTTATTTATGACTAGACTAAATTTGTATAGCTTATCCATAATTACTAACTGGGCAGGAATTTACCCTAACGACATTCTACCTCAAATCCTCTATAGCTTCCCTGATGACATGTTATATTCAAACATTTATCATGTGTTTATCTTCACAAATATAGTACTAGTTGAAGACATCATGAACAGGGTCACCTGTGAAAGCTCAGACATATGAAATGAGCCTCTTCCCACTTAGGGGAACAGCCTGGATGCCAGGAACAGCGCTCAGCTGCTGTCAAACTCACACAAGCAGCTTACCACCACATCTGACCCTTCTGAGCATCATAAAAGTGTTTAAAAGCCTTTCTTTAAGTCATTGTAAATAAACGTGACTGAATTGGTACTTTAGAAAAAGGCCTTACCCTAATTTAGCAAAGTTGCATTTTTAACACTTTCTTCCACCATCGGCAATGGGCAAGGACAGTGGGTGACACGTGTGACGTGGACCCCAGTTGTTCCAGTCGCCAGGCTGCTGTGTCTAACATCCTAACTAACTTAAACACATCAGCTTCCCATTAGCATTCCTCATTGCCAGTCTAAGAAATTACCTGCTGCTAAGAATAGATTGCAGCAACTTAGGTGTGACAGGCCAGGTCTGTCCCCTGCCTGTGAGAACTGCGTGGCTTGTGCAGACTGCCCCATGTTCTCTGGCATTTAGCATTGCTTGTGAATGAACGACAGTGCCTAGTGAATCTTATTCATGGGCGAATTAAATCAAATTTTGAATCAAAATGTTTTCTCCCCTTTACAAAGCTATCCACGCACAGTTAAGATTATTTATTAAATCTAAAATATTTTCATGCTTCCTTCATGTGTTATGCTTTGATAGTGTGTACTCATTTGTCACAGAAATATATTCTAAAAGACAGCATGTTCTACCACACAGAACTGGTAATATGTTATTTAAAATTTACCAAAGATAAAATTTAAATAATTAGTAAAGAGACATGAACAGAAAATGTGTAGTCCTAGAAAACTAGTAGATTATTTTCCCTCAGAGAATCTTGCCAACTTTTTCATCTTTCTAAACTCTAGTGGTCTTGGCCTTTAGCAGTGTATTTTTCTAAAGTTAGAAAATTTAAGTGTTTTGATATTTTGTGGTAATTCTGCATAGAACACAGTTCACTCTAAATGTCGTGGGTGATGACGACCAGGGTGCAGTGTGAGATGGATGTGATGTAGCAAAAGATGTCCAAGTAAGTTCAGTTATTTTCCTCTCACTCAGGAGCAGCTTTGCAGAATGAATGAATACAACCCCATCCAGGTGGTACTATATCCTTGATATGGTATAAAACATAGAATCTTATTACAGAAAGACAGAATATTGTTTAGATGTTTGCTTTGAACAGTCTCTGACACTGAATGTGGCTTCTTTCTTCTCAAGCAACTACTGCTCACTCCCAAGTTTCTGAAATAATTTATTTAATTAATCTGGAAGATGAGAAGCTCTTATCTCTGGTTTTTGAAATATAAAGCTCTTATCTCTGTTCTGTGGTGCCTTATCTGACATGAGCTCCACATTTATAATCACAAGCCCTATGAGCTGTTACTCTCCATGGTTACAATAATTTTTTAACATATTCCTTAATCTTATATCCTTGTGTTCATAAATTTGTCTGATTCTCAAATTCAATTTATGTTTAAGAATGTCAAATTTGGCTATAATTATGCTCTCTTAAGCAAATATATTGGAGATGTACTAGTTGGCACACATTTATTTTGAAGAAATCATCTGGAAAGACTGACCATCTCTGTCAAAATACTCTCCAACCCTCTTTTCTCTCCTGTGAAATTTGTTTCTCAGTAACACAAGCAGATTCTAGCTCTTTCCCTCACCTGTGTGTCATTGATTCCACAATGTCCTTAAACCTTCTAATTTCATTTTTAAGGCAATGGTCAATTACTATGAAATATATTTTGCTGTAACATTAATCAGTAGTCACCTTTTCATGAATCTTACAAGGATGGGTGAGAATGCTTCATATGTTTTAGAAGAAAAATTGTCCCTAGGAAATAAAAAATGCAATATTTTATTGCAGATTTAATGTCAATTCCCAAGTGAAAAGTTAGGTTGTTTCTTCTGTCTTCAAAGTTTTATTCAGTCTTAAGAGGTAATTTTGATTCTCTTTTTCTTTTCAGAGAAAGCCCCTACACGCGGTGAATCAGGTAAGCTGGGGTCTGTGTTGTGTGTGTTCACATGTGCAGGTGTATGCCTGTTTTCCAACAACGCACCAGACACAGCCCATGATGTCACCACACCACCAGCTGCATCATCACCTCAGCCGCATGAGCATTTCTCAGCTGTTGACTAGGGGTGGGTGGTGGGTTGTCTAGTACTGGTTCCAACATTGTACTGGAGGATCTGGATTGAGGTAGAGGGCCAGCATCTTACTAGGGCCTTCAGGCTGCATCCGAGGGTCAGGATGAGAAGAGCAGGCTCAAGAGAGCAGTAAAGGCCACACTTGCTTTTGTAACAAACCCGCTTTGCGATAATGAAGTCATTGCATGGTGACACCATTGACCCCTTGTTGAGAGCGGAGCCCTCAGAGCCTAAACAGCTCTTAATGTCTCCACTCTCAACACTGTTAACATTAAGGATTAAGTTTTCAACACATGATTTTGAGAACACATTAACATCATGGCAACTCTTTTTCTCCTCTCTTTCTCTCTCTCTTTAAAGGAACAGGTCCAGCTCTACTTTGAGGTGAGTTGACTTTATTACACTTTTTAAAAATCTAAATGCTTTAAGGGTGGTGCCTGTGGCTCAATGAGTATGGCGCCGGCCCCATATGCTGGAGGTGGCGGGTGCAAACCCAGCCCCGGCCAAAAAAACAAAATCTAAGTGTTTTAATAAGTAGACAGAAAATCCCAGCTATCATGTTTGTTCTGATCTTTACGTAGTCCAATGTCCACAGCAATAAATGAAGTGATTCCAGCAAGGAACAATAGTTTCCAACAAAATATGTACAGAATTCTGTGCAATTGTGCCTTGTTAATATATAGGAACAATTGAGTAAAATGTCGTGATAGACCAACAGAAGCAGCTATTCCAAAATTTCACAAAGGAAAACAATGTCTTGGCCTCAAAACTCTGTTGTTTGAAAAGAGTCCGGGAAAGAGAAGTGGAGGATTATTTTCTCTCCATTCTTGGGATTTCTGAAAGTCACCTGAGCTGATCCTGGACACGGGACCTTTCCTTTGACCTCAGTGACTTTTAGGAAAACTATAGACCTCAATAGCAAAAATGAGTTAATAAATTGAGACTAATGAAATTCATGTCCTGCCTTCTCTGACTTGCCCCGTGAGAGTAATGCAGGTTCTGGGAGTTTGGTATTGAGTTGTGGCCTTAAACAAGTGATGCATTCATTCCTCCTCCGGTACTGGGAAAGGGATCCTTTTAAAAGTTTCTTCACCATACAAAAGACTTTGATTTCCTCTTTCCGTCACCAAGTAGTTATCTTTGGGGATGCTAATAAGTGTCTACGAAATCAATCAAATGTCTGATTTTTCAGAGATTGAAATCAAAATACCCATGCACTTGGTTTCCACTTGTCTCCCCTCTAGCCTATCCCACAAATCTACCAGCTGAATACTTACCCCTATACTGCATGGTACTACCCTCCACAGTACATGCCAAATATTCCCTTCCTGCCATCCCAAGACCTCTCAAGGCCCACTGCCTCCGAGAATGTGGAAAAAACTGAAGTTGTGCTGCAGTGGTGGTGAGTTCATTTACAGTCCCACAGATTGACACTCTACCAAAGGAAATAAGAGAGCAGCTAAGAGGCCGCACTGTGGGAACACCAGTGCCTCCGCGTAATACTAAAACTTCTGTAATGGACAGCACATTTCTATAACGGGCCATGCTGTCTGTCATCTCTGGATAATACCAATCCATTATCTGTTCTATAAATAGAATTCATTCTCATGAAGGTGTGGAAAAAGACCTCTCTCCAAATTAAAAATACAACGACATCCAATAGATGATTCAACATTATCCTCTTTGCACTTTTACTAATCCTTAAATGCCTTTTTTTGGTTATATGTACGATAAATAGAGCACAGATTTTGATATTCAGTAGTCTTAAATTCAAACTCTAACTTTTTTGCTTATTTGAAATAAAATAATGGTGTTTTACCTTATAACACTAAATGTAATAAAATATAGTAATCTCTAGTAGGTAGAGTGTTGGGAAAATAGATTTTAAATAAATAGCAGTCATTTATTTCATGGGTTGTTAAAAATTTTTTGCTGCCTGCCTTCAACACATGATTTTAAACAATTTTTTGTCCTTTCAGAAGAATTAAGTCATTTCTCAAGAACTCCACAATTATGGCCTATGGTAAGTTTGGGAATTACTATGGATCATATTTCCACGTGAAAACCTTTTCCATGATCATAATACATTTAAACAGCAACTTATAAATGATAATATTGGAAACTTGTATACAAGTATGACATAGATGTCACCAATTGCCCGTGAAGATGTGGCTGTGAACCTCTGCTAACCCGTAGTGAGAGTGCGTTCTCTGTGGTCACGCAGTAGAATCCTTGGCAAGCCACAGAGTGAAACGGGCATTTGTCTGTCCACACCAGCTGAAAGGTCTACAGACTTGTTTCAGCTACTTTCACCCATGATGTCAGAGCTTCTAGTTCCATGAGGTACACACACACCATGTGGGTGTGTCTCCCTTTCAGTGGTGGAAACTTCCTTTCAATAGATAAATCTGGGCGGTGCCTGTGGCTCAAGGAGTAGGGCGCCGGACCCATATGCTGGAGGTGGCAAGTTCAAACCTAACCCCGGCCAAAAACCACAAAAAAAAAAAAAAAAAAAAATACATAAATCTAAGGGAAATGATGAAACTCTGCCCTATGTGGAAGCATTTTCTTCTAACTTCTTTATCTTCTGTGACACTACAAAAGAAATATTATTTAGGACTAAATAGTCTTAAATCTTAAAAATCAGTAGCACTAGAAATGTGTGTCAGTAATAGGAAAACACAAATAACATTGTGAGCTGGTCTAATCTGAAAAGAATGGCTTGTAAAATATATTGTATAATGAAAGCATCTCTTTGCCTCAATAGTCCTTAATATAACTAACCACGTATTTCTCTTTCTATTTACAGATGTGACTGAAAATTCCATTCTCTGAATTTTACTTCCTGCTTCTCGTATAAAACCATACAAAGGGTTTGGCTCTTTCTTTAAAAGAGGAAATCCCCATTTTCAGTACAGCCTTTCTTCTTGGGTTATCTGCTGTATTTTAGATAGCACATCATCTTTTTCCTCAACTAAATCTTTCTGTAGAGTTTCTTGTTCTAAGTTCCAGTTATGTTATGCCAACATGGAGGGCTCTTAACAGAGGGTATTGAAGTTTTTACTAAGTTTCTTTAGTGGAGATTTTGTTTAAAAGGCTTCGAATTGCTTCTTCTGTAAGTGCCACCATTTCAGATAATTGTGTGCAGTGACTGAGATTTTTTCTTTCTTCTTTCCAATAAATTACATTTTAAGGCATAATTCATATTTTCTGTCATTATTGTATTCATCAATATTTACATAATCCTGTTAAAAGTCTTTGTGTGTGTGTAACATTTTGTTTTCACTAAATTTCATGTGACACTTTTGATCACATCTCAATGAAGATTTCTAAAATTGTTCACTTCTGGCTGGTAGGCAGATCACAAATGGTGTGTGTCACTGGGTCCAACATCTTTACTCTGAGGTCAGTTGTTTATAGACTATTTCCCACGAGGACAGTCACAGCTGTGGAGAGGAGCAGTCCCGCTGTGGGCACATGGAAATCTCATCAGGCTGGCCATGCAGCTCAGTCAGAGCCACTGGGGCTCCCAGGAGAGCAGTCCCCTGGCCTGTAATCCAGTGATTATTATCGAGCCAGAGAATCAGACAGTAACAGTGAAGGTCAGAGCAGGGCATGCCGCAGGCTGGCATCCATTTGAATTGTTCATTGTTCCCTGAACCAAATCGAAATCATTTCACAGAACGACAACAACTTAACTTGCTCTGACATTTTCAAAGCCTCAGATGAGACTCACCTGTCAGTGTTCACGCCCACCTTTGCACACCAACCAACCTGCCATGACTCTTTAACGAACCCTTGGATCCAGCAGATCACAGCGTGCAAGTGACAAAGCTTCTTGCACCAAGGCCTAAATTATCTAGATAGACGTCAGATGCCCAGAGCTCTACTGATGTGCGTCTGTGTGTAAATACCAACACACAGTTTTTTGCCTTAAAAAACAATAAAGGAACCATTTAGCAGTGGAGTCTCCTGCCCTCTCTTGGTGTCAGGAAGTGCAAGGGGAAGAAACTTGGTACAATAACACACACAGACTACTGGGCCGCCAGGAGTGAGGGGGAGGCCTCTGTCTCACTAGGCTTCTGTCATAACGTCACTCCCCAGGTGTCCGTGAATCCTACCTATTGTTCCTAGTACTATTTTATTCTCCTTTGCTGTATTTACTTTTGGAATCAGAATAAAGAAAAACGCATTCACTAAGTTATCATCTGTAAAGTAAATACTAAGAATTTACCTGAGAAGCTGTTGAACATACTGCCTGTGACAGGTATCATCACTTCACTAAATTTGCAAAACTCCATTCTTATTCTCTAAGAAATAAGTGCAAAGGCCAAATAAGGAAATGCAGTAATATTGTAATACAAGTCACCCTTGCATCGTTAGTGCTGCGATTTCTGCGATTTCTCCAGAGACACAGTGTTGCTTTAATTTAGTATTTATTATACAGGGAGGTGCAGTGATGATTTCTAGTCAGTCTCTTTCAACTTCCTTACTACGCACAGTGGGAAGAATCCCCACTTATGCTGGGAGCTTACCATGAGCAATTTAGACTCTCACTGGGCTTAAAAGGAGGCAAACTCTGGTAGCAATTTCCTCTACTACTTGATCCAAAGAAATCTCATCACCACGTGATCAGAACATCCTCCATCCCTAGTAGTCAGCGAAAGACAGAACGTGGCTCCAAGAGTCTCTAAGATGGTCACACAGTTTCCTTTCTCCAGGTAAATGCCCCAAAACTTACAGGTGGAGGGGAAGGATAGGGCTGGAAACATGCTGTCAGACTAGCATACATCCTCCAGAATCTTATTTCCCTTCATTCAAGGCATGAATCATGAACTGACCCTTCTTTGGGAATCAGGGTGGCAAGGGTCATCACTCTGTCTGATGGTAGCTTGAACCAGAATTGTGTTCACTAGTCATAGACACTTTTATATGTCTGTATCAAAAATCATTGTGGGGAAGGATGCAGTATCTCCCACCTGTAACCCTAACACCTTGGGATGCCAAGGCAGGAAGATCCCCTAACACTAGGACTTCGAGACAAGCTTGACCACATTGTGAGACCCTGTCACTACAAAAATAAAAATAAAAAATCAACTGAGTGTGGTGGTGCACCTGTAATCTCAGCTACTCAGGAGACTGAGGCAAGAGGATAGCTCGAGCCCAGAAGTCTGAGGTTGCCATGAGCTATCATTTTGACACTGCAGTCTAGCCCAAGTGACAGAGTGAAACTCTGTCTTGCAAAAAAAAAAAAAAAGAGAGAGAGAGAGAGAGAAAGACAGAAAGAAAATAAAAGAAAAAGAAAAATCTTGTTTATATCTAATTTGAAGTTAGGAATTCATAATTGGCTCACTGATTACTAGGGCAATTAAACAAGAGGTAATTCCTATTAATACTAACTGAAGTCTCACATACAAAAAATTCCTTGTGCAACAAGACAAAAAATTTGCAAATGCTAACAAGCCAAAACATCTCATAAGAACAACAAAAGAACTAACATTAGCCACTATGGATCATTCTCTGAGGCTGACAGTCAAGAGATCAAATACACCAGTAGTATTTAAAATTATTCCTTGGTAAGAAAAAAATCTTTAAATGTATTTAAGACTTGTAGAAAATCACAATAAAACATCAATATGATTTTTAAAAAACACAAAAACTTGTCATCTAATTTAGTATTTAAAAGCTAAATATTTCTTCAGATGCAAAATTTTATATTTCGTATTTTTGTATACTGTTGCTCACTCCCCCCTTGGAAATGTATCGAAAGATATAGCTCTTAATATAACTCATCTGTATCCACAACAGATAAAAATAATCATAAACCAATTAAAATATTTTAAGATGTTCCTACAGAAATGATTTTCCCCCCTAAGTCTTAGAAAATATTCCTTAGATATGTGCTTTCAGAAGTAACATAACTGATTAAAAAGTACAGCTGCTCAATTTATTTATTCATCATATTCACATTATATATTTTTCCCATCTAGAAAATAGTATTTTTTTTTTTTCTATCTGTAATTAGGTCCATGATGGTTGTTTGGCAACTTGGAAATTCTGAGCAGGTTATCAGAGAGGTTAACTGTGGAACCCTGCTGGGGAACCTAGGACTTTTGAAAGCTGCAAGGATGCTGCCTGTGTCTTTTTAAAGTTATGTTAATTCAATACTAATTTCCAGTAATTAAGTTAGATATGGACTCTGTAATTTTCATGGTATGCCAAGGCATCTTTGTAATTTTCAATTGCAAAGTTTAATATTACCTATAGTTTCACATTTTGATTTAAACAGAATGCAATTAATACAAAAAAGGTTTTCTTTCTGAATAAAGTCTCAATTTCTTTGAACAATGACAAAATGACTCAGTATAGGATTCTTTAAAAATAAGGCATATTTTGGGCATACATAAATCATTATTGTCACAAAAGCTATGAAATTATTTTGATTTTTAATTACCCTAATTTTAAATATATATTGATATGAAACAACTATTACAAACTGTGAGTAAATGTGTACACACTGCGGTTATTCAGTAAGAATCATTTACTTCTTCAGTTATTTGCAAAGTAGCATAATGGCAAGATCAACTCGATAACTCCAAGCACCCCCCAAAATAATATCTTCAGGTGAGTCTTCCACTTCGCTGTACTGGAAAAGGCAACTCTGTATTATTACTTTCAGTTCTGTAGAAGTTCCTATATATTTTCATAGCCATTCTTACAAACTTTTATAGGAAACCTAAGTAAAGCAGCATTCTCAGCGTTCTTAAACCAAAAATAAGTCAAATGTGTTAAAACATCCAAAGTTGCCTTCATGCATAATACGTATCTTTTTATTGTTATCATAGCATTATTTCATATAGGAATCCACTTTTATTGCATGTAAATAACAGAAAATTTGTTTTCTTCGGAATTAAAAACTACTTTAAATTTTAGAGTAAAGTCTTAATTATTCTGTACCATTTTTGATCAGAGGGAATGTAAAAATGGCTAAGTGGTATCTGACTACATTTATCTATATACTCTTATAAATCTTGGTTAAGTCACTGTTCATAGTATAGGCATTGACTCATTTTTGGTTTTATAAATAAAACAGCATATGTACAAATGGAGATTAATGTCTTATAAAAGTCAGGCTTCAAAATGAAAACATATACTGAATTTGACTTTATTTCCTTGGTAAAAAGTACCTAACTCCAATCTACTTTCCCTGTAAGTGACTGGAGAAGTCCCAATAGTAAATTAGGTGCAAGCAATAACCTACCCAGGGCAGTAAATATCAATAGACCATATATGAAGTGGGCATAAGAACTAAAAGAAGACTGATGAGGTAAACATACATATAAAAAATTCAGTAAAAAATAGAATTTATAGTGTGAAATGTAAACCATAGCAGTGTGTAAGAACATACAAGCACTTGCTTCCATAGCATAAATACAATTTACACCTGCATTAAAAGATAATTTTCTTTGCGAATAAGAGCAAAATGGTCTTTAAAGAAAAGAGCTCTCTATTTCTATGAACATCTCAAGTCAAACCTGTAATGGATTGAGGAAATAATAGGGAAAAGGCAAAAACTCTTGATTCAGGTATGCGAAGAGCTGTAATAGAAGGCCATAGTGGTCAAAACAGCACAGTATTGGCACAAAAATAGAGACACTGATATTTGGAATGAAGATAAAACCAAGAAATTGAACAAATACCTTCAACTTCATTTTAATAGTTATGTACTGTGCCTGTCTTCTATTTCATCTTGCCTTCCTCTTGATACTTTGCAGCCAACAACTGCTAATGTTTACTTCTTAGCCTCAGGCAGTGTGTTGTTAATTTTATGTATTTTTTAATTGACACAACCACTTTTAAAGCTAAATGTTATTATTCCTTTTTTTTAACTTTCAATATTATTCCAAATTATATGTTGGAATAATATTTTTTTATTGTTAAATCATAGCTGTATACATTAGTGCAATCAAGGGATACAATGTGCAGGTTTCATTATACAATCTGAAATATTCTCATCAACCTGTTCAATGTAGCCTTCATGGCATTTTCTTATTGTATGTAGACATTTGTATTCTGCATTTAGAAGGTTTCGCCTGTACCCATTCTAAGATGCACCGCAGGTGTGGCCCCATCCATTACCCTCTCTCCATCCTAACCTCCCCCTCCATTCCCCTCCCTTGGCCCTTTCCCCATATTCTTGAGCTATAGTTGGGTTATTGCTTTGATATGAAAGCTATAAATTAGCTTTATAGTAGGGCTGAGTACAATGTATACTTTTTCTTCCATTCTTGAGATACTTTGCTAAGAAGAATATGTTCCCGCTCCATCCATGTAAACATGAAAGAGATAAAGTCTCCATCTTTCCTTAAGGCTGCATAATATTCCATGGTATACATGTACCACAATTTGCTAGTCCATTCGTGGGTCAATGGGCACTTGGGCTTCTTCCATGACTTAGCAATTATGAATTGGGCTGCAATAAACATTCTGGTACAGATGTCTTTGTTATATTGTGATTTTTGGTCTTCTGGGTATAAACCTAGTAAAGAAATTATAGGATCCAATGGCAGGTCTATTTTTAGGTCTCTAAGTATTCTCCAAACATCCTTCCAGAAGGAACGTATTAGTGTTCATTCCCACCAGCAGTGTAGAAGTATGCCCTTTTCTCCACATCCATGCCAACATCTCTGGTTTGGGGATTTTGTTATGTGGGCTACTCTTATTGGGGTTAGGTTATATCTCAAAGTAGTTTTGATTTGCATTTCTGTGATGATTAAGGATGATGAGCTTTTTTTCATGTGTCTGTAGATCGTGTGTCTGTCTTCTTTAGAGAAGTTTCTCTTCAAGTCCCTTGCCCACCCTGAGATGGGATCACTTGTTCTTTTCTTGCTAATACATTTGAGTTCTCTGTGGATTCTGGTTACTAAACCTTTATCGGAGATATAACCTGCAAATATTTTCTCCCATTCTGAGGGCTGTCTCCCTGCTTTACTTACTATGTTCTTGGCTGTACAGAAGCTTTTTAGTTTGATCAGGTCCCAGTAGTGTATTTTTGATACTGTTTCCATTGCCTGGGGAGTCCTCCTCATAAAATATTCACCCAGGCCAATTCCTTCAAGAGTTTTCCCTGCACTTTCTTCAAGTATTTTTATAGTTTCATGTCTTAAGTTTAAATATTTTATCCAGTGAGAGTCTATCTTAGTTAATGGTGAAAGGTGTGAGTCCAGTTTCAGTCTTTTACAGATCGCCAGCCAGTTCACCCAGCACCATTTGTTAAATAGGGAATCTTTTCCCCACTGAATGTTTTTAATTGGCTTGTCAAAGATCAAATAACAGTTAGTAGCTGGATTCATCTCTTGGTTCTCTATTCTGTTCCAGATATCTACTTCTCTGTTTTTGTGCCAGTACCATGCTGTTTTGAT
This sequence comes from Nycticebus coucang, assembly GCF_027406575.1. NCBI lineage: Eukaryota > Metazoa > Chordata > Mammalia > Primates > Lorisidae > Nycticebus > Nycticebus coucang. Next base: position 1,395,271 of record NC_069780.1, read on the forward strand.
CACTATTGATTTATAGTACGGTCTCAGGTCTAGCAGCGTGATTCCTCCTGGTTTGTTTGTATTTCTGAGTAATGTCTTGGCTATTCGAGGTTTTTTCTGATTCCATATAAAACAAAGTATTATTTTTTCAAGATCTTTGAAATATGACAATGGAGCTTTGATAGGAATTGCATTAAAATTATATATTGCTTTGGGTAGTATAGACATTTTAATGATGTTGATTCTCCCCAGCCATGAGCATGGTATGTTTTTCCATTTGTTAACATCTTCGGCTATTTCTTTTCTTAAAGATTCATAGTTCTATTTATAGAGATCTTTCACATTCTTTGTTAGATAAACTCCCACATATTTCATCTTCTTTGGCACTACTGTGAAAGGAATAGAGTCCTTGACTGTTTTTTCAGCTTGGCTATTGTTGGTATATGTAAAGGCTACAGATTTATGGGTGTTGATTTTGTAGTCTGAGACATTGCTATATTCCTGGATCACTTGTAAAAGTTTTGTAGTAGAATCCCTAGTGTTTTCCAGATATACGATCACGTCATCTCCGAAAAGTGAAAGTTTGATTTCTTCTGACCCTATGTGGATACCCTTGATTGCCTTTTCTTCCCTAACCGCAATGGCTAAAACTTCCATTACAATGTTAAAGAGCAATGGAGACAATGGGCAACCTTGCCTGGTTCCTGATCTAAGTGAAAATGATTTCAATTTAACTCCATTCAGTACGATATTGGCTATGGGTTTGCTGTAGATGGCCTCTATTAGTTTAAGAAATGTCCCTTCTATACCAATTTTCTTAAGTGTTCTGATAATGAAAGGATGCTGGATATTATCAAAAGCTTTTTCTGCATCAATTGAGAGAATCACATGGTCTTTATTTTTTAGTTTGTTTATGTGCTGAATTACATTTATAGATTTACGTATATTGAACCAGCCTTGAGACCCTGGGATAAATCCCACTTGGTCATGGTGTATAATTTTTTTGATGTGTTGTTGGATCCTGTTTGTTAGGATCTTATTGAGTTAGGATCTTAGTTTGTTAGGATCTTATTTTTACATCAATATTCATTAGTGATATTGGTCTATAATTTTCTTCACTTGTTGGGTCTTTCCCTGGTTTAGGGATCAAGATGATGTTTGCTTCGTAGAATGTGTTGGGTAGTAGTCCTTCTTTTTCTATATTTTGGAAGAGGTTTAGTAATATAGGTACTAGTTCTTCTTTAAAGGTTTGGTAGAATTCTGACGTAAAGCCATCTGGTCCTGGGCTTTTCTTTTTAGGGAGATTTTGTATAGTTGATGCTATTTCAGAACTTGATTTAGGCCTGCTCAACATTTCCACTTCATTCTGGCTAAGTCTTGGTAGGTGGCGTATTTCCAAGTATTGGTCGATTTCTTTCAGATTTTCATATTTCTGAGAGTAGAGTTTCTTGTAATATTCATTAAGGATTTTTTGAATTTCTGAGGGGTCTGTTGTTATTTCATCTTTACCTTTTCGGATTGATGAAATTAGAGATTTTACTCTTTTTTTCCTGGTTAGGTTGGCCAAAGGTTTATCTATTTTATTGACCATTTCAAAAAACCAACTTTTGGATTTATTGATCTGTTGAATAATTCTTATGTTTTCAATTTTATTTAATTCTGCTCTGATTTTGGTTATTTCTTTTCTTCTGCTGAATTTGGGGTTGGGGTATTCTTCCTTCTCCTGTTGCTTGACATGTGCCATTAAGTTATTAACTTCCTTTCTTTCCGTTTTCTTGAGGAAGGCTTGCATTGCTATAAATTTCCCTCTTAGGCCTGCCTTTGCAGTATCCCAGAGGTCCTGGTAATTCGTGTCTTGATTGTTGTTGTGTTCCAAAAATTTGGTGATTTCCTTCTTATCTCGTCTATAATCCATCTATCCATCAGTATAAGGTTGTTTAGCTTCCATGTTCTTGTATGGGTATGCAGATTCCTGTTGTTATTGAGTTCAACTTTTATTCCATGATGGTCTGAGAAGATGCAAGGAACAATTTCTATTTTTTTAAATTTGCTGAGGTTAGATTTGTGGCCCAGGATGTGGTCAGTTTTGGAGTATGTTCCGTGGGCTGATGAGAAGAATGTGTATTCAGTTTTGTTGGGATAAAATGTTCTGTAGATGTCTGTTAAGTCCAGATGTTGAATGGTTAAGTTTAAATCTAAGATTTCTTTGCTTAGCTTCTTTTTGGAGGATCTATCCAGCAAAGCTAAAGGGGTGTAAAATCTCCAACTACTATGGAACTGGAGGAAATCAAGTTGCTCATGTGTGTTAGAGTTTCTCTTATAAAATGAGGTGCGTTCTGGTTGTGTGCATAAATATTAATAATTGAAATCTCATCATATTGAGTATTACCTTTAACAAATATGAAGTGTCCATCTTTATCCTTCCTTATTTTGGTTGGTTTAAAGCCTATTGCATCTGCAAATAGGATTGCAGTGCCTGCTTTTTTTCTTTTTTCCATTTCCCTGGAGTATGGATGACCATGACTTCACCTTGAGTATATATTTGTCTTTTAATATAACATGAGATTCTTGTATGCAGCAGATATCTGGCTTAAGTTTTTGTATCCAGTTACCCAATCTGTGCCTCTTTAGGGGACAATTTAAACCATTCACATTAATCAAGAATATTGATAAGCCTTTCAAGAGTCTAGTGGACATTTTTAATCCTTTTGCGACTGTGGAAGTTGGAATTCGATCAAAATTTTCTGGGTGGGTTTACTTTTGTGGTGGAGGATTATGCTGTTTTTTTATGGAGGATAGGTCTTAGAATATCCTAGAGAGCTGTTTTAGTTGTGGCAAATTTCTTCAACATGTGAATGTCATTAAAGTATTTAATTTCTCCACCATAAATGAAACTCAGTTTAGCTGGTAAAGGACCCTATGTTGAAAGTTATTTTGTTTTAGGAGATAAAAAGTCAATGACCATCATGTTCTAGCTTGAAAGGTTTCAGCAGAGACGGCTGCAGTTATTTTAATATTCTTCCCCTTTAGGTAATGGTTTTCTTTTGTCTGGCTGCTTTCAGAATTTTCTCCTTCATATTAACTTTAGTAAAATTGATTATGATGTGTCTGGGGGATGTCTTATTGGGGTTAAGTCATGCTGGAGTTCTGAAACTGTCTGCTATCTGAATTTCAGAATCTTTTGTCATGTCTGGAAACTTCTCTTTCATAATCTCATGGAGGAGAGACTCTGTGCCTTGTGAAGCCACTTCATCGCTTTCAGGGATCCCTATAAGATGAATATTATTCTTCTTCGAATTATCCCAGAGCTCTCTGAGAGAGTGATCTGTTTTTGCCCTCCATTTCTCTTCCTCTTTGAGAGTTTGGGAGCGTTTGAAAGCTTTGTCTTCAATGTCAGAAATCCTTTCTTCTGCTTGCTCCATTCTGTTACTGAGGGATTCTACTGTGTTTCTTAGATCTTTGAGTGCTGCAACTTCTTGTCTCAATGTGTCAAAATCTTTGGTCATTAGGTCTTTGAATTCGTTGAATTCTTGAGACATCTTTTGGGTTACTGCTTGGAATTCTAATTCCATTTTATTTGCTATCTAGATTCTGAATTTGATTTCTGACATCTCAGCTATTTGTTTGTGCATAGGATCTTATCCCGTGTCTGCCCCATTGTTCCTTGGGGGAGTTGGTCTACTCTGATTATTCATATTGCCAGAGTTTTTCCCTTGATTTCGCCTCATGATTGTTTTTCACCACTGCCTCTGGCCATCCTCAGAGTTGGGAAGGTGTCTCTCCAAGATTAGACCCCAGCGGGATCCCTCTATTGTTGCTGGATCTTTGTAGGGAGTGACCCTGTGTAGCTCCTCTGGGGCTGCCCCAGCCAGGGATTTCTGGTTGTGGGAGCACCTCTGGAGTGTGACACATCTGAATCCAGCAATAGGACAGGGGGTGGTGCACACGGTTCTGGGAGTGCCTGGCGCCCAGTAACTTTGGCACAGAGGGCCCAAGGCTCCAGCAGCCTCTGGCCCAGAGAAGGGCTCTGTGCAGACTCAGGGAGGGCCCCAGAGGGCATGGCTATCACAGTCCCTGGCCAGATGAGCAGTCAGGTGTGGGTGCAGGGAGGGTACAGAAGGGAGGACGCAGGGTTGCAGCTCATGGGGAGGCCTGGCGGGCTGGTAGCGGGTCCCCTCACACCTCTTACATGGTATGGGCAGGCGCAGCTCTTCTGGAGGTCCGGGAGGGTGCCAATCGGGGTCCGGCACAGCTTCTTGATAGGTGGGAGGGTGCCAATCTTATTATTCTATTTTAAAGATAAACTGAGGTACTGAGAAATTAAATAGTTTAGACAAGGCCTATTTAAGTAAACATTGGAACTCCTATTTGCACCCAGCAAAGTGCACAGTCTGAACCTCTCTACTCCTCTCTCCACAGCCTCATCCTCTGAAGGGTGAAGTCGGTGCCACCATAGTCCCCGGGAGGCTCGTCACTGACTGAGCTAATTCAGTGTGCTGAGCATCAGACAAGGAGCCTGAGGTAGGAACCATAGTTATATAATGAACGACAGGTCTACGAGGAAACTGTTGTGAGGGAATCTGTGGTTATAACAAGAGCATGCTGGTTGTCCAGGAGAAGCTTTTGGTGGCCAGCGCACACTCAGGAAGAGATGACCACTGCAACCAGGATGGAACAGAGAGAGGAGGTGCCGGGCAGGATGGGCTGGCCCTTCTGCCTGAGTTGAGCTTTCTGTGCTCTCTATAAATTGGCTATGAGGCATATTAATTTCCCAGTGCCCATATAACAAAGTTCTGTACACCAAGTGGCTTAAAACAACAGAAACATATTTTCCCATAGCTCTAGAGGCTCCAAATCCAAAGTGTCAAAAGGGCCAGGCTTTTTCTCTCTAAAGAGAATCGCCCTATGCCTTTCTCCCAACCCCTGGTGCCTCCGGCCTGTCTCAGCTAAGATGCATTGCCCAGTGTCCACCTCTGCTGTCCCCGCCTTGTTCCTCTGTGTGCCTCTTCCCCTCTTAGAAGAGCACTGGTCTTGGAGGGTGACGGGCCCGTCCCACCCCAGCACACAGACGACCTTGTCTTAACTAATGACATGTGCAGTGATCCTATTTCCAATGGGGTGGTGTTCCGAGGTTCCAGGAGGACAGCAGGGCTTCGGGGGCACCGTCTGGCCCAGAGCAAGGGGCAAAGGCAAGAGAGAGCAGCAGTGACTCCTGACCTTTGAGCTTGATGACAGAGTAGAGGGACGGAAAACTTACTGATACAAAGACTGAGAATATATAATAGACATTCTCTTACCTGCAATGTGAATGTTACTTTCTTTGCATTATTATTATTATTGCTTAATATTTCAATGCATTAATCATCTAATTTCTTTTCTGAATGTATTTATTGTCATTCGTTCTTTACAAGGTTTTTGTTTCTAGTCCTTATCTTCAACATTGTTATTGTTATTAAATTTTAAGCCTTTTTAATTCTGTGAAGGCAAAAGTGGAAACCTAATAAACACATGTATATGTAAACAAAAAAATAAAAAAGACTGAGAATAGAACATGTTTGGGGCTGGATCAACTCAGAGCAATGTTTGGCCATGCCAGGATGAGTAAGAATGAGATACTTAGGTGAAGGGGTCACCAAGGCAGGGGAGTGCCTGAGTTTGGCATTCACAAAAGAAGTTTGGAGATTCACATTTGGAAGTCCTCAGGGTAAGAATGGAATTAAAACCAGGGAACTGAAAAAGATCACCCAGGATAAGGTTAAGTCCTGGGTTACCTCGGCCCACAAAGGTTTAGAGCTGGAGAATGAAGGAGGAACCAAAGCTTTCTCAGGTTGAAGATTTCAAATGAAGTGACATGTGGTCTCTCAAGGAAACCCACATGATCGACTCTACTGAAGACCAGTGAAAGATTGGGTGAAGTAAACACAGTTCAGCAGTATGAAAACCACTGATAAACTTACACAAATGGTTCCAGTGAGAATCAAAAGTTTGACCAGAGCAAGTTAGTGATGGCATGAGAGGAGATTTTGGAAGTCGCAGTCCAGACAGGAGCATTAGAAGTCCAGGGTCAGGGATGACAACTTTAAAGACGGGAGGAAGTCCTGTTTATGCTGCAATAAGGCCAGGAAAACACCAGGTATGTCAGAAAATTGGAATAATTGCTAGAGGTGAGTCACTGCTCAAACTCTAGGGGATGAAGTGGAAAGAACAGGTGTAGAAGGAGAAGTTGATGTAGATAAAAGGCTGATTCTTCACCATGAACAATTACCTCGCAGTCAGAGATAATGTTCATCAGAGCGCCTACAACCATGTACACCCTGGCTGTCACAGATGGCGCTGCTGATCCGGTGTAAGTGGCCTCAGCACCAGGGCCGCGGTGTGTCGCTCCCGGGTAGACGGTGCACTGAGGGCCTGCCAGCATACCCGCCCATCTGCTACAGCGTGTGCGCCCATCATCTCCTACCAGCGTGTGTGCCCATCTCCTACCTGTGTGCACCCATCATCTCCTGCCAGCATGTGCGCCCATCATCTCCTACCAGTGTGGGTGCCCATCTCCTATCAGCTTGCTGCCCATCATCTCCTACCACCTTGGGCACCCATCATCTCGTACCAGCGTGTGTGCCCATCTCCTACCTGTGTGCGCCCATCATCTCCTGCCAGCATGTGCGCCCATCATCTCCTACCAGTGTGCGTGCCCATCTCCTATCAGCGTGCTGCCCATCATCTCCTACCAGTGTGTGTGCCCATCTCCTATCAGCGTGCTGCCCATCATCTCCTACCAGCGTGTGTGCCCATCTCCTACCAGCTTGCTGCCCATCATCTCCTACCACCTTGCTGCCCATCATCTCCTACCAGCGTGCGTGCCCATCTCCTATCAGCTTGCTGCCCATCATCTCCTACCAGCGTGTGTGCCCATCTCCTACCAGCTTGCTGCCCATCATCTCCTACCAGCGTGTTTGCCGATCTCCTACCAGCTTGCTGCCCATCATCTCCTACCAGCGTGTGTGCCCATCTCCTATCAGCTTGCTGCCCATCATCTCCTACCAGCGTGTGTGCCCATCTCCTATCAGCTTGCTGCCCATCATCTCCTACCAGCGTGTTTGCCGATCTCCTACCAGCTTGCTGCCCATCATCTCCTACCAGCGTGTGTGCCCATCTCCTATCAGCTTGCTGCCCATCATCTCCTACCAGCGTGTGTGCCCATCTCCTATCAGCTTGCTGCCCATCATCTCCTACCAGCTTGGGCGCCCGTCATCTCCTACCAGCATGTGTGCCCATCTCCTACCAGCTCGCTGCCCATCATCTCCTACCAGCGTGTGTGCCCATCATCTCCTACCAGCTTGCTGCCCGTCATCTCCTACCAGCATGTGCGCCCATCATCTCCTACCAGCGTGTGTGCCCATCTCCTATCAGCATGCTGCCCGTCATCTCCTACCAGCGTGTGTGCCCATCTCCTACCAGCTTGCTGCCCATCATCTCCTACCAGCGTGTGTGCCCATCATCTCCTACCAGCGTGTGTGCCCATCTCCTACCAGCTTGCTGCCCATCATCTCCTACCAGCGTGTGTGCCCATCATCTCCTACCAGCGTGTGTGCCCATCTCCTACCAGCTTGCTGCCCATCATCTCCTACCAGCGTGTGCGCCCATCATCTCCTACCAGCGTGTGTGCCCATCTCCTACCAGCTTGCTGCCCATCATCTCCTACCAGCGTGTGTGCCCATCTACTATCAGCATGCTGCCCGTCATCTCCTACCAGCGTGTGTGCCCATCTCCTATCAGCTTGCTGCCCATCATCTCCTACCAGCGTGTGTGCCCATCTCCTATCAGCATGCTGCCCGTCATCTCCTACCAGCGTGTGTTCCCATCTCCTATCAGCGTGCTGCCCGTCATCTCCTACCAGCGTGTGTGCCCATCTCCTATCAGCTTGCTGCCCATCATCTCCTACCAGTGTGCGTGCCCATCTCCTATCAGCTTGCTGCCCATCATCTCCTACCAGCTTGGGCACCCATCATCTCCTACCAGAGTGTGTGCAAATCACCTATAGCGTGCAGTCCAAACTCCAGTAAACCTTGGCCTGAGTGTTGTGTGCACGAGGACATCAAAGCTCCCCTGGACTGGCTCCCACACCTTCCACACCGCCTGGCTGTCCCGGCAGAGTGTGGCTCAGACTTCGCACGTGAAGCTCTAGTCCTGGGGCAACCACAGCATTTTTTAAACATCAAATGCTGGGTACTTTTGAACGTGAATAGCACAGGGGCAAATAAGTACACTGGGAAAACGGGGTAAACCAAGACTTTCTAGAGTAAACTTGACTTTTTGGTATATCTTAATATTCAATTCACAGCACTTTATTCGAATTGAGAGCATTCTACCAGGATGAATTTGATCAATAATAACCTACGGAGGACAATCAAATTTGAAAAATAAAGACAGGACAACTTAAATATGCTAAAGGATTATTTATTGAAATGACTGGAAAGGAAATAAATTCTTAAATAATAAAAGGCACAATTCCAGAAGCTATTTTTATACAAATTTTTGATACAGTTTTAGTGCTAGTTGCAACTCCGTATTGAACTTCTATGGTGTTAGTTAAATTACAATAAGAAAAGCACAAGCAGTTTGTGAGTCAAATTCAAATGAAATGAATTTCATAAAGGAATAAAGTTTCACGTTATCCATGCAGATTCAAACATTTAGCTCTTGGTGACATGATGCAAAGATGGACAAAATGCCATGTTTCCAGTCTCAGTCAATTCTGTGAAATAGAAAACACAGCATTAGTCATGTTATATGACATAACTATCCCCCTCTCGCCCTTTGTAATTTTGGTGTGAGTAATTCGTAAAAGAAATTGTTTTACAAATATACTCTGTTGTGCCTTCTCTTGTAGACATACAAAGTTCCTGTAGACCTAAGTATTTGCTAAGTTGTAGTTGTTTTTGTGAATATCCAGGCTACCATGGTATCAAGAAGCTTTGCATCTTAGAGTCCCAAGCTATTCTCTCACCTGGACTGGATAATTTCATTTTGAGTCATGAATTAAAAAACAATTTCAAGTGAAATAAGTGAAAATTTATGGTGTGGAAGTAAGAAATAAGAATATAAATTAAGCTTTAACAAAAACTCAACTATGTTCACATAAAATTAAAAGAAGCCTATTTTTTTCCGTTTTCCTGAATAATAACAATCAGATGTAAATATATAGGCTGTGGATAGCAAGCCATTCAAATTAAATAAAATTAAAGTTAATTGAGTAAAATATACATAATTTCACGTCAATAAATGATAGTTAACCATTGAGAATAAGTTAATAAGTTAGTGAATTGATGGAATTTCTCAGGATCTTGGGCTTCTCTAGGAGAGTTAAATGTTAGAAGACATCAAATATAAAAGTGTTCAGTCTAATTTTCAAACTCCAAAAACTTACCAAAAATGAAGAAGGGGGTTAAACTTTGAAATCTTCTTAGACCTTGGAAAGAAGTAAATACAAATAAGTAAATTCATCTTTTGCTAAGAACACTTGCCTTAAAAATGCTGTGAGTAACGAAGTCGGCTTCTCAGTCTTTTGCCACGTAGGCACTTATAGCAAAACAAGATGCAGATGAAGCCATTTGGGGAATAGATATTCCCAGATAAAAATTAAAAATCAAGATAAAAAAGTCCTTTTTTATGCCAGACTCAATTGGATTATTAAATTTAATTCTGACTTCAGTGGGCCTTAGCTCTTTTATCTAAAGTAAAATTCTGCACAGACCAATTAAGTAAGAATTCCTGCACTAATTTCTCCCCAATATCCAGAGTCTTCTGCCCTCAGAGCAGTGACATCGAGTTTCTGTAGGAGGCCTCGCACTGGGTTTGGGGTCGGGAGCGGCGGAGTGGGGGTGCAGGGAGTGGGAACTTTCTAGGTACGGGAGTCACTGATGTGAACTGTGTGCCATTGGGCCCCGTTCTTAACATATCTATCCCTTTATTCTAGAGATCTCCGCTATTCCACCAGCACACAGGCGTCAAAGGCCAAGCAGCAAGGTAAGGAAATGAGGGCTCACAAGGACAGGGTTGTGCACAGCGGCGAGCTGCTGGGTCGAGGGATAGAGCTGCTGGGTCGCGGGGTAGACCTGCTGGGTTGCGGGGTAGAGCTGCTGGGTCGCGGGGTAGAGCTGCTGCGTCGCCGGGTAGAGCTGGAGGGTCGGGTCAACCAGAAGGTCCTGGGACAGCAGAGGCTCTTGGACCGGCATGGCGTTCTGGGGCTGGGGCTGGGGTGCCACTTGTGGAGGGAAAGCCACTTTGGGCTGAGCAGGAGCCCACAGGGGCTGAGAAGGAAACGCGGGGATCTGTGGCATCCCGGGCTGGAGCACCTGCACCACCAGAGGCTTCAGATTCAGGCTTTGGGGCTCAAAGAAGGGCATTGCTGGGAATTTAATGAAGGGCATCGCTTTGTGCTTAGGGAAGCTGGTCTCCTTGGCCTTGGGAAGTTCCACTATTTGGGGCTGAAAGGCAGGCAGCGCCAGAGCAGCCTGAGCAAGAGGCAGGGCGTTCTGTGCCAGGACCGTGTAAGGCACCTGCTGGGGGAAAGGGACGACTACGGGCTGTGGCTGGAAGAAGCGGTTGATTTTATCCTGGAGTTCATCCTGGAAATAAGCAAAAAGAACCTTAGAGTCCATGATTCAGCTATAATGGACATTCCTGATGAGTTAATCTTCTCTCTTTCGGACAACCTTACTGAGTACAAAGTCTTCCACTTACTGTGGTTAAGAAATTATCTCAAGAAGTGTGAAATGAGTGACGGGCTGTTAGGGGTATTTAACCTGTCCGTGAATACACAGGACAAAGTGAAATCCATATTTGGGGACTTCAATGATTTTTTTATTTTTGTACCTTTTTTCCCAAGTTGCCTGGATAGCTGTAGTTCTGCACCTTGGCCTTCAAAGAGCACCGATTTTTCCACATTAGTGCGTTAATACACCACATTGTTTCCATGTGATGAAGGGATATTGAAAGCCTTAGCTGGGTAACTCTAAGGTTTATTTTTGTTTTGTTTTAATAAAATAAATTAGTTTTCATTCATGCCTAAATTCTGTGAGTCACTTAACACTGACCAGCTTCCAGCATTTCTTCCTTTGGCAAAGGTAACTTTTTAAGTCTTTCAAGGGACATCAATTTTGTTTGATTCAAATAATATTTTGTGTGAGCACCAAGTAATCTGTTGCTAAACAAGGAAGCTGAAATATTATACTTAGGTAAATGTGTTAATGATAAATATAATTTAATTAAATACAAAATCTTTCTGATGTCCCTAAGGGAATAAAGACAACAAGGTACAGACGCTGCCCTGATCTTTTCCCAGCTCTGCTCCTTTTCAGCACCGTATGCGCCCTCAGAATAGGAGAAACACAGGTTCCTACCTGGAAATGTTCTTCCAATGTACACTATTAAAAACACAGACCCTTATGAATATCATTAGGCATATTTTCTCTATATTAAAGAAATTAATTGCATGTTTAAAATGCATTTACCTCTTAGAAAATATATTGACTTTGTTAGTGTTTACTTTCTCACACTGGTTGGTGGGTCCATGACATTTATCTCATTACTGTTCTGTATACTAAATGTGCATATTACAACTTTGTATTACTAATGTATTATACTTACAATTTTAGAAATATACTCATAGTGAAAAATTACCTGCATGTGCTGCTGTTCCTCATGTTTAGCCTTCTCAATTTTCTGCTAAAAATAAATCACATATAAAAAAATTACCATCAGTAAAAATCAAGCATGAGAAATCTGGAAAATATGTATATTTTAAATGTGGAAGTTTTACCTTTTCATGTGTAATAAATTCCTTCAAAAATAAAAAATTAAAATGGATTTTTAGTGAAAAAAATTCTTGTTTTTCAATATAAATCAGAAAATAAAGGCATTTCATAGATTAATGTGGAAACTTTGCTAATATCATTAACAAGTGAGGATAATTGCTAAAATACATACATTATACTGTTCTGTATAAGCTTAATATGTAAAAGAAAGTCAGATGACCATCAAGAGGAGAAAGAAAATTAGGAAATTCAGTCCAAAATGAGGCATCTGATGATTTGCCGATTTCTCTGACAAGAGGGAGGCTTCTGCCTCTGACAAGAAATGATCTCTAAAGCCTCATCTGATCCTAAAAAACAAATACTCATTGAAAACACACCCTAATAGCAATTAAGACATTATCTTAATCATTCTTAGTTCACTGGTGTATATTAGAGTTCAAATGGATTATAAGAAATAAGCACTTCCCCAAGGATGTCATAACCTTGCAAAGAGGTAAGGTATCTTGGTGCAGGATTACTTAAGAGGTGAGGATGCACCTAGAAACGGTGGTGCAAGAGTGAATTCCAGACCTGCTCTCCCAGGTAGATTTGGGACCACACTGAATCCCACTGCTTATTAGCTAGTGTGGCCAGTAATTACAAAACATAGCCCACTACATCTCTGCCCACTATTTGCAGACTCCTAACTCCCGCTGGACACCCTCTTTTCAGTTTGCACCACCACTCCCAGCCAGTGTCTGAGCACAGGAGGTGTGAATGCAGTCTGACTGGAGGAGTTCCAGACAGAACGCAGGACTGTACGGACCCTCACAAAGAATAAAATGATGGAACTGCAGGATCAAACGGAAGGTGCAGGGCATAACTACAACAGGGACTTTACTTAACAAATGGAAACACTGTAACTTAATTGTTTGTAATCTGGTATTAATATGAAATTAAAAATGCAGAAATAAAAAATCAAATAACCACTCTTCTAAGAGAAGAATCACAAGAATGGAAAAACAGATACCAACACACCCTCAATACTAAACTGGTATGAATTGGCCAAAACTTACGTGCAGAGACAGCAGTAATCTAGCAGGTTGGAGGTGGGGGCTGGGAGGGGTAGGTGGGGGTATACAGGGGTGGGGGGTGAACACATGATGGGCGCAGCCCACACTCTCTGGGTGAGGAGCTCACTTCTAACTTTCACTCAAACTGTACGAAAGCAAGTTATGTAACCAAAGCATGTGTGCCCATATATTCTGAAATCAAAAAATAAAATGAGGAGGACAAATGACACGATTTCAAGTAGCTAGCCAACTTAGAAAGTTCTACAACACTAAATACCGAATTCTCCAGATATTTTTCTGTCCTTATGCATATGTAAAGGATGTTTACGTCAGAACTTACATGTCACAGCAAAGCCGTATTAGCTTGGCTGTCGATGGGTCTGATAGGAAAGTACCACATTTACTGCTCTAAAATGTGAAAATTGCCTCTGAATGTGGTTCTTACCTCACTCCTTGAAAGGTTTTCTACAGTCTGTGGAAAAAAAAGCAACAATCAGCTAGGTTTTCTAGAATATCGGAGAATATTATCATTTCATGGTTGGTAAGTTTTCTTTTTCGTTTGCTCGTTTGTTTAGCCAGCCCAGGTCGCGTTCGAACACAACAGCCCCAGAGCATGTGGCTGGCACCCTAACCACTGAGCTATAGGCACCCCCTGTAGGTTTTCTTTTAATAAAAATAACTTACCTCAGAGGATGCACTGAGAGCTTCCTTCTGAAAAGATAAAATGCCATTTAGCTTGTATAGCTAATTTCATTACTAAACATGTTTCCTACTTAATTTTTACATCTTTTGTGCAAACTATCCTTTTATATATTTAAGAAACAAAAAACGTATGTTTTTGAAAGACTTTTAGAGGGTAATTGCTTTAATGTCTCTTATGTTTAGTAACTTTTATGGATATTTTTATTTTATCTAAGACCAGCATTTTTGATGGACAACAGAAAAAGAGTGCCTTTAATTTGTATTCCATATTTTTATTATGAATATGAATATATTTATGATGATGGTTGTGATTATTGCTTAGACCCATCCTTTAAGGTTTGGGATAGGCACATGTGAGCTCCGAACCAGTGCTCCACGGTAAGAGATACACATATTTCATAACTGCAATATTAATCTAGGTTGCCATGCATGCAAGTGTGTTTGTGCTATATTACACTTTTCTGCTGTTTTTATGTTTCTTCTTGTTTTGTTTTATTTGCCTTTCCTTTAGAGTTTAGCAGCACATGGTGTAGAAAGCACTTAATCCAGCCTGGGGCCCTGTAGGAAACTGCTGAAATAGAGGAGAACATAAATGTTTCTATACAAGCCAAAAAAGTTTGGCTGAAATCCTTCACTATTTGTACGGTCAAAACAAGTCATTCTCTATAAGTCAGCAGATACTCTGTTATATCTTAATTATTTGGGATTTTCTTCTTCACATACCTCCCTTGCAAGAGCAAGAGCCACCACGCAGGCCAGGATGAGGACCTTCATGGCTTCGCGTCCTGCAAATGGAACACAAGGGGACCATGAGGATTTTCAGGTTTAATAAAAATGTCTGCATTTTAGAGAAAAATACTAAAAGAAGTTTTAAATGAAGTTTCTTTTTGGAGATATATAAAAAAGTTACAGTTTTTTTACAGAAAGACTAGTGAATTGAATCATTCTTTCAAAATACATACTTGGCACTTTTGTCGCCAGCCTGTCTAGGTGCCGGGTCTGAAGCAATGAACAAGACATTAAGGTATCAGCCCTGAAGGCATCTCAGTCCCACAGGAGAAGACTTATCAGGAATGGGTATGCAAAGAAAATTCAACTTTACTTTTCCCTTTCTTTTAGTAAACAGTTGCCATGAGTACGATTGGTCCAATCATATCTCCTAAGACTGGGGTGCTCACTTTAACATTTTCTGTGTTTACTCCATGACCCAGATGCGTTCTCAGAAGGATAGGCTTGCTTCTTGTTCATTCACAACCACCCTACAGCCCTCATCCCCACACAGCGGGCAGTGGCCCTCCTTGATGCCACCTGACTTCAGTGACGGACCACACGCTGTGTACATTCCTTCTTCACTGTCACTGTCACTGTCACAGTGTGGGCTCTGCACTCTGGGTGATTTCAAGGGTCAGGTTTTCCTGCCTACTCCCCACCCCTGGGCTGCCTCTTCTTGTGAAATATCCGTTAACACTTTTGAACAAAACGTACTATTTATGACTTCTTTGCAAGATTGTATTGCATTTTCTATAATTTATTAAAAACTAATGTTTGTGCCATAATATCACTTGACACTCAATTTACATTCTCAAAACGTTGAATTAAGTTTCTGAACTAAAACCCTGCATGAGAAAGTCTCTAATTTATCTGAAAAATGTCTAATGTCTGAAGGCTGAAAATAGTTTTCACTATCAGTGAAAATAAATATTGTTTCTAACTTTTCTTACAGATGTTATATAATTCTTTATTAATTTTATGTTGCCTAAGACTTCCATAAGTTTTCACATAATTGTTTTATGTCAGGATTCAAATAAAGGATGTGGTATTCTGTTATAGATCATTCTACATAAGGAAGATCCCATAGTATTTGTATATTTTATATTATAATTAGTACTTTATAATACCATTTGTAAGATAGAATTTTACTATTGACTGATAATGCTCTAAATACTTTTCTTTTTATTTTTGTTTTTGTGTTTCTAAGTTATTTCTGCTTTATTTGGAATTTTCTTATAAAATGGAACACTTTGTTTTTTTTTTAATTTGTCTTTCCATGTCACTATTGTAATATCATTTTGAACTATTACAAAAACTAGATAACAAACTGGAAAGCTGGAGGTTCTAGACAAGTTGGATAAATACACTCTTCTTCCAAAAACATTATTTATAAACATTTAAAGTATGCATGTCCCTAAACCACTTCTTAACTCACTATGGCATCTCTCTAAACTATTTGCTAGATAAAACTTTCTCAATAATTATTTACCTTTTCATGCTGTAATTTAAAGATATTTGTTTTCATGGCTGCATTATGTTAAATTAGAAGACTTATTTAATTCAAGGAATTAATCTCCTCTTAATACTAGCTAGACTTGCACTAAAAATAAATACATGTAGTTAGTTATTACACTTTCTTGGACTCTTGACACCTATATACCATTATAATTTTTACAAAATTTCCTTCCAGGCACTTCAATTTTTTTAACCTAACTGTTGAAAATACTTTCAGTACTACTTTCAATACCCATATTTGAAAGACTATATTTTAAGCAGTTATGTTCTTTCTATAGCTCCAGCTACTTTGAAATAAAGCAGTAGGAGAAAATACCATGATTTCACATGGGAAATTCTTACCTTTCCTTCAAGACAGAGGAGAAGATGTGAGGGTGAGGTGAGTGGTGATGGTCTCTCTGCCTTAGAGGCTGTTTATATACTGTACTTAATGACATGCTAATTTTGTGGTTTGAAATAAAATCGATAGTGACTTTCAATTCCAAGAAGTCCACCTAATTATAAAATTGTTTCTACCCATTATCTTTCCCCAGAAATTCTGGGGCACAGTGTAACAAGGGAGCCATTCACAAGCTGATAAGGAAAACCTGTCCAGGAAACATAACTGTCCAATAACAGGACAATTACTGGAGGACAGGGACAGTCTGACACTCTGGCCTAGTCCCCAAGTTCCTGCGGACACAACTAGGTGTTATTAGGGCACAGTGGGCCTGAGGATTTACCTGTGTGGCACCTGTCTACCTGAGCACAGGCACACAGGCCTCACAACAGCCCACGCCTTGTACGATGAGCAATCACAGCACTGAGTGGTGAAATGGTGGTGAAAATGCTGACATTTCCATGCTGATGGCATGTGAGGAAGACTGCTGGGACTTCCAAGACCCAAGGACTTAACTAGGGAAAAATAACAATTCCCTTTAAACCAATATTTTATATGCAGAGGACTGAACTTTCCTCTATAATGGAACAGCTCAGAGAAGAATCTGGATGTCTGCCTGGTACAGGCAGAGTACTCAGTGAATCCATCATAAAAATTTTGTGAGTGTCCTAGGTATTTATTTACCTTATACACAGTGATTCTCTTTTTCTATTTCAGGCACAGAATTACAGTAATAATGATAGCCATTTTTGCTTAGTGCTGACCTTGTACCACTAAGCCCTGATGATACCTTTTATAATCTTCACAGAGACATCATGAGGCAGGTCTCCCCCTGAGTTTAAACTGAGGAGACAGAGACACCATAAGGTTAATTAATTATCTTGAAATCATATTGCTTCATATTGTTTGTTAATGGCAAAGGTAATATTTAAGCCCGGTTTTTCTTATGAGATTCCATCTAATCACAGATGTTATATAATTCTTATATTATACCCAGAACCCATATTTTAACCTCCTGAGATTTTGTTATAAAATTGACTTATCAATGTAGCATTTTGGCTTAAATGCGCAGAATTTAATTATGCCCAGATTGGAGTAATGGGGCGTGTGTACTGAGTGTGGGATGGGGAGCCTGTCAATAAGAAGCTGCTGTTTTCATTGGACCTTAAAGAGTAAGTAGAATTTTGAAAGATGATTAAGTGGAGGTAAATATTTTGGCTAAAGGAAATGCAGGAACTTGAAGGGTAATTTCTGCTTAAAGAATGCAGAGAGAGTGCACAGCTTACTAGGCCAGATCACAAATGCCTGGGAATTTCAGGTGTCATGTGACATAATACACGGGGGGGAAAATAAGATATTAAAGTTCTAAACAAAAGAAAAATTGTAAAATATCTTGCATGATATGACTTTAATACCAGGTGACATGGTAGATGTTATATAATGTTATACAGCAGTATAAGACAGATATTATGACTTTATAATACCAGGTGACCTGGTAGATGTTATATAATGTTATTATAGCAGTATAAGACAGATATTATGATGACCTCAGCCAGGGAAATGGTGCTTGGCATGTTAGGCAATGGAAAAGCAAATTTGTCATTAAAATATAGGAAATATAAAAAAAATGGGGAAATAAATGGATAAACTATGCCTGAGTGATTAAAAAGTTAGCCATGTTATAAATCAAGATATGAAACCACACTGAAATTAGAAAGGGGTTACTCAGTTAAATCTTGAACATTGTAAGTCTGAAGGTGTCTGGAGGTGTTGTGAATTAAATATGATGCTCAAGAAAGAGTCACACATAAAATCGTAGAGATAAGTTGTTTCCCCAAAGAGTAACTTTCCTAGGGAAAGAGAGGCAGTAAAGAAAACCATCATATAAGAATAAAATTCAAGTATCCCCTGATACTCTGGGGCTAGTGGAGCACAGACAAATAGGAAATGACAGAATAGGAGAAGGGGGACAGGGCCACTGTCTTCTTCTCCATAACCTGTGTGGACACAAGAAGCCAGAAGGGTCAGGACTGAAAATGCTGCAGAGACAACCGAGACCAACTCCTTATGGTCAGGGAGTCGGTGATTTGTGAGCAGTTGAAGCAACACATGGACACAGCTCTACTGAGGAATTTGGAAGAGGAGGCAAGGAGACCTTGAGATGCTAGCTACGTGTACAGAACAGCTAGAAGCACAGGAAGGTGATTCTAGGGTGGAGAAGACTTACAGCTTACAAGAAAGAGGCCAGTGAAAAAAAGAGTCACAATCCAATGAAGAAGGGAACAAACTGACAGAACAGGTTCTAGGAGGGTTAAAGCAACAGTAAAAGGAATAAGATGCGAAACATACTTGGTTTTCTACAGAGAGAAGAGGGGATGAGTGAACACAGTGCACACTTCGAGATAGGAGTTGAATTTAAATGCCCTCAATTTTCTAGGGAGGTAAGTAAAGTGGAGGACAAGGTTGTCAACTGACATTGAAGGAAGTGGTCATGTGTTTTGAGATCACTAAGTGAAATAAACCAGAAACAGAAAGAAATAAACTCATCATCTCATTTACGTGTAGAATCTAAAGTGTCAAATGTCCAAAGAGTAGAATGGTGATTGCCAGGGCTGGAAAGGGAGAAGCAGAGAGATGTTGGTCCAGGGGTAGTACAGTAATGTATGGTGAATAAGACCAGCTGTCCAATGTGAAGCATGAAGAACATAGTCAATAACACTTTATTATATCATGGGCAGTTGCTAAGAATAGAAAAAAGGAGCCATGTGAACTATGTGAAGTTGTATACATGTTAATTAGCTTGATTTTAGCAGTTGCTTCCCTCTACAAATTATACATCTGAAAAAGGATTAATATCCAGAATCTACAAAGAACTCTCAAGAAATCAGCAAGAAAAAAAAAAGGAAAGAAAGACCCCATTAAAAAGTGGGCAAAATATATGAACAGAAGTTTTTCAAAAGACAGAAAAATGGACAACAAACATGAAAATATGCTCACCATCCCTAACCATCCGGGAAATGCAAATCAAAACCACAAGGAGATAACACCTTACCCCTACCATAATAGATATTATTTAAAAGTAAAAAACATTGACTTTTTGATGTTGGTGTGAATTCAAAGAGAAAAGAACACTTAAACATGGTTGGTGGGACTGCAAATTAGTACAACCTCTACGGAAAACAGTATGGAGATTCTTCAAAGAAATAAATATAGATGTATCATTTGACCAAGCAATCCCACTCTAGCTATCTATCCAAAAGAGAAGGAGTCATTACTTCAAAAAGACACCTGCACTTGAATGCTTATCAAGCACAATTCACGATTGCAAAGATGTAGAATCAACCTTAGTATCCATCAATTCATGAGTGCATTAAGAATATATCTACACACACATGCATACACATCATGAAATGATAAAAAGAAATGATATAATCTCTACTCAGCCATAAAAAGAAATGATATAATCTCTTTTGCAGCAACTTGTATGGAACTGAATACTATTATAATTCTAAAGAAAGTATCTCAGGAATGCAAAACAAACACAACATGTACTCTAATAATTGAAAGCTAAATGATGGACACATGCGGGCATAAAGCGATGTCAAGGCCATTGGAAATCAAGAGAGTGGGGGATGGGATAAGGAGTTGAAACATAGAAGGAATACTGTTTTGGTGATGAGCACA
Organism: Nycticebus coucang; assembly: GCF_027406575.1. Taxonomy (NCBI): domain Eukaryota; kingdom Metazoa; phylum Chordata; class Mammalia; order Primates; family Lorisidae; genus Nycticebus; species Nycticebus coucang. The sequence goes on from NC_069780.1 coordinate 1,415,169, forward strand.
CAAAAAGCCCCAAAGTAAGCACTATGCAAGGTATTCATGTAAGAAAAATATTTGTATCCCCTTAATATGTGAATTAGGCAAAGAAATATTTTTTTTATTAAATCATAGCTGTGTACATTGATATGATCATGGGACATCATTTACTAGCTTTATAGACCGTTTACCAAGTTTGAAATATTAAAAATATATTGTACACCTTAAAAATGCATACTTTAAAAGGAGCTGAAATGTTTGATTAATTTGAAGTAACAATGAATAAAACATTAACAAGCTATAATTACAACTTACATGAGATTAGGTGTGTATGGTTGCACAAGTAGGTGTGTATGGTTGCACAAGTAGGTGTGTATGGTTGCAGTGTAATATAATATCAATAGATCAAAGGAATTGTTGGAGTGGAGTCAGGATTGATTGAGCTGTGTCAAAATGACAGATCATGATGTCTAGTTGAGCTAGAAAGTAGTTGAAATACCTCAGGATACTCAAGAGGGCTGAGTGACTAGAGATAACAAAAAAGGCTAAGAAAAAATTTTTTAAAAAAAGCAAAGACAGGCCTAACAACTGTGAGCAGTCTCAACAAGTACAAGATTCAGAGCTCTGTTTGCCATGGGGATCTCAGCTTAAGAAAGAAGAGAATCTCTGCATAATGGCTGGAATTCAGGAATAACCATGCATGCAGAATGCTAAAAGTGGAGGAAGTGAAGGTTGTTGACAGAAAAGAGGAACATATATTTCATATTAAATATCTGGTTGCAGGCCTTTCTTCATTTGCTCAGAATGTAACAACAAATTAAAGGCACAATTCTTGCCTCCAAAGAGGTAAAAGCCTTCCTGGAAAAAACAGGTGTGAAAACCTACTTGCTACGAAATGTAATAATATTTTAATAAAGCTGTAATCTCTTTCAACAGGCAAAAAGGGAGGACTTAGTTCATTTTAGTTGATGGATAAAAGAAGGAAAGGGAGTCTCCAGGAGGCCATGAGTCCTGAGCAGAATTTTGAAGCCAGATGAAGAAAGGGTTGATGTGAGGAGGGAAGAGAATTCTAGGCGGAAATGAAAGACTGGGCTCTAGATCTGAGGCATGAGGAAGGAGCAGGTGCAGGCGTGGACAGAGACAGAGAGGGGTCATACGACAAAGGGCGAGGCATGCCATGCTCCAGGGGTGAGAATGCTATTCTTCTGTGGAAGGGATGTAGGATGCAGAGCAGCATTTGCAGAAGGACCACTTCTAGAGAACAATGATATGGCTACAGGTCTATTAAAATGGAACTGTCCAGGTCTGACCTGTTCCTTGTTTTTTTTCTTTTTCGGGTTAATAAATGTTTATTGTTAATGTTCATGAAAGTACAGAAGAAAGTGGCAAAAAGGAAACAAAAGCCCAGAGAGAAGCTGGGTCACAGCCAAAGTGCCACCGAGAGCCTGGGGCACACCCCAAAGGTTTGATTTATGCCCATTTACAAAAGCCGCCTCCTAATTGCTTCGCTTCTTTAGTGACGGACGTTCGTGTGAGTATTGGGCTGGTTGTGTTGGGTGGTGATCATCATCACAGTGTTCACTGCTGTCAAACGCTCTCAGGACTTGCTCACAGATTGATGTCCTTCCAAAGTAAGTGAGCAGAGTACAGGCCTAAGTGATGATTTTTCTTCATTAACATACGTGCTCATTCATGTCATGCTAGATGGTGCGAAGGACACTCCTGTTGCCATGATATTTTATATTATTCAGAAAACCCAAGTCAATGTCTGCTGTATATTTGGATTGTCCAGCTGATATTCATTCTAAGACTATGTTCACGCCAGGAGGAAGCCAGGAAAAGAAATGATGAAATGACTCCAGTGTCCTGACCAGGCAGGAAAGGTGCTACACCCAGTGTGCCTTAGCGCTGCCTTTGGGTTGCCAAAGCCACAGGCAGAAAGTGTGACTTCTAAGAAAATGAACACAGAAACAATGCCCTGATTATTCAAAATAACCTTTTTATTTTCTCAGAAAAATGCTTTACATACTGTGCAATAAATATAGCATTTCCTCAGGACTCGCCAATTTTTAATTAGTCAGTACACTTCACTTGATTGGGCCAGAAAAGTAGGTGAAGAGAAGTACTGACCGCACACTAGAATAAAGGCTCTCCATGGAAACACTGAAGTGCCAGAGACTGAAGATACCCAGGTGCTGCAAGGCAGGAAAGCATCAGAACACAGCAACAAGGAGCGGCGTGGCCCGTGGGCACCCCAGGCGTCCACACTGAGCCCTCCAGAGTCCCTGTTGCAGAGACTAAAGTGAGAATTGGCCCCACTAAAATTTCATAAAACAGCCTGAGTGAGGAGTAAGGCAGAACCAATGCAGAATGTTCTGGGCCATAAAGCACAGCCCTTCCATACTGGGGCACAGATCTGAGATTGCAGCTGAGGCTGGAGTGGACACAGAGATGACAGCTAAGGCCACGTGGCAGCACCTTAGAGAAAGTGAGCGGGTCTGAAAGCAGGGTAGAGAAAAACAACCAATGCTCAGGAGACATCCTGGTCACTGCAGGGTCACTGTCCCGGTCACGGCAGAGTCACTACAAGGTCACTGTCCCGGTCACCGCACAGTCACTGTCAGGGTCACTGCAGGGTGTTCAGGGGTGTTTCTAACCTCTGCCCACAGGACTCCATCAGCATCCACCAGCCAGCCCTTAGAACCAAAAATGTCTTAAGACAATCTGAGTGTTTCAAAATAGCCCCAGATTTGGCTAAATGATGTAAAAGGTCACATAAAGAGAGGAAGAGAGCATAGCCCTCGCTAACTCCAGATCATAAGTAGGGAGTAATGAATATCTACCCTGTGTCATGTAAGTAACTTCATCACTCCACAGTCTTCTTTTTTCTACATGAAACATCATATTTTACCTTATTTTTTAATTTCAGACTAATAATATGAGGATACAGACGATTAGGTTACAATGTTTGGGTTTGTTAGGGAGAGTCCCTGTTGTCATTGTGTCCCACACCCAGGAAGTGTGACGTACACTCCTACACTGTGCCCATTAGGGGGGAGCTCCCAAGCCCCCCTCCTACCCACCTCCCTTCCCACCCACTGAAGTTGAGACTTTCTCTTGAGAGGTATTAGACAGTATACCGGCTTCATAGATAGTGGCGTTGAGTACATCGATGCTTGCTTCTCCATTCTGATGGCACTTTACTAAGAAGAATATGTTTCAACTCCAATCACTCCACCTTCCAACTCTCATCTACCTAAGTCTCCTTTAATATCCAAAACAGAAAATGACTTAATCCCACCAGAGCCCAACCCCTTCTGATGACCTTATCAGTTTTTTGATGTCCCTTCAATTACTTACATCCATGTTTCCTTTTTCCCACTTTGAATTTCGTGGTAATCATTATTATCACACCTTTTCATGTATACTCAAATTCCTTACTTGTCTCTGACTTTATTACATTGCTTTAACTAAATCATATCCCAAGTCAACCTAAAGCCTACCTCCTGCCCCAGTGAGAGTGGTTAAGAAAAAATATTCAGCATGACCCTGATCTCACTTTAAATTGAAGGTCACCAGCATGTGGTGCTCCCTATATAATGTTATATATTCAGTTCCTCGACCACTATTTGCTTACTTAAAGCAAGAAGATCTCTTTTCCTGTCTTTGTGTTCATCGTATCTCTCCCCTCCCACATCCTTTTCCATGCTGTCTGTTATTCCTTTTTTCTTTTATTATTATTTTTATTGATGCATAGTAATTATACATATTATGGGGTATAATGTGATATTGCTATACCAGTATCTAATGTGTATTGATCGAATCAAGGTAATTAGCATATCAAACACCTCGAAACTTTATTATTTCTTTGTATTGGGAACATTTAAAATCCCCTCTTCTAATTATTTGAAGATACAGAATAAATTGTCAGTAATTACAGTGACCTTACAATGCCGTAGAACACTCGAGCCTATTCCTCCCATCTGGCTGTAACTTTGTATTTGGTGACTAACCTCTGGCCATCCCCTCCTTCTCCTACCCCTCCAGGGTGCTAGTAACCACTATTCTACTAACTAATTCTATGAGATCAACTTTTTTTTTGCTTCTGCATATGAGTAAGAATATGGAATATTTGTCTTATTTACATAACACAGTGTCTTCCAAGCTCTCCAGTATTGCTGTGAATGGCAGGATTTCAGTCCACATTTTATTACTCTGTTGACAGACACCTCCAGTGACTCCCTATCTTGGCTATTGTAAATAGTGTCACAATAAGAACGGGCATACAGACATTGCTTCACCATACCCCTTTCCATTCCTTGGTGTAAAGCCTCAATACTGACATTGCTAGTCTTTTGAGAAATGTCTATGCCATTTTCCATCCTTACTATACTAATTTACTTTTACACCAGAAGGGTGTAAGAATTTCTTTCTCTTCATTCTCATCAGCATTTATTATTGTCTTTTTGATAATAGTCTAACTGGAGTGAGATGACATCTCACTGTGATTTCAGTGGGAAATTACTCTGCGATTTGTGATATCTCACATTTTTTCATGCACCTGTTGGCTATTTGTATGTCTTCTTTGGAGAGATGTCTATTAACACATTTGTCTATTTTTTAATCAGATCATTTGTTGTTTTGCTGTTCTTCGAATTTTTTGTACATTCTGGATATTCATCTCTTGTCAGGTGAACAGTTAGAAAATATTTTCTCCCATTCAGTTAGCTGTCTTTTGCTTTGCTGATTATTTTTTTTGTTATTCAGAAACTTTTTAATTTTATATAATCTCATTTGTCTATGCTTTTGTTGCCTGCACTTTTAAAGATCTCCACAAAATTTTGCTCAGACCACTGAAGCAATTTTTTCCTATGTTTTCTCTTAGTAGTTTCATAGTTTGAGGTTATATTTAAGCCTTTAATTCTTTTTTTAAATTTTTGTATATGCTGAGATATAAACTAGTTTCATTTTTTCGCATGTGGCTATCCAGTTTATACAGCACTGTTTATTGGAGAGAGTGTCCTTTCTTCAATGAATGTTCTTGGTAGCCTTTGTTGAAAATCAGAAGGCTGTAGGGGTATGAATTTAGGTCTGGGTTCTCTTTCTATTCTTCTCTGAACAGAAGTTCAGTTGTTCTATGTGTCTGCTTTGGTGTCATTACCATCTTGGTATCTTCTTGGACCATATGGAATAAAAGTTGAATTCAACAACAGCAGTAATCATCATATACAAATAGCATCATGAAAACTAAATAATTTTATGCTGAATGACAGCTGTGTTAAGGACAAGATTAGGAATAAAATAATTACATTTCTTGAAATCAAAATGATAATGAAGCCACAAGCTATCAAAACCTGTGGGATACTGCAAATGCAGTCCTTACAAGGAAATTTATAGTATTAGAATCCTTCATCAAGAAAACAAAGAGAGCTAGTCAGAAACCTAATTGGTCATCTCAAGCACCTTGAAAAGGAAGAAAAATCCAACCCCAAACCCAGCAGAAGAAAAGAAATAACGAAAATTAGAGGAGAATTAAATGAAATCAAGAACATAATCATTTGGAAGATCAGTGAAACAAAAAAATTGGTTCTTGGAAAAAATTAATAAAATCGACAAACCTTTGACTAGATTAACAAGAAACAGAAAAGCATGATTTATAATAACTTCAATCATAACCAATAAAGGGGAAATAACAATGTCTAACACAGAAATACAAAAGATCTTCAATGATCACTACAAAAAACTCTATGCTCAGAAATATGAAAATAGAGGAAATGGACCAATACCTGAAAGCACAATACCTTCTAAGCTCAGCCAAGAAAAAGTAGAAATTTTGAATAGATTTATATCAAGCAATGAAATTGCATCAACAATACAAAATCTTCCCCCCCAAAAAAAAGCCCAGACCAGATGGTTTCACACCAAAATGCTACCAAACCTTCAAAGAGAAACTATTATATAGTTTAAACATATTGTATAATCTACTTCAAAACATAGAGAAGGAAGGAATCCTCCCCAACACATTTGACAAAGCAAATATCACCCTGATCCCCAAATCAGGAAAAGAAGAAACAAAAAAAGGAACATTCTAGGCCAATATCATTGATGAATGTTGATGCAAGAATATTCAATAAGATCTTAGCAACCAGCTGCACATTAAAAACATATATACATCATGATCAGGTGAGTTTTTATTTATTTTTTTTTTATTGTTGGGGATTCATTGAGGGTACAATAAGCCAGGTTACACTGAAATGATCAGGTGAGTTTTATCCCAGGGATACAATGTTGGTTCAACATACATAAATCCGTAAATGTAATTCACCGCATAAATAAAATAAAAAACAAAGACCATATGTGTCTCTCAATTGATGCAGAAAATGCCTTTGATAATATCCAGTATCATTTTTTGAAAAGAACACTGAAGAAAATAGGCTTAGGTGGGACATTTCTTAAACTGATAGAGGCCACCTACAACAAACCCACAGCCAATATCATACCACATGGAGTAAAACTGAAAGCATTTCCACTTAGAACTGGAACTATACAAGGATTCCCACTATCACCACTGCTATTCAACATAGTACTAGAAGTCCTAGCCATCACAATCAGGCAAGAGAAGGAGAGATCAAGGGTATTCAAATGAGGACAGAGGAGGTCAAACTCTGGGGATGACATGATTTTATACCTGGAAAACCCCAAAGACTCAACTACAAGGTTCTTAGAAGTGATCAAAGAATATAGCAGTGTTTCAGGATACAAAAGCAATACTTACAAATCAGTAGCTTTTATATATGCCAAAATACTCAAGCTGAGAATAAAATCAAAGACACAATACCTTTTACAGTAGCTCCAAAGAAGTTGAAATACCTGGTAATATATCTAACAAAGGATATGAAGTGAAGTATCTCTATAAAGAGAACTATGGAACACTGAGAAAAGAAATGGTAGAAGATGTTAACAAATGGAAGACACCCACCTTGCTGTGGGTAGGAAGAAACAACATTGTTAAAATTTCTATACAATCCAAAGCAATCTACAGATTTAATTCAATCCCCATCAAAGCACCAATGTCATATTTTGAAGATTTGAAAAAAATGGCACTTTGTTTTATATGTTACCAGGAAAAAACCCATATAGCCAATACAATTTTTATAAATGGTGCTTGGAGAACTGGTTAGCCACACGAAGAAGACTGAAACTGGACCTGCACCTCCCACCATTGACAAAAATTGACTCTCGCTGAATAAAAGATTTAAATTTAAGACACAAAACAATAAAAATTCTAGAAGAGAGTGTGGGGAAAATACTTGACAAAATTGTCCTAGGAAAGGATTTTGTGAAAAAGATCCCCTTCACAATTGCAACAACACCAAAAATAAATAAATGGGACATGATCAAGCTAAAAAGCTACTGCACAGCTAATAGTACAACAATTAAAGCAAACAGTCAATCTTCAGACTGGGAGAAGATATTTGCAAGCTATAAATCTGGCAAGGACTGATAACTAGAATCTATAGAGAACTTGAATTAACCAATAAAAAAAGAGCAAACAATCCCACTAACCATAGGGCCAGAAAATGAACAGAAACTTCTCCAAAGATGATAGACTAATGGCAAACAAACTCATGAAAAAATGCTCATCATCCCTAAGAATCAGAGAAATTCAAACCAAAACAGCTCTGAGATATTACCTAACTCCAGTGAGATTAGCCGACATCACAAAGTCCCAAAGCTGCAGATGCTGGGGTAGATGTGGAGAGAAGGGAACAATTTTGCACTGCTAGTGGGATTGTAAATTCTATGGAAAGAAGTATGGAGAATTCACAAAGAACTAAAGGAGACCTTCCACTTGATCCCACAATCCCACTACTGGGTATCTACCCAGAAAAAAAAAAAAAAAAAAAAGTCATTTTACTGCAAGGGCATTTACACCAGAATATTTATTGCAGCTCAATTCCCAATTGCCAAGTGGCCATCTACCCATGAATGGATTAACAAACTGTTAACATATACCATGCAATACTATTCAGCCATAAGAAAATATGGAAACTTTACATCTTTTGTGTTTACCTAGATGGAGTTGAAACACATTCTTCTTAGTAAAGTGTCTTAAGAATAGGAAAAAAGGTATCCAATGTATTCAATACTATTATGAAACCAATATATAAACAACTATACGCCCACACAAAAGACAAAACACAGCCGGGCGTTGTGGCGGGCGCCTGTGGTCCCAGCTGCTCGAGAGGCTGAAGCAAGAGAATCGCGTAAGCCCAAGAGTTAGAGGTTGCTGTGAGCTGTGTGACGCCATAGCACTCTACCTGAGGGCGGTACAGTGAGACTCTGTCTCTACAAAAAAAAAAAAAAAAAAACACACAAATATAGTCTAGCAAAAGGGGGAGTGAGGAGGGAGGGCAGTTGGTGGGATCTCACATGAGGGGCATAGTGTGGGGTGTTCAGCATACCCATAGGTGAAGGCTAAGCTATAACTTGAACTTCACTTTAGAAATGAAGACAATGTAACCTAAACATTTGTACCCTCATATTAATTTATAATAAAAATAAAGTAAAAAATAAAAAAGAGAAGTCTTTAAGATTTTTCACATTTTCATTTGTACATTTGGTAAGTCCTTTAAATCTAGAAGTTAAAAATACAGTAAATTAAGAGATTTAGGTTAAAAAATATTTCTAAAAAGTTATGTTGAAACACTTAATCATAATTTTCATTATTTTGGCCTTTACTTTTTTTTTTTGAGACAGAGTCTTACTGTGTCACCCTTGGTAGAGTGCCATGGCGTCACAGCTCACAGAAGCCTCTAACTCCTGGGCTTAAGTGATTCTATTTGCCTCAGCCTCCCAAGTAGCTGGGACTACAGGTGCCTGCCACAACACCAGGCTATTTTTTTGGTGTTGCAGTTGCATTGTTGTTTTGGCAGGTCCAGGCTGGGTTTGAACCCGCCAGCTCTGGTGTATGTGGCTGGTGCCCTCACCATTGAGCTACAGGCGCCGAGCCTTGGCTTTCACTTTTTAAAAGTAACAACTCTTTGAATCACAAATAAAACTGTAACATGCAATGATATTCTTTAAGCATTCTTTAAAAAATAAATGGTAGTCAATTTCCTTTGAAGGTACAAGGGATATACTATCTGAAATATTTTTAAAAACTTTAGCAGAATTTTCTCTAATAATTAAATGGTTTATATTTTTGTAAGACATATTAAAGGAAAAGAATAAATTTCAAAATAATCTAATATGAAAAAAATTAAAACTGAAATTTCTATTATTTAAACAGTTTGAGGTTACATTTATATTTTCCATAATAAAAACATTTAATTTGAGGAATTTCTTCATTCACTAGTTCTACCCTTAACACTCAGCACTCACCATGTGCCATAAGTAAGAAATGTTACAGACACAATAATGAGGCTTACATGATGCCCACAGAAAGCCTAGTTCTAAAAAAGAAGTATGAACAAGCCTATGTGGAAACAAAAACATTGGAGCCATGTAAATAGATATTCTGCTTAATGAAGTTTTGTGGGATAACAAGAAATAACAGGAGGACATTTTAAGATAGAAACCAACAAAATGTAATTGATATTTTTATTAAAGAATTGCAATTTCAAACTATTTTCAGTGCTGATTCTGAGTAACAGAAATGTGTTCTCCTAAAAGCAATACAAGTCAAGCATATTCCTACACTATTTCTGTTACTCATATTTGCAAACTAAATTGGCATAAACAAACCTTTAGTCACATCCTTTCCTGGTTTCAGCAGCAGGTACTGAATTGCTTCATAGCAGAAGTTAATTAACTGGCGTTAATTAACTATAATATAATGGGTCATATTTTGCTCAACAAAATATCCTCAGCCAGATCATCCGATCCCTTTATTCTGACACCTGGTTCCCTCCTGCTTCCCTTTGCCTCAGCACATTTCCTAAGCTCCAGGGTCCTCACGGGTCCCCCCTCAGTGCCTTCAGGCCAGAAGGTAACCCCAGTCCCTTCACAGCAGCGGCAGCTCTCAGAACACGAGCTCCAGCTCCTACAGGCTCCTTCGGTGGCCCTCCGACAACTTTCCCTCAACAAGCTTTTCTTGGGGGACACAAGTCCTCACACACTGTTCTAGACATTGCACACAAGCGAGGGTCCCAGAGGCAAAGGCCCTGCCCTCGTGGCCACACCGCAGTGGAGAGAAGCAGACATCAAGTGAGCAAGTAATACACAGCACCGGGCAGACCAGCTGGACGCACTGTGGGAGCAGGAGGCAGGGCCGGGCACAGGGGCAATTTCAGATGGGACCAGTCAAGAGGGCCTGCCGGGCACAGTGACACTTCAGAGAAGATTTGGGTTAATGTGGATGTGAGCACAAAGAAAGCAATTTTCAAGCAGAGATCATAGCAAGGCGGATGCATCGTGGGAGAAGTATGTTTCTTGCATTTGGGGCAACTTCAGGGAGACCAGCATGTATGGAGGAGGCGAGAAGTGGATAGAAATAAAGGTCACGGAGACAGGGTTGGGCAGATGTCACAGCTGTGTAGTGCAGGTTCACCGTGGAGTGGGAAGGGTGGTAACAGAGAGAGACGTACATCAGCGTGGTCCGAAGTATGTTTGGGAAGAGAGGCGAGGGCTGGGCCACACGTGCCTGCATGTCCCCTTCATGGAAACCACAGGCCTCACTGTCTCTGTCCCTCACTATCTCTCACCCCCTCTTCTCTGCACCCTCTCTTCTCTGTACCCCACTCACTGTCTTTGCACCCCCTCATCTCTGCACCTCTCACTATCTCTGTCCCCCCAACTCTGTACCCCACTCACTGTCTCTGCACCCCCTTTTCTCAGCGTGCACTCTTCAGTTCATTTTCTTCAAACCCAGCACGTCATGCTTTAATCATTCAATATGTATTTTCCTTTTAACTCAAACACTTCCAGGAACCTCCACTTTTGACTAACCCTATTTGCTAAAATCTCAATGACAAAACTTCTTAAAGATTGTTCCAATGCTGATCTATGAAGGAAACTCAGATCTACAGAAAATACAGCATTTCGTATATTTTAAATATACATTACAAAATTGCTTAATTTTTTTTCCTTTGGTGCTATACTTCTTACCTTTATACTCCAATAAACTGTCCACATATATCATTAGTTTTCTGAAACATCTAACTTGTTTTACCCAGTGGTTGAGTCCAGAAAACAATCTACCTATATTTGAAAAAGATAAAAAATGAGTCCATTACATGTGAAGTGCCTAGAAAAATTTAACTTACGTCTGGCCAAATTTCTAACCTTGCTGCTCAAGTCTGAAAGGTTGAGATGACCTCCTACTTTCCAAAGATCCCTCCTCAGTATTCTTGTTTTGCAATGCCGCCTTAATTCTTAGAGAACTTTTGACTATGAAGATGATCTTACAAATGAAGATTATGATGGTAAAAATCATTATGGAATACTTAAAGCTTTTGAACCAATTAATTTGCAATGTGATTTATGTACATTCTCATGTAATGCAGCCCCAGCACATTCTGGTAAAAAAAAAAAAAAAATTATAGAAACTCAGCAGCCTCCAGGGCACTGGAGCACCCCTCCATCACAGTGACTGAGATTTCCTCCTTGAAATTTCATCCCTTTGGCTTCAACAATATGCAAACCTCCTAGAAACCCTCTGGCCCCTGTTACTGTTCCCCCCTCACAGCTCAAGTGTCACTCTTAATCTCGTCACACAAGGATGTGTCCTTTGCCCTCTTCTCCTGTGACTCTGCACATCTCTCCTCAATGATTGTTTTTATTTTCATAGTTTCGATAATCCATAAATTCATAAGCCCCAAATCTGCCATTCCAGTGTAGACCTTCTTCTATCAAATGTATAATAATTCATTAACCCTCTTCTGTAATTAAAGCTTCCCTTGACTTATCTACATGTTGTAGATGAACAAGTTTGTTTCATAAAGGACACAGTAAACCCAAAGGACAGTGACAATCACTCTGTGTCTCCAGGTCACAGGGGACAATGCTGGTCACTCTGTGTTTCTAGGGCTCATGGGGACGATGCTGGTCACTCTGTGTTTCTAGGGCACAGGGGACAAGGCCAGTCACTCTGTGTCTCCAGGACACAGGGGACGAGGTCGGTCACTCTGTGTCTCCAGGGCACAGGGGACAAGGCCAGTCACTGTGTTTCTAGGGTACAGGGGATGATGCTGGTCACTCTGTGTCTCCAGGGCACACAGACTCCACCTTCCCCGGCTGACAGTGACATGCATTTATTTGATTGTTACACTATTTTTCATTTTAAGAATTCAAAGAATATGATACATGACATCATTAGTTAAGGAACAACATGGAATATTGTCATACAATGCATTATCCCTTTCAATGTAGGAAGAAATGGAACAAAAAGGATGAGGCGGATGAGGAGGAGAAAAACCAGAAGTTCCAGCATGAAGGTGTCCTAGATCCCGGATCACTGGCTGTGTCCTTAAGCCACCTGTAAACCCTCCCAGCTCTTACTTCCCTCCTCTGATGGAAGGCCTTGGCATTTTCAAGGAGGGTGGTATTTGACTATGGAGGATACAATGTTTGTTTCACTTAATTATAAAGATGAAGACATGTTCTGGTCTATGCAACTTCTAAAATGGACCACTGTTCACAGACTGAGACCATAGCTCTCTCAGGAAGGGCAGGACTGTGTTTCCAGCCCCTCGGGCTGTTTCTGCTGTCATGCATAACCTCCACACATCGGAACTTGTGGACGCAGCAACTGAAGGCCAGAACCATGTCTACATTCTATTGTGACAACATAGGATGTAGATGAGCTAAATTTAATTGTAGTTTTAAATGCACACGTTACCATGTGTAACTGTTCCTCTCCTGGTGCCCTGTAGTTTGGTTGGGCCTTTGTACTATGAGTGAGCTTTCTGTTCACTAGATCATGGGTATCACCCATCTATAGCTCATCTAGCAATAGTGTTAGTTAAATGGCTTAGTGAGAAATAAAGATGGAAAAAAGTAGGCTAAAGAGAAGAAGGAAAAGAGTAAAGCATTTTACATGACTAAAATACCTGAAGTAGGTTTATTTTTAAAAATAACATATATGTCAATAGTTATTGAACTCTAGCTAGCTCTTTTCCATTGTCAATGTATGAGAGACTGAATCTGTTTTTCATTTGTGAAATCACAGCACAATGAAACAAAATAATTTAAATCTAATTTACTTTAATTTTCTATGTCCTAAAATATATATTGTTTTGCATGTTGCCCAGACAGTAATTAGAGTTTCTAAAGGGACTAATTAAATACAGCATAGAAGATTTACTTTATAAGTATTTCCTTAGAACACCTATCACAATATTTCATCTTATCACCTTTTTATGGGATCACACGTAAAGGTAACTAATGCATGTGTGAGTCTGTTATGTGGTTTCTGAAACTTTGAAATACCCAAAGAACCCACCTGGAGATGTTGTCAAAATGCAGATTCCAGGCGCACTCATGACGTTCTGACTGGGCATGTGTGGAAAGGGTGATTGAAAATTTGCAATCAAGGACAAGCTCCAGGAGACCCTGATTCGGGTGGTCCCAGGCCCCACACATGGGCAACATGGACCAGGGCTTGACCCAGCCATGCCGGGGGGCACAGGCAAGCTGTTACCGCTGAGGTCTGAGTGTGCAGAACTACATGAGCAGCAGGCAGGTGGCTTCTTTATACAAAACTGATTGGGAATTTAGTGAAAACTTTTTTATGTCTAATGTAGTCATGTTAACAAATAGCTTTAAGTGTGAAATTCAAGCCCCTCAAGACTCTATGAAAGTAGACTGAACTTGTAATCGTAAGTACATAGTGATTCCAAAAGAGAACTGCAGGGATCGTTTGCTTAAGCATGAAAGTCACTTTATTATACAATACCCAAAAGATTACTGAATTTTGCCAAATGTTAATATCTAATTTTTGACTTAAAATATTCTCAATTCAATAGAGCAAAGTAAACAGACAATATAAATAATTGTTTGTGGGGAAATAATTAGAATAAACAACAGACGCTACTTTTTTTGTGCCAGGATCTGTATTTGTTAGAGCTCGGGGAGTATCTTGATAATGTGGTATTATTCTGGCATAGAGTTTTCCACCTTGGACAGGTACCTGCTGAAATAGAGTGAATGCTGCTGTCCGGAGTCACTTTGTCTCGTCAGTCATGTCCCCGCTTAGCCTGCTCCGGCACACTTTCCGGCTGCCTTATTCACACACGCCCAGACTAACATGGGGATTAGCACGACGTGGGTCCCTTGGTTTCCTGGTTAGTTGCTCTTCACAATCTTCCATTGTGAAATCACTTTGCTAAGTTTATTCTTAGCATTTGCAGAGACAGATTTTGGCATTATTTTCAGTTTCCATAATATGACCTCGGAATTGATGTTATTTCAAAAAACAAATGGGGGGAAGCATCAGTGTGTTTAAATACATCAGCCCCCGGGAAGCTCAGCACCTCCTGAGGCTCCATTCAGCTCAGCTGGCTCTCAAGACTCATCCCGTGTCACAGGTAACATGCTCAAGTACAATCTAACATGATTCTTAGTCTAAGTTTTGCTTGCTAAAATCAATGGAACACTAGTTTTTAAAATGTGTACTATCTATCGATAATTTCTCATAAGGAAAAAGTCTATAGAAATGATAACTGTGTGTTAAGATCTGAAGGTGGGTTCAGGGTCTCAGGTCCTGTGAGGTGACGTCCACGGTCCTTGTACAATTTAAATGACATGGAAGATGATGATATTGACCTCATCTTCCCTGTTGATGGGATTTCCTATAAACCTTTTTATTTTCTTATCTAGATAATCTGGTATGTGCTTTCTTAATTATTACTTTCACATTTAACAGATTTGAAGTTTAAATTTTTTAAAAATACCATACGTTCCTTTGCAAATGTATGTCATGTTTCCGAGGTTTAAGTGACTATGTTCCTTATTTCTATCAATAATGATTCTCTATTAATTGAACTGTTATGCATTTAAAATGGTTTTGTTATTCTGCAAAGTGATCACTCTATGAAGGGCAGACTTCTCTGTTTTACTAATTTATGTACTTGATGTACTTTCATTTTATTTGTGATGTGGCAGAAAAGGAAGTTTTACTATTCTCCAGACTTGCCATTTTGTTCTTTGCTAAATATTTCCTTGAAACTGGTAAATATATATATATATATGTATATTTATATAAGGATCCATGTTATTTAAAAGTTTGTGGGACACCACTTTCCTTTAACTTCTTATGACCCACTACCCTATAACAAATTTAAAGATATAAACAATGATGACATTTTTATGCTCTGTGTATCATAATATGACTATCAGATTTATCTATTATACACTAGAAACACCTTAAGAAACATGTATTTTTCATCATTTATCCAGTACTAGGGAGGCTCATTTTAAATAGTGAAGCAAAATGATCATCTAAGAAGCAAGGTAAGTGCCATCAATCATGAGATCTGCTTTAGAGTAATTTAACAGCAGTATAGTATTTTTTATAATTCAATTAAAAACATACTACAATGTTCTATGATAAATGATAGGTAAAACAATCAGAAAAATTAAATCATGGCCTATTAAGGACTCACCTACAGTTTGCAATTAACAAGTCAGACGTGCCATGTCTGTATTACTCTGGTGGCAGTTCTGTTTTCTCAATTATTTCTCATAATTGAGAAATAAATTTTCTGCTTTCCTTATTCAATACCAGCACATCTGAGTTTTCTTGCACTTATAGAATAATAAAAATGTAGGAGAGGCCCATATTAGGTTAATTTTGATAAATAAAATTGTGTGAAGTACTAAACCACTTTTGCCAATGCCATTTCTTATACTAGCTACAAGTCTCCTCTACTGACTTCTTTCAATGTGATTTACCTCTACCCAGTACCATTAATGTCGTAATCCCAGGATTGGGACCATCTCTGGACTTCTCCAGACACAGACCTGGTTCACTCTCTCTGCTTTATTACAAAGCTCCTCCCTGTTGCTTGGTGACCTTCTGAACATCTCTTGGAACTGTGCCTTAATTCCCACCCCTACTGGCCCAGAGCAGTCAGCTTGCCTGGCTTTTGCCCTTGCCGAACGCTGTCCTCTTCACAATCAGCATGGTGCCCACTGTCTGCTTTTCATTTCCTGGTCGTCTCCCATGCTTTCCTTTCTTCACCTCTTATAATCCTGTACATGTTTAAATTGTTCTTCCCTTCATGCTCCCGTGCTCTGGTCTGTTTGGGATGTCCACCTGTGTGTTTCTCTAGCATTTCAGTATTTCCATGTCAGAGCACTCATTTTCAGTCATCAATGTCCCTACTGGTGACTGAGCTCTGTGGCTTCAGGGGTGGGTTCCAGCTGCGCCTCTCCCTCCAGCCCGTCTCCCAGGCTGTGGAGCAGTGTGGTCAGTAGGCTGCACCAGAGGATGTGTCACTGACCTCTCACTTCTGCTTCCACAGGACTCACCCAAACATGAAGCTCTTCATCTTTGCCTTCATCCTCGCTCTCGTGCTTGCCATGACTGTGAGTAAAAGAGGAGATTTTGAAGAATAAGTTCCCAGGGACCATCCCAAGTGTTTGCCCCATTCTCTGTGTTCTGATCTATATGTGCACTTATCTGAATGTGTATTTACTAGGTTTAACAGTTTTATGTGATATTTTCCTGATGTTAACTTCCATAACTCATCACTATTTATAACTCCATTATTTGGAGTTAACTTCATCACTCCAAATAAATATTCAGTTTGTACCTATAGACACTCAAGTACAATTTGTTAAATGTAAAAGTCTAAAAAAATTAAAACACCTCCATCAATAAGAGGGACTGACAGTAGATGATATGTGTTCCCATATCTACTTGGGGTGTCCAACCTGCAGCCTGTGGGCCATGTGTCTTCACACATCTACCTGGGGTGTCCAACCTGCAGCCCATGGGCCATGTGCAGATTGTCTGAGGACTTTTCTGCTTACCTGTGGTGTCAGGTATGAAAAGTATGCATAGACCTTTCCCTTTCCTATTCAGCTTCCTCAGGGTCTGTGGATTTACTCTGGGGCCCAAGACAGATCTTACTCTTCCACTGTGTGGCAGAGAAGAAAGAGGGTTGGAGCCCCCGGCTTGTACCCTGCAGTTGGACATTTTCAGGAAGAACAGGGTGCAATGAAATGGAACCCAAATCTTAGAGGAATGCAAAAGAGGAATTTAAATTGAAAAGTCATATTTTGTGCAATATACCTATTCAAAGTAGTATACAATTATTTTAAGCCCTTCTAAAAATTAATCTGCTTCTTTTTAAGCATAAAACCAAACACCAGGTGTAGTCAATGTCCCAAGGACCCAGATTTTATTTCCCTACTGTGCGTCACTAGGTGAAGCGACCCATCTCTCTGAAACTCCTTCCTCTTCTGGCTCCCCCTCCCCCTCCTTCTCTATTTATATCAAGTTTAATGTCCCAGTAATATTTTGACCTGTCATGTCAACTTGATTGGATTTCAAAACCTCTCCTTACCATTATAGTAAATTCTAATGGATATTTCTAAAACGAACTGGTCATGAGATCACAGATTACCAAGAATTTTTTGTTAGGAAAGAACAGAAGATGAAAATAAAACAATCTAAGAACAGAGATAGACCAAATTCTGGCCTCAGCAAATCAACAATTTGAATATAAATAGCTTTGGTAATACCTAAAAGAGATCGCTGTAAAAATCAAAAGCGAAGTTTCACTGTTCGTTACCATTCCCTAATTGGCACTGACGCTTTTCCTACGTGCTTCATACAAAACACATAAAACAAAGTGAATTGACATTTGAGTAGCGCAAGTTACTTACAGGAAAAGCCAACTCTTCACTCATTTTAAAGATGCCATGAAGCAAAAATAGTCTAGTTTGTCCATAGCACATTGCCTCCTTGCAGCTTAATGATGATTACGGCTAAGTGCATTTTTATGCTGTCCTGAATTATAAAATGCAATATTAACTATTTCTTTTCTTTTTTTTCCCAAGAGTGCTGACCATGATCGGGTAAGATCCTTTTATACATCTTTACAAATACTTGAAAATCAAATATACACAGAATTTTTAACTTTTTTTAATTTTTTCACAGAGACATCACCGTAGGGAAAAAGTAAGTCTTCCTTTGATAATGTTGTGCGGTCAACATTCGTCTTCTTTTGTGGATATTTATTCTCCTAGAAGAATTAATACTGATTTATGAAATACATCTGTATCATGAAGGCTGAAGTGTACACTGATTTCATTTATTTAATATACAGGGCAAAAGTCCCAAATGTCTTGTGTTTTTAGAGCATGGAAATGAAAACCCTGATTGCAACCTTGAAGAGGCTAATTAGTCTTTGAGAACTTAAATATTTTTGTCTGGCAAATAATTACATTGACCTAAAGAACAGTTAAAATTCCAAACCCATTAATTATACTACATGGCTAATGGGCCACAGGGGAGGCTAATGGCATGTACAAGGTGATGAGTTCCCACCTGCTGAGCTGGTGATGGTGATGAGGGCATTAGATTGACCTGAGTATGCTAAGAAAATAGAAGTTTTATTTTCTTAATCTTCGCCTTCATTTCTGTAGCCTTGATGTCTCATATTATCTTGACCTGTCTTGTCAACTTGATTGGGTTTCAATAAAAATGGCAGCTAACAAAAAGATGCAAAAGTAGGGATTCGGGCTAACAACTAACAGAAGGGAGTATTAAAGAGTGTAGGAGATACAATGAGCTCATGACAAAAGTGAGATGAAGAAGCTCTGCTTAAGTTGGAAATCCTAAATTTATGCTCACCATAAAACACAGGGGTGGGCGAGGTAGAGCTTGGAATTGACACTGTAAAGCACTGACCTCCATCTGGAGTGGTTGCCTGTGGTCAGTCGTTCCACACAAATTCTATAAAACCACTGAAAGGTCAATAAATAGTAAAGGCAAATACTTACCATTTTAACTTTCTTTAAATATTTTTCTTATAAAAAGGTAAAAACCTAAGGCACCTGTAGTCCCAGCTACTCAGGAGGCTGAGGCCAGAGATTGAGCCCAAGAGACTGAGGTTGTTGCAAGCTGTGACACAAGGGCACTCTACCTAGAAGACAGAGTGAGACTTTGTCTCAAAGAAAAGAAAAAGTAAAAAACGAACTAAAATAGGGCGGCGCCTGTGGCTCAGTTGGTAAGGCGCCGGCCCCATATACCAAGGGTGGCGGGTTCAAACCCGGCCCCCGGCCAAACTGCAACCAAAAAATAGCCGGGTGTTGTGGCGGGCGCCTGTAGTCCCAGCTACTCGGGAGGCTGAGGCAAGAGAATCGCTTAAGCCCAGGAGTTGGAGGTTGCTGTGAGCTGTGTGAAGCCACGGCACTCTACCGAGGGCCATAAAGTGAGACTCTGTCTCCACAAAAAAAAAAAAAAAAAACGAACTAAAATTTTGAAAAACAATCATGTAAATGATATATAAGGTCCCCTGGACTTCAGCAATCTATACTTTTAACGAATATTATTTAGAAACACTTGCACTGTCATTGTCTCCATTCTCGCTAACTTTCTCCATCTTTCTCTGTGCATGCAGGAAAGACACTACAGATACGAAGCACGCCCATTACGATATTACGGGAGTGAGGAGGGTTCGTACTGAGACACTCTCACTGACCACAGGACATGATTCCTCAGGTGAGTTGGGTCTGCTGCCATTTTTACTCTTCGGCATCAATGCTGACAGAAGACCAACAGCAGTCCTAATGTAAGAAAAATAGCCTGGATTAGGTCCTTGAAGTTCATTTTATATAAATGCTTCTGAAGGGAAGTTTCTGTCCCACAGTGGTTAAGAAACTGGCCTCTGGGTAGGTCCCCTCTGGGGACCCTGTATTTGTATCCTGGCCCTGACAACTAGGAGTTCGATAACTTTAAACTGTCCCTAATCCTCTCTAAATGTCAACTTAATCATCAATAAGATGGATGTTTTAATAATATTTAACCATTTCTTATTAAAAAGCACATTACATAAGCGCCCTTGATCAGAGAGTTGCACACTGCGATGACTGATGGTCCTGCCACTACGTATGTCCCGGATGTTGTTTAAAACTTTCTCTCCTGATCCCTGAACTCAAGAGACCAAGAACAGCCTAAGCAAGACCAAGACTCTGTCTCTACTAAAAGTAGAAAAACTAGCCAGGCACTGTGGCAGGTGCCTGTAGTCCCAGCTGCTCAGGAGGCTGAGACAGGATGATCACTTGAGCCCAAAAGTTTGAGGTTGCTGTGAGCTACAATGCCACGGGGCTCTAGCCTGGATGACAGAGTGAGACTCTCTCTCAAAACAAACAAACTTTCCCACCAAAAATGGAATATTTGGAGCAGCTACAAAAGCGTCATTGGGAATTCATGATAAATTTATACATTAAAGCCACATCCACACGAGAATTTCCATTTAAGTAATATTCTTATAAGATATGTAGCTCAATTTTAAGGAGTTTGGCCCTAAATAATTCTAATGAACAATTAGGATAGCAAACACTAATATAATACCAACAAGTAGTTTGAAAATGGTACCAACTTTCTTTTTAGGAAGTCAGTGTTGTCTATACACAACACAAAACATTCCAGATTCTATGCGACAAGACAGTACACATTTCACTATATATTAAGCACGTTTAAACATAAAAGAGGGCTGCTCTACTAGTGTAAGTTGAAACTGTCCATAGGATTTCAGTTATTTTCCATGAATTTGAGGTTTTACATCAATCGATTTCACGATTGCTATTCATGACCCAGGAGAGAGCCTGGACTGATCCTCTGAGCATCGAGTGACAGCAAATGACGTTTGGTCAGGAGGACCTATTTAAATTATCATGTTGGAAAGACAAATATGAATGAAATGTGTATGCTAACTTGAGTTGGGGGGTTAAATAAATTAGTGGTAGAAAAAACTAAGCAAAACTAAGTTGAAATTGCAGATGCTGGATGATCATTCTTTTTTCAGACATTGAACAAGCATTTTTCGATTGCCTCCTTGGTGTCAGATACAATTTTGGGCACTGCATTATACCAAATAAAATGATCTATAAATACACTTAGGCCATAATGCAAATGCATTCACAGGAGTATAAATTCTAGAAAAAAATCTGTTATTTTCTTTTGCTGTGCAGGTTTGACTGGCAAATCCAATTTCTGCATGTGAATTCTCAACGCTCTCATTCTTGTCATGTTCTGACAAAATTATCACAAAGGCAACATAAGGAAAGATGATGATTTGCTGTGTTCTCTCTGTTGCATGACACTAGCTTTCCTAGAATAGTGGGTTTCTGATTAGAGAGATGCAATTTCACACTGTTAAACTGACTTCACTACTATCTGATGAATGAAAATCTGTTCTTTTCCCAAACACAATAAATCTGAAGCACATTCTTATGTGTATGTTCTTCATTTCTGCGTGTTGTATCCTCAGACTACATCAGCATAGCCAGCCCTAAATTTCTCCCTTTTCCCCAGCTGGAGGAGCACCAATGGACACTTTACGTTAGGGGTCATTTGAAGTTAATTAATTCTAGTTTAGACCTTCATATTTTATGTCTCACAAATATGTGTCCCCCAAGCTCAGCCAGATCATCCAACCCGTTTATTCTGACCCCTGGTTCCCTCCTGCTTCCCTTTGCCTCAGCACATTTCCTAAGCTCCAGGGTACTCACGTGTCGCCCTCAGTGCCTTCAGGCCAGAAGGTAACCCCAGTCCCTTCACAGCAGCAGCAGCTCTCAGAACACGAGCTCCTGAAGGCTCCTTCAGTGGCCTTTGGATGACTTTCCCTCAACAAGCTTTTCTTGGGGGACACAAGCCCTCACACACTGTTCTAGACATTGCACACACCAGAGGGTCAGAGAGGCAAAGGCCCTGCCCTCGGGGTCACAATGCAGTGGGCAGAAGCAGACAGCAAGTGAACAAGTAACACACAGCACCGGGCAGACCAGCTGGATGTGCAGTGGGAGCAGGAGGCAGGGCCAGGCACAGGGGCAATTTCAGATGGGACAGTCAAGAGGGGTCTCCCAGGCACAGTGACACTTCAGAGAAGATTTGGGTTAATGCGGATGTAAGCACAAAGAAAGCAATTTTCAAGCAGAGGTCATAGCAAGGTGGATGCATTGTGAGACAAGTATGTATTTTTCAATTTTTTTTTTTTTTTTTTTGGCCAGGGCTGGGTTTGAACCCACCACCTCCAGTATATGGGGCTGGTGCCCTACTACTTTGAGCCACAGGCGCTGCCTGGCCCTTAATATTTCTACACCTTTTTTTCTACATGTCCATCTTTATTTCGTTTTCTTCAAACCCATTAGTTCATGTTTGTCATCCAATACATACTTGCGCATTAATTTTAAAAGTTCCAATAAACCTTCAGTTTTCAGTAAACCTATTTGCTAAAATCTCAGTCCTAAAATTCTGAAAACTTTCTACACTAATGCTCTACAGAGAAAATTCAAATCTATTCAAAAACGTCATTTTATAATTTTTAAATATGGCACATAAAATTGCTAAAAATTGGCTTGTATTTCATTCTTTGCCCTTTACCTTTTCCATCTGATAAACTGTACTAACATAATCCTCAGTTTTCTGTAGCAGCCAACTCACCCCCACCCCCAGGTGTCTATTCCAGAAAACAATCTGCCTATTTGGAGGGGGAAAGAAAAAGAGTCTAGTAGACATGAACTGCTTTAAACTTTCCACTCTCACTTTAATAAATCCATCTACATCTGACCAAATTTCTAACTCTCTCCCCAAAGTCTTGAAAGGTTAAGATGACCCAAATACTTTCCAAAGGAACTCCCTCACTGTCCTTGGACTGCATTGCCTCCTCAACTCTTAGGGAACTTCCACGTTTGAAGATAATCTTGCAAGTGAACATGATGATGGGAAAACTCACTATGGGAATCCCTAATATTTACATTTGGACAATTCTCTTTGCAGAGTGATCTACATACATGCTCTCACTTAAAGCAATCCCAACTGTAATTATAATACTTTTTAGGTGATAATACTGTAGTTTCCACACTGCAGTTTCTACAGTGCTCCAGGGCACTGCAGCTCCCCTCCCTCATGGTGACTAAGATTTCCTCCTTGAAATTTCATCCCTTTGGCTTCAACAATGTACAAACCACCTGGAAACCCTCCTGTCTCCTGTTACTGTTCCCCCTCACAGAGCTCAGGTGTCTCTATTTGATCTCACTGTCACACAGAGTCATCTGGAGGCATGTCCTCTGCCCTGTGCTCTTATGACACATCCCTTCTGGATGACTTCTTTTGTTTGTGTAGATTTCATTATAATCAGTAAGTGCATAAGCCCCCCGTATCTGCAGCTCAGGGTAGATCTTATTCTCCCAAATGTCATTTGATTAATATTCTCTAGTCACCTCTCTCCTTGATCCATCTGTGTGCAGTACCCTTTAAGTCTGTTTCACAAGTGACACAGGAAGCCACTTATGAGGACGAGCCACTCCCCATCACTCTATGTCCCCAGGGCACACAGGCTCCACCTTATTGAGCTGCCTGACACATGTATGCGCAGTTGTGCTCAGTTACAGTGTTTTTCAGTTTGTTTGTTTGTTTGTTTTTTACATATACAAGTGTTGATTTGGTTTCCACTCTTCGCCTTCACAAAATTAAAAAGGCTTAACATTCGGATGTAGGAGGCAAGATGGCTGACTGAAGCCAGCTTTCCACAGAGGCTCCTGTCCAGAAGGAGAGTTAAAGGACAGAAATTTAGCAAGTAACCTGGTGGATTAGAGCTGCACCAAGAGAAAAGGTTGAAGAACGCACATCAACCCTGCTGAGGCGAGCTGCAACCCCAAAGATATAAACAAAAGGTACAAAATTCATCACCAAGCAGACGGGACTACCCTCCCCCATGAGAACGGCTCAAAGTGCCCCACAAAGAAATGAGCAGAGTTCAAAGGTCCTCCCACTATACTCAACAGGAGAGACCCTCTAAAAACTGGACCTACCTCCCCTAGTAGGGTTCCACGGCATTCTCCTGCCAGGCATAAAACTGTATAAAACTATATATATTCTCTACCTGTAACACTGAGCTCCCAGCACTCCCCTCCACTCTCACTCTGAGGTCTGGAGGCCTGTCCCTCAGGAGTCCAGATTCTTGGCTGATTTCTCAAGGGGTGTAGACAGTGCCTGAACTGCAGCTGCTCAGTGCTGACTCTGGGGTATGGGAGTGAGGAGAGGACGGTTGGCTGAGAGGGAACCACACCGGAGCAGCGGTGCCCCAAGGCGCAGAGTAGCAGTCATCTTTCGGCAACAATAGGGCTCACTCCCAGACATTCTGAAGCCACACCCCATGTCTCCCTGGGCAACCAGAGGAGGTCAGGCATCTCTCAGGTGGCAACCACCATAGAACAGACCTGGGATGGAAACACAGGCCCCGTGAGTAAAGGGTTTGCCTGAGGCGGTACTGGCCTTGATGGAACACGGGGACAACAAACGCGTGCACAGTGCCAGGACATTCCCAGGGTGGGGCTGACCCAGAGTACTGCTTTACTGAGCCTAAGATGCACCCAGCTCTCAGGGAATCGTCAGCCTATAGACAAAGGAAGACAGGAGGCTAGAACTGACAGGTAACCGAATACAAACCTGCAGGAGCAAAGACAGGGCCTGAGGCACAGGCTCTGGGAACTCAAAACAGCTTCTCTTCTGCAGGGGAATTTATCAGGGACAGAAACAAATTCCCACAAAGTTGTTCTGTTCTGTTCTGTCAGTAACATCAATCAGGGGAGGGGCTGGAACTGAGTGAACACCCTCTAGCCTCCATCAAGCGCCCGAGGTTGTCAGGCCTCACCTCCCCCTGCTACCCTGGGTAATAGAGGCTGAGCAGAAATAGATTTCCTTGTGATTCAGGCAGGTGCAAACCCCTGGAGTATCTGTTCACTACAGGCAACTGGGTCAAAGCCTAGCAGGACTATCAGTAACTAAGTGTGACAGAGGTGTAAGGTGGGGAAGGAGGCATCAACCTTCTGAGACTGATCTATTTTGCTGGGTGGCTCCTCCTGACTCCATGGAGCACTGGAGAAAGCCACCAAGCAGCCACCCAGAGTAGTCACCAGACCCCTGCGATCAAGTTGCCAAAGACCTTTTAAACTCTACCACCTGTGCTGACTAACACAATTGATTTGGACCTTTTGAACAGAGCCAATCGCCCAAGGACTATTCAGGTGGTGCCCTGGGTGTGTGGTTGTAGGAAGGTTTGATTTTCCTTTTCCAATTGTTGCCTGTGGGGGGTGGGGTGACTTAAATGCTGGTATTTCTCCACAGCTGAGACTTCAACCCAGAGTAACTGTTTCACTAGGGTCGATCAGAGACAGCTGAAAATAAGACAGAACCACTTAGCCCCACCACACCAGACAGGTCCCCAGTTTCTCAGGCCATAGCACTGTATGGATCCCCAACAAAGCTCCAGGTGAAAAATCAAACAGTGTAAAACAATCATGGGGTGGATACGGCGGAAAAGCTCTGGTAACATGAATAACCAGAATAGATCAACCCCCACAAGGAAAGATATGGCAGATGTAACTGAAGATCCCATTCATAAATAGCTGGCCAAGATGTCAGAAATCAAATTCAGAATTTGGATTGCAAACAAGATTAATAGAATGGAGGAAAATTTGGAATTAGAAATTCGAGCAGCAATTCAAAAGTTGGAAATAGAAATTCGAGGAGAAATTCAAAAGTTGTCTCAAGAATTTAACGAATTTAAAGACAAAACCACCAAAAACTTTGATGCACTGAAGCAAGAATTTGCAGCCCTCAAAGATCTGAAAAATATAGTAGAATCCCTCAGTAACAGAGTGGAGCAAGCAGAAGAAAGGATTTCTGATATTGAAGACAAAGCCTCTGAATGCTCCCAAACTCTCAAAAATGAAGATAAATGGCGAGCAAAAACGGATCATTCTCTCAGAGAGTTCTGGGATAATTTGAAGAAGGCTAATATCCACCTCATTGGAATCCCTGAAAGTGATGAAGTGGCCTCACAAGGCACAGAGGCCCTTCTGCATGAAATTATGAAAGAGAATTTTCTAGACATGCCTAGAGATTCTGAAATTCAGATACCAGACAGTTTCAGAACCCCAGCACAACTCAATCCAAATAAGACATCCCCCAGGCATATCATAATTAACTTCACTAAAGTTAATATGAAGGAGAAAATTCTGAAAGCAGCCAGATGTAAGAAATCCATTACCTACAAAGGGAAGAATATTAGAATGACTGCAGATCTCTCTGCTAAAACTCTTCAAGCCAAAAGAGGGTGGTCATCAACTTTTGATCTCCTAGAGCAAAATAACTTTCAACCCTGGATCCTGTATCCAGCTAAGCTGAGTTTCATTTATGATGGAGAAATTAAATACTTTAATGACATTCATACATTGAAGAAATTTGCCATAACCAAACCAGCTCTTCAGGATATTCTCAGACCTATCCTCAGTAATGACCAGCCCAATCATCTACCGCAAAAGTAAACTCACTCAGAAACTTTTGATCAAGCTCCAACTTCCACAGTGGTGAAAGGATTAAAAATGTTCACTGGACATTCGAAAAACTCGATACCCAAAATTTTACCAGACTTATCAGTATTCTACATTAACGTGAATGGCTTAAACTGTCCTCTAAAGAGGCACAGGTTGGCTGACTGAATACAAAAACTCAGGCCAGATATTTGCTGCATACAAGAATCACGTTTTACCTCAAAAGGTAAATATAGACTCAGGGTGAAAGGATGGTCATCCATATTTCAGGCATATGGTAATCAGAAAAAAGCAGGTGTTGCAATTCTATTTGCATATACAATAGGCTTTAAACCAACAAAAGTAAGGAAGGATAAGAATGGACACTTCATATTTGTTAAGGGTAATATTCAATATGATGAGATTTCAATTATTAATATGTATCCAC
Organism: Nycticebus coucang; assembly: GCF_027406575.1. Classification (NCBI taxonomy): domain Eukaryota; kingdom Metazoa; phylum Chordata; class Mammalia; order Primates; family Lorisidae; genus Nycticebus; species Nycticebus coucang. The sequence goes on from NC_069780.1 coordinate 1,442,080, forward strand.
CCAATCGGAATGCACCTCAATTTATAAGAGAAACTCTAACAGACATGAGCAACTTGCTTTCCTCTAGATCTATTATAGTTGGAGATTTCAACACTCCTTTGGCTGTGTTGGATCAATCTTCCAGTAAGAAGCTGAGCAAAGAAATTTTAGATTTAAACCTAACCATCCAACATTTGGATTTAACATTTCATCCCAACAAAACTGAATACACATACTTCTCATCAGCCCTCGGAACATACTCCAAAATCATTCACATCTTAAGTCACAGGTCTAACCTCAGTAAATTTAAAGGAATAGAAATTATTCCATGCATCTTCTCAGACCACCATGGAATAAAAGTTGAACTCAGTAACAACAGGAATCTACATACTCATACAAAAACATGGAAGTTGAATAACCTTATGGGTCAGAGATGAGATTAAGAAGAAAATTGCCAAATTTTTGGAACAAAATGACAATAAAGACATGAATTATAAGAACCTCTGGGATACCGCAAAGGCAGTTCTAAGAGGGAAATTTATAGCACTGCAAGCCTTCCTCAAGAGAACGGAAAGAGAGGAAGTTAATGACTTAATGGGACATCTCAAGCAACTGGAAAAGGAAGAACATTCCAACCCCAAACCCAGTAGAAAAAAAGAAATAACCAAAATCAGAGCAGAATTAAATGAAATTGAAAACAACAGATCAATAAATCAAAAAGTTGGTTTTTTAAAAAGGTCAACAAAATAGATAAACCTTTGGCTAACCTAACCAGGAAAAAAAGAGTAAAATCTCTAATCTCATCAATCAGAAACAAAAAAAGACGAAATAACAACAGACTCCTCAGAAATTCAAAAAATCCTTAATGAATATTACAAGAAACTTTTCTCTCAGAAATATGAAAATCTGAAGGAAATTGACCAGAACTTGGAAGCACGTCACCTTCCAAGACTTAGCCAGAATCAAGTGGAAATGTTGAACAGCCCATATCAAGTACTGAAATAGCATCAACCATACAAAACCTCCCTAAAAAGAAAAGCCCAGGACCAGATGGCTTCACATCAGAATTCTACCATACCTTTAAAGAGGAATTAATACCTATATTACTTAACCTGTTCCAAAATGTAGAAAAAGAAGGAAGACTACCCAACATGTTTGGTGCAGCACCAAAGGGTCTTAGGAACTGGAAATACCTCTTTCATGTTTACATGGATGGAGCTGGAACATATTCTTCTTAGTTACGTATCTCAAGAATGGAAGAAAAAGTATCCAATGTACTCATCCCTACTATGAAACTAATTTATGGCTTTCACATAAAAACTATAACCCAGTTATAACCCAAGAATAGGAGGAAGAGGGAAATGGAGGGGAGAAAGGGAGGAGGTGGGCGAAGGGAGGGTGATTGATGAGATTACACCTGTGGTGCATCTTACAAGGATATATGTGAAACTTAGGAAATGTAGAATGTAAATGTCTTAACACAATAACTAAGAAATTGCCAGGAAGGCTATGTTAACCAGTGTGAAGAAAAGGTGTCAAACGCTCTATAAAACCAGTGTATGGTGCCCCATGATCGCATTAATGTACACAGCTATGATTTAATAATAAAAAAGGACATTATTAAAAAAAGGCTTAACATTTAATAACAATAACAATAAGATAAGGACTAGAAACAAAAACCTCGTAAAGAACAAATGAAGATAAATACATTCAGAAAAGAAATCATACGATTGCTGCAATGAAATATTCAGCAATAATAATAATGCAAAAAAAGTAACATTCACATTGTCAAATGAGAGTATGTCTATTATATATTGCTTTGACTCTGAGGTTCAGTATGGAATCATCAGTTAACTTCTTCTTACTATTTTTTTCCAAAATCTCAAAAACTAGACAACTAATATTTATAAACAAAAATTAAAGATAATTTCAAAAAAAAATTATGCCAAATCTTATAGACAATAGAAAAAGAATACTTCAAAATCATTCTACTTCATCTGGATACACTTGATATTAAAATTGGAAAAAATGTGGCGGCCCCTATGGCTCAAAGGAGTAGGGCGCTGGCCCCATATACCGGAGGTGGTGGTTTCAAACCAAGCCCTGACCAAAAACTGCAAAAAAAAAAAAAATTAAATAAATAAAATAAAATTGGAAAAAATATATTATTATAAAGGGGAAATTACAAATATATTTCACTTATAAATAAGGATGCTAAACAATATATTAACAAGTTGAATTAAAAATTGATGTTTAAGTAATGTGCTTTGCAGTTAGTGTTTTTCAATTGAATAGTTCAAAGAGGAATATGACATATGATTTTGTTAGTTGAGAAGCATCCTGAAATGTTGTCATGTGAAGTTCTATGCCTTTCTTTACAGCAAACAATGGAAAGCAATCAAGATGAGGGAATAGAATTGCGTCCTGGGGCCGATCCCAAGTAATGGCACACTTGTGAAATGGCAGCAATTCCCTCCTGGGGTTTCACTTGTACATAAAAGGTCATGGCATTTTCAAGGAACTTGGCATTTAGTTATAGAGGATAAGATATCAGTTTTATTTAGTTAGAAGATATGAAGACAGGATCTGCTCCATCAGTCTTTACAATGGCCCGCTGTTCCCAGAGCATGAGCAGAGAACTCACGTGAGGTCTCCACTGTCTCTCCTGCCCCGGGTAAACACCTGTTCCTGCTGTCAGGCCCAATGCCCCTGCGTTAGCTGACCTTCTGCCTCAGAAATGCCCCTTCCAGCAAGCAAGATATTCATGTAGCATTAGCTCTGTAGTAACATTTAATATTCTGTTTTGAAATGTTTCCCATCTCTTATCTAAACCTTTGGTCTGAGCTGATTTTTATATTCTGTTTTTTTGAATTAAAAGAAAGAGTGTGGTGGGTTCAAACCCAGCCCCAGCCAAAAACTGCAAAATAAATAAATAAATAAATGAAAGAGTACTGCACTGTGTTATCACCACATGTGTACCATCGTGGGTAGTTATTTCATTATTACCATATGTATACATGCTTCTCATTAGGGATCCGAGTTACATGCAAATCCACCCTAAAGATGTTCTCAGGAAAGTGTCCCATCCCTAACCTGGGGAACAGGATGCATGCACTGCCCTAACCTAGGGAAACAGGACCCATACACTGCCCTAACCTGGAGAACAGGAAGCATGCACTGCCCTTATTCTTTGGGACTCTGACTCAGACCTGATTTGAGGCTCTAACCCAATCAGGGGCCCTCCAGAGTAAGACTCACACTTACAACCCCAGGCCTGGGCCAGGTTCCAGCCCAGGATCCCAGGGTGAAAGTGAGGATGATCTTAGGTGCCAGGGCTTACCAACAGCATGTTCACCCCAGGACGTGTGCCCCAGAAGCAGTTTATTTCCACAAAGGTGAAGGTTGCAGAAGGGCTGAAGGAGATGCTACAGGTGAAACAGGGAGACTTAGTCAGACTTCAGTCCACAACAGTCACTAAGCAGAGAGACGGCTGCCCCAACATTCACAGAAGCCAACACTGGCACCACTTTGGAGAAGAGAAAATATTTTATCTCAAGGTTAAAGGGCAAGGTGACAGGAGGCAACTCAAATCTGTCTCCTTGAGCTGGGCTCAGGGGACAGGTCTCACTGGCAAAGAATAACAATGAGGGAGACCCCAGGACCCTCTGCCGCTGGGTGCAGAGAGGTGGACGGTGCAGGGAGGTGGTCTGTACTGGGAGGTGGTCGGTGCAGGGGACAGTATGGACTCCGAGGAGGTCAGTCAGTCCTCTGCGCCACGTGCCAGCCCTTCACCTGTCTGCACCTTACTGTGGTAATGAGGCCCATGCCCCACAGACTTCACCCCTCCAGCCAGGTCACTCCCAGGGCACGCTCTGTTCACCAGCGCACGCTAAGCTCATGTGCCTGGCGACAAGGGGGCGGCAGTTAGGTACAATTTTTATGGGCCTCCTACTTTCTGTCACTCATACCTCCTTGTCAACTAGAATATCTGTGCTCAGCTATTCTCTTCTGACTATACAAATCTTTCCTGTGTGATTTCCTCTATTTCAGTAATTTTCGTTACCACCAATAACCTAAACGTTTCCCTACCTGCAACTGCAGTGAGGACCTTGCTCTCCCACATTTAGACTCATGGAATTAGCCCCTCCTGGATTTCTCTGCAGTACCTTCAATCCTGTCTGTTTGAAAGTTAATATAAAGCGGGGGTCAGGGGGGAGGAAATAAGGGAGCAGGGAGAGAGGAGTAGAGAAGGGGCTGGGGTCACAGTGTGTGGCACAACTCTTAGGAACAGGACACAATTATAAGAGGGACTTTACCTAACAAATGCAATCAGTGTAATCTAATTCTTTATACCCTCAATGAATCCCGAACAATAAAAATAAAAGAAAAGGGCAAGCTAAATCTTAAGATAATATATTTAGAAAAGGAAAAAGAAAGTTCCAGAATAAGCTGCTAAGATCTGGATGAAGCCTGTCACTCGCACAGGCAGGAGGAAGGGGATTCCCACGTCTCCAGCGCTCGCACTTTACTCCATCTTTGTCGGTAACAGTATTTTTTATTTTGATAATTCAAACAGGAATTTAAAAGAAAATTCTTTTTCAATTAAATAAATATTATGTATTTTTCCTGTAAACTATGCTTTTATTTTAGGAGAAACAGAGAATGAGGAGGAGTTGAGGGGGAGAGGTAAAGGAAGGCAGCCCAGCTGAAACACATCGTGGACACAACCCCTGGCCCATCCTTCAAACATGCGCCCATCGCCACACCTGCGTCTCAGCAGTCGGTCTTTGGTGATGTTTCCCAGATGAGTAAAAGGCCATGACATTATCAAAGAGCAATGTGTTTGGTTACATAGGGCAAGACACCTGTTTTCATTAAATGTGAAATATGAAGGCATGCTCTGATCCATCAATCCTCTAGAATGGCCTACTGTTCCTGGAGCAGGACACAGTAACGAACATGCCAAGGTCACTGCCGTCTCTCAGGACCCTGAGCTGGTCCCTGTCATCAGGCCTATCTCCAACTTCCCAACTCACAGAAGCAGAAACTGACATGTGGCATCATGCTCACATTCTGAGCTCCACCATGAGACGCAGAAGGGTTCAGTTTAATTGTAGTTTTAAATGTGCACATTAACAAAGTGCCAGCAACAAACGACCACATGAGGAAACACGACACCAGAGCACTTCAGAGTTGACATTCAGCCGAGAGGTGTGTAGCGCTTGTCCAGGATGAGTTCTTCAACTTAATTGTCAGACCTTACATATACTTACAAACCTTAGAAATCACAAGACAATAAAATAGAAATATATTTTCACCTGAATGTTCTTTTGCCTTTAAAAAAAGTGAATATACTTTTGTTCATTACCTAAGGAACAGACAAATGTCCAGTGGGGCTGGTCAAATACAGCATAATAGGTTTACCAAATAAATATTCCCTTAAAACATCTAATATAAAATAAAACCATAAGTTATTTATGTGGGATCAAGCCTAACGGCAGATCATTCATCTGTGGGTGAGTCATGTCGCTTCTCAGAACACACAGAATGGATGGAGAAATGGCTGACGTGAGCAGGCTCGGTGCACACCAAGATTCAGACTTGGCCAGCTGGGCAGGGAGGCTAAGAATTTCATCCCTAACAGGCACCAGGGGATTCTGATTCTGGTGTCCCATGTACCACACTCTGAGCAACAATGGACTAAGCAGCAGGCCCCTGCCTTTTGGGCACCAGGGACTGGTTTAATGAGAACAATTTTCCACAGGTTGCTAGGGGGCAGAGGTTTGGGGTTGATTCAAGAGTATTACAAGTGTATTACATCTCCTCCTGAGACCATCGGGCATCAGATGCTGCCAGGAGCACAACCTAGATCCCTGGCTGCGCAGCTGCCGTAGGGTCTGCAGTGCTGGGAGAACTTCTGCTGCTCTGCAGGAGACAGGCTCAGACAGGGATGTGAGCAGTGGGGAGCAGCTGCAGATGCAGAAAGAGTGGCTCCCTCACCACTCACTGCTGCTGTGCAGCCCCTGGTCCCTCACAGCCCACCGATCACCACCAGTCTGCAGCTGGGGCTGGGGGCTGCAGGACCAGGCTACATGACAGACCTCAACTTTACAGATGATTTTCTCAGACTCAGGCCTAGGCACCAGGCCTGAGTTCACCAGTAGGGAGCAGGTGAACTCTCTCACACACTGGCCTGGGGATTCCGTGAGAACTTTGCATCTCCTTCTGTATAATCATGGAAACACAATGGATTTCCTTTAAAGTATGAAGAAAAGGGCAGGCTAAATTTTAAGAGAATATTAATTAAATTTGCAAACATAAGTATCCAGTGAGCCTGTTGGAGATATAATACTAAACTGTTGTCATATTATTTTAAATATGAAAATTATTTTATCAGACATTACCCTAAAAAGTATTTGATTTTGGCCAATGAGATATTCACTTTATGACTAAAATATCCTAAAATCAAAAGAAAAGCATAAGAGTATAATATAAATTATGATTTTCAAGAAATGCACTTGAAATAAATAACTCCAATTTTGTCAGCAATAACAGAAATTGGTAAAACTTTAATAAGATGTGAGGTCTTACTTTTGGCATTGAGTTTTCCACCTTGGACATGCACTTGCTGAAACAGAGTGAATGCTGCTGTCCGGAGTCGCTTTGTCTCGTCAGTCATGTCCCCGCTTAGCCTGCTCCGCCACACTTTCCGGCTGCCTTATTCACACACGCCCAGACTAACATGGGGATTAGCACAATGTGGGTCCCTTGGTTTCCTGGTTAGTTGCTCTTCACAATCTTCCATTGTGAAATCACCTTGCTAAGTTTATTCTTAGCATTTGCAGAGACAGATTTTGGCATTATTTTCAGTTTCCATAATATGACCTCAGAATTGATGTTATTTCAAGAAACAAATGGGAAGAGGGCTCAGTGTGTTTAAATACATCAGCCCCCGGGAAGCTCAGCACCTCCTGAGGCTCCGCTCAGCTTTCCACACTCCTCAGTCTCATCTTGGGTAGCAGGTAACGTTTTCCACGTACATTCTGCTCTGATGTCTCTGTCTAATCTTGGATTGCTAAAATCAGTTGAAAAACATTTAGAAGAATGTACATCATTTACCAATAATTTCTTATAAAGAAACAATTTAAAGAAGGGGTGACCACATGTTAAGATCTGAACATGAGTTCAGGGTCTGAATTCCTAAGACGAGCTCATCAGTCATAACACAGGTAAATGATGTGGTGGGATGGATTTCATCTTCTCTGTTGGTGGGACGTCTGAGGATCTTTTTTATTTCTTTCTCTATGCCTGTTACCTATTTTCCTAATCATGACTTATATATGTAAAGTGAAGTTCAGATTTTATTTTAAAAATAGAGTGATTTGTCTTTTGGCAAATTTATGTCACAATTCAAAGGGATAAACAACTTTCTCAAACTACTTGTTTCCATCAGCAAACATGTTTCTTGTTCTTTTAATTGAACTTTATATCACTCAAAAGTTTTACCTCACAAAATTAACTAATTTTGGTTTACTAATTTATATTACTTAATACATATTCATTTCATTTGCAAGGTGGCAGAAAAGAATTTTTAACATTCCAAACTTTTACCATTGTAGTCTTTGGAGAATATTTTCTCAAAATCATTAACACAAAAAAAGAATCAGATTTAATGCAGAATTTTTATTTTTTTTTTTTTGTAGAGACAGAGTCTCACTGTACCACCCTCGGGTAGAGTGCCGTGGCGTTACATGGCTCACAGCAACCTCTAACTCTTGGGCTTACGCGATTCTCCTGCCTCAGCCTCCCGAGCAGCTGGGACTACAGGCGCCCGCCACAACGCCCGGCTATTTTTTTGTTGCAGTTTGGCCGGGGCTGGGTTTGAACCCGCCACCCTCGGCATATGGGGCCGGCGCCCTACTCACTGAGCCACAGGCGCCGCCCAATGCAGAATTTTTAAAAAAAATCTTCATGGTACAATTTGCCAGTTGACAATAATTTTCAGTGTTATAATAATAACCAACTTCACAATTTCAATAGCCATAGTTGATATACTCTGCTTTATTTGCTTCTAATAAAATTTAAATTGTTTTAAAAAAGATATATACATATATTTCGACATAATGTCATTTATATATCTAACTATATAGTTATGCCTATGTTAGCAGAAAAATTCAACTTTGTTATAAGCTTCCTCTGATTCTGCATTCTCGATAAAATTCACAGGCATTAGTGGGTCTTGTGGCAGGTGCCTGTGGTCCCAGCTACTTGGGAGGCTGAGGCAAGAGAATCGCTTAAACCCAAGAGTTTGAGGTTGCTGTGAGCTGTGACACCATGGCACGTTACCGAGAGTGACATAGTGACACTCTGTCTCAAAAAATAAAAAATAAAATAAAATAAAATTCACAGGCATGAACAATAATAAAATTAATCATATTTGTATCATAAAATAATTGGCAGGTTTATCTATTAGATCACTGAAAAACTTCAAGAAATATATAATTTTCACTTTTTATCTAATAATAGAGACTTCATTTTAAATCACTGTGGCAAAATCAGTAAATAGTAGACAAGGTGAATCCCATAAATCATGAATTCTTTCTGTGTGACAAAGTTGGAGTTATTTAACAGAATGGTGTTTTTTTTCTATAATTAGATGGAGACGGTAATGTTCTATCACAAATAATAGAGAAAAATGACCAGAAAAATAAAAAGCCACTTCCTATTAAGAAATTGCCTTGCAGTTTGCAATTAACTGGTGAGCGTGGCACGGATTTCTAAGTCTGTGGCACTTACACTTTCCAGCGCAATGCTTTTATTTAGATGACAATAATTTAGGAATACATAAACTGCTACACTGTTTTTTCTCAGTGGAAACAGAACTTGTTTCACTTGCATACACAAAATTGTAAAAACATACCAGTGTCCCAGATTGGGTTAATGTAGTTGAAAAGATTACTTTCAATGGTAAATCATTTTCACCAAGTCAGTCTCTCCACGTAACAACCAATGTCTTCGTTTCTCTATGCCTAACATCATCAGTCCTCTTATCCCAGGGCTGCACCACCCTCGCAGTTCTCCAGACACAGACCCTGGCTCCCTGGGACTGACTTCACACATTGCTTATCATTCTGCCTTCTGGACGCCTCAGGACTGTGTCTCAGCTGCCACTCCTGCTATCACTATCTAAGGCCCCTGCAATGTCACAGTGACCTGGGTGTCATCCTTTTTCCAATTTTGTCCTCCCAGCAGGCTGATCCTTCCCCATGGTACTCACTCGCTCTTCCATTTGCTGGATGTCTCCCAATGTCTCTCTCTTGTTTTGATTTTTTTTTTCAATTCATTTATTTAGAGACAGAGTTTCACTTTGTCACTCTCCGTAGAGTGCTGTGGTGCCACAGCTCACAGCAATCTCTGGCTCTTGTTCTTGGGTGATTCTCTTGCCTCAGACTCCAGAGTAGCTGGGGCTACAGGCGCCCGCCACAACGCCCAGCTATTTTTTTATTGGAGTTTGGCCGGGGCTGGGTTTGAACTCACCACCCTTGGTATATGGGGCCAGTGTCCTACTCACTGAGCCACAGGCACTGCCCAGAGTTCATACCTTTTATAAAAACGGAATACACAAACAAACATTTTAAGTCCCCTACAGTTCTCCTTTTATTTCTTTTCTGCTTAACTGTCCAAAGTCCATTTCTCTTGCTCAGAATTAAGAATCTTTTCTTTTCTTTTCTTTTATTAAATCATAACTGTGTACATTAAATGCATTTATGGAGTACAATGTGCTGGATTTATATACAAATTTATATAAAATTTATATACATCAAACTGGTTAACATAGCCTTCACCTCACTTACTTGTGTGATAGGACATTTATACTCTACTCTTACTAGATTTGACATGTACCCTTGTGTTATGCACAATAGGTGTGGTCCCACCAATTACCTTCCCTCCAGCCAGCCTCCCCCCACCCCTCCCTTCACCCTCCTCTGCCCTCCTTCATTCTGGGCTACAGAAACTCACATGTCACCTTCTTCACCTGCATATTCCGTTTTCTCAGTCTGTTTGGGATGCACCTGTGTGTTTCCCGAGCACGTCAGCATTTCTCTGTCAAGGCACTTAACCTCATTTACCAACAGCCCCTGCTGGTCCCAGGCTTCTTGATGTCTGGCAATGGGTGTCTGTAGCAGCCCATATAGCCCATGGCTAGGAGGAGTGAGAGTTATAAGAAATACCTGCATAGCTCAATAATGGAACACCTTAGTGGAAAGGGTCTGGAGAGGGATTTAGCTCTCCTAACAAGCATGAGAGCTCGTGAGATGAGAGCAGTGGTGAATTGGGAGTCTCTACACCTGTGGTGTTGATAGGCACGAGATCAGCCTTATATTAGGCTGGAGGAGAAGGCAGTCGGGAGCACGCGCCTTCTATCACGGACTCACTCTGACTCTTTCTCTCTCCTGCCTGTAGAATGCCAGCGTGGCGTCTCCGCTAAAGACTAAGATCTATCTGTTCTAAGACGCTTTCCTCTCTCTCTCTTTACTGTCTCTCCAGCTAAAGTAGAGAGCCCTCAGGCACCTAAGAGAAATTGTTCCTGAGCAAGGTAACTTAGCAGTCCGTGACGGGAACCTAGTTGAGCTGGTCCTGAGGCCTGGCCAGTCCTGGGCCCTGACAAGTGGTGTCAGAAGTGGGCTATGTCAACTAATGAGATGAAAATGTGTCAAATATTCTATGAAACAAGTGTATGGTGCCCCATGATCGTATTGATGTACACAGCTATGATTTAATAAAAAAAAAAAAAAGAAAGCTATAAAAAAAAAGTAAAAAAAAAAAAAAGAAGTGAGGCGTGACAGGTGCCAGTTGGGTTTGCATCTCTGTATCTCTAGGAAACGTCTCCCAGGGCTCCGGAGCACAAACTGATCAGTAAGTGTTTGATGAGGGATGGCAGGAAGGAAGATGTCGCTGATTTCCACCTCTGCTTCCACAGGACTCGCCAAGGATGAAGCTCCTGGTCTTTGCCTTGCTCTTGGCTCTCGTGGTCTCCATGGCTGTAAGTATGTCAGGAAGTGAACAATGTCTTCTCAGTAACTGTCTCAAGAGTCTCTTTTGTTCCCTGTCTTCTGGCTTACATTAGCATTTAGCTGGTTTCTGGTGTTTTAAGTTTTAATGTTTGCATGTGGCCATTTTCCTTCTGTTAACCTATGTACGCTCTCTAAGGACTTAGAATAAATATCCATTGTGCACATGAAATTGATTTAGCATGAAAACAAAAAATAAAAAAGAAATTTAGAGAACCTCTGTTAATAGGTGGGGCTGAGAACAAAAAAACCCAAATCTTCAAACATAAACAGTCCTATGATTTCTGACCTTGGAGGTCTGATGAATAATCAAGATGCTTTTAAAGAAAACTCAAGTTCTGGAGGATGTCACAAAGCGGCATTTGAGTCAGTCTGGTGAGAACTTGCTGTGCCTTTCAGCACAGGGAGAGTCTCTTTATAATACAAAGCTGCTTCTGTTCAAGCGTAAAGTGTTACAAATCTCGAGGTGCCCTGCACACCCAGCTTTCCAGCTCCAGCGTCATTTCCGTCTGGGAGTCTCTGCTGAGCGCACGGCCTCCCTGCTGCTCTTCCTTCCTCTGCCTGTTATCGCAGCCTTTTTGGTAGAAAAATACAAATGAAAAATACAAATAAGAACAGAAAAAAGCATAGTACTGGTATCTATCGGCATATCAAATACTGGAATATTAGTAGTTTTGAGCTACTTAATGGGTGTTCATAAAAAATAATTCAAAGTTTCATTTTTCAATTTTCAGTCTCTTATTCGTGGTGAAAGATTTTTCCCTTCTTTAACTCACAAGAGAAAAATAAATCAAAATAAAGTGATATTTGAATACATCACATTAATTATGGAAAAGGATAACTCCTCTCATTTTAAGGATATTATTAACCAAATTATCTAGTTTAGTATATCATCAACTTAATATTTTGCTTCTGTTCATTTTTTATTAAGTCATAAACACATAGCTCATGCATACATTAATGCATTTGTGGCGTACAATATGCTGATTTTACATACAATTTGGAATGCTTACATCAATCTAGTTAATATAGCCTTCACTTCATTTACTTAGTTATTGTGCTAAGACATTTATACTCTATACTTAATAGATTTGACATGTACCCTTGCAATATGCACCATAGGTGTGTCTCACCATTTACCCTCCCTCCATCCAACCTCCCTCCTCCCTTCCCTTCCCTCCTTTATCTTGGGCTATAGTTGTGATTTATCTTTCATATGAAAGTGTGGGTAATTATAAATTGCTTTCATAATAGTACTGAGTACATTGGATACTTTTTTTTCCATTCTTGAGATACTTTACTAAGTAGAATATGTTCCAGCTCCATCCATGTAAACATAAAGAGGTAAAGTCTCCATCTTTTTTAAGGCTGCATAATATTCCATGGCATACATAATTTATACACAATTTATTAATCCATTCATGGGCGGATGGGCACTTGGGCATCTTCTATGACTTGGCGATTGTGAATTGAGCTTCTATGAACAATCTTGTACAAATATCTTTGTTGTAAAGTGATTTTTGATCGTTTTGACATACACCTAATAGAGGAGTTGCAGGATGGATCAAAGGGCAGGTCTACTTTTAGATCCCTGAGTGTTCTCCAAACTTCTTTCCAAATGGAATGTATTAGGTTGCATTCCCACCAGCAGTCCCTTTTCTCCACATTAAGAAGTGTTCCCTTTTCTCCACATCCACGCCAACATCTGTAGTTTTAGGATTTTGTTATGTGGGCTATTCTTACTGGGGTTAGATGATATCTCAAAGTGGTTTTCATTTGCATTTCTCTGATGATTAAAGATGATGAGCATTTTTTCATGTGTCTGTAGGCCATGCACCTGTCTTCTTCAGAGAAGCTTCTATTCAAGTCTCTTGCCCACAATGAAATGGGATCACTGGTTCTTTTCTCATTAATAAGTTTGAGTTCTCTGTGGATTCTGGTTATCAAACCTCTTTCAGAAACATAACCTGCAAATATCCTCTCCCATTCTGAGGGCTGTCTGCTTGCTTTACTTATGGTGTTCTTGGCTGTGCAGAAGCTTTTTAGATTAATCAGATCCCAGTAATGCATTTGGGGTGTTGCTTCAATTCCCCAGGGTGTCCCCTCATAAAGTATTCTCCCAGGCCAATTTCTTCGAGTGTTTCTCCTGCACTCTCTCCCTAACAATCTTTATACTTTCATGTCGTAAGTTTAAATGTTTGATCCAGTGAGAGTCAATTTTTGTTAATGGTGAAATTTGTGGGTCCAGTTTCAGTCTTCTACCAATTCTTCTGCCAATTCACGCAGCATCATCTGTTAAATAGGAAATCTTTCCCCCAATTTATGTTTTTGATAGGCTTATCAAAGATCAAATGATAAGTGTCTGGGTTCATTGCCCAGTTCTCAATTCTGTTCCATACATCTACCTCTCTATTTTTGTGCCAGTACAATGCTATTTTGATCACTATAGATTTACAGCATAGTCTAAAGTCTGGTCATGTGATTCTGCCCAATTTATTTTTATTTCTGAGTAATGTCTTGGATATTTAAGGGTTTTTTTAATTCCATACAAAACAAAGTACTATTTTTTCCAGATCTTTAAAGTATGACAGTGGTGCTTTAATAGGGATTGCATTAAATTTGTATATTGCTTTGGGTAGTATGGACATTTTAACAATGTTGATTCTTCCCAGCTATGAGTGTGCTATGTTTTTCCATGTGTTAACATCTTCAGCTATTTATTTTCTCAGAATTTCGTAGTTCTCTTTAAGATAGAGATCTTTCACGTCCTTTGTTAGGTAAATTCCCATATATTTCACCATCTTTGGCACTACTGTAAAAGGAATACAGTCCTTCACTGTTTTTTCAGCTTAACTATTATTAGTATATACATATATATATATGCTACTGGTTTGTGAGTATTGATTTTGTAACCTGAGATGCTGCTGTATTCCTTGATCACTTCTAAGAGTTTTGCGGTTGAGTCCCTAGGGGCTTCTGTTCATTTTAATCATAATTGTTACTACTTAGTACATTTTTATATTCAATATGAAATTATAAACTTAAGATACTAACTACTCTCTCTTTTTGTTTTTCTTCAAGAGGGCCGATTCCGGTTCATCTGAAGAGGTGAGGCATTCTCTTCAGATGACACATTTTCATTTTGTGGAAAACTTAATACTCAGACATGAATTGAATTTGTAATTTTTTCTTTTTCTTTCACAGCGGAGAGGGAGAGGATGGTACCGTGTAAGTATTCTGAAAATGTTGTGTAGTTAAGACAAGTTTTCTTCTCTGAGAATTTATGTTCCCAGAGACAGCAGCAATGTCTGAAGTGCTCACTTATTTCACTTATGTATAATAAACTAGCAAAAGTCTCAAACTTCTGTACCCTAATAGCATTTAGATGGAAACCATAGTGCCACTCTCAAAAAGCCACTTACCCCTGAGAACTCAAGTGTCTTTGGCCGGTAATTACACTGACCTAAATACTAGTCGAAATTCTAATTCTATTAAATATAATATGACCTTAATGGAGCAGAGAGGCTGCCAAGGACACATATAAGGTCATACATTTCCCACTTCTGCTTTTTGAGATTGATCAAGCCATTACACTAAAAGAACCAGCCAGATAAGATATCAAATTTTATTCTTTAACATTTTTGTTAATGTCTCTGTCCTCACTGTTTTATATTATTTCTATGTGTCATACCGATTTGATAGGATTCCAGAAATTCTCCTTACTAATATAGTAATGACCTGTATAAAAAGGACACCAAATGAAAGGATGCAGATATAGGGTTGGTGCATATTATGGTTAACAGAAGGGAGTCTTAAAAATATCGGTGTCTTAAGACACAGTAAACACATTATAAAAGAGAGTAAAAGAGAAACTTCACCTAAGTTGGGACTTGTGAATTTATCCTCATCGTGATACACAACATGAGCACAGTACAGCTTGAAGGGAACGTCGTGAAGAACATTTAAGCCCCAGTGGAAGTGGCTGCCTCTAATCATTGGTCCCATGTGTATAATAAGCCACAAAATTGTCAACAAAAAGTTAAAGGATAAATATCAGTCTTACCTTCTTTAAAATATGTTTTCCTTATTTAAAAGTGAAAGCCTAATTTCAAGAATGAAAAGCCACCAAGGAGATGAACACAGAAGGTCCTCATGACTCGTGCAGCCTCAGCTCTTAGTGACAATTACTGTGGCAAACGTGCACACCGCATTCTCGTTTCTCTTTATTTTCTCTTTCCTTTTGCATCTGCAGGGAGGCTATGGCTATAACAATGGCTATAACAATGGCTATCCCTATGCACCACCTCTTCCTCCTGTACAACCCCGTCCTTATCCATGGGGAAATCAACCTGGAGTTCCTTATTACTAGAGCACTCCATTGTAAAATGCTGTTCGGATACCCCAGAACTTGATCAGAGAGGTAAGCTTGGTCTAGTGACATTTTTACTCTCCAAAAGTATCAGTGCTGACTGTTAAATGAATAAAAACAAAACAAAAGCCATCAAGCCCTAGGTTCAAACAATGTAGCCTGGGATAGATCTGTGAAGTGTGTTTATTTATTTGTCAGTGATTCTGAGAGAAAGCTCTGCCCTAGATGGGTGAAGAGGCTGGGTTCTGGGGAGAGAATCTCTGCATTTGTATCCTGGCCCTGAAAACTACTATTTTCATGAAATCAAACCATTCCTAATTCTCTCCAAACTTCAATGTTCTCATCATTAAAACAGATATATAATAATACTTAGCCGATTCAAAGAATTGGTGAGGCTGTTACAAAGCATGTCACATAAAAGCCTCTGAGCAGACAGGTGCGTGCTGGCGACTGCAGGCTGCTGCTGTGCCGTGAAGCTGCTCCTGAAGGTTGGTTAAATCTTCCTCCCTAGACTGGAATTTCTGGAATAGCTGCACAAGCAGCACTTGGGGCCTTGGAAGACAGGTAGAGGCATGAGCTACATTCAGACTAGGACACTCAGAACTCAGTGGCCATTTCATGATATCCTCAGAAGGTTCATAACACGATTTGAGAAGTTTTGCCCTGTATCATTCTAGTCAACAATTATGGTAGGGACCACTAATATAACACCAATGAGGAGAAATGGAAATGCGATCAATTTCCATTTCAGGAAGTCACTTCCACCTATCTACACACAAACATAAATGTTACAAATCTATGAGATTATAAATATTTTACTATGAAATAAAGCAACCCTTTTCAAGATGACCGAGGAATGCTCTATAATTTAAATTTTTAGCAATTCCAAAATTTCATTCTTGTTAACTGTATATGGAGACTTTTTATCAACCCTGGTGCCATTAATGACAGTGGAAAGAGTCTGATCTTTACCTTCCAAGCATTAGGTAAGAGCTGATGACATTTAATTGAGGAAAGATATAATTATTATTTTGGAAAGACAAATATGAATTATGGAGTATATTTAATTGGAATACTGAAATAGATTAGTGATATAAAAGCTTTTAAAAATAAATGTTTCAAATCCTAGTTCATCATTCATTCAGGTACCCATTTAACAGGTATTTAATTGTTCACTCTGGGTCAAATCCTATTCTGGGCACTGCATTATATTAAGTACAATCATCTATAAATAGCTACTCTCAACCAGCCCATATGTAACTGTGCTCACAGGAGTATACATTTCAGGGTAATACGTGAGTTTCTTTTTCTTACAGGTGTGACTGGCAAACCCAATTTCTGCATGTATATTCTCCTCACTCTTAACACATCATGTTGCCATTATATTTTGGCAGAATTACCAAGAAGGCAATGTGGAGTGAACGATGATCACTTCTTGTATCTCTGTGTTTCATCATGTTTGCCTTACAAGTTGATCATTGACTAGACAGGTGCAATTTGAAACTGCTAATCTCTTTTCAACACTGTGTCTGACTAATGTACATCCATTCTTTTTCTAAATGCAATAAATCTGAATGAAGCACACCTTCATGTGTACGTTCTTTGTTTATACTTTTCACCTTCCTGGGTCATTACCAACGTTTTAAGATATACAAAAATCAAGAAATGTAACACCTCCCAGGTAAAGAACTCATACAAGGCAGACTTTACAGATGCAAACAATGTAACCTAATCTCATGCTTATCTGGAAAAGAAAATCTAAAATCTGTGCAGCTGGGAACAAACAAAGCCCTCCCAGCAACACCAATAAGCTGAACAGGTTGAAACCTGTATGGGTGAATCAAAAAGGACGCTGTCAACTGTGTTTCTTAGAAGTGAAATAAAGGACCATAACATAGTCCGTCTCAAAACTGCCACAGTGACCCATGTGTACAGACTAAACTCGCACAACCAATGCTTTACTTGCTTCTTTTTCCCAGTTTGAACAAAAAAAGATAATAGAACTTCTGGAAATTAGAAAACAAAATCATTTAGAGAAATAGGAAACATGGTGTAAAGTCTTAAGAATAGACTAGACCTGTTTACATGGATGGAGCTGGAACATATTCTTCTTAGCAAAGTATCTCAGGAGTGGACGAAAAAGTATCCAATGTACTCAGCTCTACTATGAAGCTAAATTATAGCTTTCACATGAAGGCTATAACCCAACTATAGCACAAGACTATGGGGAAAGGGCCAAGGAAGGGGAAGGGAGGGGGGAGGTTTTGGTGGAGGGAGGGTAATGGGTGGGGCCACATCTATGGTGCATCTTAGAATGGGTACAGGCGATTGCACTAATGTACACAGCTATGATTTAACAATAAAAAAAAGCCTGAACAAAAAAAAAAAAGAATAGACTAGACCAAGCCTACAGGGCATGGTGGCTCACACCGACTCTCAGCACTTCAGGAGGGTGAAGGGGGAAAATTGCTTAAGCACAAGAGTTGAAGATCAGCCTGAGCAAAATAGTGAGACCAAGTCTCTAAAAAAAAATTAAAAAAAAAAAAATAGGCATGGTGACACTGTAGTCCTAGCTATTCAGAAGTAAGAAAAGAGAATTTCTTAAGACCAAAAGTTTGAGGCTGCTGTGATCTACGCTTCCAGCACTGGACTTCAGGGTAGCAACACAGGGAGACCCTGTCTGTTTAAAAAAAAAAAAAAAACTGTAGAAGAATAGACTAGAAAGAATTTAAGCATTTAAAGAGAGCTCTTTCAAGTTAAGCCAATCAGTCAAAACTAAAAAAAAAATTAATAATCAAAAGGAACAAATTCTATGAGAAATATGGGGTTATGTAAAATGGCCAAATATAAGAATTACAGGCATCCCTGAGGGCAAAGAAGAAAAAGCATGAGGCCTGGGAATCCTATTTGAAGGAATAATTGAGGAAAACTCCCCTGGCCTTGCTCAGACATCCAGATACGAGAAGCTCAGTGAACTCCTGGGAGAGTTATTGCGAGGCCTCACCAAGGCCTTTATTTAATCATAAGATTGGCCACAGTTAACACAGAGGAGGAAGGCCCAGGAGCGGTAGGGCGAAAACAGCAAGTAACTTACACGGGAAAACCCATCAGACTAACATCAGATTTCTCAACAGAACCAGTGTAAAACAGAAAGGAAGGAAGTCCTATCTTCAGCCTCCTTAGAAAGATAAACTGCCAGCCAAGAATTGTGTACCTACAAAGCTGAATTTCTAAGTGAAGGTGTGTACACACACAGAGGGCGCCAAACAATGTAAGAAAGGGAAAAGCTGAACTGAAATTGCAACAGTCCGTGTGCACTCACAACAAAAGAAGACACAAGCCAGTGTGACTCCCTCAGTCGCAGGAGGGGCTCACGGTCACCGCCGGCGGCGTCCAGCCGCTTCTGACTGCGGGACCACTGCGGTCAGCGCGGCCTCCCGGGCCCTCCTGCGAGCGGGTCCCTCGCCCGAGCGTCTCGCGCTCACCCGGGGGGCTGCCGGGCGGGTCCTGCTGCGGCTCCCACGGCGCTGTCACTGTGGGAACACAGCCTTCTCGGACCAAACGCTTCAAAACGGTCTGTGCGCCTCGGATGGAGGACAAGGTGCTGCTGCCACTTTGTCTGACTGTCCTGCCGTCCCCCGGTGACGCTGGCGCTCAATTGATTACTGCAGATTTCAGTGAACGTCCTACCACACATTGCTACTGTGATTCCATTCTACTTTGAAAGGAATAAATAGATAACAGCTCTGAAAATGTGTATTGGCATCCCTGATGTCTGACCATTACTTTTGGGAACTTGTCCTAGAAAAAGCGCTACAGAAGCCTGGCTGCTGAATGTCACAGACTCACCTTCAAGGGGCTTCCCCAGGAGCCGGCACCTGGTCCACCCTTCAGAGACTTTGCAGTCCTCGATTTACAAACATCTCGCTCACAACTCACCCTTCTGAAAGGAGGCAAGTACTGTAAGTCCCCAAGTGACAAGCATCTGACTGATACACATACGACCCACACTTACAAACAAAGGCTATTACAGGTAATAGGTAAATGCACCTTTTCCAACTTCTATACTCTATACAAATTCAGCATAAGAACAAACCTATGTTCTTATATATGTATATAATTTCATGGCTTGCCTAAATAGTCTTTTTTCAAAATGTATTGTTTTAAAGTTTGATTTGGTACATTTTGACATGATGTTTTCTAAGTTATTTTAATACTGTATCTATGTTTTAGATGCTTCCTTTTTTCATTTCATGTCTATCATTTAAAAGTTTACATATTTAAAAACACAA
The DNA here is from genome assembly GCF_027406575.1 of Nycticebus coucang. Lineage (NCBI taxonomy): Eukaryota > Metazoa > Chordata > Mammalia > Primates > Lorisidae > Nycticebus > Nycticebus coucang. Next base: position 1,461,792 of record NC_069780.1, read on the forward strand.
AAAATACTGTTTCCCTTCTTATCCCTTTATTATTTTAACTTTTTAAACATCATGATTGACATATAAACTTCTATGTATCCCTGTGCTGTTTTGATACATAAACACACTGTGCAATGATGAAATCAGGTGAATAGCATATCCACGATCTTAAACACTTATCGTTTATTTGAGAACATTAAAAAAACTCTTCTAGCTACTGTGCAATATGCCTGGCATTGCTGTTAACTCCAGTCACCCTCATTCTAACTGTGCCTTTGTCCCCCATCCCTTCACCCTCCCGCTGTGCTCCCCTCTGGGGACCATTATCCACCACCCCACCCCACCCCCACCTCCGCTTTCACGAAAACCACCCCTGGAATCCACATCCCAGTGACATGATGCTGTATCAGCCTTTCTGTGCCCAGCTTATTTAACTTCATAATTATTTATTTATTTACTTATTTTTATTAAATCATAGCTGTGTACATGAATGCAATCGTGGGGTACAATGTGCTGGTTTTATATACAATATGAAATATTTTCATCAAACTGGTTAACATAGTATTCAGGGCATTTTCTTAGTTATTGTGTTAAGACATTTATATTCTACATTTAGTAAATTTCACATGTACCCTTCTAAGAGGCACCTTAGTTGTGGTCCCACCAATTACCCTCCCTCCACCCATCCTCTGAGAATTTTTTTAATTTTTGTTTTTTTAAACATATACGCTTGTAAATTTTGCATCCGCTTTTTCAAATCCAGTAAATATGAACTTTAGACACAAATAGATCACTTTATGGAGACCTCTTTCTCCCTGTAATTTAAAGAGACCAGAGAGAAACACCACTATGGCGGCATCTGTTCCTGTGTCCAAACACGGCTAAGAATGCTCCCTAGTGTCTGGGTGCTAGAAAATTTCATTGTGAAATTCTTAGTATTTCATATTCTGAATGATAAACCACAGTTTTTAGGAATAGAAATCATGCTTATTTATGTACAACTACTTCAAAGGTCATTTTAAAAAAACAAAGTTGATATGGTGCCAAGACATCTCAGCACAAAAACTCCCCCTGCAGCAATCCTGGGACAGCTGGTTTCCACATCCAGGAGCGTGAAGTTCAGCCCCAACTTCATACCATGTACAGAAATTATAAAACTAAATCAGAGAGCAATAGGTAAGACCAAAAAGTATGAAACTCTTTGAAGACAACATAGAAGAAAACCTGTGAACATGCAGCATTCCTGATATAAATCAATGAAGGAAATTGGACAAATACGCAAATAAAATAATAAACAAGTCACAATCACTTCCTCGCATGTTTGATGATTAACATTTTTTCTTCATTAAATCATATACACATAGATCTTGAACACATTTATGCATAGGTGGGGTACAATGTGTTGATTTTTTTTATACAATCTGACATGGTTTCATCAAACCAATCAACATAGCTTTCGCCTCATTTACTTGATTATTGTGTTAAGACATTTATGTTCTACACTTGACAGATTTGACTTGTACCTTTGCAATATGATCCATAGGTGTGGTCCCGCCTTTTACCCTCCCTCTGTCAACCCTCCCCCCACCCCTCCCTTCTCACTCCATTTCTCTCCTTCATCCTGGGCTATAATTGTGTTCTATCTTTCATAAGAAATTGTGAGCAAATATAAGTTGGTTTCATAGAAGTATGGAGTACATTGGATACTTTTTCCTCCATTCTTCAGATACTTTACTCAGGAGAATATGTTCTAGGTCTCTCCATGTAAACATAAAAGAGGTAAAGGCTCCATCTTTTTTAAGGCTGCATAGTATTCCATGGTATACATAAAGCACAATTTATTAATCCATTCATGGATCAATGGGCACTTTGGCTTCTTCCATGACTTGGCTTTTATGAATTGAGCTGCAGTGAATAATCTGGTGCAAATATCTTTTTTGCAAAGTGATTTTTGGTCTTTTGGATATACTCCTAGTAGAGGAATTGCAGGATCCAACGGCAGGTCCATTTTTAGATCCCTAAGTGTTCTCCAAACTTCTTTCCAAAAGGAAAGTATTAGTTTGCATTCCAACCAGCAGTGGAGAAGTATTCCCTTTTGTCCACATCCACACCAACATCTGTAGTTTTGGCATTTTGTTATGTGGGCTACTCTTACTGGAGTTAGATGGTATCTCAAAGTGGTTTTAATTTGCATTTCTCTGATGATTAAAGATGATGAGCATTTTTTCATGTGTCTGTAGACTATGCACCTGTCTTCTTTGGAGAAGCTTCTGTTCAGGTTTCTTGCCCATAGTGAAATGGGATCACTGTTCTTTTTTTATTAATAAATTTGAGTTCTCTGTGGATTCTTGTTATCAGACCTTTGTCACAAATGTAACCTGCAAATATCCTCTCCCATTCTGAGGGTGGTTGACTTCTTTACTTATTGTGTTCTTGGCAGGACAGAAGGTTTTTAGTTTGATCAGATCCTAGGAATATATTTTTGATATTGCTTCAATTGCCCTGGGAGTCCTCCTCATAACGTTTTCTCCCAGGCCAATTCCTTCAAGTGTTTCCCCTGCACTCTTTCTAAGAATCTTTATGGTTTCATGTCTTAGGTTTAAGACTTTTATCCAGTGAGAGTCAATTTTTATTAGAGGTGAAAGGTGCGGGTCCAGTTTCAGTCTTCTACAAGTCGCCAACCTATTCACCCAGCACCATTTGTTAAATAGGGATTCTTTCCCCTAGTTTAAGTTTTTGATAGGCTTATCAAAGATCAAATGACGATAAGTGTCTGGATTTATCTCTTGATTCTCAATTTTGTTCCATATATCTACCTCTTTTTGTGCCAATACCATGCTGTTTTGATCACTACAGATTAATAGTATAGTCTGAATTCTGGTAGTGTGATTCCACCTGATTTGTTTTTATTTCTGAGTAATGTCTTGGCTATTTGAGGTTTTTTCTGTTTCCATATAAAATGAAATACTAGTTCTTTCAGATGTATAAAGTATGAAAGAGTTGCTTTAAGGGAGATTGCATTAAATCTGTAGATTGCTTTGGGAAGTATGAACATTTTAACAATGGTGATTCTTCCCGGCCATGAGCATGGTATGTTTTTCCATTTGTTGACATCTTTGACTATTTCTTTTCTCAGAGTTTCATAGTTCTCTTTATAGAGATTTTTCATGTCCTTTGTTAGGTACACTCCCAGATATTTCATCTTATTTGGCACTACTGTAAAGGGAATAGAGTCCATGACTGTTTTTTCAGCTTGACTATTGTTGGTATATATTGATGCTACTGATTTGTGAGTATTGATTTTGTAACCTAAGATGCTGCTGTATTCCTTGATCACATCTAAGAGTTTTGTGGTTGAGTCACTGGGGTTTTCAAGGTATACAATCATATCATCTGTGAAAAGTGAAAGTTTGATCTCCTCCAACCCTGTATGGATACCCTTGATTGCCTTCTCTTGCCTCATTGCAATGGCTAAGACTTCCATTACAATGTTAAAAAGCAGAGGAGATAGTGGACAACCTTGCCTGGTTCCTGATCTAAGTGGAAATGTTTTCAATTTTACTCCACTCAATATAGTATTGGCTAAAGGTTTGCTGTAGATGGCCTCTATCAGTTTAAGAAAAGTCCCTTCTATACCTATTTTCTTAAGTGTTCTAATCATAAAAGGATGCTGGATATTATCAAAAGTTTTTCTACATCAATTGAGAGAATCATATGGTCTTTGTTTTTTAATTTGTTTATGTGATGTATTATATTTATAGATTTACATATATTGAACCAGCCTTGAGAGTCTGAGATAAACCCACTTGGTCATGGTGTTTAATTTGTTTAATGTGTTGCTGGATTCTGTTTGCTAGGATCTTATTGAATATTTTTGCATCAATCTTCATTAGAGATATTGGTCTATAATTTTCTTTTTTTGTTGGGTCTTTTCCTGGTTTGGGGGTCAGGTTGATGTTTGCTTCATAAAATGTGTTGGGAAGTATTCCTTCTTTTTCTATGTTTTGTAAAAGGTTAAGTAATATGGGCAACAGTTTCTCTTTAAAGGTTTGATAAAATTCTGATGTGAAGCCAACTGGTCCCAGACTTTTTCTTTTGGGAAGATTTTGTATAGTTGATGCTATTTCAGAACTTGATACAGGCCTGTTCAACATTTCCACTTCTTCCTGGCTAAGTCTAGGAAGATGGCGTGATTCCAAGTATTGGTAAATTTCATTCAGATTTTCATATTTCTGAGAATAGAGCTTTTTGTAATATTCATTAAGTATTTTTTGAATTTCTGCAAAGTCTGTGGTTATCTCATCTCTCTCTGTCATTTCTGATTGATGAAATTAGATATTTTACTCTTTTATTTCTGATTAGGTTAGCCAAAGATCTATCTATTTTAGACCTTTTTTGACCTTTTCAATCTATCTATTTTTTGACCTTTTCAAAAAACCAACTTTTACCTTTTTTGACCTTTTCAATCTATCTATTTTTTGACCTTTTCAAAAAACCAACTTTTATTCATTAATCTGTTGTATAATTCTTTAATATTCAATTTAATTTAATTCTGCTCTAATTTGGGTTATTTCCTTTCTTCTGCTGAGTTTAGGGTTGGAATGTTCTTCCTTTTCCAGTTGCTTGAGCTGTCCCATTAAGTTATTAATTTCCTCTCTTTCCATTCTCTAGAGGAAGGCTTCTAATGCTATAAATTTCCCCCTTAGGCATGCCTTTGCAGTATGCCAGAGGTTCTGGTAGTTTGTGTCTTCATTATCATTTTGTTCCAAAAATTTGGTTATTTCTTTCTTAATCTCATCTATGACCTAGCTATCATTTAGCATAAGATTATTTTATTTCCATGTCTTTGTGTGAGTTTGCAGATTCTTGTTGTTACTGAGTTCAACTTTTATTCCATGATGGTCCAAGAAGATACAAGGAATAATTTCTATTTTTATAAATTTTCTGTGGTTAGCCTTGTGACCTAAGATGTGACCAATTTTGGCGGATGTTCCATGGGCTGATGAGAATAATGTGTATTCAGTTTTGTTAGGATGAAATGTTTAAAAGATGTCTGTTAAATCCAATTGTTAAATGGTTAAGTTTAAGTCTAAAATTTCTTTTCCTTACTTTTGTTGGTTTAAAGCCTATTGTATCTACAAATAGAATTGCAACACCTGCTTTTTTCTGATTTCCATTAGCCTGAAATACAGATGACCATCCCTTCACCCTGAGTCTATATTTATCTTTTAAGGTAAGATGAGTTTCTTGTATGCGGCAGATATCTGGCCTGAGTTTTTCTATCCAGTTAGCCAACCTATGCCTCTTTATAGGGCAATTTCAGCCATTCACATTAATTGAGAGTAGTGATAAGCCTGATATTATTTTGGGTGTCCAACTTCTTGACATTCCAGTGGAAATTTTTAATCCTTTCTCCATTGTGGAAGTTTGATTTTGATCAAAATTTTCTGAGTGAGTTTATTTTGGTGGTAAAGTGTTATGGTGGTCATTGTGGAGGATAGGTCTGAGAATATCCTGAAGAGCTGGTTTAATTATGGCAAATTTTTTAAGCATGTGAATATCATTAAAGTATTCAATTTCTCCATCATAATTGAAACTCAGTTTAGCTGGATACAGGAGCCTGTGTTGAAAATTGTTTTGTTTTAGGAGGTGAAGGTAAATGATCATCCTCTTCCAGCTTGAAATTTTTCAGCAGAGAGATCTGTAGTTATTCTAATATTCTTACCCTTGTAGGTTATGGTTTCCTTATGTCCAGTTGCTTGCAGTATTTTCTCCTTCATATTTACTTTGGTGAAGTTAATTATAATGTGCCTAGGAGATATCTTATTTGGGTTGAGTCATGCTGGCGTTCTGAAACTGCCTGCTATCTGAATTTCAGAATCTCTTAGCATGTCTGGTAAGTTGTCCTTCATTATCTCATGAAGTAGAGCATCTGTGCCTTTCAAAGCAACCTCATTGCCTTCAGGAATTCCTGTAAGGCGAATATTAGTTTTCTTCGAATTATCCCAGACCTCTCTGAGAGAATGAACTATTTTTGCTTTTCACTTCTCTTCCTCTTTGAGCATGTGGGAGCATTCAAAAACTTTGTCTTCAATGTCAGAAATCCTTTCTTCTGCCTACTCCATTTGTACTGAGGGATTCTACTGTATTTCTCATATCTTGAAGGCTGTGTCTTCTTTTCTCAATGTGTCAAAATCTGTGGTGATTTTGTCTTTCAATTCATTGATTTCTTGAGATAACTTTTGAATTATTCCTAGAATTTCTAATTCCAACTTTACTTCCATTGTTAATCTTATTTGCCATCCAAATTCTAAGTTGGATTTATGACATCTCAGCTATCTGTTTATGAATGGGATCCTCTGGTGTGGCTGGTTTGTCATTCCTTGGGGGAGTTGATCTGTTCTGATTATTCATGGTACCAGAATTTTTCCTCTGATTCTGTCCGATGATTGCTTTTCACTGTTTGGCTAGATGAGCAGGTAGGTAAAATTGGATTGGAGGCTTCTGAGGTTGTGGTTGACCAGCCCTTCCCCAAAGAGCTGGGACTGGTGACTGCAGCTTTTCCTCTACAGCTTTACAAAGGACCCCTACAGTACTACAGCCTGAGAGTCTGGAGCCCTACTTGGTGTGGAGGGGCTAGGTGGCTGCTGTCTTGTAGTCAGCAGATCTCTGTCCAATCCTAGTCAATCAGTGACTCTGGGTTGAAATCTCAGCTTTGGAGAAATACAAGCAACTAAGACATCCCGCTCCCCACAGGCAACACCTGGAAGAGGAAAATCAAATCTTCCCACTACCACGAAACCAGGGTACCACCTTGGAGGGTCCTCAGTTGATTTGTCCAGTTCAAGAATTCCAAGCCAATTGTCCCAATCAGTATCCACTCTCTAACTGGAGAGTTCAAAAGATCCCCAGCAACTAGATAGCAGGAGTCTACTGGTAGCTCAAGTGGCTTGAGTCTACTGGCTTGCTCCAAGGAGTCTACTGGCTTGCTCCAAGGATTCAGAAAGGCCCATCCAGTATAAGGTTAGGACCAAGGGGGCTGATGTGATTAACATTTTTTATCAGGCAAGTACTTTTTCCATTTTCAGATATAATACAATTCTTTAATATTTTATCATTCTTGACAGAAAATTTCAGAAGAAATCCATTATTTTTAATACATTTTTAAATTGGGAAAAATACATCCATCTTACAAATTCTGCAATGTTTCAACATCCTCACAATATATTTTAATTTCGATGAGTGTGATTCTAGTACAGTTCTTATTTAACTACATTAGCTGTGACTTCCCTTGAATACACATGTAGCTATGGAACTAGAGAAAATAGAACCACATTCATGTTTCTGAATAATAAAATGGTGGAGAGTATTTAATAATCTTCTCTAATTCTATTTCTCATAATAAACACACTAATACAGTCTTGCAGTTTTTGTTTGGTTGTTAAATTATCACTTTTTCCTTTATTCATTTCTTCTAATTATTCTTTAATCATTATCCCTAATGCATTTTTGACTCCTTATAATTTTATCCTCCTAAGTGGCCTTCCTGCCTGCTGTTTTATCCATCCCACAACCCCAGTATTTCTCCATCTGGATGCCATGGTTAGTGATCTAAAGTACATTTCATCCCATGACACATTTTTGTTTCAAAGTCTCCCACACTGCTTTCAATCCCTTAATGAAACATAAGACGTATACCCTGTGGGCCCTCTTTGCCCTCAGTTCTCACCCCACATGCCTGTCATGCTGAATCCTGACACCCAGAGAGACTTTCTCTCACATCGTTGTGTCTGAGCTAGCTTCCATTCCTCCATCCCCTCCTTCCCGTCACTCTGCTCACACTGATGGACCTGACGTGATACATAGATTTACTCATCATGTTCGGTCTGAGTGTAGTGTGCAGTTGGGTGCTCTCACAATGCTTTCACATTTGAGTATATTCCCATTAAAGCACCTTGGTTACTTTGTCTTATGTAAGCTCCTTGAAATAAGAAAATGTGTCCTCATTCTCTTTATACGACGAGCATCTAAGTGTTTTAGCACTTAGAATAGTCAGTATGTTCTCTGCAAGGGAGTGATGCACGTCTTCATCAGGACACAAAGAAAATCAAGTCTACATTTGTTACCTTTATCCCTGTTCCAGTGCCTGCGTGTCTCCACGATAATGACAGAATTTGGAGGACTAATTCTTGTTAATTACATTATTAGTATTTAATACATTTGGTTCTGGATCAGGTTTGTATTTACCTGTAGGTAAACGATACAGATATCATTATTACAAATAACGTTATTAAACGATACAAATATCGTTATTAAATATTTGTTTCACAAAATAGCTTCCTCTAATTAGGTTAATAAATCTCCTTAAGGTGATTAAATGTATTTTCATACACAAAGATACATATACACTGCTACGCACACATGTATTTGACCCAAAATCAAAACTGAAAATAATTACTGAATTAAAAAATGGGTGGCAAGCTAAAAGAGTGCTGTTCCATGTAAAAGTCTCTCCAACAAGAGTCTGTTTCTTGGTCTGAGTCCAGTGGTGTGGGCATCCCAGGACTTCCCTGGACCTCTCCTCCACTTCAGATGAAATTAGAGAACATCATCCCTCCATGATTCCTAGAACCTACCTACTGGGAAAGTCACACGTGGCTAGTGGCAATTTTCCAAATGCCAACATATGTTCTTCTCTTCATTGAAAATTATGAGTGAGTTATTAAATTATAATTTACCACTTTATTATGGTTTGGAAAAAAAGAGAGGAAAAACATACTAGAAAAAAAAACTAAAAGCCCAGAATAACAGACACTATCAGCAAAGGACATATTTAAATTAAGCAATTCTTATTTTGAAGAGTATGGAAACATCCTTTAAAAATTTCTCCTTCTAGAAAATATTTAAAAGATGGTGAAACAGGGAGGCAGAGCAAGATGGCAGCCGAGTAACAGCTTCCTTGCATCTGGGCACCGTGAGTCTGGGGAGATAGGACTCCAGGCATCTCTGGCTGGTGGGAACCGCCTATCATCACTCCTATGAGGATACAGGGAGTCAGCAAGAGACTTCTGGACCCCAAGAGGAGGACTAAAACAGTGGAAAACCGGCAAGTGGTCGCATGTGTTCAATCCGTCCTAATCCGCCCACAACTGTAAGTTCAGTAGCAGAGAGACTGCAAACAAGAAAGGCCTTACCTGTGAACTGTTTTGATGTCCTTGGACTTGGCACTGAGTTGAACTGCCTTGGGGAAGGCCTGAGCGGGAGTGCGGAGAACTTTGGCCATTGTCTAGGGCCCAAGTCTGAGCCGCTGAGCCAGACGGAGCTAATAGTGTTTGGTGGTGGGTCACACGGAACCATTGTCAGTGATCTGCCCTGGCAAGCTCCGCCCTCAGGGTCGCAGAGCTAGAAATGGGTGGGAGCTGGTAACCCAGCAACCAAGTAGCCTAAGGGTGGGGTCTGAACCGCCTTGCAGCCCTAACCCTCAGGGGCAGAGTGAGACCAGTTTTGGCACACTGGGTAAGTGGATAGCCACTTCAGCAGTGATTCCAGCGAGAAAGCTGGGAAAGCTTCTGCTCAGCAAGTTTACAAGTTCAAGTGCCTTTTAAGTGGGCTGAAGAGAGATTTAGGGTGTCTACCCGCTAGGGTTTGAGAAATCAGCAGCCTCCAGTTGTATCAGAACTGTGATTAACATCTCATACCCCAGAAGACCACGTGTTGCCCAGACAATATTCAATAACATATACAAACTGCTTTGTGTTTGGTTGTGTATTTTTTTCTTTTTTTTTTTGTTTGGTTGTTTGTTTTTTTGTTGTTGTTGTTTATTTTGACGTTGTTGATGTTCTTTTGTTTTTTAATTTCAATCTTTTCCATACAGATCCCTTTTTCTTTCTCAATTTTTCTAGTTTAATTATAATTTCCCATTGCTGCCTTTTTTAATAACTACAACTTCATTTTTGCTAGTGTTTCCACCGCTATCATTTGGTTTTTCACCCAATTTTATCCCCGTAAAGTTTTCTGTTTGCTTGCTTTGGTTTGATTTATAGCATTTTTGTCTTTCCTCTCTACTTGGTGGAGGTCGGGTACTGTGTCTGATCAGGTTAGCAAAGAGCTACTGACCTCAAGGGAACCACACAACTGGGAACCCCCAGAAGGTGGGGTTTTTTAAGGTTGTGTCAAAGTACCCTACTGTACACCTATATTGCCCTGTCTCCCTCTTTCTGTGCCTCTCTTCTTTTTGTCAATATTCCTTATACCCACCCCCTCTCCTTTCTCTATCTTTCTTTTTTTTCTTATCACTCGGTCCTCCTTTCTTTCATCCCTTTTTTGCTCTTCAACCTTCTCACCCTTCTGGTCCTGTAACCCTTAGTCCACAGGCACAAGAACTTAAAGAGCAAGAGGAAGTGAAAGGAAAATTAGGGCAAGGAAACAGATAAAAGAAATCACTCATGAGGAAGAATCAGCAGAAAACTCCAGGCAACATGAAGAACCAGTCTAGAACAACCCCACCAAGGGACCATGAGGTAGCTACTGCAGATGATTCCACCTGTAAAGAAATGTTAGGAATGACAGAAAGGGAATTTAGAATACACATGTTGAAAACAATGAAAGAAATGATGGAAACAATGAAGGAAATTGCTAATAAAGTGGAAAATAACCAAAAGGAAATCCAAAAACAGAATCAAATAAGAGATGAACGATATGAAGAATATTAAAAGGATATAGCAGACCTGAAGGAACTGAAACAGTCAATTAGGGAACTTAAAGATACAATGGAAAGTATCAGCAACAGGTTAGACCATGCACAAGAAAGAATTTCAGAGGTAGAAGACAAAGTTCTTGAGATAACACAGACAGTAAAAGAGGCAGAAAATAAGAGAGAGAAAGCAGAACATTCACTGTCAGAATTATGGGACTTTATGAAGCGTTCCAACATACGAGTTATAGGAATTCCAGAAGGGGAAGAAGAATGCCCCAGAGGAATGGAAGCCATACTAGAGAATATTATAAAAGAAAATTTCCCAAACATCACCAAAGATTCTGACACACTGCTTTCAGAGGGATATCGGACCCCACGTCGCCTCAACTCTAACAAAGCTTCTCCAAGACACTTTGTGATGAACCTGTCCAAAGTCAAGACAAAAGAAAAGATTCTGCAAGCTGCCAGGAGTAAGCGCCAGTTGACCTACAGGGGCAAATCCATCAGAGTGACCGCAGACTTCTCTAATGAAACTTTCCAAGCAAGAAGACAATGGTCATCTACCTTTAATCTACTTAAACAGAACAATTTTCAGCCCAGAATTCTGTACCCTGCTAAGCTAAGCTTAAAAATTGATGGAGAAATCAAATGATTTACGGATATACAAACATTGAGGAAATTTGCCACAACAAGACCAGCTCTACAGGAAATACTTCAACCTGTTCTGCACACTGACCACCACAATGGATCAGCAGCAAAGTAAGAACTCAGAAATCAAAAGACAGAACCTAACCTCCACACTGATGCAAAAGATAAAACTAAGCAATGGACTCTCACCAAATAAGACGAATAAAATACTACCACACTTATCAATTATCTCATAAATGTTAATGGCTTGAATTCCCCACTGAAGAGACATAGATTGGTTGACTGGATTAAAAAACACAAGCCATCCATTTGCTGTCTGCAAGAAACACACCTGGCTTCAAAAGAGAAATTAAAGCTCCGAGTCAAGGGTTGGAAGACAAGTTTTCAGGCAAATGGAATTCAGAAGAAAAGAGGAGTTGCAATCTTATTTTCAGGTACATGTGGATTTAAAGCAACTAAAGTCAAAAAAGACAAAGATGGTCACTTTATATTGGTCAAGGGAAAACTACAACAAGAAGACATTTCAATTCTAAATATTTATGCACCCAATTTAAATGCTCCCAGATTCTTGAAGCAGACCTTACTCAGTCTGAGCAATATGATATCTGATAATACCATCATAACAGGGGACTTTAACACACCTCTTACAGAGCTGGACAGATCCTCTAAACAGAAATTAAACAAAGATATAAGAGATTTAAATGAGACCCTAGAACAACTACACTTGATAGACACATATAGAACACTCCACCCCAAAGATAAAGAATATACATTCTTCTCATCACCCCATGGAACATTCTCCAAAATTGATCATATCCTGGGACACAAAACAAATATCAACAGAATCAAAAGAATTGAAATTTTACCTTGTATCTTCTCAGACCATAAGGCACTAAAGGTGGAACTCAACTCTAACGAAAATGCTCAACCCCACCCAAAGGCATGGAAATTAAACAATCTTCTGTTGAATAACAGATGGGTGCAGGAAGAAATAAAACAGGAAATCATTAACTTCCTTGAGCATAACAACAATGAAGACACAAGCTACCAAAACCTGTGGGATACTGCAAAAGCAGTTTTGAGAGGAAAATTCATCGCTTTAGATGCCTACATTCAAAAAACAGAAAGAGAGCACATCAACAATCTCACAAGAGATCTTATGGAATTGGAAAAAGAAGAACAATCTAAGCCTAAACTCAGTAGAAGAAAAGAAATATCCAAAATCAAATCAGAGATCAATGAAATTGAAAACAAAAGAATCATTCGAAAATTAATGAAACAAGGAGTTGCTTTTTTTAAAAAATAAATAAAATAGATAAACCATTGGCCAGACTAACTAAAAATAGAAAAGTAAAATCTCTAGTAACCTCAATCAGAAACGATAAAGGGGAAATAACAACTGATCCCACAGAGTTACAAGAGATCATCTCTGAATACTACCAGAAACTCTATGCTCAGAAATTTGACAATGTAAAGGAAATGGATCAATATTTGGAATCACACCCTCTCCCTAGACTTAGCCAGGAAGAAATAGACCTCCTGAACAGACCAATTTCAAGCACTGAGATCAAAGAAACAATAAAAAAGCTTCCAACTAAAAAATGCCCTGGTCCAGATGGCTTCACTCCAGAATTCTATCAAACCTTCAAGGAAGAGCTTATTCCTGCAGAAATTATTCCAAAAAACTGAGGAAGAAGGAATCTTCCCCAACACATTCTATGAAGCAAACATCAACCTGATACCAAAACCAGGAAAAGACCCAAACAAAAAGGAGAATTTCAGACCAATCTCACTCATGAACATAGACGCAAAAATTCTCAACAAAATCCTAGCCAATAGATTACAGCTTATCATCAAAAAAGTCATTCATCATGATCAAGTAGGCTTCATCCCAGGGATGCAAGGCTGGTTTAACATACGCAAGTCCATAAACGTTATCCACCATATCAACAGAGGCAAAAATAAAGATCACATGATCCTCTCAATAGATGCAGAAAAAGCATTTGATAAAATCCAGCATCCTTTTCTAATTAGAACACTGAAGAGTATAGGCATAGGTGGCACATTTCTAAAACTGATTGAAGCTATCTATGACAAACCCACAGCCAATATTTTACTGAATGGAGTAAAACTCAAAGCTTTTCCTCTTAGAACTAGAACCAGACAAGGTTGTCCTCTGTCACCTTTACTATTCGACATAGTGCTGGAAGTTCTAGCCAATACAATTAGGCAAGACAAGGAAATAAAGGGAATCCAAATGGGAGCAGAGGAGGTCAAACTCTCCCTCTTTGCTGACGACATGATCTTATACTTACAGAACCCCAAAGACTCAACCACAAGACTCCTAGAAGTCATCAAAAAATACAGTAATGTTTCAGGATATAAAATCAATGTCCACAAGTCAGTAGCCTTTGTATACACCAATAACAGTCAAGATGAGAAGCTAATTAAGGACACACCTCCCTTCACCATAGTTTCAAAGAAAATGAAATACCTAGGAATATACCTAAAAAAGAAGGCGAAGGACTTCTATAAAGAAAACTATGAAATCCTCAGAAAGGAAATAGCAGAGGATATTAACAAATGGAAGAACATACCATGCTCATGGATGGGAAGAATCAACATTGTTAAAATGTCTATACTTCCCAAAGCAATCTACCTATTCAACGCCATTCCTATCAAAGTACCTACATCGTACTTTCAAGATTTGGAAAAAATGATTCTGCATTTTGTATGGAACCGGAAAAAACCCATATAGCTAAGGCAGTTCTCTGTAACAAAAATGAAGCTGGGGGCATCAGCATACCAGATTTTAGTCTGTACTATAAAGCCATAGTGGTCAAGACAGCATGGTACTGGCACAAAAACAGAGACATAGACACTTGGAATCAAATTGAACACCAAGAAATGAAACTAACATCTTACAACCACCTAATCTTTGATAAACCAAAGAAGAACATACCTTGGGGGAAAGACTCCCTATTCAATAAATGGTGTTGGGAGAACTGGATGTCTACATGTAAAAGACTGAAACTGGACCCGCACCTTTCCCCACTCACAAAAATTGATTCAAGATGGATAAAGGACTTAAATTTAAGGCATGAAACAATAAAAATCCTCCAAGAAAGTATAAGAAAAACACTGGAAGATATTGGCCTGGGGGAAGACTTCATGAAGAAGACTGCCATGGCAATTGCAACAACACCAAAAATAAACAAATGGGACTTCATTAAACTGAAAAGCTTCTGTACAGCTAAGGACACAATAACCAAAGCAAAGAGACAACCCACACAATGGGAAAGGATATTTGCATATTTTCAATCAGACAAAAGCTTGATAACCAGGATCTATAGAGAACTCAAATTAATCCACATGAAAAAAGCCAACAATCCCTTATATCAATGGAAAGAGACATGAATAGAACTTTCTCTAAAGATGACAGACGAATGGCTAACAAACACATGAATAAATGTTCATCATCTCTATATATTAGAGAAATGCAAATGAAAACTACCCTGAGATATCATCTAACCCCAGTGAGAATGGCCCACATCACAAAATCTCAAAACTGCAGATGCTGGCGTGGATGTGGAGAGAAGGGAACACTTTTACACTGCTGGTGGGACTGCAAACTAGTACAACCTTTCTGGAAGGAAGTATGGAGAAACCTCAAAGCACTCAACCTAGACCTCCCATTCGATTCTGCAATCCCATTACTGGGCATCTACCCAGAAGGAAAAAAATCCTTTTATCATAAGGACACTTGTACTAGACTGTTTATTGCAGCTCAATTTACAATCGCCAAAATGTGGAAACAGCCTAAATGCCCACCAACCCAGGAATGGATTAACAAGCTGTGGTATATGTATACCATGTAATACTATTCAGCCATTAAAAAAATGGAGACTTTACATCCTTCGTATTAACCTGGATGGAAGTGGAAGACATTATTCTTAGTAAAGCATCACAAGAATGGAGAAGCATGAATCCTATGTACTCAATCTTGATATGAGGACAATTAATGACAATTAAGGTTATGGGGGGGGAAGCAGAAAGAGGGATGGAGGGAGGGGGGTGGGGCTTTAGTGTGTGTCACACTTTGTGGGGGCAAGACATGATTGCAAGAGGGACTTTACCTAACAATTGCAATCAGTGTAGCTGGCTTATTGTACCCTCAATTAATCCCCAACAATAAAAAAAAAAAAAGGAAAAAAAAAATTTCTCCTTCTAGTTTTTCTGTCTTTAAATAAAAATGGCACATTTAATATATATATTACCCAATAATCAGTATCAATTCTGTGCTACAAATAGTGGCACAATGTCAGTTGTGATTTATATTTCAACTGTATTCTAAAATTAAGATAAATTTCTGCTTTTCTCTTCCTGTAAAAGGTAATAATTCTTTTGGAGAGGTAAGATTTTATTTTTTTTATTCACAAGAACTACTAACAATCTATTTTTCAAATATTTATTATTAAATATATATATTATTATAGAAGATAATGTATTTTACATGCTGTTAATTATTTAAATTGACATTAATAAACATAATGTAAGCAATTATTTCTAAATTTCATTTCTTTTAACTTTTTGCAAAAATACTAGTTTTAGTTTCTCATAGCAATTTGTTACGGCATATCATTGGCTGAGGGCATCAGAAATGCCTTCTTACTTCCTAGCCTACATATGGAATAAATAATAATTATACTAAACAAAAGACACAAAATTTTGGCCATAAATAGTACCTTTAAAGCATTTAAATCCTCAAAGACAAGGGCCTTTTAAGAAATAAATGCCAAAGAAAACAAGGGTTAGTTTCAGCTTTTTATTCATCAAGAAAATGCAAATTGAAACCAGCATGATACACACATGCTGCAATGGCTCAAATCAGTGATGGGAAAAACTCAAATGCTTATTAGGATGTAGAGCAATATCAGTGGTGGGAGTGTCAAGTGTTTGGAGGCCACAGAAAACTGTTTAGTAGTTTATGAAAATATTACATGTGAGACATGATGGTGGACTGTAGCCAGCTTTCCACAGAGGTTCCCACCAGAAGGAGAGTTAAAGGACAGAAATTTAGCAAGTAACCTGGTGGAATATAGCTGCACCAAGAGAGAAGATTGAAGAACGCACATCAACCCTGCTGAGGTGAGCTGCAACCCCAAAGATACAAACAAAAGGTACGAAATCCATCACCAAACAGACGAGACTTTCCTCCCCCATGAGAATGGCTCAGAGTGCCCCACAAACAAATGAGCAGAATTCAAAGGTCCTGCCACTATACTCCACAGGAGAGACCCTCTAAAAACTGGAACTACCTCCCCTAATAGGGTGCCACAGCATTCTCCTGCCAGGCATAAAACTATATAAAACTGTATATATTCTCTACCTGCAATACTGAGCTCTCAGCACTCCCTTCTACTCTCACTCAGAGGTCTGGAGGCATGTCCCCCAGGAGTCCAGATTCTTGGGTGATTTCTCGAGGGGTGTGGATAGGACCTGGACTACAGCTGGTCAGTGCTGATTCTGTGGCATGGGTGTGAGGAGAGGACGATCGGCTGAGAGGGAACCATGCCCAAGAGGCAGTGCCCCAAGGCACAGAGCAGCAGCTGTTTTTGGCAAAAATAGGGTTCACCCCCGGATATTCCGAAATCACACCCCCTGTGTCTCTGGGCAACCAGAGGAAGCCAGGCATCTTCTCAGGTGGCAACCATCGCGAAATAGATCTGGGACAGAAACACAGGCCCCATGAGTAAAGGGTTTGACTGAGGCGATACCAGCCTGAGTGGAGTGTGGGGACTAGAAAATTAACACGCAGAGCCAGGAGATTCCCAGGGCGGGGCTGACTCAGAAGACCACTTTACTGAGCCTAAGACACACCCAGTCCCCAGAGGACCATCAGCTTAAACAAAGGAGGGCAGGAAGAGGCCGCATCTGACAGGTAACCTTGCAGCTAATACAAACAGCTGAGACCGTATAGCAGCACAGACAGGGCCTGACCCACAGGTTCTGGGAACTCAAAACAGCTTCTCTTCTGCAGGGGAATTTAGCAGGGACAGAAAGAAATTCCTGCAAAGTTGTTCTGTTCTGTCAGTAAAATCAATCAGGGGCGGGGCTGGAACTGAGTGAACACCCCCCAGCCTTCACAAGTGCCTGAGGTTGTCAGGCCTCACCTCCCCCTGCTGGATTGAGGCAGAGAGCAGTGGCCTGGCTGAGCAGACATAGATTTCCTTGTGATTCAGGCAGGTGCAAATCCCTGGATTATCTGCTCATTGGAGGCAACTGGGTCACAGCCCTGCAGGGCTATCAGTGACTGGGTGGGACAGAGGTGCAAGGTGGGGAAGGAGGCATCAACCTTCCCAGACTACTCTATTTGCTGGGTGGGTCCACCTGACTTCACAGAGCACCAGAGCAAGTCATATCTGAGTGGTCAGCAGACCCATGCGATCTAGTTGCCAGAGACCCTTTAAACTCTCCCACCTGAGACAGGTGCTGACTGAGACAATTGATTTGGATCTTTTGAACTGAGCCAGTCACCTGAGGACTATCCAAGTGGTGCCCTGGGTGTGTGGTTGTAGGAAGGTTTGATTTTTCTTTACCAATTGTTACCAATAGATCAACCCCCACAAGGAAAGATATGGCAGATGTAACTGAAGATCCCATTCATAAACAGCTGGCCGAGATGTCAGAAATCGAATTCAGAATTTGTAATGCAAACAAGATTAATAGAATGGAGGAAAATTTGGAATTAGAAATTTGAGGAGCAATTCATAAGTTGGAATTAGAAATTCGAGGAGAAATTCAAAAGTTGTCTCAAGAATTTAACAAATTTAAAGACAAAACCACCAAAGATTTTGATACACAGAAGCAAGAATTTGCAGCCCTCAAAAATACCATCTAACTCCAGTTAGACTAGCCTATATCACAAAATTCCAAGACCAGAGATGTTGGCGTGGATGTGGAGAAAAGGGAACACTTCTGCACTGCTGGTGGGAATGTAAATTAATACATTCTTTTTGGAAAGAGATATGGAGAACCCTTAGAGATCTAAAAATAGATCTGCCATTCAATCCTGTAATCCCTCTACTGGGCATATACCCAGAAGACCAAAAATCACATCATAACAAAGATATTTGTACCAGAATGTTTATTGCAGCTCAATTCATAATTGCTAAGTCATGGAAAAAGCCCAAGTGCCCATCGATCCACAAATGGATTAATACATTGTGGTATATGTACACCATGGAATATTATGCAGCCTTAAAGAAAGATGGAGACTTTACCTCTTTCATGTTTACATGGATGGAGCTGGAACATATTCTTCTTAGTAAAGTATCTCAAGAACGGAAGAAAAATAACCAATGTACTCAGCCCTACTATGAAACTAATTTATGGCTTTCATATGGAAGCTATAACCCAGTTATAACCTAAGAATATGGGGAAGGAGGAGAGGGAGGGGAGGGAGGTGAGCAGATGGGCTGAGGGAGGGTGATGGGTGGCATTACACCTGTGGTGCATCTTACAAGGGTACATGTGAAACTTAGTAAATGTAGAATATAAATGTCTTAACACAATAACTAAAAAATGCCAGAAGGCTATGTTAACCAGTGTGATGAAAATGTGTCAAACATTCTATAAAACCAGTGTATGGTGCCCCATGATCGCATTAATGTACACAGCTAAGATTTAATAAAAAAAAGAAAAAGAAAATATTACATGTGCATGGGCCATATGACTCAGAAACATCATTTCTATGTTTTACCCAAGAAAGAAAAAAGATATTTTCTAAAATCCTTGTACAAGCAACATTATAGCATCTTTAGTCAGGATGGTTCTGAACTAGTAACCGCCAGGGTATCCTTCAATAGGAGACAGACAAACCAATTGTGTATTGATAAATTGATTACAAAACAATAATCCCAATGATGCTAATAAATCTCACAAACATTTTCTAGGTGATCCAAGCTGAACACTACAGAGGACTTGCCGCATTATTACATATTAATGCTGTCCTAATTCAGGCAGAACTATTGATCAACTTCTGGAAGAGTGTGTGAACTGATGAAGGGCCAGGAGAAACTTTCTGGGATCATGGGTATGTGATATATTTCTATCCTGATCACTGATCCACTGAAAATATACTTTCACTGCTTCTACTCAATTTTTTAAAAGTTATGGATTAATGAAAAAAATTGTTATCAATACAACTGAAGCTTTGTTATCCACACTCTAAGTCCATTCCCACCTCACTGTCTCTGTGGCAGCCATAGTTCTGCGATTAGTGTGAGTGCAGGCAGCACCCACTGCAATAGGACGGGCACACAGTTAGTGCAGCGGATGGCAGGTAGAGGGCACGTGTGCAGGGGACGGCAGGTTTGCATCAGAGGGCAGGTGTGCAGGGGCCAGCAGATGTGCAGGGAATGGCAGGTGTGCAGCGGACAGCAGGTGTGCAAGGGGATGGCAGGTGTGCAGGGGACAGCAGGTTTGCAGCAGAGGGCAAGTGTGCAGGGGATGGCAGGTGTGCTGCAGAGAGCAGGTGTGCAGGGGACAGCAGGGATGGCAGGTGTGCAGCGGATGGCGGATGTGCAGGGAACAGTAGGTTTGCATCAGAGGGCAGGTGTGCAGGGGACAGCAGGTGTGCAGCGGATGGCAGTGGATAGCAGTTGTGCAATGGATGGCAGATTTGCAGGGGCTGGCAGGTTTGCAGAGGACAGCAGGTGTGCAGCGGAGGGCAGGTATGTATAGGGCATGTGTGCGGTGGACAGCAGGCATTCAGGGGGTGGCAGATGTGCAGGGGATGGCAGGTGTGCAGCAGAAAGCAGGTGTGCCAAGGGCAGATGTGCAGTAGATGGCAGGTGTGCAGGGGACACAGGTGTAAAAGCTGTAAAGTGGTTTTTTTTTTTTTTTTTTTGAGTAATGAAGTAACATTTTGACTATTTTTTTAATTAGATATAACTGCATGTTTTGAGTTTCAAAATAAGATCACATTTATAGACTTCTCAAAGTACACCAAAAAGTGTATTAAAAGTCTATACATTAAATCCTCTTCTTAGGACAAAATGCTTAAATATATTCATCAGGTCATGCTCCAAAGTTCACATTAAGTTGTTTTTTCCTTACCAAAAGCCACTGCTTCTCAGATTCAGAAATTAAAGTTTCTGGGTTATTTCCAATGCATTGATAATAACTAACCAACTATTAACGTCATTGTCTCTGGAGTTTTGCCTTCTCCGGAGTGTCATGTAGTTGGAGTCGCACACCACATAGCCTGCCCATACTGGCTTCTCCCACTGCTAAGGTGCATCTGAAGGTCCTCCCAGTCTTTTCATATCTTGATTGCTCATTTCCTTTTTATTTCTCTTTATTTAATTGTTTGATTGTATTTTTTGTTTTATTTTCATGTATTCTTTTTTACGTTCAGATTATGAGGGTAAGTAGGTTTTGGTTACATTATTTTCAATTCTAAGGTAAGGTTCACGTTGTAATTGAGCCCTTACTGAGGGGATGTGCTGAATACCCCCACATTATGTATATTAGCTGAGATCCTGCCAATCACCCTCTGCACCTCCTCTCCCCACCCCCTTGCTAGACTATATTTGTGTTTTTCTTTCCTGTGGTCAGGTAGTTGTTTCTAGATTAGTTTCATATTAGTATTGACTATGTTGGAGTCTTGTTTTTCCATTCATGAGATACTTTACGAAGAAAAATGAGTTTAAACTCCATGCAGGTAAATACAAAAGATGTAAAGTCTCCATCTTTTCTTGTGGCTGAATAGTACTCCAGCCACACACCACAGTTTATTAATCCATTCATGGCTTGATGGGCACTTGGGTTGATTCCACATCTTGGAAATTTGAACTGAGCTGCAATAAACATTCTGGTGCAAATGTCCTTGTGGTAAAAAGGTTTTCATTTTTTCTTCTGGGTAGATGCCTAGTAATAGGATTGCAGGATCAAATGGAAGGTCAGCTTTGAGTTCTCTTAGAAGTCTACATACTTTTCTCCATAGAGGATGTATGCATTTGAAATCCCACTAGCAGTGCAAAAGTGTTCCCCTCTCTCCACATCCTCCCCAGAACTGCCCTAACCTGGGGAATGGGATGCATGCACTGCCCTAATCTAGGGAATGGGACACCTGCACTGCCCTAACCTGGGGAATGGGACACATGCACAGCCCTAACCTGGAAAACGGGATGTATGTACTGTCCTAACCTAGGGAATGGGACACATGCACTGCCCTAACCTGGAAAACGGGATGTATGTACTGTCCTAACCTAGGGAATGGGACACATGCACTGCCCTAACCTGGAAAACGGGATGTATGTACTGTCCTAACCTAGGGAACAGGACGCATGCACTGCCCTAACCTGGGAAATGGGACACATGCACTGCCCAAACCTGGGGAACAGTACGCATGCACTGCCCTAACCTAGGGAACGGGACACCTGCCCTGTCCTAATCTGGGGAACAGAACGCATGCACTGCCCTAACCTAGGGAACCTGCACTGTCCTAACCTGGGAAATGGGACACATGCACAGCCCTAACCTGGAAAACGGGCCGCATGCACTGCCCAAACCTGGGGAACAGGACGCATGCACTGCCCTAACCTGGGGAACAGGACACATGCACTGCCCTAACCTGGGGAACAGGACATATGCACTGCCATAACCTGGGGAATGGGACCCATGCACTGCCCTAACCTGGGAAATGGGACGCATGCACTGCCCTAACCTGGGAAATGGGACGCATGCACTGCCCTAACCTAGGGAACGGGACACATGTGCTGCCCTAACCTGGGGAAAGGGATGCATGCAATGCCCTAACCTGGGGAATGGGATGGATTCACTGCCCTAACCTGGGGAACAGGAACCATGCACTGCCCTAACTGGGGAATGGGATGCATGTGCTGCCCTAACCTGGGGAACGGGACACGTGCACTCCCTAACCTGGGGAATGGGACGCATGCACTGCCCTAACCTGGGGAATGGGGCACATGCACTGCCCTAACCTGGGGAACAGGATGCATGCACTGCCCTAACCTAGGGATTGGGACATACTCACTACCCAACCCTTGAGAATGGGACTCATGCACTGCCCAAACTTGGAGAATGGGATGCATTCTTGGGACTCTCACTCAGACCTGATTTGAGGCTGATTGACCCAATCAGAAGCCCTCCAGAGTGAGACTCACACTCACAAGCCCAGGTCAGGGCCAGACTCCAGCCCAGGATCCCAGAGTGATAGTGAGGATGATCTTAAGTGCCAGGGCTTACCAACAGTGTGCTCACCTATGACGTGTGCCCCAGAAGCAGTTTATTTCCACAATAGTGAAGGTTGAAGAAGGGCTGAAGGAGATGCTACAGGTGAAACAGGGAGGCTTAGGCAGGCTTTAGACCACAACAGTCACTGAGCAGAGAGATGGCTGCCCCAACATTCACAGAAGCCAACACTGGCACAACTTTAGAGAAGAGAAAATATTTTATCTCAAGGTTAAGGGGCAAGGTGACAGGAGGCAATTCATATCTGTCTCCTTGAGCCAGGCTCGGGGACAGGTCTCATAGGCAGAGAATAACTATGAGGGAGACCAGGAGACCCCAGGACCCTCTGCCGCTGGGTGCAGGGAGGTGGACGGTGCAGGGGGCAGCATGGGCTCCGAGGAGGTCAGTCAGTCCTCTGCGCCACGTGCCAGCCCTTCACCTGTCTGCACCTTACTGTGGTAATGAGGCCCATGCCCCGCAGACTTCACCCCTCCAGCCAGGTCACTCCCAGGGCACGCTCTGTTCACCAGCGCACCCTAAGCTCATGTGCCTGGCGACAAGGGGGCGGCAGTGAGGTACAATTTTTATGGGCCTCCTACTTTCTGTCACTCATACCTCCTTGTCAACTAGAATATCTGTGCTCAGCTATTCTCTTCTGACTATACAAATCTTTCCTGTGTGATTTCCTCTATTTCAGTAATTTTTATTACAACCAATAAGCTGAGTGTTAACCTACCTGCAACTCCAGTGAGGACCTTTTTCTCCCACATTTAGACTCATGGAATTAGCCCCTCCTGGATTTCTCTGCAGTAACCTTTAATCCTGTCTGTTTGAAAGTTAATACAAGGCGGGGGGAGGGGGGGTAGGAAAATAAGGGAGCAGGGAGAGAGGAGTAGAGAAGGGGCTGGGGTCACAGTGTGTGGCACACCTCTTGGGGACAAGACAGAATTATAACAGGGACTTTACCTAACAAATGCAATCAGTGTAATCTAATTCTTTGTACCTTCAATGAATCCCCAGAAATAAAAATAAAAGAAAAAGGCAGGCTAAATCTTACAAGAAAATATATATAAGATAATATATTTTAAAAAGGCAAGCTAAATCTTAAGAGAATATATTTATAAAAGGAAAAAGAAAGTTCTAGAATAATCTGCTGAGATGGGTGAAGCCTGTCACTCACACAGACAGGAGGAAGGGGATTCCCGCGTCTCCAGCGCTCACACGTTACTCCGTCTTTGTTGGTAACAGTATTTTTTATTTTGATAATTCAAACAGGAATGTAACAGAAAAATTTTTTCAATTAAATAAACATCATAGCTTTTTCCTTTAAACTACGCTTTTATTTTAGGAGAAATGGAGAGTGAGGAGGAGTTGAGGGGGAGAGGCAAAGGAAGGCAGCCCAGCTGAAACACATCGTGGACACAACCCCTGGCCCATCCTTCAAACACGCACCCATCGCCACACCTGTGTCTCAGCAGTCGGTCTTTGATGTTTCCCAGAAGAGTAAAAGGCCATGACATTTTCAAAGAGCAATGTGTTTGGTTAAATAGGGCAAGATATCTGTTTTCATTAAATATGAAATATGAAGACTGCTCTGATCCATCAATCTTCTCAAGTGGCCTACTGTTCCTGGAGCAGGACACAGTAACGAACATGCCAAGGTCACTGCCGTCTCTCAGGACCCTGAGCTGGTCCCTGTCATCAGGCCTATCCCCAGCTTCCCAACTCACAGAAGCAGAAACTGACATGTGGCATCATGCCCACGTTCTGAGCTCCACCATGAGACGCAGAAGGGTTCAGTTTAATTGTAGTTTTAAATGTGCACATTAACAAAGTGCCCAGCAACAAACGACCACATGAGGAAACACGACACCAGAGCACTTCAGAGGTGACATTCAGCCGAGAGGTGTGCAGCGCTTGTCCAGGATGAGTTCTCCAACTTAATTGTCACACCTTACATATACTTACAAACCTTAGAAATCACAAGACAATAAAACAGAAATATATTTTCACCTGAATGTTCTTTTGCCTTTAAAAAAAGTGAATATACTTTTGTTCATTACCCAAGGAACAGACAAATGTCCAGTGGGGCTGGTCAAATACAGCATAATAGATTTACTGAATAAATATTTCCTTGAAACATCTGATATAAAATAAAACTGTAAGTTATTTATGTGGGATCAAGCCTAACGGTAGATCATTCATCTGTGGGTGAGTCATGTCGCTTCTCAGAACACAGAGAATGGATGGAGAAATGGCTGACGTGAGCAGGCTCGGTGCACACCAAGATTCAGACTCGACCAGCTGGGCAGGGAGGCTAAGAATTTCATCCCTAACAGGCACCAGGGGATTCTGATTCTGGTGTCCCATGTATCACACTCTGAGCAACAATGGACTAAGCAGCAGGCCCCTGCCTTTTGGGCACCAGGGACTGGTTTAATGAGAACAATTTTCCACAGGTTGCTGGGGGGCAGAGGTTTGGGGTTGATTCAAGTGTATTACAAGTGTATTACATCTCCTCCTGAGACCATCGGGCATCAGATGCTGCCAGGAGCACAACCTAGACCCCTGGCTGCGCAGCCGCTGTAGGGTCTGCACTGCTGGGAGAACTGCTGCTGCTCTGCAGGAGACAGGCTCAGACAGGGATGTGAGCAGTGGGGAGCAGCTGCAGATGCAGAAAGAGTGGCTCCCTCACCACTCACTGCTGCTGTGCAGCCCCTGGTCCCTCACAGCCCACCGATCACCACCAGTCCGCAGCCGGGGCTGGGGGCTGCAGGGCAAGGCTACGTGATGGACCTCAACTTTAGAGATGATTTTCTCTGACTCAGGCCTGGTGCCTGCTCCAGTAGGGAGCAGGTGAACTCTTGCACACGCTGGCCTGGGGATTCTGTGAAAACTTTGCATCTCCTTCTGTATAATCATGGAAACACAATGGGTTTCCTTGTAAAATATGAACCCTTAAAATCTCTAGGTAAGTTTAATTAAATTTGGAAGCATAAGTATCCAATTACTCTGTTGGAGATGTAATACTAAAATCCTATTTTCATCTTATTTTAAATATGAAAATTATTTTATCATACGTTACCATAAAAAGTATTTGATTTTGGCCAATGAGATATTCACTTTATGACTAAAATATCCTAAAATCAAAAGAAAAGCATAAGAGTATAATATAAATTATGATTTTCAAGAAATGCACTTGAAATAAATAACTCCAATTTTATTTGTCAGCAATAACAGAAATCTGGTAAAACTTTAATAAGATGTGAGGTATTACTTTTGGCATAGAGTTTTCCACCTTGGACATGCACCTGCTGAAACAGAGTGAATGCTGCTGTCCAGAGTCACTTTGTCTCATCAGTCATGTCCCTGCTTGGCCTCCTCGGCACGCTTTCCGGCTGCCTTATTCACACACGCCCAGACTAACATGGGGATTAGCACAATGTGGGTCCCTTGGTTTCCTGGTTAGTTGCTCTTCACAATCTTCCATTGTGAAATCACTTTGCTAAGTTTGTCAGTATCTGTAGAGACAGATTTTGGCATTATTTTCAGTTTCCATAATATGACCTCAGAATTGATGTTATTTCAAAAAACAAATGGGGGGAAGCATCAGTGTGTTTAAATACATCAGCCCCCGGGAAGCTCAGCACCTCCTGAGGCTCCGCTCAGCTTTCCACACTCCTCAGTCTCATCTTGGGTAGCAGGTAACGTTTTCCATGTACATTCTGCTCTGATGTCTCTGTCTAATCTTGGATTGCTAAAATCAATTGAAAAGCATTTATGAGAATGTATATTATTTATCAATAATTTCTTATAAAGAAACAATTTAAAGAAGGGGTGACCATATGTTAAGATCTGAAGGTGAATTCAGAGCCTGAATTCCTAAGACGAGCTCCTTAATCATAACACGAGGTAAATGACATGGAATGTGGTGGGATGGATTTCATCTTCTCTGTTGGTGGGTCATCCTAGGACCTTTTTTATTTCTTCCTTTAGATCTGTAACCTATTTTCCTAATCATGACTTGTATATGTAAATTGAAGTTCAGATTTTATTTCTAAAATAGCATGATTTCTCTTTTTGCAAATTTATGTCACAATTCAAAGGGGTAAATAACTACTTCTAATACTTCAAACTACTTCTCTCCATCAGTAAGCAAGTTTCTTGTTCTTTTAATTGAACTTTATTTCACTTAAAACTTTTGTTATCTCACAAAATTAACACAGTATAACAGGTAGAGTTCTCTGGGTAAACTCATATTCATTTCATTTGCAATGTGGCAGAAAATAGTTTTTTTTTGTTTGTTTGTTTGTTTTTTTGTAGAGATAGAGTCTCACTGTACTGCCCTCGGGTAGAGTGCCGTGGCGTCACACGGCTCACAGCAACCTCTAACTCTTGGGCTTACGCGATTCTCCTGCCTCAGCCTCCCGAGCAGCTGGGACTACAGGCGCCCACCACAATGCCCGGCTATTTTTTTTTGTTGCAGTTTGGCCGGGGCTGGGTTTGAACCTGCCACCCTCGGCATATGGGGCCGGCGCTCTGCTCACTGAGCCACAGGCGCCGCCCAGAAAATAGTTTTTAACATTTCAAACTTTTACCATTGGAGTCTTTGGAGAATATTTTCTTAAAATCATTAAAAATATATTTAGACATCAATGTCGTTTATGTGTTTAACTATATAGTTATGCCTATGTTAGCAGAAGAGTTCAACTTTGTTATAAGCTTCCTCTGATCCTGCATTCTCAATAAAATTCACAGGCATTAGTGGGCCTTGTGGTGGGTGCCTGTGGTACTTTGGAGGCTGAGGCAAGAGAATCCTTTAAGCCCAAGAGTTTGAGGTTGCTGTGAGCTGTGACACCATGGCACGCTACTGAGAGTGACACAGTAACACTGTGTCTCAAAAAATAAAAAATAAAATAAAATAAAATTCACAGGCATGAACAATAATAAAATTAATCATATTTGTATCGTAAAATGATTGGCAGGTTTATCTATTAGATCACTGAAAAACTTCAAGAATTTTCACTTTTTATCTAATAATAGAGACTTCATTTTAAATCACTGTGGCAAAATCAGTAAATAGTAGACAAGGTAAATCCCATAAATCATGAATTCTTTCTGTGTGACAAAGTTGGAGTTATTTAATAGAATGGTGATTTTTTTCTATAATTAGATGGAGACGGTAATGTTCTATCACAAATAATAGAGAAAAACGACCAGAAAAATAAAAAGCCACTTCCTATTAAGAAATTGCCTTACAGTTTGCAATTAACTGGTGAGTATGGCACGGATTTCTAAGTCTGTGGCACTTACACTTTCCAGCGCAATGCTTTTATTTAGATGACAATAATTTAGGAATACATAAACTGCTACACTGTTTTTTCTCAGTGGAAACAGAACTTGTTTCACTTGCATACACAAAATTGTAAAAACATACCAGTGTCCCAGATTGGGTTAATGTAGTTGAAAAGCATGAATCCTATGTACTCAATTTTGATATGAGGACAATTAATGACAATTATGGTTATGGGGGGGGAAACAGAAAGAGGGAAGGAGGGAGGTGGGTGGGGCCTTGGTGTGTGTCACACTTTATGGGGGCAAGACATGATTGCAAGAGGGACTTTACCTAACAATTGCAATCAGTGTAACCTGGCTTATTGTACCCTCAATGAATCCCCAACAATAAAAAAAAAAAAAAAGAAAGAAAAGATTACTTTCAATGGTAAATCATTTTCACCAAGTCAGTCTCTCCACGTAGCAACCAATGTCTTCGTTTCTCTGTGCCTAACATCATCGGTCCTCTCATCCCAGGGCTGCACCACCCTCGCAGTTCTCCAGACACAGACCCTGGCTCCCTGGGACTGACCACGCATGGCTTGTCATTCTGCCTTCTGGACGCCTCAGGACTGTGTCTCAGCTGCCACTCCTGCTGTCACTATCTAAGGCCCCTGCAATGTCACAGTGACCTGGGTGTCTTTTTTTTTTTTCACTTTTGTCCTCCCCAATGTCTCTCTCTTGTTTTTTTTTCCAATTCACTTATTTATTTACTTATTGGAGTTTGCAGCTTTTATAAAAACAGAATAAACAAACAAACCAAAAAAACCCCTAGCGTTATAAGTCCTTTATAGTTATCCTTTTATTTCTTTTCTGCTTAACTGTCCAAAGTCCATTTCTCTTGCTCAGAATTAAGAATATTTTCTTTCCTTTTTCTTTATTAAATCATAACTGTGTACATTAATGCATTTATGGAGTACAATGTGCTGGATTTATATACAATTTGAACGCTTACATCAAACTGGTTAACATAGCCTTCACCTCACTTACTTGTGTAATTTATACTCTACTCTTAATGGATTTGACATGTACCCCTGTGTTATGCACAGTTACCCTCCCTCCAGCCAGCCTCCCCCCACCCCTCCCTTCACCCTCTCCTGCCCTCCTTCATTCTGGGCTATAGAAACTCACACATCACCTTCTTCACCTGAATATTCCAATTGTCTGGTCTGTTTGGGGTGCTGCTGTGTGTTTCCCGAGCACGTCAGCTTTTCTCTGTCCGAGCACTTAACCTCATTTACCAACAGCCCCTGCTGGTCCCAGGCTTCTTGATGTCTGGCAATGGGTGTCAGAAGTGAGGTGTGACAGGTGTCAGTTGGGTTTGCATCTCTGTATCTCTAGGAAACGTCTCCCAGGGCTCCGGAGCACAAACTGATCAGTGTTTGATGAGGGATGGCAGGAAGGAAGATGTCGCTGATTTCCACCTCTGCTTCCACAGGACTCGCCAAGGATGAAGCTCCTGGTCTTTGCCTTGCTCTTGGCTCTCGTGGTCTCCATGGCTGTAAGTATGTCAGGAAGTGAACAATGTCTTCTCAGTAACTGTCTCAAGAGTCTCTTTTGTTCCCTGTCTTCTGGCTTACATTAGCATTTAGCTGGTTTCTGGTGTTTTAAGTTTTAATGTTTGCATGTGGCCATTTTCCTTCTGTTAACCTATGTACGCTCTCTAAGGACTTAGAATAAATATCCATTGTGCACATGAAATTGATTTAGCATGAAAACAAAAAATAAAGAAGAAATTTAGAGAACCTCTGTTAATAGGTGGGGCTGAGAACAAAAAAAAAAAATCTTCAAACAAATCTCGAGGTGCCCTGCACACCCAGCTTTCCAGCTCCAGCGTCATTTCCGTCTGGGAGTCTCTGCTGAGCGCGCGGCCAACCTGCTGCTCTTCCTTCCTCTGCCTCTTATCGCAGCCTTTTTGGTAAAAAAGTAGAAATGAAAAATACAAATAAGAACAGAAAAAAGCATAGTGCTGGTATCTATCGGCATATCAAATACTGGAATATTAGTAGTTTTGAGCTAGTTAATGGGTGTTCATATAAAATAACTCAAAGTTTCATTTTTCAATTTTCAGTCTTTTATTCATGGTGAAAGATTTTTCCCTCCTTTAACTAACAAAAGAAAAATAAATCAAAATAAAGTGATATTTTAATACCTCGTTCATTGTGGAAAAGGACAACTCCTCTCATTTTAAAGATATTATTAACCAGAATTATCTAGTTTAGTATATCATCAACTTAATATTTTGCTTCTGTTCATTTTTTATTAAGTCATAAATACATAGCTCATGCATACATTAATGCATTTGTGGGGTACAATATGCTGATTTTACATACAATTTGGAATGCTTACATCAATCTAGTTAATATAGCCTTCACCTCATTTACTTAGTTATTGTGCTGAGACATTTATACTCTATACTTAATAGATTTGACATGTACCCTTTCAATATGCACCATAGGTGTGTCTCACCATTTACCCTCCCTCCATCAAACCTCCCTTCCCCCTTCCCTTCCCTCCTTTATCTTGGGCTATAGTTGTGATTTATCTTTCATATGAAAGTGTGAGTAATTATAAATTGGTTTCATAACAGTAATGAGTACTTTGGATAATTTTTCTTCCCTTCTTGAGATGTTTTACTAAGTAGAATATGTTCCAGCTCCATCCATGTCAACATAAAAGAGGTAAAGTCTCCATCTTTTTAAGACTACATAATATTCCATGGTATACATAATTTATACACAATTTATTAATCCATTCATGGATCGATGGGAACTTGGGCATCTTCTATGACTTGGCAATTGTGAATTGACCTGGCTGCAATGAACAACCTGGTACAACTATCTTTGTTGTAAAGTGATTTTTGGTCGTTTGGACATACACCTAATAGAGGAATTGCAGGATAGAAGGGCAAGTCTACTTTTAGAACCCTGAGTGTTCTCCAAGCTTCTTTCCAAATGGAATGTATTAGGTTGCATTCCCACCAGCAGTGCAGAAGTGTTCCCTTTTCTCCACATCCACGCCAACATCTGTAGTTTTAGGATTTTGTTTTGTGGGCTATTCTTATTGGGGTTAGATGATATCTCAAAGTGGTTTTCATTTGCATTTCTCTGATGATTAAAGATGATGAGCATTTTTTCATGTGTCTGTAGGCTATGCACCTATCTTCTTCAGAGAAGCTTCTGTTCAAGTCTCTTGCCCACAATGAAATGGGATCACTGGTTCTTTTCTTATTAATAAGTTTGAGTTCTCTGTGGATTCTGGTTATCAAACCTTTGTCAGAAACATAACCTGCAATATCCTCTCCCATTCTGAGGGCTGTCTGCTTGCTTTACTTACAGTGTTCTTGGCTGTGCAGAAGCTTTTTAGATTAATCAGATCCTAGTAATGCATTTTGGGAGTTACTTCAATTGCCCAGGGGGTCCTCCTCATAAGGTATTCTCCCAGGCCAATTTCTTCAAGTGTTTTTCCTGCACTCTCTCCAAGAATCTTTATAATTTCAAGTCTTAAGTTTAAATCTTTTATCCAGTGAGGGTGGTGAAAGTTGTTAATGGTGAAAGTTGTAGGTCCAGTTTCAGTCTTCTACCAATTCTTCTGCCAATGCACCCAGCATCATTTGTTAAATAGGAAATCTTTCCCCCAATTTGTATTTTTGATAGGCTTATCAAAGATCAAATGATGATAAGTGTCTGGGTTCATCTCTTGGTTCTCAATTCTTTCCCATAAATCTACCTCTCTATTTTTGTGCCGGTACCATGCTATTTTTATCACTGTAGATTTATAGCATAGTCTAAAGTCTGGAAGTGTGATTCCTCCTGATTTGTTTTTATTTCTGAGTAATGTCATGGCTATTCAAGGTTTTATTTGATTCCATACAAAATGAAGTACTATTTTTTCCAGATCTTTAAAGTATGACAGTGGTCCTTTAATAGGGATTGCATTAAATTTGTATATTGCTTTGGGTAGTATAGACATTTTAACAATGTTGATTCTTCCCAGCCATGAGTGTGCTATGTTTTTCCATGTGTTAACATCTTCAGCTATTTCTTTTCTCAGAGTTTCATAGTTCCCTTTATAGAGATCTTTCAAGCCCTTTGTTAGATAAATTCCCATATATTTCACCTTCTTTGGCACTACTGTAAAAGGAATGCAGTCCTTCACTGTTTTTTCAGCATAACTATTATTGGTATATATATATATAAATGCTACTGGTTTGTGAGTATTGATTTTGTAACTTGAGATGCTGCTGTATTCCTTGATCACTTCTAAGAGTTTTGCAGTTGAGTCCCTGGGGACTTCTGTTCATTTTAATCATAATCATGACTACTTAGTACATTTTTATATTCAATATGAAATTATAAACTTAAGATACTAACTACTCTCTCTTTTTGTTCTTCTTCAAGAGGGCTGATTCTGGTTCATCTGAAGAGGTGAGACATTCTCTTCAGGTGACACATTTTCATTTTGTGGAAAACTTTATACTCAGACATGAATTGAATTTGTAATTTTTTCTTTTTCTTTCACAGGGGAGAAGATGGTACCCTGTAAGTATTCTGAAAATGTTGTGTAGTTAAGGCAAATTTTCTTCTCTGAGAATATATGTTCCCAGAGACAGCAGCAATGTCTGAAGTGCTCACTTATTTCACTTATGTATAATAAACTAGCAAAAGTCTCAAACTTCTGTACCCTAATAGCATTTAGATGGAAACTGTAGTGCCACTCTCAAAAAGCCACTTATCCCTGAGAACTCAAGTGTCTTTGGCCAGTAATTACACTGACCTAAATACTAGCTGAAATTCTAATTCTATTAAATATAATATGAACTTAATGGAGCAGAGAGGCTGCCAAGGACACATATAAGGTTGTAAGTTACCCCCTTCTGACTTTTGAGTTTGATCAAGTCATTACACTAAAAGAACCAGCCAGATGAGATACCAAATTTTATCTAACATTTTTGTTAATGTCTCTGTCCTCACTGTTTTATATTATTTCTATGCGTCATATCGATTTGATAGGATCCCAGAAATTCTCCTTACTAATATAGTAATGACCTGTATAAAAAGGACAACAAATGAGGATGCAGATATAGGGTTGGTATATATTATGGTTAACAGAAGGGAGTCTTAAAAATATCGGTGTCTTAAGACACAGTAAACACATTATAAAAGAGAAGCTTCACCTAAGTTGGGACTTGTGAATTTATCCTCATCTTGGTACACAACATGAGCACAGTACAGCTTGAAGGGAATGTCGTGAAGAACATTTAAGCCCCAGTGGAAGTGGCTGCCTCTAATCATTGGTTCCATGTGTATAATAAGCCACAAAATTGTCAACAAAGAGTAAAAAGATAAATATCAGTCTTACCTTCTTTAAAATATTTTTTCCTTATTTAAAAGAGAAAGCCTAATTTCAAGACTGGAAAGCTGTCAAGCAGATGAACAAAGAAGGTCCTGGTGACTCCCACAGCCTCAGCTCTTAGTGACAATTTCTGTGGCACACGTGCACAGCGCATTCTCATTTCTCTTTAATTTTCTTTTTCCTTTTGCATCTGCAGGGAGGCTATGGCTATAACTATGGCTATCCACCACCACCTCCTCCTCCTCCTCCTCCTCCTCCTCCTCCTGCACAACCTCCTCTTTTTCCATGGGGAAATCTATTCGGACTTCGTTATTACTAGGGCACTCCATAGTAAAATGCTGTTCGGATACCCCAGAACCTGATCAGAGAGGTAAGCTTGGTCTAGTGACATTTTTACTCTCCAAAAGTATCAGTGCTGACTGTTAAATGAACAAAAACAAAACAAAAGCCATTAAGCCCACAGCAGCCCAGGTTCAAACAATGTAGCCTGGGATAGCTCCGTGAAGTGTGTTTATTTATTTGTCAGTGATTCTGAGAGAAAGCTCTGCCCCGGATGGGTGAAGAGGCTGGGGAGAGAATCCCTGCATTTGTATACTGGCCCTGAAAACTACTATTTTCATGAAATCAAACCATTCCTAATTCTCTCCAAACCTCAATGTCCTCATCATCAAAACCGACATTATAAGAATACTTAGCCAATTCAAAGAATTGATGAGGCTGTTACAAAACATGTCACATAAAAGCCTCTGAGCAGACAGGTGCGTGCTGGTGACCGCAGGCTGCCACTGCGCGGTGAAGCTGTTCTGAAGGTTGGTTAAATCTTCCTCGCTAGACTGGAATCTCTGAAATAGCTGCACAAGCAGCACACGGGGCCTTGGGAGACAGGTAGAGGCATGAGCTACATTCAGACCAGGACACTCAGAACTCGATGGCCATTTCATGATATCCTTAGAATGTTCATGACACGATTGAGAAGTTTTGCCCTGTATCATTCTAATCAATAATTATGATAGGGACCACTAATATGACACCAAGGAGGAGATATGGAAATGTGATCAATTTCCTTTTTAGGAAATCACTTCCACCTATCTACACACAACAGGAAATGTTACAAAATCTATGAGATAATAAATATTTTACTATGAAATAAAGTAACCCTTTTAAAGATGACTGAGAAATTTAAAATTTTAGCAGTTCCAAAATTTCATTCTTTTTAACTGTATATGGAGATATTTTATCAATCCTGGTGCCATTGATGACAATGGAAAGAGTCTGATCTTTACTTTCCAAGCATTAGGTAAGAGCTGATGACATTTAATTATGGAAACATAATTATTATTTTGGAAAGACAAATACGAATTATATTATAGACTATATTTAATTGGAATACCGAATTAGATTAGTGATATGAAAGCTTTTATTTTTTTTAATCTTTACATCACTTTTTATTTTTTTATTTTTTTATTGTTAAATCATAGCTATGTACATTTGTGCAATCAAGGGGTACAATGTGCTGGTTTCATATACAATCTGAAATATTCTCATCAAACTGTTCAACGTAGCCTTCATGGCATTTCTTATTATATGTAGACATTTGTATTCTGCATTTAGTAGGTTTTGCCTGTACCCATTCTAAGATGCACCATAGGTGTGAACCCACGCGTTACCCTCTCTTTACTCTAACCTCCCCCCTCCCTTCCCATCCCTTGGCCCTTTCCCCATATTCTTGAGCTATAGTTGGGTTATAGCCTTCATATGACAGCTATAAATTAGCTTCATAGTAGGGCTGAGAACATTGGATACTTTTTCTTCCATTCTTGATATACTTTGCTAAGAAGAATATGTTCCAGCTCCATCCATGTAAACATGAAAGAGGTAAAGTCTCCATCTTTCTTTAAGGCTGCATAATATTCCATGGTATACATGTACCACAATTTGCTAGTCCATTCGTAGGTCGATGGGCACTTGAGCTTCTTCCATGACTTAGCAATTATGAATTGGGCTGCAATAAACATTCTGGTACAGATGTCTTTCTTATATTGTGATTTTTGTTCTTCTGGGTATATACCTAGTAAAGGAATTATAGGATCGAATGGCAGGTCTGTTTTTAGACCTCTAAGTATTCTCCAAACATCCTTCCAAGAGGAATGTATTAGTGTGTGTTCCCACCAGCAGTGTAGAAGTGTGCCCTTTTCTCCACATCTAAGCCAACATCTCTGGTTTTGGGATTTTGTTATGTGGGCTACTCTTACTGGGGTTAGGTGGTAACTCAAAGCAGTTTTGATTTGCATTTCTGTGATGATTAAGGATGATGAGCTTTTTTTCATGTGTCTGTAGATCGTGCATTTGTCTTCTTTAGAGAAGTTTCTCTTCAAGTCCTTTGCCCACCCTGAGATGGGATCACTTCTTCTTTTCTTGCTAGTATGTTTGAGTGCTCTGTGGATTCTGGTTATTAAACCTTTATCGGAGGTATAACCTGCAAGTATTTTCTCCCATTCTGAGGGCTGTCTGCTTGCTTTACGTACTATGTTCTTGGCTGTGCAAAAGCTTTTTAGTTTGATCAGGTCCCAGTAATGTATTTTTGATACTGCTTCAATTGCCTGGGGAGTCCTCCTCATAAAATATTTACCCAGGCAAATTCCTTCAAGAGTTTTCCCTGCACTTTCTTCAAGTATTTTTATAGTTTCATGTCTTAAGTTTAAGTCTTTTATCCAGTGAGAGTCTATCTTAGTTAATGGTGAAAGGTGTGGGTCCAGTTTCAGTCTTTTACAGATTACCAGCCAGTTCACCCAGCACCGTTTGTTAAATAGGGAATCTTTTCCCCATTGAATGTTTTTAATTGGCTTGTCAAAGATCAAATAATGGTAAGTAGCTGGATTCATCTCTTGGTTCTCTATTCTGTTCCAGACATCTAATTCTCTGTTTTTGTGCCAATACCATGCTGTCTGTATCATTATCGATTTATAGTATAGTCTCAGGTCTGGTAGCGTGATTCCTCCTGCTTTGTTTTTATTTCTGAGTAATGTTTTGGCTATTCAAGGTTTTTTTCTGATTCCATATAAAAGTATTATTTTTTCAAGATCTTTAAAATATGACAATGGAGGTTTGATAGGAATTGCATTAAAATTATATACTGCTTTGGGTAGTATAGACATTTTAACAATGTTGATTCTTCCCAGCCATGAGCATGGTATGTTTTTTCATTTGTTAATATCTTCAGTGATTTCTTATCTTAAAGTTTCATACTTCTCTTTATAGAGATCTTTCATGTCCTTTGTTAGATAAACTCCCAAATATTTCATCTTCTTTGGCACTACTGTGAAAGGAATAGTCCTTGACTGTTTTTTCAGCTTGGTTATTGTTGGTATATATAAAGGCTACAGACTTATGGGTGTTGATTTTGTAGCCTGAGACATTGCTGTATTCCTTGATCACTTCTAAAAGTTTTGTAGTAGAATCCCTAGTCTTTTCCAGATATATGATCATGTCATCTGTGAAGAGTGAAAGTTTGATCTCTTCTGACCCTACGTGGATACCCTTGATTGCCATTTCTTCCCTAATTGCAA
The DNA here is from genome assembly GCF_027406575.1 of Nycticebus coucang. Classification (NCBI taxonomy): domain Eukaryota; kingdom Metazoa; phylum Chordata; class Mammalia; order Primates; family Lorisidae; genus Nycticebus; species Nycticebus coucang. Next base: position 1,498,629 of record NC_069780.1, read on the forward strand.
TGGCTAAAACTTCCATTACAATTTTAAAGAGCAATGGAGACAATGGGCAACCTTGCCTGGTTCCTGATCTAAGTGGAAATGATTTCAATTTAACTCCATTCAATACGATATCGGCTGTGGGTTTGCTGTAGATGGCCTCTATTAGTTTAAGAAATGTCCCTTCTATACCAATTTTCTTAAGTGTTCTGATCATGAAGGGATACTAGATATTATCAAAAGCTTTTTCTGCATCAATTGAGAGAATCATATGGTCTTTATTTTTTAGTTTGTTTATGTGCTGAATTACATTTATAGATTTACGTAAATTGAACCAGCCTTGAGACCCTGGGATAAATTCCACTTAGTCATGGTGTATAATTTTTTTGATGTTGTTGGATTCTGTTTGTTAGGATCTTACTGAGTATTTTTCCATCAATATTCATTAGTGATATTGGTCTATAATTTTCTTCACTTGTTGGGTCTTTCCCTGGTTTAGGGATCAAGGTGAGGTTTGCTTCGTAGAATGTGTTGAGTAGTATTCCTTCTTTATCTATATTTTGGAAGAGGTTTAGTAATATAGGTACTAGTTCTTCTTTAAAGGTTTGGTAGAATTCTGACGTAAAGCCATCTGGTCCTGGGCTTTTCTTATTAGGGAGATTTTGTATAGTTCATCCTATTTCAGAACTTGATATAGGCCTGTTCAACATTTCCACTTCATTCTGGCTAAGTCTTGGTAGGTAGAGTACTTCCGAGTATTGGTCGATTTCTTCAGATTTTCATATTTCTGAGAGTAGAGTTTCTTGTAATATTCATTAAGGATTTTTTGAATTTCTGAGGGGTCTGTTGTTATTTCATCTTTACCATTTCTGATTGATGAAATGAGAAAATTTACTCTTTTTTTCCTGGTTAGTTTGGCCAAAGGTTTATCTATTTTATTGACCTTTTCAAAAAACCAACTTTTGTATTTATTGATCTGTTGTATAATTCTTTTGTTTCAATTTCATTTAATTCTGCTCTGATTTTGGTTATTTCTTTTCTTCTGCTGGGTTTGGGTTTGGAATGTTCTTCCTTCTCCAGTTGCTTGAGATGTCCCATTAAGTTATAACTTCCTCTCTTTCCATTTTCTTGAGGAAGGCTTGCAGTGCTATAAATTTCCCTCTTAGGACTACCTTTGCAGTATGCCAGAGGTTCTGATAATTCATGCCTTCATTGTTGTTTTGTTCCAAAAATTTGGTGATTTCCTTTTTAATCTCATCTATAACCCATCTATCCTTCAGCATAAGGTTATTTAGCTTCCATGTTTTTGTATGAGTATGCAGATTCCTATTCTTATTGATTTCAACTTTTATTCCATGATGGTCTGAGATGATGCAAGGAATAATTTCCATTTTTTTTAATTTGCTGAGGATAGATTTGTGGCCTAGGATGTGGTCGATTTTGGAGTATGTACCATGGGCTGATAAGAAGAATGTGTATCCAGTTTTGTTGGGATAAAATGTTCTGTAGATGTCTGTTATGTCCAGATGTTGAATGTTTAAATTTAAATCTAATATTTCTTTGCTTAGATTCTTTTTGGAGGATCTATTCAGCACTGCTAAAGGGGTGTTAATCTCCAACTACTACGAAAGTGGAGGAAATCGAGTTGCTCATGTCTGTTAGAGTTCCTCTTATAAACTGAGGTGCAATTTGGTTGGGTGAATAAATATTAATAATTGAAACCTCATCATATTGAGTATTACCTTTAACAAATATGAAGTGTCCATCCTTATCCTTCCTTATTTTGGTTGGCTTAAAGCCTATTGCATCTGCGAATAGGATTGCAACGCCTGCTTTTTTCTGTTTTCCATTTGCCTGGGGTATAGATGACCATCCCTTCACCTTGAGTCTATATTTTTCTTTTAATGTAAGATGAGATTCTTGTATGCAGCAGATATCTGGCTTGAGTTTTTATATCCAGTCCGCCAACCTGTACCTCTTTAGAGGATAGTTCAAACCATTCACATTAATTGAGAATATTGGTAAGACTTTCGAGAGTCTGGTGGACATTTTTAATCCTTTTCAGACCGTGGAAGTTGGAATTTCATCAAAATTCCCTGGGTGGGTTTACTTTTCTGGTGGAGGATTATTCTGGTCTTTATGGAGGATAGGTCTGAGAATATCCTGGAGAGCTGGTTTTGTTGTGGCAAATTTCTTCAACATGTGAATGTAATTGAAGTATTTAATTTCTCCATCATAAATGAAACTTGGTTTAGCTGGGTACAGGATCCTGGGTTGAAAGTTATTTTGTTTTAGGAGATTAAAAATCAATGACCATCATGTTCTAGCTTGAAAGGTTTCAGCAGAGAGATCTGAAGTCATTCTAATATTCTTCCCCTTGTAGGTAATGGTTTTCTTTTGTCTGGCTGCTTTCAGAATTTTCTCCTTCATATTAACTTTAGTGAAATTGATTATGATGTGTCTGGGGGGTGTCTTATTTGGGTTAAGTTGTGCTGCAGTTCTGAAACTGTCTGCTATCTGAATTTCAGAATCTCTTGGCATGTCTGGAAAGTTCTCTTTCATAATCTCATGGAGAAGAGACTCTGTGCCTTGTGAAGCCACTTCATCGCTTTCAGGGATCCCTATAATACGAATATTAGTTTTCTTCAAATTATCCCAGAGCTCTCTGAAAGAGTGATCTGTTTTTGCCCTCCATTTCTCTTCCTCTCTGAGAGTTTGGGAGCATTCAAAAGCTTTGTCTTCAATGTCAGAAATCCTTTCTTCTGCTTGCTCCATTCTGTTACTGAGGGATTCTACTGTGTTTCTTAGATCTTTGAGCACTGCAACTTCTTGTCTCAATGTGTCAAAATCTTTGGTCATTTGGTCTTTGAATTCATTGAATTCTTGAGACTTCTTTTGGGTTACTGCTTAGAATTCCAATTCTATCTTATTTGCTATCGAGATTCTGAATTTGATTTCTGACATCTCAGCTATTTGTTTGTGCATGGGATCTTGTGCTGTGTCTGCCCCATTGTTCCTTGGGGGAGTTGGTCTACTCTGATTATTTATATTGCCAGAACTTTTACCTTGATTTTGCCTTATGATTATTTTTCAACATTGCCTCTGGCCATCCTCAGAGTTGGGGAGGTATCTCTCCAAGATTAGAGCCCAGCAGGATCCCTCTATTGTTGCTGGATCTTTGTAGGGAGTGACTCTGTGTAGTTCCTCTAGAGCTGCACCAGCCATGGAGTTCTGGTTGTGGGAGCAGCTCCTAAGTGTGACACACCTGGATCCAGCAACAGGGCGGGGGGTAGTGCACACAGTTCTGGGACTGCCTGCCACCCAGTGACTTTGGCACAGAGGGCCCAAGGCTCCAGCAGTCTCTGGTCAGGAGAAGGGCTCTGCCAGAGGCACAGAGGGCTCCGGAGAACATATGATTACCAGAGTCCCTGGCCAGACTAGCGGGCAAGTGTGAATGCGGGGAAGGTATGGGAGCGAGGACACGGGGTTGTGTGGCTCCAGAGTTCCTGGTCAGGGTGTGGGGAGACCCGGAGGGCAGGGTAGCATGTCCTGGCACAGCTCTTACTGGGGTACGGGCGGGCGTAGCACTTCCAGAGGTCTGGGAGGTTGCCAATCCCAGGTCCTGGGGTAGCACTTCCAGAGCTGAAAGCTTTTAAAAATTGAATTTAAGTTTCAAATCCTAGTTCATCATTCATTCAGGTACCCATTTAACAAGTATTTAATTGTCCACTCTGGGTCAAATCCTATTCCGGGCACTGCATTATATTAAGTACAATCATCTATAAATAGCTACTCTCAACCAGCCCATATGTAACTGTGCTCACAGGATTATACATTTCAGGGTAATACGTGAGTTTCTTTTTCTTACAGGTGTGACTGGCAAATCCAATTTCTGCATGTATATTCTCCTCACTCTTAACACATCATGTTGCCATTATATTTTGGCAGAATTACCAAGAAGGCAATGTGGAATGAACGATGATCACTTCTTGTATCTCTGTGTTTCGTAATGTTTGCCTTACGAGTTGATCATTGACTAGACAGGTGCAATTTGAAACTGCTAATCTCTTTTCAACACTGTGTCTGGCTAATGTATATCCATTCTTTTTCTAAATGCAATAAATCTGAAGCACACCCTATATGTATGTTCTTTGTTTATACTTTTCACCTTCCTGGGTCATTACCAAAGTTTAAGATATACAAAAATCAAGAAATGTAACACCTCCCAGGTAAAGAACTCATACAAGGCAGACTTTACCCTACAGATGCAAACAATGTAACCTAATCTCATGTTTATCTGGAAAAGAAAATGTAAAATCTGTGCAGCTGGGAACAAATGAAGTCCTCCCAGCAACACCAATAAGTTGAGCAGGTTGAAACCTGTATGGGTCAATCAGAAAGGACGCTGTCAACTGTGCTTCTTAGAAGTGAAATAAAGGACCATAACATAGTCCATCTCAAAACTGCCGCAGTGACCCATGTGTACAGACTAAACTCGCACAACCATTGTTTTACTTGCTTCTTTTTCCCAGTGTGAACAACAAAAAAATAGAACTTCTTGAAATAAAATAAAAAAATCATTTAGAGAAATAGGAAACATGGTGTAAAGTCTTAAGCATAGACTAGACCAAGCCTGCAGGGCATGGTGGCTCACACCGACTCTCAGCACTTCAGGAGGGTGAAGGGGAAGAATTGCTTGAGGACAAGAGTTGAAGACCAGCCTGATCCAAATAGTGAGATCATGTCTCTAAAAAAATTTTTTTTAAATAGTCACAAAAAAATAAAAAATAAAATAGTCAGGCATGGTGACACTGTAGTCCCAGCTATTCAGAAGAAAGAAAAGAGGATTTCTTAAGCCCCAAAGTTTGAGGCTGCCATGAACTGTGCTTGCCCCACTGCACTTCAGGTTGGCAACACAGGGAGACCCTGTCTGTTAAAAAAAAAAAACTGAAGAAGAATAGACTGGAAATAATTTCGGCATTTAAAGAGAGCTCTTTCGAGTTAAGCCAATCAGTCAAAAATAAAAAACAAATGATCAAGAGGAACAAAGTCTATAAATATATGGGGTTATGTAAAATGGCCCAATACAAGAATTACAGGCATCCCTGAGAGTGAAGAAGAAAAAGCATGAGACCTATTCCCAGGTCTCAAAATAATTCAAATAATTGAATTATTCCTTCAATTATTTGAAGGAATAATTGAGGAAATCTCCCCTGGTCTTGCTCAGACTAAGACATCCAGATACGAGAAGCTCAGTGAACTCCTGGGAGAGTTATTGCAAGGCCTCGCCAAGACATTTATTTAATCATAAGATTGGCCACAGTTAACACAGAGGAGGAAGGCCCAGGAGCGGTAGGGTGAAAAAAGCAAGTAACTTAAACAGGAAAACCCATCAGAATAACTTCAGATTTCTCAACAGAAAACTTATCAAACAGAAAGGAAGGAAGTCCTATCTGTAGCCTCCTTAGAAAGATAAACTGCCAGCCAAGAATTGTGTACCCACAAAGCTGAATTTCTAAGTGAAGGTGTGTACACACACAGAGGGTGCCAATGTATGTGCATTTTCAGAAAGGGAAAAACTGAACTGAAATTATAACAGTCCATGGGCACGCATAACAAAACAAGAACATAGGCCAGTGTGACTCCCGCAGTCACCACTGGCGTCCAGCCGCTTCTGACTGCAGGACCACTGCGGTCAGCGTGGTCTCCCGGGCTCTCCCGCGAGTTGGTCCCATGGCCCAGAGTCTCAAGCTCACCTAGGGGGGCAGCTGCAGGGCTGGGTTCTGCTGAGGCTCCCACCTCACTGTCACTGTGGGAACACAGCATTCTCGGAATAAAACACTTCCAAACGGTCTGTACACCTCAGAAGACAAGGTGCTTCTGCTACTTTCTCTTGACTGTCCTGCCCATCCTGTGGTGACGCTGATGCTCAATTGTTACCGCCTATTTCAGTGGATTGGAGGTTTCTGGGGTTGTGGTTGACCAGCCCTTCCCCAAAGAGCTGGGACTGGTGACTGCAGCTTTTCCTCTACAGCTTTGCAAAGGACCCCTACGGTACTACAGCCTGAGAGTCTGGAGCCCTACTTGGTGTGGAGGGGCTAGGTGGCTGCTGTCTTGTAGTCAGCCCATCTCTGTCCAGTCCTAGTGTATCAGTGACTCTGGGTTGAAATCTCAGCTTTGGAGAAATACAAGCAACTAAGACATCCCGCTCCCCACAGGCAACACCTGGAAGAGGAAAATCAAACCTTCCCACTACCATGAAACCAGGGTACCACCTTGGAGGGTCCTCAGTTGATTTGTTCAGTTCAAGAGTTCCAAACCAATTCTCCCAATTAGCATCTGCTCACTAGCTGGAGAGTTCAAAAGATCCGTAGCAACTAGATAGCAGGAGTCTATTGGTAGCTCAAATGTGGCTTGCTCTGATGCTCCGTGGACTCAGAAAGGCCAGTCCAGTAGAAGGTTAGGACCAAGGGGGCTGATGTGATTAACATCTTTTATCAGGCAAGTACTTTTTAAATTTTCCAATATAATACAATTCTTTAATATTTTATCATCCTTGACAGAAAATTTCAGAAGAAATACATTATTTATCATACATTTTTCAATTAGGAAAAATACATCAGTCTTACAAATTCTGCAGTGTTTCAACATTCCTCACAATATATTTTAATTTTGATGAGTGTGATTTGGGTACAGTTCATATTTCACTACATTGGCTGTGACCCCCCCTTGAATACACATGTAGCTATGGAACTAAAGCAAATAAAACCACATTCATTTTTCTGAATAAAATGGTGGAGAGTATTTAACAATCTTCTCTAATTCTATTTTTCATAATAAACACACACTAATACATGTCTTAAAGTTTTTGTTTGGTTGTTTATCACTTTTTCCTTTATTGATTTTTTTCTTATTGTTCCTTAATCTTTATCCCTAATGCATTTTTGAGTCCTTATAATTTTATCCTCCTAAGCAGCCTTCCTGCCTGCTGTTTTATCCATCCCCCAACCCCAGTATTTCTCCACCTGGATGCCATGGTTAGCGATCTAAAGTGCAATTCATCCCATGACACGTTGTTTCAAAGTCTCCCACACTGCTTTCAACCCCTTAATGAGACACAGACGTAGACTCTGTGAGCCCTCTTTGCCCTCAGCTTTCACCCCACATGCCCATCATGCTGACCCCTGGCATCCAGTGAGGCGTTCTTTCTCATCCGTCTGTCTGAGCTGGCTTCCATGTCCCCACCCCCCCTTCCCGACACTCTGCTCCCACTGGAGGACCTGGAGCAATGCGTGGGTTTACTCATGGTGTTCTATCTGGGTGGGCTGTGCAGTGGGGTGCTCTCACAGTGCTTTCACTTTTGAGTATATTCCCATTGAAGCATCTTGGTTACTCTGTCTTATGTAAGTTCCTTGAAATAAGAAAATGTGTCCTCTTTCATGTTTCTATGGATGGAGCCGGAACATAGTCTTCTTAGTAAAGTATCTCAAGAATGGAAGAAAAAGTATCCAATGTACTCAGCCCTACTATGAAACTAATTTATGGCTTTCATAAAACCATAGTTTTCAAAAAACTTTTCATATAACCCAGTTATAACCTAAGAACAGGGGGAAGGGGGAGAGGGAGGGGAGGGAGGGGGGAGGATGGGCGGAGGGAGGGTGGTTGGTGGGATTACACCTGCGGTGCATCTTACAAGGGTACATGTGAAACTTAGTAAATGTAGACTATAAATGTCTTAACACAATAACTAAGAAAATGCCAGGAAGGCTATGTTAACCAGTGTGATGAAAATGTGTCAAATAGTCTATAAAACCAGTGTATGGTGCCCCATGATCGCATTAATGTACACAGCTATGATTTAATAAAAAAAAAAATGCATCCTCATTCTCTTTGTACCACAAGAATGGCAGTGTTTTAGCACTTAGAATAGTCAGTATGTGCTCTGCAAGACAGGGATCCGCGTCTTCATCAGGACACAGAGAAAATCAAGTCTCTACTTGTCACCTGTATCCCTGCTCCAGTGGTTGCGTGTCTCCACAATTATAATAGAACTTGGAGGACTAATTCTTGTTAATGATATTATTAGTATTTAATACATTTGGGCCTGGACTAGGTTTGGATTTACCTGTAGGTTATTTATTAAACCATATTTATTTCACAGAATAGCTTCTTCTAATTAGCTTAATAAATCTCCTTAAGGCGATCAAATGTATTTTCACATACAGATACATATACGCTCCTACACACACATACACATGCACACATTTATTTGACCCAAAGTCAAAACTGAAAAAGATTACCTGATAAGGAAATGGGTGGCAAGCTAAAAGAGTGCTCTTCAGTGTAAAAGTCTCTCCAACAAGAGTCTGTTTCTTGGCCCAAGTCCAGGGGTGTGGGCACCCCTATCCCAGGACTTCCCCCGACCTCTCCTCTGCTTCTGATGAATTTAGAGAACATCGTCCCTCCGAGATTCCTGGAATCTACTTACTGGGAAAGTCACACGTGGGTAGTGGCAATTTTCCAAATGCCAACGTATGTTCTACTCTTAATTTAAAATTATGAGTTAAAAAATCATAATTTATCACCTCATTATGGTTTCAAAAGAAAGAGAGGGAAAGCATACTAGAAAAAAACTAAAATCCCACAATAACGACACTATCAGCTAAGGACATATTTGAATTGAGCAATTCTTATTTTTAAGACTTTGGAAACATCCTGTTAAAATTTCTCCTTCTAGTTTTCTGTCGTTAAATCAAAATGGCATGTTTAATATACATATTACCCAATAATCAGTATCAATTCTGTGTTACAAATAGTGGCACAATGTCAGTTGTGATTTTCATCTCAACTGTATTCTAAAATTAAGACAAATTTCTGCTTTTCTCATCCTGTAAAAGCTAATAATTCATTTGGAGAGGTAAGATTTTTTTTTTATTCACAAGAACTACTAACAATCTATTTTTCAAATATTTATTATTAAAAAGAAATATTATTATAGAAGATAATGTATTTTACATGCTATTAATTATTTAAATTGACTTTAATAAACCTAATGTAAGTAATTATTTCTAAACTTCACTTCTTTTAACTTTTCCAAAAAAATATTAGTCCTGGTTTCTCATAGCAATTTGTTACGGTGTATCAGTGGCCGAGGGCATCAGAAATGCCTTCTTACTTCCTAGCCTACATATGGAATAAATAATAATTATACTAAACAAAAGACACAAAATTTTGGCCATGAATAGTACCTTTAAAGCATTTAAATCCTCAAAGACATGGGCCTTTTAAGAAATAAATGCCGAAGAAGAGAAGGGCTAGTTTCACCTTTTTAATCATCAAGAAAATGCAAATTGAAACCAGCCTGAGACACACATGCTAGAAAGGCTCAAGTCAGTGATGGGGAAAAACTCAAATGCTTATAAGGATATAGAGCAATATCAGTGGTGAGAGTGTCAAGTGTTCTGGGGCCACAGAAAATGGTTTAATAGTTTACGAAAATATTACATGTCCATGGGCCATATGACTCAGAAACATCATTTCTATGTTTTATCCAAGAAAGAAAAAAGATATCTTCAAAAATCCTTGTACAAGCAACATTATAGCATCTTCAGTCAGGATGGTCCTGAACTAGTAACAGCCAGGGTATCCTTCAATAGGAGACAGAACCAATTGTGTATTGATAAATTGATTACAAAACAATAATCCCAATGATGCTAATAAATCTCACACACATTTGCTGTGTGATGCAAGATGAACACCACAGAGGACATGCCGCACTATTACACACTAATGGTGTCCTCAGAGAGGCAGAACTATTAATCAACTCCAGTGAGTCACTTCTGGAAGAGCGGGTGAACTGAGGAAGGGCCAGGAGAAACTGTCTGGGATCATGGGTATGTGACACATTTCTACCCTGATCACTGACCCACCTAAAATATATTTTCACTGCATGTAGTCAATTTTTTTAAGGTTATTGGTTAAGGAAAAAAAATTGTTATCAATACAACTGAAGTTTTGTTGACCCCATTCAAGTCCATTCCCACCTCACCTTCTCTGTGAAAGCCACTGTTCTGCAATTGGTGTGAGCACAGGCAGCACCCACTGCACAGCATGGGCACAGGGCTAGTGCTGCAGATGGCAGGTGTGCAGAGAATGGCAGGCGTGCACAGAATGCCAGGTGTGCAGAGAATGACAGGTGTGCAGTGGATGGCAGGCGTGCAGTGGATGGCAGGCGTGCAGTGGATGGCAGGTGTGCAGAGAATGACAGGTGTGCAGTGGATGGCAGGCGTGCAGTGGATGGCAGGCGTGCAGGGAATGGCAGGTGTGCAGAGAATGGCAGGCGTGCAGAGAATGACAGGTGTACAGGTTTGCAGAGAATGACAGGTGTGCAGTGGATGGCAAGTGTGCAGTGGATGGCAGGCATGCAGTGGATGGCAGGTGTGCAGTGGATGGCAGGCATGCAGTGGATGGCAGGTGTGCAGTGGATGGCAGGTGTGCAGAGAATGACAGGTGTGCAGTGGATGGCAGGTGTGCAGAGAATGACAGGTGTGCAGGGGATGGCAGGCGTGCAGTGGATGGCAGGTGTGCAGAGTATGACAGGTGTGCAGTGGATGGCAGGCATGCAGTGGATGGCAGGTGTGCAGAGAATGACAGGTGTGCAGGGGATGGCAGGTGTGCAGTGGATGGCAGGCATGCAGTGGATGGCAGGTGTGCAGAGAATGACAGGTGTGCAGTGGATGGCAGGCATGCAGTGGATGGCAGGTGTGCAGAGAATGACAGGTGTGCAGTGGATGGCAGGTGTGCAGTGGATGGCAGGTGTGCAGAGAATGACAGGTGTGCAGGGGATGGCAGGTGTGCAGTGGATGGCAGATGTGCAGTGGATGGCAGGTGTGCAGAGAATGACAGGTGTGCAGTTGATGGCAGGTGTGCAGTGGATGGCAGGCATGCAGTGGATGGCAGGTGTGCAGATGCAGTGGATGGCAGGTGTGCAGAGAATGACAGGTGTGCAGGGGATGGCAGGTGTGCAGTGGATGGCAGGCGTGCAGTGGATGGCAGGTGTGCAGAGAATGACAGGTGTGCAGTGGATGGCAGGTGTGCAGTGGATGGCAGGCATGCAGTGGATGGCAGGTGTGCAGAGAATGACAGGTGTGCAGGGGATGGCAGGTGTGCAGTGGATGGCAGGTGTGCAGTGCATGGCAGGTGTGCAGAGAATGACAGGTGTGCAGTGGATGGCAGGTGTGCAGTGGATGGCAGGCATGCAGTGGATGGCAGGTGTGCAGAGAATGACAGGTGTGCAGGGGATGTCAGGTGTGCAGTGGATGGCAGGCATGCAGTGGATGGCAGGTGTGCAGAGAATGACAGGTGTGCAGTGGATGGCAGGTGTGCAGTGGATGGCAGGCATGCAGTGGATGGCAGATGTGCAGAGAATGACAGGTGTGCAGTGGATGGCAGGTTTGCAGTGGATGGTAGGTGTGCAGAGAATGACAGGTGTGCAGTGGATGGCAGGCATGCAGTGGATGGCAGGTGTGCAGAGAATGACAGGTGTGCAGTGGATGGCAGGTGTGCAGTGGATGGCAGGTGTGCAGAGAATGACATGTTTGCAGTGGATGGCAGGCATGCAGTGGATGGCAGGTGTGCAGAGAATGACAGGTGTGCAGTGGATGGCAGGTGTGCAGTGGATGGCAGGCATGCAGTGGATGGCAGGTGTGCAGAGAATGACAGGTGTGCAGTGGATGGCAGGTGTGCAGTGGATGGCAGGCATGCAGTGGATGGCAGGTGTGCAGAGAATGACAGGTGTGCAGTGGATGGCAGGTGTGCAGTGGATGGCAGGTTTGCAGAGAATGACAGGTGTGCAGGGGATGGCAGGTGTACAAGCTGTAAAGTGGGATTTTTATTTTTGGTGTAATGAAGTAACATTTTGACTATTTTTTTTAATTAGATGTAAGTGCATGTTTTGAGTTTCAAAATAAGAACACATTCATAGACTTCTCAAAGTACACCAAAAAGGGTATTAAAAGTCTATACATTAAATCCTCTTTTTAGGACAAAATGTGTAAATACATTCATCAGGTCATACTCTAAAGTTCATTTTGTTTTTTTTCCTTACCAAAAGCCACTGCTTCTCAGATTCAGAAATTAAAGTTTCTGGGTTATTTCCAGTGCATTGATGTTAACTAACCAACTATTAACGTCATTGTCTCTGGAGTTTTGCCTTCTCCGGAGTGTCATGTGGTTGGAATCACACACCACATAGCCTGCCCACAATGGCTTCTCCCACTGCTAAGGTGCATCTGAAGGTCCTCCCACTCTTTTCATGTCTTGATTGCTCATTTCCTTTTTATTTCTTTTTATTTCTTTGTTTTTGGGGGGGTTTTTTTGTTTGTTTGTTTGTTTCATTTTTGTATATTCTCTTTTTTAATTTCAGATTAGTTTCCAATCCCACTAGCAGTGCAAAAGTGTTTCTCTCTCTCCACATCCACCCCAGCATCTGTGGATTCGGGACTTTGTGACTATACTTTCCGGGATCATTTCTATAGTTTATTTATTTATGTGGATTAATATGTTTTTCTTCATTTGTGAGGAAAAGTCTAAGTTATCTTTGAGCACTTCACCCAGGAGCTGTGCCATATACCCCTACATTGTGCCCATTAGGCGGGGTCTTACGAGCCCCCTTCTTCCTCCCTCTCCCCCTCCACTTGAATTTATTTGTGTTTTTCCTCTCCTGTGGGCTTGTACTTGTTCATCTACTATTTGGAAATTCGTATTGAATACATGGGAAGCTTGTTTTCCCGTTGTCAAGATACTTCACTAAGACATTCTAGAAAAGGCAAAACTACAGAGACATTAAAAGGATCTGTGGTTGCCAGGGGCTGGGGGCAGAGGGTTTTTAGGGGAGCAAAGCTACGATGCTACAATGGTGGGAACATGTCGTTATACCTGTGTTCAAACCCATAAGGCAGACAGTGTCGAGGTAAGCCCTAAGGCACCCGATGGACACAGGGCAGAATGAGGTGTCCCAGCAGGTGCACCAAGGTAACAAGGGCACTGCTCTGGGTACAGGATGCTGGTGTTGAGTTACTGACAAAAGGGGTCTGTGCCCAGGGGTTGCCAGGGATAACAGGACATCTCTGTACCTTCCTCCAGTTTTTCTGTGAACCTAAAACATTGAAAAATAGGCTATGTTAACCACTGTGATAAAAATGTGTCAAATGGTTTATGAAGCGAGTGTATGATGCCCCATGATCATATCAATGTATACAGTTATGATTTAATAAAAAAAAAAAAAGAAAAATAGTCTATCTTTTTTTTTAAAAGGACCTGAAAATATATATAATACATTTAAAAGATTGTTGAATATTGAATTTCTTGAATTATTTCTGACTCTCGTTAACCTATGTGGAAGTTATGCTTCCATTTTCCCAGGAATAGAGGTCCTTTTGTTTTTGCTTATGGCTCACTTCTCAATGCCCTCAACTTTGCAAAAACTCTCTCTTGCATCATTTTCCTTCAGGACTATGTGGTTCTTATATCCAAGGAGATTTCTGTATCTAAGAAACTGTCTTAATGAAGTACAGATGTGATCACCGTATGGTATTAAACACTGCAGTGTGACACCTGACAACAGGCACGTGCACACACTGGGGATTTTGGGGACTCCTGGGCTCCAGGGCTTTCTTTCTGCTCTCAGGTTGCTCATACCCTCTGAACGTACCCACTGCAGGCCTTTTCTTTCCAATGGTGGGAAGAGTTTCATTTCGTTCCCACTCTCACAGTAGCCGCACTGCTTGCGTGTGCCTGCACGGGCCCCTCTGGCCACAGAGCTTGGACATTCTCTATTCCCTACCCCTGACTGAGTCAGGTTTCGATCCCGTTGTGGAAGAAAATAACAAATCCTTGTCATTGTCATTCACATTCGAATTAAATCATGCAGAAATGAATTTTAATATATGTATAATCATTATAGCTTTCAACTTTGAATTAGAGAAAGGATTTCATCAAGAAGACAAGACATTGAGTTTTAAATTCAATGCTTAATCTGATATAAAATTTGAAATTTTTATAAGGCATATTTTAAAAATACAAAATTATAATTCTAAAAAAATTATATTTCCATGTCTTTAGTGTTCATGTTAGACTAGGAAAATCCTAAGTGCACACAAGAATACATTAAGGACTTTTACAAAATATAGATGCCAGAATCCCACTGAAACCAAGTGAATAAAAATCTCCACAGCACAGCAAGATCACACTTTTTAATAGAGCGCCAAATGAGTGTAAGTTGCATATAATTTGCATTAATTGGGTGACAAGTATTGCTGATTTTACTTGGTGCATGTATTTACTGGAGAATTAAATGTTCAGAACTTGTGCATGATGTATTTGAAGATAGTAGCTTGTCTACCGGATTATTTATATCTATTATTCCTAATTGTTTAGTATTTTTTATACAACTAATATCTTTTGTAATTTCTATTATTATGTTGCCATCTGTGCAACTGTATTGTATATTAAGAAGCTTGTGAAAGAACAACTTTTATGTACTTCTTAATTAAATTTCCTGTGATTAATTTATTTGTATGCTTTAAGCATCATCTGAGAGGGAATTTAGCATCAGAAAAGGCCGAAATCATAGTAACGGCTCACACAGATAGGGGCTGTACATTCAGGGCGCCCTCTGATGTTCCCGCTGATGCCTAAAGCACGTAGGTTATTATTTTAGACGGACTATATTACAATTTAAATGTCTAGCTTGTACCACAAACTTAGGCTTTGCAAAATTGAACTCCTAATGGTTTTCCCCAAATCAGCTCTGCCTCAATAAATGCTAACTACATTATTCAAATGATTAAGATAGAAAGGGCAGTACTAATTAACCCTTCTTTACTTTCACAACTCACCTGCAATCTGTTAAATTCTCTTGGCTCTGACTTTCAAAGTATATCCAGAATATGGCAGGTTTTTGCCACCCCCACTGGCACCAGTATCCAGTGTCTGGATTTTTGCAACAGCTTCACAATTGGTCATATCCCTTCTTTTAGCCCCTTAGTTACTTTTAGCAGGTCATCCAGAATAAACTTCCACTTGTCCTCAGCTTCCAATCAGCATCATTCTTTTCCCTCGAGGGCCTCTCAGTCCCTCTCACCCCTCTGACCCTGCACCCACTCTGTATCCAGCTTGCACTCGCGCCGCATCCACCCTGCATCGCTAATTTCCAACTTCCTGGGCTAAGTCAATGTTTCTCAAACCAGCTAGGTGTGCTCATCTACAGATTCTTAGAATAATTCCTGGCACGTTGTATGTACTCAGGAATTATTCATAGAGTACGGCGAAGATTCTTAATTATTCTTTCAACTTCAGCATCTGTCCAAATGTTTTGTTCTTTGCATATATAAAAAGTTCAGTGCACCACATAAAGAATTACTGGACTGGTCTAATACTCAGGAGACGTTTCCACAGACGGGTTTGAATTTTAACTGGATCTGTGTGAGCACATGAAGGAGGGTAGAGAGGTGAGAGGGAAGGGCACTCACAGACGTAGGGAGCAGGGGGCATTTATGGTGAACCCGGGAAAGAGGGCCAGAAATACCTCCTGAGAACACTTTGAATGACCATGAGCTCTTTGTCAACATAGGCCATTACTATAGGTTATACATGTATGAGAAGCTTTAAAATGTTTTCATTCAGTAAAATTTCCCATCACATGGACTTCACAAAGAACACACTCCTGAGGATGCTGTGGAAAACACACTGCATTATAGAAATAATAGAATAATAGATAAGACGCAGGGAGAGCTGTCAGGGGGCTTGTACAGGTATTTTGGCAACAGAAAATGAACTAGCACAGAGCGGTAGATGGAGAAGGTGAGGTGGACGGAGTCACAGTGTGACTTTTCCAAGAACTTGGGTGGTGAGTGGATGAGGAAACGGGTGATTTGGTTAGTGGGCTGCACAGAGTGACCAGATGGTATCTGTGCAATTAAGGAGAATCAAAGATATTTTAGGCTAGGAAACAAGCAGGTACAAATAAAGCAAGGAAAACCCAAAGAGGAAAAGCTGTGAACACATAAACTAGTTCTTAGAAGACAAGGAAAAGCAGATAAACTCGCATCTCACAGGGAAATAACTCAGGGAAGTTACTGGACAGTCTCAGAGCAAGCAGAATTGTCTGAGCTCCATAGTCTCAGAAACCACAAGCAATAACAATGCTGAAACAGTTGCTGATAAAGGCAAACAATATGCACTGTTAAGGTAAATTAAAGAGTTAAAGAGTTTACTAAGGATCTGCCAAGGCCTGGCCATCCTGAGCAAGACAGGTCTGCAGACATGAAAGACGGGGACCTCTTCTCTTCTTCTCTGCAGGAGAACAGAGTTACTTACATAGGACAACATGAAACAGGCTGATTACCAGGCAGTAACAAAGGACACATAACAATCTAAGACAATAAAAAACGGCAATTCCATGAGACAGAATCCCAGGAAGTAATTAGCTGTCAACCTGTCCATAACTGTTAAATGTCAAAGGCCACAACTGGTCTTCTATTGTTAAAAATATAGTCACAGGTTCACTCAGTGCCTGTGGCTCAGTGAGTATATAGGGTGCCAGGCCCATATACCGAGGGTGGTGGGTTCAAATCCGGCCCCAGCCAAACTGCAACAAAAAAATAGCCGGGCACTTTGGTGGACACCTGTAGTCCCAGCTACTTGGGAGGCTGAGGCAAGAGAATCACCTAAGCCCAAGAGCTGGAGGTTGCTGTGAGCTGTGATGCCACAGTACTCTACCGAGGGCGACAAAGTGAGACTCTGTCTCAAAAAAAAAAAAAAAAGGTCACATATGTGGCAAATTTATATCTTTATGCATAAACAGCAATGCCTCAGTTACACAAAAGACTTGGTTTTCCGAAATGATCCATCTCCCAATAATTACACCTAGAAATTAGCATTTTCTCCAGAGATCTCAAATTTGCAGCAAGTAGGCAAAATCCACCTATATTTGAATTCTATAGGAAAATAAATTATTTTCTAACAGCTTTGATTCATTGACAATATATGAACGTATTTTAAAGAAACACTGAAAAATGTAATAAGTGGCGATTATGGGGCATGTTTTATATGTCAAAATTAACTGGAGCTGAGCATTAACTTGTTCCTTCAGACCAGGCTTATACTTTCCAAGAGGCCACAGTCCCTGTGACACTTTATTTCACTTAAACACGGACTGCTTTAGGCGTTTATGCTACCTGCTTCCTGTATAATGACGGAGGATCAGTTCAGGAAGAGGACGTAACAATTGTAAATGTGTCACAACGTGAGGACACCTGAACACAGTGGGACCAACGCAGGCGCCCAACTCCCTGCACTGACCCCTCCTCAGGTTGACCTGATTTTCACAGACTGGACATGCACCACGTGTACCTATCAGTACAGTTCACCTTGCTCCTTATGTTGACCACCCGCGTGTGTTGGCCAGTTAGTGACAGTCACTTACAGGGTTTAACTGTATGTAAAGCAAATAGTAACAGATCTAAGGATAGAGGTGGGCTACAATACGACACTAGTAGGGGACTTAGCACTGCACTTCCAGCAACGGACAGATCATCGGGACAAAAAATCAACAAGGCCAAATGGACCCAGCAGACACACACAAAACACCACAGCGCAAAGCCAGGCAGCAGCTTCTCAACTGTACACAGGACGGTCCCTGGGCCAGACCTTATGTTAGGCCACAAAACCAGCTTTAACAAAGTAAAGAACATTTACATCAAGTCAAGCATCTTTTCTATCACTGATCACAATGATAGAAAAGCAGAAATAAATAACAGGAGAAAATTCACAAGTAGATGGAAATTAACCAGCATGCTCCTAAACAGCCAGTGTGAGTCAATGAAGAAACTCAGATAAATTTAAAACTTTCTTTTGACAAATTAAAATGGGACGTAACATTCCAAAACCTGTAAGATACAGCAAAAGCAGTTCTCAGACAAGTTTATGGCAATAAATGCCTACATTTGAAAAGAAGAAAAATCTCAAATGGCATTCTAATGTTGAGCCTGAAGGAACTAGAAAACTAAGAGCCACGCCCGAGTGGTATGTGTACAAACAATGTAATGATGTGACACCACTGGGCCATCAAGAAGGAGGGAACGCCGTCATTTGGGACGTGGACCCGGACCTGGACCCAGACTCAGAAAGACAAACATTGCAGGCCTCACTCACGCAGAATCGGAGAGCTGACCTCGCAGGGGTGGAGAGCAGAGTGGTGATCACCAGGGCTAGAGGTTAGGGCACAAGGAAGTTGGGGAGATATTGATATACGGCATTCTTGAAAAACGCCAAGAACACGGAGATTAAGTGTTCTCACCACATAAATGATAACTGTGTGAGGTTATGCATTTGTTAATTATCTAGATCTAACAAGATAATGTGTATATACTTCAAAATATTATGCTATACACAACAAATACTTACAATTTTATATGTCAATTTAAAAAGTTAATTTGAAAAAAGATATTGATGATTTAGATATTTGTAACCATACTACATCAGAAATTAGGCAAAAGTCTATTATAAAATATCATATTATTAAAACAAAAAAATTAAAAAAAGAAATACTTATCCTGAACTACACAAGCTGTACATAGCAAAGGCAAGCCACACAGCCTGGAACGTCAGGAACTCTACAGACGTGGCAACAGCCTCACTTCTTGTTATCATGTTCTAAATCAATTGAGCAGAACTCCTCAGAGTATGAGATGGAAAACAATTCCCAGTCATTACGACTTCTTAGAATTCAAATACCTTTTAGGTGTTTTAAACCACAGAGTCACCACGTCATGGAGCAAACAGGGTTTAAATAGCACCGCGACAACACCGCTCCGGTCTCCCGCTGCCTGAACTTCTTCTCTTCCCTTTAGGAAACAAGGTAATATTTCATTTATCCCTTTGATATTCTCTATGCTTGATAATATTGTAAAATAATATTCTGAAATTTTTTTTTATTAAATCATAACTGTATACATTGATATGATCATGGGGCATCATACACTTGCTTCATAGACCATTTGACACATTTTTATCACAGTGGTTAACATAGCCTTTCCGGCGTTATCTCAGTTACTGTGCCAAAACCTTTACATTGAAAATTTTTTGAAAGAAACTATGCCACTATGGCTTAAGATGCTTTGAGAAATCATTTTATAACTAGCATAAGCTATTACTTTATCTCCTTATGAGTGCTAGATGGAATTAACATGTAGATACTCAAAACTTGAGATAGCTCATGATTCCAGTCTTATTTTAAGGGCAAGATTGTCATAGTGAGGTTTCTGGATGTCCTCTGCTCTGTGTATTTGTTATGTGACCTCCTGGGTCACTTATTTTGTCTGGTAACCAAACACCAAAACATTGATCTAACATATTTATTCTGGAGAGTAAAGATAATATCTCTGACGTACCTAGCATGTCTGGGCCAGAGTTTAGTGACTGTACCTGTTCCTATGTTTATTAAGGACCAGCCTATTAATGGCAGTTCTTTGGTTCAGTAACTGTCCCTATCACTGTGTTTATGAATCACCAGCACGTTACAGCATTTCTTTGACTCCCAATTATCATTTGCTCATGTTCCAATTTCTTTCATCCGTGGAACAGACAAGTATAGAAGAGACAATAACATAATTATTATTTTATTTTAAAATGTTTTCATGAACTACTTCAAGGGTGAATATCATATGCATAAATATCATTTTATCTTATAAAAATAAACAAATACAGCTGTTAAATCTTATTGAGTTATTTTCACAGCATGAAAAATAAATAAGGAACTAGGGCAATTCTCATCTCTATGAGGCAGAGAACAACACCTGTGTGTGCACAGCCTTTAGATTTTCATAGATATTTTCCCCGGTATATTTAATAGTGTACATAAAAATATCTTTCTTTAAAAATCATCTATTAATTTGATGTCTGTAGGATACAAAGAGAAAGAAACAGAATATACATTGGGATGATTTTATTTCATTTTTCCAGTTCTTTAACTGTAGGAAAAACGGGGTGGATAAAACTTTATGGACTTGTACGCATCATGGTATTAGTGACTGATTTATGTCGAAGGCATCTTAGAAGTCACAGAAAGGCTCTCACCAACCAGAGGTCTGAAACGAGCGCTGGTGGACCCCAGCAGCTTGCTAAGCTTCCTCATTCGGCCCCAGGTTGAGTGGGAATTAGAACAGTGTTATTTTCACCTGCCACCTCTCTGGTGGAGCTACCCTTCACGTCTGCCTCCCTTGAACACTGACTTATGAAAGAGTCCTTGTTTTATTTTTCATTTCTAATAATTGTTCTCCAGAAAGTTGAAGAAGAATTGCACATGATATGGCCTAATAGGTTACATGTAAGGGAAGTCACCCTGTCTTCATGTCTAGAATGCTGCCTGACAGCAAATATTTGTTGAATAAGTGAGTAAATTAATAAAGAAATTATCCAGTTCTACATAGGACCAATCATCCTACCAATTTATTATTCCCTAAAAGACCTTCCACATTTTAGAAACCAAGATTTTACAGTATGTTCCATTAATAAAGTTTCTCCTTTTAAAGAACTTGTCATAGTCATGTACACGTTTCTCAAATGAATATGCTTGTTTCTGTCTTCATTTCTATTTCTTTATTATCCAGGATAACTGACATATAATTAGTGAGGAAATGTGTGATTTTGAAAAGAGTGAAACTAGTTGATCTACTAAGTTTCTATTTTACAGGACTCAGCAAACATGAAGGCCTTCATCTTCGCCTGCCTTCTGGCTGTTGTTCTTGCAAAGCATGTGAGTATAGTGAGACATTTATGAGTATCTATTCTTTATTTATTTTATTTATTTTTTTTTTTAGAGACAGAGTCTCCCTGTACCCTGGGTATGAAGTACAATGCCATGGTGTCCCAGCTCACAGCAAACTCAAACTCTTGGGCTCAACCAACCCTCTTGCCTTAGCCTCCCAAGTAGCTGGGACTACAGCTAGTTTTTCTATTTTTAGTAGAGACAGGGTCTGGCTCTAGCTCAGGCTGGTCTCAAACTCCTGAGCTCAGGTGATTCATCTGCCTCAGCCTCCCAGAGTGCTGGGATTACAGGTGTGAACCACCACACCCAGCCTGTGTCTCTATTTTATTAAAAAGAAAGAAGAGTGAAACTTTTAAGTTGATGATGGCAGAGTGGTCAACAAGGAAAGAGATTAAGTCTGTGGTCTTTTAAACCAACAATCAGCTACAGCATTGACTTTGCCTAAGATACAAAGCGGAACAGGTGTTTTATGAAGATTCTTCCTCTAGGGCTCAGGAGTTTTTAGTCATAAGTTAAAAGCCTTATACGTCCTTCTGCACCAGTTTGCGTTTACTAGAGAACTATTCTCACTTTCCTGGCATATCCCTTTGAAAGTGCAGGAAGCCCACATATAAAAACTGACTCCAAAACCATTTCTCAAACAAGTAGTAGAATTTCACCATTCTTGATTACAGTAGCTCAGAATCTAGGATGGTGAGACAGGAGACAGGGTAACTTTGCAAATTATTCTCCAAATAACCTAATGCAAAACAGGGCCTTAACTTCTCAGAGCACCACATTCTCCTAGAGAGAATGTATTAATTTATTCATATCACAAAGGGGTAAGTATGCCACCAGATACCTTGTGTCTCCTCAGGTCTTACCCCGGGGGCTGGCCCCGCCCCTTGCTGTCCCTCACACCTCACTCCTGGTGAGCACAACATGAGTTTAGGGTGATCAGAGTTCTCTTCTTCCTCTGTGTCTTCATGGCTCACATAGAAGTCTTGAGAAGCTTCTTTTATTTCTAAAATTTAAAGCCAATTCAAGAGCTAAGCTAGATAACAATTGCATTAAGTAAAAAGAAAATACCATTAGTATTACCATGATCGATTTCACATCAATCTTGATATTTTTCTCCTGATGGTCTATTTTAATCACCTGTTTCCCTTTCTCTCTAATCAGTCACTACCCTAATCTCTTAAATAAAATAATTTTATTTAACTAAAAAAATACAGTGGCTTCACTAGCACGTGACATTTCATGGATATCAAAAGCTGCCTTTGCCATAATGAATTACAAACCTAAGTATAAAGTTGAGGTTATATTACAATTATTCATACTGAGAAAATTAGTTTAAATCTTCAACCTTTTCTGCCACATGACAAAAGAACTTGCTCAATATTTTTTATTCTAACAATTAATATATGCCAGATAAAATAAAATTCTGTAGTACGTCTGTGCAGATATCATATTATATTTTGAACTGTGACAGGATTAACACTTACAAATAAAAAAAAAAAACCAACAACTTTCCAAAAATAAGAATTATGTTAAGGCACAACAAGAATTCCTTTGAAATATAAAATTAAAATAATGAAATATAAAATTGTTTGTTTATTAACATTATAGGAAACCAAGATAGTTTTTTCAAAAGAACTTTAAATATTCTGAGAAATGCTTGTCTAAAATTTCCTTGGCACCAAAAATTATAACAAAATAAAAAAAGAGAAAAATAGCATAATACTTTAAATAAGCAATGAAAGTGACACTTGTATTTGTTTTTGCTTTATATATAGAGGATGGAGCATCACTCCTCCAGTGAGGTAAGACATTTCATGGTCCACCCAGTCAACACGTGACGTGCCCGCCAGTGTCTGTATATCCAGCCCGTGTGTGTGTCACATTGGACACATACACACCCATATACACATACACGCAAATACATGTAAAAGCCAAAAATCTACATGCATGATCAAGATTAGATTGGGGCCTTCTTTTCCTCTGAATGTCTCCCAGTATTAAAGATTCCAGCCTGGAAGCCACGGTGAACATTCTACATCTTGTGAATAGAGTGACAGGAACCCAGCACACAATTCTGAAATCGAGACTCCCGCCTACCTCAGTTCACATTAAATGCCACCTTCCAAATGACCTTCTGGGCAGGGGCTGCATGACAAATGCCCACAGAAGCACTCAGTGTCACCCATTATGATCTTCTTTCCCAGGGATATTTTTCATCTCTTCAAAAAGAAGAACAAAAATAAAATTAGAAGTTGTGTAGAGGAAATAGAAAGTCTTTCTAGTCTTCTTTGTTGTTGATATTTCAGAAAGCTTTTGCTCCACTCCTTCATAACCCAAAGCACAACACAGAATGTGGCAGGTGCCTGGACTATGAAGAGTTGGTGACACAGGGACTAAAACTCTGGTCACCTTGTGCTTGGTTCAGGCAAAGACTCCCTGTGTTAACTACCCACTGGATGACAGGTCTAGATAGAACCTCATGGCTAGGACAAATACAATCTAGGCAAATAGTTAATGCACTTTTCCATTTTCTAGGAGTCCATCAGAATCTCTGAAGAAGTAAGTCCCAATTTCTTAATTAAATACATATATTTTAACATTTTATTTTATCAAGGTTATAAAATACATTTATTTAATTTATAGAAATTTAAGCAGGACAAAAATGTGGCCATTCTTCCCAGCGAGGTAAAATTTAACTATTTTAATCTTTTTATCTATTAATATTTGTAGAGATATACTTTCCATCAAACAAAAGTTATTTTCTCTCACAAAAAAATAGTATTTTAAGTATGATTGTGAAAATGGTGATGTTTTCATTGGTTTACCAAAATGCTATGGACCAATTATAGAATGGATCCCAGGAAAGATTGCATTACCCATTTGTTAGTTGTGTCATTAAACCGGAATATCATTAAAGGAATTTGTTAACAGTCCTTTATTTCACCTCTCCCGTTATGCTCTGTTTGGTTACAAACCTGTGTTTTCTTTGTTATCACCATGAATCAAAATATATTACATTTCAGTGAATGATCTGTTTCCTCCTCATTCTGTTTTCTTTTCAGGAGAACGCTTGCTCCACATCCTGTGAGGTAATTATTGATTCCACATCTATTGGATAATGTGAAGTAAAAATATTCTCATGCTTTGAGCCAGATTAATCTAGATTTTTAAAAATATTCAAGGGCAATCAAACTTGAAAACCAAGATTATTTATAGAGAACGAGACCTAAATTACACTTTCTTTTCGTAATTCTAGAATAGTTCAGGTGCAGAAAACATATCTTTGCAGGCAGCAATTCATTCACTTCATTCCCAGACCATTTGTCCCTTAGTGGTCTCCATTCTTAAAACCCTAAAATGTTAATTTTCTTGTTTTCAAATTATTTTCCTAGGTAGGTTAATGATCAATGTTTTCTTCTTGAAATTGATTCAAGCTTAAATCAGTATGTTCATAATAGAAAGGTTATGTAGTATTTATTACTAAACACATTAGTTGTCTTAATGACATATATTTTCTGACAAATGGTGATAAGTGAAATGAAGTTTATTCACATGACGCTAACTTAACCATGGGTATCCTTTCACCCATTTGACAAACGTGCCTTGCTGACTAGCTTAGGCTCCAGAGCTGCCACAAGTGCAGCAGGCACAGCCCACACCCCCACAGTTCCCACAGCCCACAGCCCCACACGGCCCTCACTCGCCAGTCCACCACTGGTTGTACATTTATTGCCTGGTGGGAAATTCTAATAAAATTCACATAAAATTCATACAATGATCTAAGAATTTTTCTTCTTTAAGGAAAACACAAAGAGCATGAATAATATGGTAAGAAATTTTTACTTATATGCATATTTTCGTTTCTATTTTAATATGTAATTTTATGATGTTAATGATAGATGCACAAATCTGTAAACTTCTTTTCGTGAAATGGAAAGAAACCTATAAATTGATTTAAAATGACAATTTCTCCCTTCCCACTTTAGTAATACTCACCGAAGTTGGTCCATAGTCTCTTGAGATACTTCTTTCAATTGTAAGGTGATTTTTACCCCTTTTACTTGTTTCCAAAGTTGAATGATAATGCCCAGTTGAGGAAACTGATTGTGCTGTTTTTATTTCAACTCTTTTAACCTATCATGGTAAAGATCATGTAGGTAATCTGAGGCCTGATGAAAATACTCTCTCACAATATAAAGCAATAATGCTGAAGACTTCTGTGGTCATTAGATTCTGATTATTAATTATTTCTCTAGGAATCTTCTAGGATCTCATCCAGTGAGGTAAGAGAGATTTCCTTTTATCATTGAAAAGCAAGTTCTTTGAGAAATAAATTTCTCATAATTAGACTGTATATTAAGTTGTCACCCAAACTTAATGTAATTTGGGGGAGACTGAAATTGACTCTGGGCAGTGTAGTCTGGTTTCCTATTTTGCGCTCTTTGACAGTATATATCAGACCCCAGAGGAAACCGCATTTTATTTATTTATTTTTTTATTAAATCATAACTGTATACATTGATATGATCATGGGGTATCATACACTCGCTTCATAAACCATTTGACACATCATTATCACAGTGGTTAACATAGCCTTTCCGGCGTTATCTCAGTTACTGTGCCAAAACATTTACATTCTACCTTTACCAAGTTTCGCAAATACCCCTGTAATATGCATCACAGGTGTGATCCCACCGATCCCCCTCCCTCTACCCACTCCCCCCCTTTCCCACTTCCCCCTATTGTTAAGTTGTAGCTGGGTTATAACTTTCATGTGAGAGTCCCAAATTAGTTTCATAGTAGGGCTGTGTACATTGGGTACTTTTTCTTCCATTCTTGAGATACTTTACTAAGAAGAATATGTTCCAGAAACCGCATTTTAAATGAGATCAGTGTCAAACCCCAAGCCTGCCATTTGCTCTGGACATTGGAAGCCCTCAGCTCTGCTCAGACCAGGCAGGGCTCTCCAAGTGCTGTGCTCAGCCAGCAGCAGCCGCAGACCAGCTATTCTGAGGCCCTTCACCACTTGGGACCCTCTTGCTTAAGGGGCTGGATGAGGTTGGATTAGAAGTCGCACGGATCACTGAGACAAGAAACACCTGCTGAGGTAGAAATATCCACTCCACGGTGGGAACAGGCATCTGAGAGGGGAGAGGACGTGGCGGAGGCCCCAGGCTTGCAGGAATGGCACAGCCAAGTCTCCTCCTCATGGCCAAGTGCAGCCACAGCGCCCCTTAAAAATAATAATTGCATCCTCTAGAAACAGCACGCCCAGCCCAGCTCATCACTACCTCCAGGCCTGTGCTGTGATGTCTGTGTCACTTGTCACCTTCTGTAGGCATTTGACAATTATGAACAATGTAGAATTTAGGAAGACCTTCAAATAGAATATATGTTCTGTCACGTACACAATGTTGGCTCTATTGATAAAGACTTTATTTAATTTGATTTGTTGAATTCCTAATAAAGGGCATAATTTTTCAGTAGTCCCTGACCTTGAATTAACTGCCCCAAACACCCTAGCATGACTCCAAGGCTTACTCACACAAGTAATGCTAATTCTTCTCTTTTATCCCCTAAGGAATCCATGGAAGCTTCCGCAAAGGTAAGTAATTTTCATTCAAATGAAATAAAATTAATATCACCTACTAGTATTTTCTTTCTGTGTATTTTCATAACAAGTACTTTTTTCCCCCTCATCTTAGCAGAAAATTAAAGCCACTGTGGAAAAGAAGCCCTCCCAAAAACAACTGGTAAATTTCTCATACAAACTATAATTCCAACTAGACCATCATGCTATGGCTGTTTCTTCATGCAAATGTTCACGTAATTCATTCCTTGCCAATGAGATATAATATTTACCCCCAAATATTTTTTCTATTTGTGTTGCTCTGACTTCCAGCTATTATTTTGCCAAATAGATGTGATTTATAATTTAAGAAAAATGAGTGTTGAGCAATTATCCAACTCCTTTTAGAGGAGTTAAAAATTTCAGAAAATTTGTTGCAAGTTTAAATGATCTAAGTTGGTTACCAGGGTAGTTGAAGCATCACATTATTGCTCAATCAACATCTCTGACAATAGGATCATAGGTGAATTATCCCAAGAGTAAAGATTTTCAAAGCACAGAAGGTCATGTAACCCATCCTCTGTGGACTAGAGAAATTTCTTGTGTGTTGGAGAAAGAGCACAAGTTTTGGAGTCAATAAACTTTTTTTTTTTTTTACTCTATAATTTTCTTTCTCTCCAGAATGAAATCTACCAATTTTGTCAGCAGTTCAACCTCCTCCCATATCTCCAGGCTCCTCACCAACACCAGGTTGTTATGAACCCATGGGGCCAGATTGAGACCAGGGCTGACCTCTTTATTCCCACTCAGGTGAGTTCTGCATTTGGGGTTGGGGGGTAGCACAGGATAAAAACAGGTAAAATAACCAGAGGCATAATACCCTAACACAACCTAACTTAGAAAGTAAAACAGCTGTGAATAAAATATTGTAACCTAGAAATTAAGTTTCAAACAATATAGTACAAATACAAATAGCAATAATAGAAACATATATGCCCTAAGTGTTTCCTCATACACAATTTTACGTACCTCCTCAAATAATTCCTTGTGATAGGGAGGTGGAGGTCATTATCTTCATTTAATGAATGAATCATAATATAAGGAAATGTAGGAAGTACTTGTCCAAGCTCTAAGTTTCATTTTCCATTTTGTTTTATAAAATGGTATTGTCTTAAGAAACTGTTTCTAATGTGATGTATAAGGGACAAATGTTTTTCTCAGCCTTTTGATCAGATCATAAAATTAAAACTTTTATTTTATTTTATTTTTATACAGGACAGAGAACAGCTCTCTTCCAGTGAGGTAAAGCATTTTATTACAAAAATAACACACTTATAACTACCAAGATACTATCTGTCATATCAGACAGTTTTTATTCTCATCTTTTCAAGCAAAAAAACCTATAGACTTACTGAATCTGGCAGAATTGGACCTTTAGTCTTATAAGAAATATTGGGGTAGGGCAAACCAAAAATGTATGCATCCAAGGATTCAAAGAGATATGTGCTCATACTAGACACTACCAAATATTTTTAATACTATTTTTAAAGTCACCCAGTAACATTTCTGTCATGCTAGGAGGCAGGTGAGTCTGAAATTATGTGGACAGAGTGAGAGGAGTCCAGTGTGTGGCCCTGGACAGGACTCTGGTTCATCCAGGTCCGCGTAAAGTGCTTCTGTCTTAAGGTCTCACTGCGTATTACAGATGGCCATCGACACTTCCAATGACACCTAAACAATAGCCTAGTTTTATTTCTGCTCATTTCATCTCTGAGAATAATTAAAAGTAAAAAAAAAAAAATCGCAGTTTTAGAAGTAATCAAAATGTATTATTTCAATTTACTTAAAAGAAATTTGGCTTCTCTAAGGAAGTAAGTCAGAATCACTTATATTAAATATACTTAATACATTACTTTTTATTATCACTACTTTTTTATTTGTAACAATAAATATTTATTTTGTAGCAAGATAAGCAGAAAAAGGATGCAGCTGTGAATACCAGTCAGGTAAAACTTATTTTATAAGTATTTTTTTAAATCTCCGAGTGTAAAAGAGTTGCTATTTCCATTAATTTGAGCTCCATGCTTAGGTGTGAAGAGGGTGAAACACACAGTGTGCCACATGTGAACCACTTTGTCAACGTTGTTACTGGAAGGATTTCTTGGTACTGATTCATCATCTTTTTATAATCGGTTGCAAGATGGTCAGTGAAAGGTGGACTGGTGTGATATTCCTCTGGAATCAGGAGATACACACATTTTTTTTTATTTTTTCCAAGAATAGAACCTCTTACTCCAAACCTATGAGGATCCTCACTCCTAAACCTAAGAGGTGCAGCAATTTAATTAAGCTGTTTTTTGAGAAAACAAAAGTATAGCAAATTTGAAAACAGTATATAACATCAAATTATAATTGAATAACAGAACTTTCTTTATACTTTAAATGTTTGCTATTTTAACTTAAATTTGTCATTGCTAAAAGAGATTATTATTTCATTATTAAAATATATATCAAAGATAGTCTTTCTACCAAAATATGACAGCTTTAGTCTAGCATAACAACTCTTCATATAGGCAAGACATGATTGCAAGAGGGACTTTACCTAACAATTGCAATCAGTGTAACCTGGCTTATTGTACCCTCAATGAACTCCCAACAATAAAAAAAAAATAAAAACAAAATAAAAAAACAACAACTCTTCACCTACATGGAATAGCCCTGTAGAGTTAGTCTGTTAACAGAAACCCAGACAGCACTCCTGCAGCAGTGCACAGAACACCAACCTGCCCATCATCTTTCTCCACCTCCCTCCCTACCTGCCCCAGGTATATAGGAAGGATACTGACTGTTTCCACAGAAGCATATAATTTCAAAAGGAAAATAGTAGATCTTCATTTGAGACTAGTGAACATTTTGGTAAACAGGAAACTTCCAACACTTTGTAAATGTCTGCATTGCTCTGAAGAGAAAAATCACTGAATTTATCTGAGTCTCATAGGGATCTTTGAACCCATAAAAATCAAAATCTGTTTCTCAGAGACAAGCCTCACTACTAGGAGAACTAAGATCTTTTACACTTTTACCATACACAGGCATAGGGAAAAATATGTATGTGAGACTAGTCATATATATGTAAATATATTATTCTTAGAATACAGGTTTCATTTTAAACTGATTTTTTACTTGTGGTGAAGTGTTGATAACACCAAATAATTGAAAACCTAGATGTATAGAAAAAACAAAAATAAACACCACTTTTATCATAATTTGATAATCAATTAAGGCAGGTTTAATCTTGTGTGAATCAACCAATAGAAAACTAAATTTGTCAATTCCCGTGAGAAATGGAGATCTAATTCCTAGTTTTCATTCTTTTTAAAATATATTTTCTGTGAATACCACTGAATATATCTTCATTTGTTTAATTCCTTATTGATAAATATTGTTTCTAATTTTATTATTACAAATGACACATGAACTTCCTGGTACACAGCTTAATTGATACATATGGAACATATTAATAGTATAGATTCCTAAAAGTGGAATTTCTGGGTTAGTTTTATATTCATAAAACTTTTATTATATTTTTATCATAAACTTTGATACTAAAAATGAATACATGTAACACACCTGTAAACTATAAAGCGTGTTATAATGAATACTCATAGTTTTTGTATTTTATGGCAGTTTTGTCTCATACATATGTGATTCCAAACACTGGGTTGTTCAGTCTCACTTGTGTTTATTTCCCTTTAGAATATTTGTTTTAGATAATAACTACATTTAATGAAGAGAATATATTAAGCAATAAATCGCTTTTACCAAACTAAGTTCTGGCCAACTTTAGACTCTGAAGATGGCAAGATGAGATAAAATCAGAGCTGAAGGTCACTGTCTCCTGTAAAAGTCTCTCCATCATGTAACTCCATAGCATTTATCTCGGGCCTCCTTTCTGCAAAAAAACAAGCATGGGTGGCGCCTGTGGCTCAAAGGGGTGGGGGTGGGGCGCCGGCCCCATATGCCGGAGGTGATGGGTTCAAACCCAGCCCCGGGGCTCTGGGAGACTGAGGCGGGTGGATTCTCTGAGCTCACGGGTTCGAGACAAGCCTGAGCAAGAGTGAGACACCCCCACCCCCAACCGCCATCTCTAAAAATAGCTGGGCGTTGTGTTGTGGCTGGCACCTGTGATCCCAGCTACTTGGGAGGTTGAGAGGGGAGAATTGCTTAAGCCCAAGAGTTGGATGTTGCTGTGAGCTGTAACGCCACAGAGCCACATAGTGAGACTCTGTCTCAAAAAAAAAAAGAAAGCATACCGTAAATTTTGAAGAGGTTTCTCTCTCTGCTTCTCTATGGGTAGTGCCGCTTGTCTTTGAGATTTATAAAGAATATCATGCAGTACGTGTGTTTCTGGATCCTGCGTTTTTCGCTCAGTAGACCTCCAGCTCATTCACCCACGCTGCGCTCCCTGGCACAGCTGCCCACCTGCCCTTGGGGGGCCCAGCTCAGCCGCCCACCTGCTCCGCGGGCACCGCTGCGCACCTGCCCCAGCTCAGCCACTGGCCTCCTGTGAGCCTGGCAGCGTCTCCGCAGGGTGGCCTGGCATCTTGGATTGTCCCATGAATTTGTTAGAGAAGCAAATGAAAAGCCATCTTTCTGCCTCTGAATTTGCAGCCATGCGGAAGAGGAAAGAGGAGGGAGATGAGAGGCCGAGAAGTCCTGGGGCCTCTCTGGGGTCCGGGGGCCACTGCGCCCCCCAGCCTTGAAAGAGAGGGAATTTCACACAGAAAGACAGGAGAAAAGACGGCAGCCAGAGTCCACATCTGTTATGTCCCTTAAAAAGGCACTGTTTCTCAAAATTTAGGGTCTTTCTGGGTAAGAAACCCCCTGAATTAGTTAGGGTTTATTTTTTTTCCCCTTTTAAGTTTTCATTCCTAAAGGCTTTTAAAGTTGCTGATTTGATTTTTCCCTTTATCTGTTCTTCACTTAACCTATAGTTTATATAATACTTTTTCTTGAAATCACTCTTTCTAAACTTATTGTTAGGAATATTTTTCTATATTTTACTTATAGGTTTGATTACATACCAATTTTTAAAAATAAACAGGAATTATTAATTTGAGTTTCCTACATGCTCCTTGTTAACCCATTAATTCACTTACCACGAGTTTAAGAAATACATACTCAACAAATACTATGTCCCCTGTTTCCAATCTTGAGATACAACAGTGAATAGAAGCAATGCAAGTAAATTTATTTTCATTGTTCTTTATAAAAAAGGAGTTTTTATATCTAAGAGAAAATTATGCATAACCAATATGATGAGAATAATAGTTTCTAATTTTTCTATTATTTCTTTAAGGAAACCCCAAAGAAGACTGATGATCTGGTAAAGTATTATTTCTATGTGAAACTATATTTGATTCATATTTTTAAATGCTAATTTCAGAAATATTAATACTCCTGAAATACTCTTAATGCATGATACATTACTTACAAATACAACTTCTCTCTGTTCTTTAACTATGGTTCTCTCTTTTTTTATTATAATTTTATTTTTTTATTAAGTCTTTTGTACATAGATCATAAATACATTTATGCCCATTTCAGTATGTTGATTATTTGTACAAATTGGAGTGCTTACATCATACTAATCAGCATAGCTTTCATCTCATTGACCCAATTATAGCATTAGGACATTTGTGTTCTACACATTATAGAACCAACTTGTACGTGCAATGTGCTCCATAGTTGTGGTCCCCCTACTGTCCCTCCCACCCTCTCTCCATCCCTCCCCCTCCCATTCTCTCCTTCATCATAGCTTAAAGTTGTGGTTCTCTCAATTGACCCGAATTCTTTCAATAAAGACCTTCTACATAAGCAAGATTTTCTACAGGGTCTCAAGCTGTTGCCCTGGGTAGAGTATCGTGGCGTCACAGCTCACAGCAACCTCAAACTCTTGGGCTGAAGCAATTCTCTTGCCTCAGCCTCCCAAATAGCTGGGACTACAGGCACTGGTCACAAAGCCCAGCTACTTTTTTTGGATGCAATTGTCATTGTTATTCTAGCTGGCCAGAACCGCCAGCCTTCTTATATGTGGCTGACCTCCTAACCACAGAGCTACAGGTGCCACCCTAAGTTTCATATTTTTTTATTACTTCTTTGCTCTTTTTCATAATCCCTTCTAATATGAGAAAATCTTTAATTCTACAAATCTCAAGACTGTATTGCCAAGAATTTTATTACCCTGATCCCCAAATTTTGATACCATATTTTTTTATTTCTCAAAGAGTTTTCTAATAGTTCATCTAGTGAAGTAAATGATAATTTTAAAATTAACCAATCAACAAGTTCATTGAGAAATACTGTGTTTCTTTCTGTTGGCTAATTATTTTAAGTGAATTAGTTGTTGCTTTCAGAATAGCCAGTGGAAATAAAGAGAAACATAGGCATAGACACAAAGTCATAATCCATTTTAGTAAATTCAGTGTCTATGGAATGTTCCTTCCATTTTGTCAAAGCTGTTGCAGAAGCAATCTCCCACTAGACTAATTGTATTAAGGCCAAGAATCCACCCAGTGTTTATTTGCTGTAATTCTAAAATCCCATTGATTTATTTTCTACTTTGTGAAAATAGGAATTTAGCTGAAGGAAGATGCCATGGGCTTAACTCTAATATTAACTTGTACAATAATCCATGGTCAGGGCAGGAGAGAACGTGGGGGAGGAGAAGATTCTTTAGTCATGAAATACATAGCAGACACTGCGCAGTGTTTTTTCTATCTGGATTCAATTATCTCTAAAAGACCAACATCATTGAGATTAACTGGCTCAGTGTCATAGATCCGACTAAATTAAGTTACACATCCTATGTGACTCTAAGGACCAGGTTTTTTCCTACTAGACACAGAAAAGACACCACAACCTGGGACACTTATCTTAAAATTAAGGGATTGTCCTTTTGCCTTCTTACCTGCACTTTTCATAGGTTCTTTCTTCTTCTTTGTTTTTGTTTCTTTACTTAAGCATTTTGGCTTTGGGGTCTAAGAGTTAATGTTGTATTAATAACATTTCCTTTTGTCAGCTTCATTTTGTCTCTTTTAGAATTTATTCAAATAAAGTTTTAACTCAGTTATGTCCAGGTCTGCTCTGATATATGAGATATCGTGATACTTTTTTTTCTCCCTAGAACAAAATCTATCAGTATTATCAGAAGGTTTTCTTGCCCCAATACCTAAAAGCTGTCCATCAATATCAGCAAATTATGAACCTGTGGAATCACATTAAGGCAAACGCTTACCAAGTTATCCCTGCACTGGTGAGTACTCCCTTTTTATTTTTAATTTAAAAAATAGTTATCTTTTGTGGCAAAATCAAGCTAAGTAAAATGAAATAGAGAAATAAAATTCCAACAGGTTCTCAGGTGGAAGCTGAAACAAAATTAAATAAATGAATGTAGGGTGGAAATTAGATGATAAGTCACATAGTACAAATGCAGATATAATACATGAAAATAACAATGACAAATTGTTTTTATATTGGATTTAAATTTAAGTGTTCACTTATATTCTTTCAGTTGATTCTTATAACAATTCTTAGAGATAGGTCAAGATAGAGAATAATATTTATATTTTACAAAAATTCTAAAAAGTTAACTTTATTTTTTAGTTCATTAAAAGAAGAAGATTTCACTTTGGAAATATTTCCTCTAACTTGAGGAATAAATGGGAGAACAGGAGACTGAACTTAGAAAACTGACAATTTAATATAAACAAATATAGGATTTAAAATCAGATGATAATATAAGGTGTTGATATTTGTCAAGTCACATTATTTCTTGGAATATGTTTTACTATGGTTTAGTTTTTAAAATATGAATGTAGCATTTCTAATTATTTGAGAAAATAAAAATTTAGTACTTACAGTTTGCATATGAGATGCTTAAATATTTCCATGGAGAATTATTATTGTAAGCATTTTTTTAATTGTCATTTTTTTCTCTTTTAAAGAGGTACTTTTAAGATTCTTCAAATAACTGCTTCTATTGTATTTTGGTAAGTGCCTTTAGACCTAAAATTTAAGCAATAATATAAATAAGATTTTTATTTGAAGAATGTGATTTTAAATAATATTGTTAATACATTTTCAATTTCCATGAAATTATATTTTTTAAATTTTGCTTGTACTTTCTTGCTTCACAAATGTATCTGTGTAACTTGGATGCATGTGTGTTTTATAAATATTTTTAAGGTACATTGTGGTAAATCTCCTCTACAGCTAATGATATGTTCAGCCAGAAGTGGTGCTGGGTGGAAACTGTCGCGGGCATAATGTCTGCATGGATGTTTTCCTGTTTCCTTTGATTAAGACTAGAAATTTAGGGTCAGCACTTTTGTCTGAGAAGAGACAACGTAACAGTAAGAGAGTCTCACACATACTTCAAGCCATTTTAAAACAAATGTTCTGCATCATTTTCTCTGGGGAAAAAAATTATCATTTTTAATACATAAAATCTACTTCCCTTTTTTTTCTAGTTTCTCTCTTTGACAGTTCGAGGTGGGGTCCGGGCGGGGTGGAGCACGCAAGAAACTGCAGTGCGCATGCGTGTAGCTGCTCTCAAGGCCAAGACCCAGTTTTCTTACTTTACCCTTGCGGTGTCCAGGGTATCGTCTTTCCCGAATTTCCTTCTCACTAAATTTATCTTCCTGTCCTTCCGATTGCCTTGAATGCACATTTGCAGCACAACAAAGTGAGCTTTGAACAATGACTACCAACCCAGATGACCCTGAGGCCAATGCGCATTCCGTGGACACCGCCCTCCGCTCTCCCGGGCTCCGCCCCCTGCTCTCCCGGGCCCCGCCCTCTGCGACCAGGCTCCGCCCCCGCACCCCCAGGCACCGCCCTCCAAGCACCCTGAGCCTTGACCGCACAGCTACCTGCTGCTTTCTGGAAGCCCCACTGATTACAGAGCCAGTTGCCTCACATAGATTTTGTATGTTATGTGCATTAGATATTGTATTCCTATAGTAAATTAAGCTAGAATAAAGAAAATGTTAATAAGAAAACCATAAAGAAAAGGAAACACATTCACCGTTCATTAAGTAGGACTGGATCATCGTAAAAGGCTTCGTCTTCGTAGTCTTCACATTGAGTCAACTGGGAATGGCGAAGGCAGAGGGGAGGGTGGTCTTGCTGTCTCAGGAAAAAAGTCCTCATATAAGTGGGTCACTCAGTGAAAAAACACGTGGTTCAAAGGTGAATGGGAATAAAAATAATTTATTGAGCGCTTATAATGTACCAGACACAATTCTAACCCCTTGGGCTGTATTTACTAATTTATAGTTCACTTAAAACTTACGAAGTAGTTAATATCATCAGCTGATTTGAGACGAGGAATTGGAGGCCCAAGGGAGGTTAAAATACTTGTTTGTTTAAAATCCAATACAGATTTCTGGCCCCAGGACTCAGATATGCAGTGGTTTACACAGCTGTCACTTTGCTCCCAAAGTCCGCCTGGGGCACTTTTGAGAGGATATGTGTTTTTATTGGGGGTACGCTGTTATACACTTTGTTTTGTCAAGTCATTTTTTCCTTCTGATGAAACAGTCAGACAACTTGTAAAATATTTTCATGAGAGGAAAATAATAGCGTAAATACAAGGGTGAGAGCTGAAATGCAGGTGTATTTTACAAACAGCAAGACTCATTTGCTGACGTTATTCAAATATTTACTGTGCATTCCTTAAAAGCTCATCATATACCCCATGATGTGAGAGACTTGAGGGATGCAGAATTAGGATTCAGAACTTACCCTGATCAAGCTCTGTCCCAGGCAAGGACGGAGATGGCGACAGTGTTCTAAGTGCTACATTACTGGTGGGAAAAGGATTCGGTAGCACGGTAAGATCACGTGATGAATCAGAGAAAAATGTAAGGCAGAAGATGCTGAATTGACAGAAAAACTACAAAGGAAGCAGAGGAACAAAAAAAATGTAAAACCAATTTTGAAGAATTTAATTTTAAAATTATTTCTTTAAATGCCAGCCCAGTCATTTTATGTAATACAATGATTTTACTAAAATGAAGATTTCAATTAGATCAAAAAGGTAGGAAAAAAAAGACAGCAGCAAGATTTTGTACACTGAATAAGCAATTTAGAAAATAAGAATAAATTGTTCCTCAAAACTGGCTGAAAATGTAAATAGGGACCATTTAATAAATAGAAGTACTATTTTTATGTGATAGACTGAAGAAGCTGGCTATTATCTCTCATTAATTTCTTTACATTTAGCAAAGAACAGTTTCCCTTTCCACTTCCTAGACCAAAGTCCATGTGTAAACACAAATATAGAAGAGCTCCTGTGAGGCGACCACCCTTCCTGTGGGGACAGCAACCAACTGGTCAACACATGGAGGTGGTCAACCTCAGGGACATGTGGGGCATGTCTGGTCTATGAAAGTTAGGTCAACTTGCAGTGGTCAATGTAGGGAGGTGGCCAACTATGGAGGTTCTGCTCTAGTTACTAAAATCCTACAATGTGTCATGTTTCATTCTGGCCACCAGAAAATGTTATTAATACCTAATAATACTTGTAAGTAATTACCTTCTGTCAGACTAGTGTGTGTCCTATACACAAACATTATCTTCTGGAATGTAAGTCCTGTTTTGTCTTTTTCTTCTAGGTTTGACTAGAAAATCCATCTTCCACAGTTTTCTTTTCTGAATATTACTTCATGCTGCCAGTATGTTTGGACAGATGACGCAGAAATACTGAGCCCAAGAAGACGCCACGGAATGTTCTCTGAACTGCTTGTACCTCCCTGTTAGTTCATGTTGAATATACTGGGTCTGCGTTATGGTTTCATAGGAACTGGGTCAGCAATTATTTAAGATGCTTCGCCACTCTTTCTGAGTTATGGAAACTTATTTCCTTCCCCCCCAACAATAAAATTGTAAGTGCATGTATTGATGTGTAATTGTCATTTCCACTGTTCATACTGACTTGTGAGGTTACTGACGTTAATGTAAATAGTACTTGAATGTAATAGTACTTTAAATCTAACACGGAAATACCTGGCACACTTTCTGGGCACTACAATTTTACTTCTCAAAACTGATAATCTTGAACACTACAAATTATGTTCTCCAGCCACAGGTAGGTTCACATCCTTCTGCCGTCATTCTATCTACTCTGATATATTCACACTTACAATGTGCCTCATGTTAATCCTGAATCCTGACCAGAGCCCTCAATCTCCTCCTCTTATTCACATTAAAGTATGGAGCTGGGCACTGAGAACATAAATAGTCCCAGCCCCCTCTCTAATGATGTCACCAAACAATGAAACAGCAAAACCCCAAACATGCAGGTGGACACAGGGGTCACAGGGGGAAACTCTGAGGGGGTAAGAGCCCCCAAAGACGGCGGGGAGGAGAGTCAGATCCAGAGGGAAGGGATGGGGATGGAAGATATTTAAGGTTAGACATTTGAGTGAAGCATTTGGTTGTGATGGGAAGATGTGTGACAGTTCTCAGGGGGTTAATACTATAATGCTGTGTACCTTTACCAAGTGAAAAGTCATCTGTAACGTCGCAGGGCACCTCAGCCCCTTCCTCCTCCCCTGTGCTCGGGTCCCTCCAGTCCCCCGCAGCCTCACTTTGCTTCTTATTCAGCCTGAATACTGAAGACTTTCAGAAGGAGGAGATATATGGCTCATACTTGTAAAAGCTGGAACAAGTAGACGCTAATAGAATTTTTCTTTGTCTTGACAGAACATCGCTTAACATTCTGATAACATTACAGCCTAGAATCCGTTCTCTCTCTCCTCTCTCAGCCCCACGGCCTTTCTCACACAGCCCAGGCTTCATCGCCCATCATTTTACATATTATCTTGATAGCTCATGTAACTTCTCTGCCCCTCTACACTTAACCAACCTGGAAAACAATCATGTAGAACGCTGAATTTGATTTCTACTGCCACTCCACTTAAGCAGATGAATTTTAAAGTAAGTTTATGTTTTCTAAACTTCTTGGTGACCAGAGACATCTTACCAAACTATTTCTTATTGGAATGGTGCTAAGAAGCTTCAAATTTATCTCACCAGAAATCAATTTTCCTTTCTACCTCCTAGAAAGTACTGAACGCCACCACCCACCTCTTACCAGGATACATAAATAATCTGGTCTAAATCTGAACAAAACTTCAACTCTCTCCTTCAAGTTTCAAAGGGTATGTGGACTTTCTCTAGTACAAAGTTATAGATAATCTAGATTTTTTAGGATGTCCTCTGTAATCTATCCTTCTTGATGATGTCCACTATAGCAAAAGGAATAATGATGATTATAGTATCTAAAACTGAATGATCAGCTATGTGCAGGATAATTTACGTATTTGCCTCAATTAACCTTACACTATTAAAATTACTATTATACATATTACTAATATAACTAACTATATACATTGTACCTTAAAAATGAGGAAATTGTGGCAGAAATACAATGTTTCCTCCAGGATACTAGTTTACTTACATCCTGTTGACTAGGATTTACTTCCTAGTATTTACTATAACTTTCTTTGACAATTTTTCTGTAGATGTTTTCTATGAACCCTTTTCTCCTGCACAAACACTAATGCTCTCTAGGGCTCTAAACTTAGCTGCCGCGTTTCTATCTCTATACATGTTTTTTTACATGATCTTATTTCCTTTAATCAGTTTAATTGTGACATAGAATCAGCTGATTACAATCAAGTCCTAGTTCTCTAGATTCATCTCTAAAGTTTTTCTCCCTGAATTTAGACATTCACCCTCAATTATCTCATGATATTGATTGGTTCCTCAGATTAAAATGTCTACACGGTGGCCATAAAGTTTTAACTTGGACATGAACTTTATGGCCACCTTGTATAATATGAGGAACAAGTGCGAGCATTGTTTGACTTGGAATACTTTGCACTCACATTATGTGATATTCAGGTGCATTATCAAATTATTCTACATCTTTTAGACCTAATGTTTTGTTTCGCAAAATTAAACTGGAGCACAGCATTCATTATATAGCTACTTCTTTCCATCGGTAAATAAGCATCGCGATGTGCCAAAGGCTCTTCAGATTCAAGTTTATCTCACTGTGGTGGATGGATGGCTATAGAGTTTTTCTGTAATTGGGAGATATTTAGGAAATACTAAAACATAAAACACAGTATACAATCTGGCCATTTGTCATATACTCATGACAAGATATTTAGTAACATATCCTTGAGGAATATTTACCCTGTAAATTGAACCCTTGACATTTTCAAGAGCAGAGCAGTCAGCCACCAATGGTAAAGTAAACTTTTTCCATTACTAAGAGTAGCAGGACCTGCTCTGGGACACTGGTCCTCTGAGGTCAGGTGCCGTTTGTGGAGCATGAGTGTGAGGCTCTTCCTCACAAAAGGGCTCCTTACAAATCTATCACCTGTTCCTTTTTCCAGCGGTCAAATGTAATCCATTGATTTCCTATCTTGTTAATCACAGAATAATGAGCTTTATAATATACATGTTTTAGTGTTTCATTTTGAAATAAGGTTCAAATGAGGTTCTTAAACTACACTTACAAAAAAGTCCTGCCTTTGGAGGTCTGAATTCCAAAGCCTGGTATAATTGCCATCTCTAAGCCATGTTTTAGCTACTGGATTGCATTTCTCATGTGTCTCCCGAACCTGTAACAGATGGTACTCAAGAATCGTGATTTAAAGGACTAAGGGGAGGAAGGGAGAAAAAGAAAGAAGTAAAAGAGGAGGAAGGATATAAAAGGAAAAGGACAGAAAAAGGCAAAACGAGGGGAATGAAAAAACTACTGAGCAGTTGCTAGAATTGGGGAGAAGGAGAGGAGTTGACCACAAAGCGGTCACATAGGGAGAAGGTGGTGACGGGTGACGGAGCTTTCATGCCCGATAAGGTAGTGGTGAATGTATGATTCCACAGATCTGTCAAAAACCATAGAAAGCGTAGCAATTAAGAATAAATATAACTAATCAAAATTTGGAAGAAAAAAGCCAGGATTTGGGGAAACCGAGAAGGAGCACAGAGTGTGACAAATGAATCTGACAGGGCTGAGAATATGGGGGTGTGGCGGGGACTGGGGGTGGGATGGAGGGGGG
This sequence comes from Nycticebus coucang, assembly GCF_027406575.1. NCBI lineage: Eukaryota > Metazoa > Chordata > Mammalia > Primates > Lorisidae > Nycticebus > Nycticebus coucang. Next base: position 1,539,142 of record NC_069780.1, read on the forward strand.
ATGGGGTCGGCTGGGCTGGGGTGAGGTGGGGAGGCAGCCTCCCTCAGAGGGTGGGGAAGGAGCGGGCCTAAGAAACTTTAGGAAACATCATCTGGTCTGGATGTGGTAGACCTAAGATAAAAAAAATCGCCAATTGTTCTTATTACATCCTCCTTGACTGACAGGTTATTTAAACAGGTGATGCTTAATTTACAAATATTTGGTAATTTTTTAGATATGTTCTGATACCAATATCTAGCCTAATTATGTTGAACTGACAAGAACCTTATTATTTCTATGTTTTAAAGTAAGTTCACTTTTGTTTTATGGTCCTCCAGGAGCTCTATGTTGGGGTGTGCTCTGAACCTTGACAACACTACCAATTCTGATGCTCAGTGAGGCCCACGAGCAGCAGCTAGATCAAGTTGGCCAACAGTGTTGTTCAATTCATTTTTTTCATACTAATTTACTTCCACAGTCTGTTGTTTGACAAAATAATTCTCCTTCACTTTTGAAGAACACATTTCCTGGACATGGAATTATGGGAGGCCAGTATTCTCCTCTCACCACTTGAAGATGGCTCCTTTCTGTCCTAGCTTCTATCATTTCGGACAAGAAGTTTGCTATAACGCTCTTCCAAATTTATTTACAGGTGTTTTTTTTCTCTTGCTGTCTTCAGTGTTCTCACTTTTTTTTGTTTGTTTCAATGTTTGTCTTTTGTTCCAGAAGTTTAATAGAACGTGGTGTATGTGTGTGTGTGAGTGTGTGTGTGTCTATGTGTGTGTGTGAGTGTGTGTGTCTATGTGTGTGTCTATGTGTGTGTGTGTGTCTATGTGTGTGTGTGAGTGTGTGTGCGTGTGTGTGTGTGTGAGATTTATACTTCTTGGTGTTCTGATTGTCTCATATCTGTTCTTTTAGTTTCTTTCATTAATTTTTAAAAGCTTTGGGGCATTGTTTCTTTAAATATTAGTCCTGCTCAATTACATTTTTTTGGTTCTATGATTATAATTACACATATGTTAGGACATTTACTCTTTTAAATTTGGTCATTTCTATGACATACCTTCAGGTTTTCTGATTCTTTTCAGGCTTTGTTTAGTCTACTGATGAGCCAATCAAATGTTTTCTTTTGTTTCAAATTAGTAAATTTTTTTTATTTCTAGCATTTTCATTTTTTTCTTTCTTACAGTTTCCATTTCTGTGATGAAATTATCTGTGCAATTTTGCATGTTGTCTACTGTTATTATTAGAATCTTTAATACAGGAATTAACATTATTTGAAATTACCTGTTTGGAAATTCCAACACCTGTGTAACAACTGACTAGTTCTGAGGGATTTCTTTCTTTCTTTCCTTTTTATTTTTGCAGTTTTTTTGGCCGGGACTGGGTTTGAACCCTCCACCTCCAGCATATGGGGCCGGTGCCCTACTCCTTTGACCCACAGGCCCCGCCCAGAGATTTCTTTCTTTAAAATTTCCCAGCTTTTTTCTTGAATTTCTGTATGTCTCATAATTTTTTAACAAATGCTAGGTAGATGTTACATACAGTATATATTGAGGTAAACATATTTGTGCTTGGACATGAGCACACTTTTCCTTCTGCAAGTATTTTAGTGTGAGCAGTTTTATTAATCCAGTAAAAAAAAAAAAAAATACAGTAGAACCTCTGTAAGTTGACGACCCAAGGGATGGTAACAAACTGTCCAGACATGGAGGTGGTGAGCATAGGAAGCAGGCCTCCTGCACTGACACGGACATGTGCTGGCTGTCCAGTCTATGAAAGTTAGGTCAGCTTAAGGAGGTGGTCGGTGTAAGGAAGTGGCCAACTAAGGAGGTTCCACCGTACTTGGAAGAGAGGGTCTCTCGCTGTGAACAATTCAGCCACTATTAAGATCCAAGAAGGTACCAAGCGAAGTCGCTTCATGTCACTCTGGTGTTAGAGTCTGGCACTGCCAACCAGTAGCGATTCTCACCATTGTATGTCTTATTACATATTACTGGAGAGATGAGGTCATCAGCAACCAATTCATAGGATGGAGGGCTCTTTCATCCTTCTTTATTCCTTGTAAGTAATTCATGTTTATAACACTAATACAGGAAGAAAAAGTACTCAGCTGTTTTAAAAAAATAATTATGTTATTCTATTACATGCTTGATATAAAATGAAGTAAAGCATGAAGTTCCTTCATCACATTTTGATGCCAATATATAGTTGAGTAATTTGGGGGAAATTTATTTAGGAATTAAGCTTACTGTAATTCATAAATGTTTTTCTACTGACACTGCAAGAATCAGTTTTCTGTTTTTTATGGTTCTCTGAAATGAGGAAAGTAATTCACAGCCAAATCAGCCAAATTGATAGGTTTGTAAATTTTTTTATATTAGATGCTGATACATCTCAAAGCAAAAGAATGAACATTAAGTTTGGGACTTCTTATAAATAGCCCTGGAGGAAACTACTCAAGACGCACCATTCAGGTCAAGACCAGAACACACTGCTTAGTTTCCACCCTAAAACCCTTTTTCTCATATTAAGATGCTCCTATTTTTTTTAATTTTCTACTTGATCTCATTTAAACAGATTTCATAAGATGCCTATAAATGAATGGCATGTTTACCTTCTCTCCCGGTTTAGAGAGGTTGGTAGCACAGGGTGTGGCACACATTTAACCCACACTCACCTCAATGATCACTTCAGCACTGCGGGGAGGAGACTGGTTAAAAGGATGTTTGTCCTCTAAGTTTCCACTGGACTCAGGAGTTCACATAAAGCCTGGGAGGACAGGCTTCCTTGCATTCAGGAAGCCTCATGTTCTTTCAAAGAACTGAGAGATATGGTCAGTCAGCCTTCTCTTTTAATAAGCTCTGTGAAGAGAAGAACTGAGAAAAGGAGAAGAAAAAAATTTATTATTTGAATGGTGTATAAATGGCTTGTTCCTCCTGGGGCATTCTGAAGCACTAAATCCCAAGTAATACATGGGTTGATAAATAATTTGAGAGTCTGTGAAACACCAAAAAAAAGGATTTCTGATGTTGACAAATCTTGGAGTTTTCCAGTTATGAAGTGATTTAAGGATTTTAAATTTTTATTTTATTTTATTTTAGACAAAGTTGCACTTTGTCACCCTCGGTAGAGTGCCATAGTGTCACAGGTCACAGCAAGCTCCAACTCCTGGACTTAGGCAATTCTCTTGCCTCAGCCTGCGGCCACAACGCCGGGCTATTTTGCTGTTGTTGTTGTTGTTGCTGCTACAGTTTGGTCAGGGCCAGGTTTGAACCTGCCACCCTTGGTATATGGGGCTGGCCCCCTACCCAATGAGCCACAGGCACCACCCAGATTCTAAAATTTTAATTCTGTTATGCTTCATTAGCTGCTAATTACCCTGACAGGAATGACCATTTTATTATTATACTCTTTAGAAAGAATAAATAATTATTTATAAGAGTTACCAATTAAGTAGAACTTCATTATATTAATAAGTTGTCATATTGAAGACAAAAGTAAATTTAAGTAAAAATATATTTATTACACTATGTGTAATGTAAGGCTGATTTAAAGTGGCATCATCTGAATAAGATTTGTGTGGTCAGGTAAACAAGAATGTGACCTGGTAAATTGGTGTTCTTTGAAATAATTCATGATATTTTTGTTTCTACTAATTAACTATTTTTTAAAAGCAGAAGTGTCAAAAAATACCACAGGAAAAATTAGGATAATAAACAATATTACTTATAATGGAAATTTATTTTAAAAGTGCATAAAAAAGTAAATGTGCATTTTCTTAAATAGATTCTTTAACCTCTATTTGTAATTTTGGACCACTGTATATGATCAAAATGAGAGGCTCCCAAAAGAATAACAGGGTAAGAAAGGGACTCTTCTTAATTGTTAGATAATTGCCATATGTCTGTGAAAATTTGGCTTCAGCAAAGTAAATCCTCTTGTTTCAGAAACATAGAAATAGATAAAAGCAATCATTTGAGAAAGATCAAAATACGTTAACTTTGCATGGTTAACATTCCGGCTGTTAGTGCTTCGTAATGAGCCATACCCTGCTTTAAAATAATTGCACTATATTGAAGAATAAAATGCAATCTTTTTAAGGTATAATTCATGATAGTTTTGCTTTTACTAAACAGTTTTATTTTTTAAGCAGATATGTTAAAATATACCACAAGGACATTTTGTCAGTATAAACAATTTTAGGAAGATCCGTCTAATTGGTTAATTTTTTCTTGTTTTCTGTCTGTTTCTAATATGACCCATTCTCACAGTATTTGAGGTAACTTACAAAAATGAGCAAAACAGGATTGTAACGATGGATCTGAATGTTTTAGAGAGAACAAAAATAAGGTGAGAGGAAATAAAGCCAGAGGTTCAGTAGGCATTTGTAAAGGAGAGGGATAGAGTTTGAAGTGGCCAATATAGTTGACTCTAAAGTTCCTGGTGGGCAGAGAACAGAACAAATGCAACGCTGGATGCAAAGCATCAGAGTCTCTAAGACAGTAAAGTGAGCCTCACGCAGGAAGACCCCGGTACTGGCACCTGCCCAGGAATTTATCCAGGGCTATGGAAACAGAATGAGGCCAGATTTGTTACATATATATTTAAAATTTAAAAACAATAGTACACATGTTAGTCTTTTTATTAAACTGTCTCTCAATCAAAAGCTGGTGTACAATTCCAAAGAACATGATAACAAAACCATGGTGAATAGGAGCTTAGCAGTGATAAAAAATACGTTTTGAGAAATATGACTTATCTAGCCTAGATTTTTTTAAGGATTAGTCAGGAAACTTTTCAAAGTCTTATAAAAAAAATACTTGAAAATTCATTATATTTAAATAATATACTATCATACAAGTAATATATTCTCACATTGTAAAAATTACAGAGTACAGAAAATAAAAGGAAATTATTATTGCAATGATTAAAGTCACCTTTTAATTAGAAATAATCCATTAAATATTTAGCCACATTTACTATTTAAATATTTAGCAATGGATTGTTAACCTAAATATTATTATTCTTAAAAAAACAGCTTTTGTATGGTGTTTATATTTCTTCACACTATGAGATTCTAAAGAATGTGGTAAGTGTCCTGGTACACAAATTTTTGTAAGTGTAGAGATGCTTTACATGCTTGAAGACAAGAAAGGCTGTAAGTGTTAATAATCAATCAGCTAGAGATTGATGCCCTCTGAGGAAACTGAGCCTGATCAACGCCTACATGAGTACACAACTGCCCCACTATTCCTCAGACAGAGGGAAACAAATGATGATTATGCTGAGGACTAGAAATTTTTACAATTAGATCGTATCAAACCCTCACTGACTCTATGAGAACAAAAATTTTATAAAGTCCACATAAAATGGCTACTTTTAAGCTATGTTATTTCCTGATAACCCTTCCAAGAAAAATTAATTGCACAGTGAGTCACTGAGTAACTAAATGAGTTGATTCTAAGACTTAGAGAAGTTAGTGAGAAGTCAATTAGTTGGGTATCTGCCCCTGCAAAAAATCTCTCGACTTCAGCGTCATTTCTGCAGGTCCTACTGACAGCAGTTAAGTGTAGGATGAAATTTTCTATAAAGGGTATTACTTCTCAAACTAAGAAAGTCAAGTATTCTTTTATGCTTTAAGAAATAATTTTAAAATACATTGTATATATTCTGAAACAACCTATTTATAATATAAATATTCACAGGGTCAATCAGGATGAAGCTTCTTTTTTGGGCCTGCATTGTGAGTGTGGCTTTTGCAAGGAAGGTGAGTAAATAGGTTTTCAAAATTGTAACAAACATCAGACAAGGGTCAACAGGGATTTGAGCTAATAGTAAAGTCATCACAGTTTATAATAAGCAACAAGAGACATGTTGATGACATGAGATCTGTGATGTCAAATTTACAAGGGAAATTTTAAAAATCAAAAAATGTTGAAATATCTAAAAATAAATAAGCAGCAAGGGAAAGAGATGTGGTCAAAGATATAGGGGAGTGGAGGAGAAAAAAATGTATACAGGGTACCAGGATCCCAGGTTGACAGTGTATCTCTTCAAATCGTAGATAGCTGGTTGGGCTTCCTCTGGCTGTGAAGGGCCGCTGCTGCAGGTATCTATAGTCAGGAGGAATACTTGGGAAGGTAGAAGGAAATGGACACTTTAATTCTTTATGACACGTAAACAGCACAGCATACAACGCAGTGACTTTCAGTGTGATGTGATAGATGAGACCAGATAAGAACTGTCAGATGGCAAGTTCTTACTCCTGGCCAACGTGCATGGGAAATACCTTCTGTTTAAAATGGGGAAAATTAATACCTACCGCATAGAATTGTTTTGAAGACTAAATAAGATAAATATGTAAAGGGCTTAGTGGAATACTAGAACTCCAGTGCTGCTTATCATGACCTACTATGACTGTTATTATCACCCTGTCCAGGTTTCAAAATGTTATTCTATTCCCTAAAATTACCTGGTTTAAGCCCTAATTCTTAAATGATTCCCCTGTGCTATTATTTATTCTTATTCTGTGGCGAATAATCTGTGGTCAGTTCATAAGTATATTGACGCATTCTTGGAGAAAAAGCAGAAATGTGGTACTTTTGGTACTGAAAATAGGAGATCGCACGCGTGCGCGCACACGCACACACACACACACACACACACAGACACGCACTGTAGACAAAACCTGGGAGGAAAAAGAGAATAAAACCAGTTCTATGACCAAGAGCTGAACGATTTTTCAGACGGTAAAGATTTATGTACATTTAGATGATTTCAAAATCCACTCAGCCAACATAAAACCTCCTGAGGCATTTGTTTAAGTCTAAATCATTAATGATGATAATGGTAACTATTACTGACATAGGTGACTCACATTTCAAAAAATAATTAACCATAATAATTATTAAGTTTTGCAAATTCTTCAGTAATATGGAAATGTGGTACAAATGGTTTCAAACAAATAACCAACTAAAAATGTTTTTTCCCTTTGTTTTAGAAGCGTTTCCCCTTCTTCTTTCAGGTAAAATATTTTTCACTTATAGGCAAATATGTTTGTTTTTTTCTTAAAGTATACTTAACATTTAAAAATTCTCTGATGTCTTTACAATGCAATTTAATGACTGCTGTTGTTCTGGAAATATTAGTGCTCATATTCTGTTCTGATTCAATAGAAAATGTGGGAAAATATTATGAGGCATAAACATTTTCATGCTCAATAAATTTACCATAATGTTTGTATTTATATTCAGTGAGCAGAGGAAGTAAGTGAACCCTCTTTTTAGGATAATAAAATTTTTACCATGCCCGGGGTTTCCCCGCATGTCTAATACCTTATAGTAATACAATTCATTACTTGAACAAATAAGTGATGACTTTGTGTGTGTAAATATTAGAGCAGAAGAAAGCGTGAAATTGTGTCACAGCCCTGTGATCAGGTTGGGTCTTCAGGCCCTGAGATGCTGAAGGGCATGTCCCAGTGATTTAGATGATTTCTGTGGCAAATACCCATAAATTATCCCTATGTAGAAGGCTAACGCATGTATTGATTAACCAATAATAGACCTTTTTTCAGTTTTGTCATTTTTGCCCCCAAATTCTGGTGACAGAACCATGCTAAGAAAATCACATTGGTACCAGGCACAAGTCTGCAATAGGTGAGTGTGCCAGCCTGGGAAACGGCAGGAGATAAGTGTGCCAGCCTAGCAAACGGCAGATGAGTGTGCCAGCCTGGCAAATGGGCGAAAGATGTGCTCTGGGGCTTCCACACTAGTCTACCCTTAGACCTGGCAGAGGAGTAGAAGTATTTTCCAAATAATTTTTTAAAGGAAAAATAGTAGGAGATATTATTTTGAATTTCTAATGAGTTAATACTTTAATCATCAGATTCCTAAGGCTAAGATCCATGACACCAACAACGGGCACTTGCCTCTGTGCACGCCCTAGAACATGTTATCACTCATGCCTCCTACGGTCAACCTCCGCAAACTCCGCAACATGAACTTGGGAGTTCAGAAACCCAGCAACTTCAAATCCAACAGAAAATTGGAAAGAAAGACACAATTTTAATTAGGAAGCGTGACTGGGGTAACATCTCAGACACGTGAGCAAAGAAACCTTGTCCATTTTTTCCAGTATCTAGGGTCTCAGTGCCCAGCACAGAACAGACACACTCCTTTTGTAATTTTAAAAATAAATCATAGAATTTTCATCCAGAAGCAGTTTAAAATATGGGAGTGGTGAGCTCCCCCTTAATGGGCACAATGTTAGGGTGTACAGCACGCCCCTTGCGGGCAGGACACAGTAAGAGGAACTTTACCCAATAAATGCAAACATTGTAACCTAATTCTGTGAACCCTCAATTAACCTAAAACAAGAAAAAAAAAGCTCAAAATATTCCAAAGCCCTCAAGGAACAATCTTATCTCTTGAGAAGTTCTATTGTGAGCGGTGCCTGTGATTCAAAGGGTAGGGTGCCAGCCCCACATGCCAGAGGTGGTGGGTTCAAACCCAGCCCTGGCCAAAAACTTCAAAAAAAAAGAAAAAAAGAGAGAGAGAGAGAAGTTCTATTGCAAAGCCCTGCTTAGTGATTGGTAATTTTGCGGTGAATACAAATGATAAGCCATTGTCAGACGCTGGTGCAAATAAGGAACTTGATACAAAATTGAATCAGAACTTTTGGTTCCCCATTTCTGAAAAACGTATCCTTTGATAGGAATAAGATATCTAAGTGATAGTGTAGAAAAAACGGAGTCAGTAAAATGTCATCGATCACACTGTATGTCTACTGTGTAACCCAATTCAGGGTAACAGGATTCAGCGTGCACAGTTCCAGGAAACAACTGCAGTGTTTAAGAAAGAAAATTCTGAGTTACTCAGAGATGTGTCAGTTATGTCCAGTGATAGCCTTTGTAAATGCAGGTAGAGAGCTAAAGAAAAAAAATTGTCATTGGTGGAAAATTTAAAACTAACATTGTTTTCTTTGTTGTCTTAGAAATTTTTCGCCTCCAGTGAAGAGGTAAAGCATTTCATATTTATTTATACTTGAAGATATTGAAATATATTATTAATTACTCATTTTTCTTTAAAATAGCATTGTATATCTAATATTCTTAAATAACTCAATATATTATGATTTTCCTTGAAAAGCTAGGAAGTAATTTAGGGACATTTTTACTTCTCTTCCTCTGATGGGTTTATTTAAATAATGTAAATATAGGTCTATTTATGTTTATCTATCCTGTATTTTTTATTCATACTGATATTCATACTGTTATCACTGCACTTATTAGGTTAAACACTTTAAAATGAAATTGAATGATACAAATAACGTTTTACATCATTGAAAAGTATTGCTGATAAAAGCAGTATTTTTCAACACATGTAAAGATAACCCCATCAACTGATAAACATATAAGGAATGTTAATACAGTTTATCAAGTTTAAAAACTTTTATGTTATACAAATTCAAAACTGCTTAAATTACCATTGAACCATGCAACAAATCAAACAATCCAGGTTCCAGATATGTAAACTGTAAGTGGTCTGCTCATGAAAACTGACAAATTTATGTTAGGAAATAAAACTTTATGTAGGTAAGACTAAGAAACGTTGCAATCATCTATAAATTTTACATAACTTTGAGCTTGGAGCTCCCTGAAAGTCTAAATGCACGTGTAAAGGACAAGCCTAGAGCAATAAAATAAAGAGGTCTCCCCCCGAAAAAAAAAAACACTTGAAATTTGACAATGAAGCTATGAGTAATGGTGAAAAGATACTCACATCAAACACGAAAATCATAGGAACAATTAAAAGCCAAAAGTCAGCCATCCCACATCCAGTCTGCTCACCCTCTTACTGACAGTTTGAGACGTTCAGCCTTGAAGGACGAGAAGCTTTGACAGAGCCGAGGCGCTTGGAAGAGGCAAGGGCAGTGAAATTGTCAGTGGGGCTCTTCAGTGACCCCAGGGCACCAAAAGGCAATGGGCAGGGCAGTAGGGGACAGAGGGCGGGTGTGAAGACACCACTCCTGTGGTCCTATGCCGGTCCAGAAAGGGCACATACTTCCTTCTGTTTTCCTTCTGGCATTCGCTGGCATCGTCTGCAGCCTCTAACACTCACACCTGGTAAGCACAAAATATTGCTTTCTCACTAGGGTTCATTCACTTTTTTTAAGAGATTTTTACTCTCTATTTTGAAAGTTATGGAAGCACATTGTTATCAAAGAGGCTTACTTGGAATTCATTAAAATAATTCATTACCTATCAGCCAGCATCACAGTCACATCCTGAGTGACGTTATCGGTGGAATGCACGATCAGCTTCAGCTGACTTCTCTGCTTCTCCTTTAGGGTTACACTGGCTACAATGATCACACGCTTCGTCCATCTCGGAGTACTCCTCATGGCCTACGGAGCACTCAACCTACTCCTCAGTCTCCACCAGTGAATGCAATGCCCATTTACCCTGGGAATCCTGACATTCATTCAGGGGTACTGCCAGACCCCTGGATGCTCAGGGCTCCTGTAGGCTCCCAGAGCTACAGCATCGTGGGCTCGCACTCAGCTGCTGCTCCTTCCCCTCCTCAGCCTCTTGTTGGGCTTTTTTCCTGTGCCCTTTGTTCACGTGTTAATGCAGCACCTACAGCACCTGTTGCCCCACCTGTTGCAGCTTCACCTGCTATAGCCCCACCTGTTGCAGCTTCACCTGCTTCAGCCCCACCTGTTGCAGCTTCACCTGCTTCAGCCCCACCTGTTGCAGCTTCACCTGCTGAAGACACATATGTTGCATATGCACATATTGCAACCGAGCTTCCTGCAGCCCCACCTGTTTCATATGCACATATTGCGACTGAACTTGCTGCAACCACACCTGTCTCAGCCAAGCCTGCTGTACCCACACCTGTTGCAGCTGAACCAGCTGCAGCCACACCTGTAGCATATGCACCTGTTGCAGCTAAGCCTGCTGCAGCCACACCTGTTGCATATGAACCTGCTGCAGCCACACCTCTTGCAGCTAAGCCTGCTGCAGCCACACCTGTTGCATATGAACCTGCTGCAGCCACACCTTTTGCAGCTGAGCCTGTTGCCGCCACACCTTTTGCAGCTGAACCTGCTGCAGCCACACCTGTTGCAGCTGAGCCTGCTGCAGCCACACCTGTTGCATATGAACCTGTTGCAGCCACACCTTTTGCAGCCGAGCCTGCTACAGCCACACCTGTTGCGGCTGAGCCTGCTGCAGCCACACCCGTTGCATCTGCACCTATTGCAGCCCTACCTGTTTCAGCTGAGCCTGCTGCAGCCACACCTGTTGCAGCCTCGCCTCTTGCATCCTCACCTGCTGCAGCTAAGCCTACCGAAGTTGCATCTGTTGCAGCTTCAGCCAAATATGTTGCATCCTCACAGCTTACATTCACAACTGTGGTAGCTAAGCCTGCGGAAGGTGCACCTGTTGCAGCTGAGCCTGCTGAAGCCACGCCTGCTGCATCCACACCTGTTTCAGCTAAGCCTTCTTCAGCTACACCTCTTGTGGCTGAGCCTGCTGAGGCCACACCTGTTGCATTTGCACCTGTTGCATCCACATTTGTTGCAGTCCCACCTTTTGCATCCTCACCTGCTGCAGCTGAACCTGCGGCAGCCACACCTGTTGGATGCATGCCCATTGCAGCTGAGCTTCCTGCGGTACCTGTTGCTTGTGTGCCTGTTGCAGCTGAGCCTGCTGCCGGAGTAACTGTTGCATGTGTGCCTGTTGCAGCTGCACCTGTGACAGCCGAGCCTGCTACAGCTGAACCTTTTGCAGCTGATTCAGATGCAGCCACACCTTTTGCGATCTATCCTGACGTAGCCACTCCCATTGCAGCTGAGCTTGCTGCAGCAGCATCTTTTGCATACCCTCATATTGCAGCTGAGTCTGGTGCAACCACACCTGTTATAGCCGATTCTGCTGCAGCCACACCCTTTGCAGCCGAGCCTGCTGCAGCTGCACCTATTCCATTTTACCCCAATGTATCTATGACTACTAGAGTTTTTCCCCCTGTAGACGAGCCTGATGAAGGTGAACCTCAATCAGATGAGTCTTCTGCCCCAAAACATCAAATTTCTTCTCTCAACAAGGTAGGTTGCCTGTACCCTACCATTATAATGCATGAAATCTGTTGGAGAAGGAAAGAAATACAGCCTCTCCACAAGCAAAAGATGTCAAATTTAATATTTCGAACAGCTTTATTGAAATACAATTCACATACAGAAATCTATACATAGCAAAAGTGTAGACTTTGGTAGATGTTGACATCTGTGTACATCGGTGAAAAGAATTATCAGGATACTGAAAATACCTAGCACAGCCAAAGGTTTCCTCCTCTTCCTTTGTAATCACACATTCCTCCTGCTCGCTTTTCTGTAACTACATATTGGTTTGCATTTTGGGGATTTTGTGTCTTTTATGTCAGACTTTGTTCACTTTTAGGGATCCATCAAGGAAATATGTGTAACAATTTCTTTTTACAGATTATTATTTTATTATGTGGATATGCCATAATTTATTACTCCTTCATCTGTTGTTGAACATTTTACCTTCCAAATTGGATGTCATTTATTTTATTGCGTATTGTACTGGCTTAAACATCTACTACAATTTACATAAAAGTGATTAGATGGACATCCCTCCTTTGTTCTTAACATTAGGGAAAAACATTAACGTTTTATTGTGTCTCTACACACATGTATGCACAGACAAACCTGCATGAATATTTATTTATTTTATATATGTATATATACTTTTTTTCAGGTAAAGAAATGAAATTTTCTAGAGAGAGATTATCATGCTTTCGTTTTGGTAAGTTATACATCTAAATGAGATTTAGAAATCACAGATTAAATGGATGAGATCTCATCATGAGAAACTACCTTTAAGTATATGTTTACTACATAAAAATGAGACAGTTCAGAGGAGAGGAATGCTGGCAGTTTGTGCCTTAGAATATTCTGAACAATAGTGTTCAATATAGGGAAGAAACGTCCATATGGGAAAAGATGGGACTATGGACAGCAGAGGCACCGTTTGTCAAAGTTGTCACGGGCCATCTCAGAAGCTGTCCCTTCAGCCACACACTTCCCCACACTCAGATCTACATCTTAGAAAACAAACATTTGAGACCCAAAGTCTCCCAGTCATTACCTCATACCGTCCCCCCACACACACACCTCCCCACACCACTTCCAACACACCTGTCCTGGGAAGACAGGCACCGTCCCAAAACTCAGCTGGACTCATGTCACCAGGGCCATCCAACAGGGGGTGAGCAAGAAACATGGTCTGACCCTGAAGGAAGAATCTACTTTCAAAGCTGCACTGGAAAAAGCCAAGGCTTTATTTGACAGCAGTGAAATCAAAATTTCTACTGAGGTGGCATCAGGAGCTAAAGTAAAATTGAAGAGCAAACGTGATGTTGGTTATTATTGTTGCCAATGCCTCTAACAGCAGCCATTGCCAAGGTAACTAAATGGCATCAATGTCTAGTTAAATATTTACCCCTGCTGTTTTCTTTCTTTTCTTTCTTTCCAAATTTAAGGGGTACAAGTGCGGTTTTTGTTACATGGGTATATTGTGTAGTAGTGAAGTCTGAGCACTCAACTGTACGCGACATTCAAACACGGTACATTGTGCCTAATAAGTAAGTTTCATCACACTCCTCCTCCCACACCCATTCACCCTTCCACTCTCTCCGCCCCTGTGCACCTGCTACTCAGCTGCCTCTCACGAGTGGGAGCCTGCGGTGCTGGGCTGCTTCTGAGCTGTGTCACTTGACGTAATGGCTCAGGTGCCACTTGCGTCCCGGTGATCTCCTTTCTGGCTCTAGGATTCCACTGCGTGTCTGTAACACATTTCCTTTACTGGGTCATCTGTTGGGTAACTCTTAGGTTGGTTTCATATCTTTTCTAATGTGAACAGTGCTGCAGTAAACATACTTGGGTCATAACAAGAGTTTTGAGATATACAAAATCAAGAAACATTGCTCCCAGAAACAGCAATGATCCGAGCACGTGAGACATGCAGAGGTGCATCAGAAAGGACGCAGTCAGCTGTGTTTCTTGGAAGTGAAATAAAAAATCACAGCACAGTGTGTCTGAAAACCATCCCAGTAACCTACGTGAAATAAAACTCTTTCCTTTAGGTAGACACCCAGCGGGAGGATCACTGGCCTAGACCAAAAGGTGGTTCTAATTTTAGTTCTTTATAATTTTCATTCCTACCAACGGTGTATAAGGGTTTTCTTTTCTACATATCTGTGCCAACATGTATTATTTTTTGGCTTTTTATTTGTCATTTCTATTGAAGAAAAATGGTATCTCATTGTGGTTTTAATTTGCATTTCCCTGATGTTTAATAATGTTGAATATTTTTTCTATGCTTGTTTAGCCATTTGGATGTCTTCTTTTACCAAACGCCTATTGATACATGTTATTGATATCTGTTGCCCACTTTTTTTTGTTTGTTTGTTTTTGGCCAGGGCTGGGTTTGAACCCACCACCTCCGGCATATGGGGCCGGCGCCCTACCCCTTTGAGCCACAGGCACCACCCTCTGTTGCCCACTTTTTCACGGGGTTATTTGGGGTTTTGTTGTTGTCGAGTTGTTTGCATTCCATGTAAGTTCTGCTTATTCACTCCCTCCAAGTTGCATCGTTTGAAAATGTTTTCCCAGTTCTGCATGTTGTCTGTTTACTCATTTGATTCTTTTATTTGCGTGCAAATGTTTTTTAGTTTAATTAAGTGTCTACCATTTATCCGTTTTTGTTGCTTGTGTTTTTGAAGTCTTAGCCATGAATTCTTTGCCTAGACCAATATCCAGAAGGTTTCCCTAGGTTCCCTGCTAGGGTTTTTATAGTTTCAGGCTTTATGTTTAAGTTTCAGTCCACCTTGAGTTGATTTTTGTAGATGGTGAGAGGCAGGGCTCCCCTTTCACTGTTCTGCACATGCAATTTAATTTTCTTAGAACCATTAAGCAGGTGCCCTTTCCCCAGTGCGTGTTTCCTCTACTCCGTCGAGCTCAGTCGTTGTGAAACGTGGCTTCTCTTCTGCGTGTCCTGTTCTGCTCCACTGAGCCGTGTGTCTGTTGTAGAACCAGCCCCACGCTACTTTGATTACTATAACCTTGTAGTATGATTAGAAGTCAAGTAACCTCATGTCTTCAGCTTTGTTCTTTTGGGTTAAGAAATTTTGTTATTTGAGCTCTTTCTTGGTTTCTTATGAATTTTAGGATTGTTTTCTCTAGTTCTATGAAAACTAATATTGATATTTTGATAGAGATTGCATTGAATCTACAGATTACTTTGGATAGTATGGTCATTTTAATGATGATTCTTTTGATTCATGAGCATAGGGTGTTTTTCTGTTTGCTATGTTATCTATAATTTCGTTCATCAGTGTTTTATATTACTTAAGTGGAGCAGTTAGCTAGCAAACTGGTTCAAAATGTTAGCTATACTTAATAACTTCACATTTCAGTTGGCATTTGTATTTAGTTTCTTGCCATATTAATTACTTAATTTACAGCAGGTAAAGGAGGAAAAGGCTACTTCTCTGAAAGTCTGTCTGTTAAGGCAGAGAAGGAATTCTCTCAAATCACATCCCATCAGAAGACAATGTTGATCTGAAACCAATACCCACACACAAAAGATCCTGTACATAAATCATAACATTGAATTAACATCGCATGCTAAATGAATTTTGTAAGGTGCATTGTTAATTGTTACAAGAATACACGGTTGCTACAAAAGCGCATAATTTTTGCAGGAAAATTTTTGCAAGAAAAAATACAAGATATATATAAGAAGACAGAAGAAAATACATTTGATTCTCCTAAAAGTATGTTATTTGTGGCATAAATATGTAGATGACCATTCAATATTGTCCTTTAAAATAAGATTAAAATCACAGAGACAGAAAAGTCAACTTTGCTTTAAGTACAAGCAATTTAGTAATTTTATTACACAAAACTAATACATTATTTTTCTTTTTCAGATGCTGGTAAAGAAATCAGTGAAATCTGTAAACATTGCCTTTCTTTCCTGAAGACTATTTCATTCTGTTAAATTAAAACTATCAGTCTCGCCCCGTTGATTGATTTATGATAGTTTTTCATAGGACTTAATTTATTTAAAGTAATGTGTGCTTCCCCCCCAATTCATAATACAAAATGTCTATTCATAAATATGTGAATGACTGTCATAAATTTGAGCACATGACGGCAATGAGTGTCTTTCTTTTGGACGCTATCTTAATAAATACAGTACAAATAGTTTTACTTTTAAACATTTGGTTTCCAAATTCTTTCTTTTGCAAGTGGACAGGGGGAAGTTAAAGGAAAGACATCAACCACCCATCGGGCACAGTGGGGGTGCAGGGCCCATCTCCTGGGTGGTGGCCTCAGCTGCAGCTGGGACTGTGCCTCACAAACACAGACACCATACCTTACCAGGTGTGCCCTCATGTTAATTCAAAACAAATACAGAAATAAACAAACACATAACTAAATCAGTAGAAATGCAAACGATTTCTGTCACCCTGTGTTGCTCTCTCTTACTTTTTTGGTGACTTCAGTAAACTTTACGGGAAAAATATGTGGACATATGACATCATTAACCAGATCATTTACCTGAGCCACCTTCTTCATCTAAAAATAACTTTGGCATTTGTTGATCAAAGTCCTTTAAATCATGGTACTAACTGGGGATATAAAAGAAATCAGCTTTCCAGCCCTGTGATGTCCCAACATTCTGTTCTCCTCTATTCGCTTTTATGTCTGTTTAAAAACCAGCTAATTCTTTCCAAAATTCATTTAAATGTGTAGTAGGACATCCAGAAATCATGGAAGGGCTGTGGTGGTCCTTGCCATCAACGTGAGGCCGGAGATGTGACCGTTGGTCCAGCATAGACGGCAACCATTACAGGTCTGGAGAAGCTGGTGCTGAGGAGAATCCCGCCCTCCCATGGACAGTGGCATCACGCCATTCTCCAGTGGCTAGCTGGAATCCTGGACACTAAGTAAAAATATAAAATAAAATACACATACAATACCCTAGAAATATATCTTAATATCAATCAAAAGAAATGCCTCAGAATAATATATACAGTAGTATTTTTTTTATAAAAAGTTCAAAAAAGTAGGCAAAATTAAACAATATTATTTTAGGAAAGGCATTGGAAGTGATAATTTAATTACCTGTTAACCCACTAGATAGTTTTTTACTCTAGAAATAAAGAAGAAGGTGGGTAAAGGGGAACCTAAACAGTATCTGAGGTGTCAGAAACTTTATAATACTGACATAAAATCTTTAGACTATGATGGTTACATGTATATTTACATCAGGGTTATTTATAAAAACATAAAATGAAGCTCCCTCTACCACTGGCTACCTGATGGAGAAGGGCGGTAAGTCCCTGAGGCATATCTCAGGTCACATACATCACCAGCATCATGCTGCACGTCTGGTTTACAGACAGGTGACATAAGATGCTCAGGAAGTTCTCTCTGCTTAGGCAGCCCCCCTCCAGCCTGAAGGAGACCCACGGGGATGTCCACACTTAGCAGAACACAGGGGGTCATCTCCCCCAGGCTGCAGCGCGGCCAGCTTGTGAGGAGGGAGGAGGACAAGATGCAGCAGGATGCGACGGTGCTCTCCGCCTCCCTGTGGTCCCACCTCCCTCCACCTCCCACCTCGGGTCTGTTCATAAGCTCAATGATCTCAAATACTAAGACTTCCAAAGGCTTTCTGTGTTGCAACTGAAAGCCTGACTTGTCAGTTCAAAAGATAAAATTTTGTTCAGTTTTTCTTTCTTATAAGAAACATTTTTAATATAAAATAAACATCACATACTTCAGTTTTCTATTTTGACAGCTACCGTCAACACCCAAGGCAACGTGACCCTCCTAACTCAGACCTCCAGCGGAAATGTTCTTGGAGGACAAGCTAGGAACAGAAAGGAAAAGGAACTCGTTGATATTTGACATTCATCTGCCATCACATAGTGCAGATTCTCAATCCGGATGTCTTACTGCGTGTGGGTACACACTACCGCACACACCCCACACAGCCGGTATATGGGAATCAGAGGGACGGGAGAGCCACTCACAGACCAGAACACTCAGAGTGTGATCAAACTTCAGAAAATTACGTCTATAGGGATCACAGGGAAACACTACCACCTGTTAAAAAAACATCTTTTTCTTGCTTTCAACTTTCTTTTTTTTTTTTTTTTTTTTTTGTAGAGACAGAGTCTCACTTTATCGCCCTCGGTAGAGTGCCATGGCATCACACAGCTCACAGCAACCTCCAACTCCTGGGCTGAAGCAATTCTCTTGCCTCAGCCTCCCGAGTAGCTGGGACTACAGGCGCCTGCCACAATGCCCGGCTATTTTTTGGTTTGCAGTTCAGCCGGGGCAGGGTTTGAACCCGCCACCCTCGGTATATGGGGCCGGTGCCTTACCGACTGAGCCACAGGCGCCGCCCGCTTTCAACTTTCTATACCCAAGAGTTAAGTGAGAGACACAGCTGACATGCTCCCAGCAAAAAATACCAACTAGCTGACCACCATCTTCCTGCCACACAGGCTAAACAACACCCTCTAGCTGACCACCATCTTCCTGCCACCCAGGCTAAACAACACCCACTAGCTGACCACCATCTTCCTACCACCCAGGCTAAACAATACCCTCTAGCTGACCACTATCTTCCTACCACCCAGGCTAACCAACAACCACTAGCTGACCACCATCTTCCTACCACCCAGGCTAAACAACACCCACTAGCTGACCACCATCTTCCTACCACCCAGGCTAAACAATACCCTCTAGCTGACCACTATCTTCCTACCACCCAGGCTAAACAACACCCTCTAGCTGACCACCATCTTCCTGCCACTGAGGCTAAACAACACCCTCTAGCTAACCATCATCTTCCAACCACCCAGGCTAAACAACACCCTCTAGCTGACCACCATCTTCCTGCCACTGAGGCTAAACAACACCCACTAGCTGACCACCATCTTCCTACCACCCAGGCTAAACAACACCCACTAGCTGACCACCATCATCTTACCACCCAGGCTAAACAACACCCTCTAGCTGACCACCATCTTCCTGCCACTGAGGCTAAACAACACCCTCTAGCTAACCATCATCTTTCAACCACCCAGGCTAAACAACACCCTCTAGCTGACCACCATCTTCCTGCCACTGAGGCTAAACAACACCCACTAGCTGACCACCATCTTCCAACCACCCAGGCTAAACAACACCCTCTAGCTGACCACCATCTTCCTGCCACGCAGGCTAAACAACACCCTCTAGCTGACCACCATCTTCCTGCCATGCAGGCTTGTTTTATCCCAAGCAACACAGATCACCAGCGCTTCATCTTCCTGTGGAACTTTATCCCCACACAGTCATCTATTTCATTTTCTAGAGCCTCAGACAGCTCTCCCGTCTTCTGAAACTCTTACAGTTCACCCTCACGACAGTCACTAGCAAGTCCACTCTATCTAATCTTCTCTGATCCTTCACTTCATCCTTCATCTGAATTAAGCCCAGAACATTCCTAAGAACACTGCTGAAATAAATTCTAAAAGATCTAAATAAATGAAAATATATTCTGTGTTTATGACTTAATATTTTAATATGACTTACTGTTTAAGATGGCTTAGTATTTCATCATAAATTGAACTGCAGATTTAATGCAATTGCTATTAAAATCTAACCTGTCCTTTTTGACAAAATTGACAAGCTATCTCTAAAATTTATTCATATCTCTAAAATTCAAGCTATCTCTAAAATAATCCAGAACAGCCAAAATAATCTTGTGGGGGAGAAGAGAAGACGTCTACTTCCAAGTAACCAAGGCAACACAGAGCTGGCTTCAGGATAAACAAAGGAGGTTGGAGAGTGCAGGGCTCAGAACACAGCCCTTACATTTCTCATCAATTGATTTTCAATCAGAGTGCAAAAAAATTGCTTATCTCTTCAAAAAAATAGTGCAGAGACATCCACATACAAAATAATTAAGTTTAACTCCTACCTCACATTACACAAAAAATTCAAAAATGAATCATAGGCCTGAATGTAAGAGTGAAAATTGTGAGACTCTTAGAACACAGCACAGGATTAAATCTTCATGACCGTGAATTAAGCATGGTTTTTCTGATATGACATCAAAGACCTGAGTGACAAAATAAAAATAGATAAATTAGGCTACATAAAAATGTAAAACTTTTGTGCATCAAAGAACACATGAAGAACATGAAATGAAAATCCACATATGTTGGAAGAAAATACGTGCAAATCATATATCTGATAAGGGGCTTGTGTCCAGAATATATAAGGAGCTCTTACAACTCAAAAATGAAGACATATCATTTAAAAATGAACAAAAGATTTCAATAGACATTTCTCCAAACAAGATATAATCAAATCAGTAATACGCACAGAAAGATAGTCAACATCACTGGTCATTAAGGAAAAGGAAATCTAAATCATAATGCAATAAATGCCACTTCACACCACTACGATGGCAGAATAAAAAGAGAGTGAGTGTTGGTGACGACAGCAATAAATCAGGAGCTCATACTCATATGCACCATGGAGCAGCCACTCCAAAACAGTTTTGAGCATCCGTGTTCAATATGGACTTACTAATATCCTGACACTTCCCCCACACAGAAGTCCAACACATAACTCAGACATAAAACATAGAATTACTAATATCCTGACACTTCCCCCACACAGAAGTCCAACACGCAACTCAGACGTAAAACATACAATTACTAATATACTGAAACTTCCCCCACACAGAAATCCAACATGCAAATCAGATGTAAAATATAAAATTACTAATACCCTGACACTTCCCACACACAGAAGTCCAGCACGCAACACAGACATAAAACATAGAATTACTAATATCCTAACACTTCCCCCACACAGAAGTCCAACACGCAACTCAGACGTAAAACATAGAATTACTAATATCCTGACACTTCCCACACAGGAGTCCAGCACAACTCAGACGTAAAACATAGAATTACTAATATCCTGACACTTCCCACACAGGAGTCCAGCACAACTCAGACGTAAAACATAGAATTGCTAATATCCTAACACTTCCCCCACACAGAAGTCCAACACGCAACTCAGACATAAAACATAGAATTACTAATATCCTGACACTTCCCCCACACAGGAGTCCAGCACTCAACTCAGACGTAAAACATAGAATTACTAATATCCTGACACTTCCCCCACACAGGAGTGCAGCACACAACTCAGACGTAAAACACAGAATTACTAACATCCGGACACTTCCCCCTCACAGAAGTCCAGCACAACTCAGATGTTAAATGCGTCTAGTGCTCTACTCAAGTCGTCTGCTCTGGGCTCTGCCTACCCTTCTTTTCCTCCTCTCGGCAACTCAAAACTTCAGTCTCCAGCTGTGCAAGCAAAATAATGGAAGCATCTCTTGATCACCCTCTTTCTGTAAACCCCCATCTAACCTGACAATATATTTTTTCTTCAAAAATATCTCAAATTTCTCATTAGCGCCCCTGATCCCAGGGACTGTCCCAGCTCCCGCCCTGCCCAGCATCCCAATGTTTGCTGCACTGTCAGTCACGTACTAGAACCATGTCAAAGTCGTATTTGTCCTTCAGAAATTCTCAAGTGAATCATTGTGCAGCCTCTCCAAATTTAACAAGGATAGTCATGGGTCTAAATAAGCCAACCATATATTTAAGATTTATTTTTCTCAATAAAAATAGAAAAATTGTACTTTTTTACAGAGGAAAACTTCCCCCTTTCTTTATATTGGCAAAGCATTGCTTCTTAGCAGTCCTGGCTATTTTTTTTTTTTTTTTAAAGAGATAAATAAGGCAGCATCTGTAGAGCACACGGGAAATCTGCCACACTGTGATTTCTCTTCCTAATGGACAAGATTAAAAGGTTATTGGATTAATAAAGGCTATGAAATCCACTGATGGTTTAACTAGCCAAATAAATTTCTGGTGCTGTGTTAGTGAAAATGCTGATACCATTGCAGCTAACAACTGACCCTGAATTTTCCAAATTCTTAGGAGCCTCATATAGCTTCTAAGACTAAGTGTTCGATCTTTCTGGAAGAATTCCTTGCTTATTGTTAATCCTGGAAAACAAGTAAATTTGTTAGTAATAACTCTACTCCCTCTGTTCTCTTTAGGTATGTGCCGGAGGAGAAGATTCTGTAGGACTATTCAAAGAATGGCATCAAAGTTCTTTGTGAAATACTAAACTAATTTATATCTTCAATAAACCATAAATTAATTAAAATGCAATGATTTGTGAATTGGGAATTAGGTCAAGGAGCTATAGCAATAATACATAGCAAATGCACTGCGTGTGACAAATTCAAGAATCAAATATTATCTGAGATTTACTTACCACGACACTAAGAATAACTTGAAGTTAAAAGCCTGAAAGAAATATTGACATTATATTGTCAATATAATATCATTATTCAGATTTGCAGCCATTCTTTTTTTTTCTTAAATCATAGCTGTGTACATTAATGAGATCATGGGGCACCATACACTGGTTTTATAGACCATTTGACACATTTTCTTCACACTGGTTAACATAGCCTTCATGGCAATTTCTTAGTTATTGTGTTAAGACATTTACATTCTACATTTCCTAAGTTTCACATATATCCTTGTAAGATGCACAGCAGGTGTAATCCCACCAATCACCCTCCCTTCGCCCACCTCCCCCCTCCCTCAACTCCCTTTCCCTCTTCCCCCTATTCTTAGGTTATAACTGGGTTATAGCTTTCATGTGAAAGCCATAAATTAGTTTCATAGTAGGGCTGAGTACATTGGATACTTTTTCTTCCATTCTTGAGATACTTTCCTAAGAAGAATATGTTCCAGCTCTATCCATGTAAACATGAAAGAGGTAAAGTCTCCATCTTTCTTTGAGGGCAGTCATTGTTAATATAGAACTTGCATACTGGACACAGTACAAACTTACTGAATGACTCCACACTTTCTTTGCCTTTCTTTCACGTCATGATAACTGTTACATATACTCCATGTCATTTTGATAAAATGAGAATGTTAAATTTCCATGTCAAAAATAATTTCTTACACTAGGAAAAATAATTTACAATTAATTGATGTACAATTAATTTCTCTTTTAAATTCTTTTATTTTTGATAAAAGGAGGATGCACATTAGGCCACATATTTGCATTTTTAAGACAAAGTGTAAGTTGTAGCTGCGTCCCTCACACAGAAGTGGCCGTAGGACTAATTTCTTTTTAGCGCACTACTGTGGAGCTAATGTCAATACTGGTCTCGCCATCACGGCACACAGCATCCAGGTCTTTTATACGCTCAACAGTCTTTTAGAAGTTTAGAATAGTTGATGTAGACAAACAGAGGATCAAAAATAATATTCACGTGTCTTTTAAAAGTTGAGAGGGGAGGATTTAAAGCTTCACAAAGAACTAGGTAGTAGGGGCAGTGCCTGTGGCTCAAGGAGTAGGGTGCATGCCCCATATGCTGAGGGTGGCAGGTTCAAGCCCCAGCCCCAGCCAAACCGCAAAAGAGCTAAGTAGTGACATAAATCACCCTTTTCCATCTAATATTAGATGGTGCTATTTTAGGTAGCACTAAGAAAGGAAAACTCCCCAATTAACCAACATCACCTGCTCTTGCCAACAGTCCTTTGCCATGTAGGACTGGGTCATATGACTGAGTCATATGTCTCATTGCACTGACATTTCTCTTTATAAAACACATTATAATTTTTTTCCTCTTCCCTGGTACCGTTTGCCACATAGAATAAAACTTTATACACAGAGGGTGCTAAAAAATGCATACACGATTTTAAGAAAGAAAAATATCATATTAAAATTGTAACACTCAAAATACACCAATAATGCTTGTTATCTGATATACTGTATCACATCTTTTATAATTGCACCCTCTGTATATCTCAATAACAAAACAACGTAGCCACTTTTACTTGGTGTTATATTTCTCCACCAAAGACAGTACAACAAGCTCAAGCTTCAGTAAGACCAGAACTGCATCCCGCCCATCTGTCACTCCTGTCTGTGTCCTTCTGTTGACACAATCTTTTTATTTCAATGCCAAATCTTATGTAATGCTTTAAAAAACATTTAAATGTCAATTCACAAAAGAATTCACTATGAAAAGGTCAAATAAGGGCGGTGCCTGTGGCTCAAAAGAGTAGGGCGCCAGCCCCATATGCCGGAGGTGATGGGTTCAAACCCAGCCCAGGCCAAAAACCACACCAAAAAAAAAAAAAAAAAAAAAAAAAAAAAAGGTCAATTAAACTTAACACAGTAAGAAGACATCCGTTATTAAATAAATCCTCATCTGAGTGATATTTAAATGTGAATATCGTGCATCTAAGAATCAAAGGAATTCAGCATCATCACACCACTCACGGAAGTTAATAAAATGGTAAAATAAAGAAGATTTGTACATGGAAGATATCAGAGGAATTGTTAGTAATTTAAACTTTTCTTACCTGTACAGCATGAACAAAAAAAGTATTATTTAATAACTTTCTTAAGTTATATGTGTAAGAATAGTGACATGTAAGAAATTAACCTCCATCCCCACGGTGGGGGAGCAAAATTAAATTGTCTTAATATAAATAGGAAAGTAGTTAAATAAATACACAATAATAAGTATGACAATGGAGCTTGTGGGCTCTTCGTCACAGGATCTTGATTCCAACCTTCCCACTCCCTAACCCAGTGCTTCTCAACCTTCCTAATGCCACGGCCCTTTAATACAGTTCCTGTGGGTCGTGACCTGCAGGTTGAGAACCACTGCCCTAATTGTCTGCCAGCCGCCTGAGTCTCAGGTTCCTCATTTTCAAACAGCAGGTAGTGACTTACAACCTTACAACTTTATATGTGTAAAACTGGTGAAAAAATATTGCAAAGAATTTAGTATAGTGTAATCACTCAAAACTGGTTATCCATATTAAAATTGTCATTAAATTGTTTAACAGGATATAAGTCACCATACACAAAATAAAATAAAACCAAAGGTCATTTTCAAACATGTAGTGTTTAAAGATATGCATGATTTAATGCCTACCACCGAGTTTCAAAGGCTTCATATGGCTCACTTTATGGATATATCACACAATCAAACCCCTGAAATTATAAAGAAAGTTTTTGGGAAAGGAGTGAAAATAAAATAGTCATTAATAAATGAATGAGAGAAATCAATAAATTAATTATGTTAATTGAATAATGAAATGGAATTATCATCTCCAAGTTCCTAACCCTTTTGACCTGAGAAAGTCTGTGTAAGTATTTCCCTTGGAATAGTGCTATTAATTTCATCAGCATTCAGTGTGGAATTTAATATTTCATAAACGCATCGACTAGTTTTATCTATTATGGTGTTTTTCTGTTGTTTGTATTGCAGGATACAATTGGAATCTCATTTCCTTTAAGTCACAGAAAAAATGGCTTTAATGTCATTAATTTATTAGAAATGTATGGTAATTTCAACTGCACATTTTTAAATATTTCACAATTCTAATATAAAATTGGCAAGAGGAAACTGGAAAAGCTTTGCATGGATTTGCACAATCAAAGACCTTCATGAGTGAACAATGTAACACTGTCAAGTTCACAGCGCAGGTTCTGTGCATGAGCAATTCAACACATTGTTAAAAACTTTCTCCAAAACTGCTCTTTGATAGTGCAAATCATGATATCGGTGATCTCCACCTCTCCTGAGAGGCTCCACAGACATTAATTTTCAACATCTGTGAAAAATGCCCTACAGAAAGTTTTATCTGAAAAATAATAAATGTATAAACACTACATAAACTTCAGCATACATTTTTAATCACAATACCCCAAACATCTCAACTAAATCCTTGATTTTAGTGCCAACCTCCTCCGTTTCCACAGCCCTTGGTCTCCAGCCCAACAGCTGAACCTGGCTGGAGACAAGTGAGGTTTCCCATCCTTGGTGGGATCCTACATCCCTACAACAGCGGTGCCCAGCTCAGTCAAGGCAGTTTAATACCACACACACACACACACACACACTAATAGTTTACCTAAAATAAGAACACTGAGATAGAGACTCACTGTAGCAACATAAAAGCAGCACAATAGTGTCAGACATATTTCAAAACATTCTTGGAAACTTGACATCCCCTTCTCAAGATGATTCACAATGTTTCCATCTCAAAAAGAAAATTCTTCATTTTGAGGGCATTTCTGTAACCACTCGGACTTCATGTCCCATGACTTACCCAATATCAGAAGCACTCGGGGAGGTGCCAGAGGTGTGAGAGGCCCCGGGGACCCCCATCCACAGTGAAGTTCTCCCTTGCCTGGTCTCTATTTGCATTTTGTTTCTAGGAAAGCACAGTGTGGGAGTTTTTATTCTGCCTGCTTCTCACCCACTATGAATCTCCGAAAGCTTCTAAGCAAGACGCAGAGGTTGGCAGGGAGACCTCCAGACAGAACGTATTGGAGGATTCAGAATTCAAAACAGCAACGGTGCAGGAGAATGTTGTTCTATTCAGCGGCACAGACAGGATACATTTTCCTATTTTTCCTTGGTATTTAAATGACCATGAACATGATCAAACACTGATCCTATTTAACACCTGACTAAATGAACAGACTCTCCCTGGCTGTCTGGTGATCAATATACCTCTGTCTGTGCACATTGAAGGTACAGTGTAACTGTGGTTTATCCCAAGTGTGATGAGCAAACTCTAAACTGCTCTGCTTTAAAATACCTAATAAATTCAGGCTAAATATATGTAATAGGTAGCATAGTACACTGGTTTAGTGGTTAGATAATATGGCTGCTAGAATCAGATAAAATAGGTTAAAATCCCAGGTTCGGTGATTTAATTACATTGTCTTTCAATGTAGCTCAAGGCAAATTATTTCTCTGGTGTTTCCTCAAATCGCGTTGGGAAACTGGTAGTACAGCAGGTCCTTGAATAACACAGTTAAGGTCAATGTCATTTTACCATAATGTCAATGAGAAAAGATCACTTCCCAGTTGTGGCCGCTGCCTGGGTGAAGTTCACCTGTCCTTCCCGTGTCCCTCACGTGGGTGTCACCCTTCACATCTTTTTCAACATCCCAGTGGTTGTCAATCAAATTTGAGGCACAAACTCAGTGAAATATTTAAAACACTGTCATGCAGGATCTCTTTTGGACTTGCACCGAAGTCCAAATTTACAAGCACTCGAATTTGATTGTTAGATATTTGATAAGGTCTCAGACCTTCTCTGCAGGGCTTGTGCATGGTAGAATGTTCATGCCTGGCTTTTAGTTGTTGCTGTTTTATTTTTGTTTATTTTTTAATATTTTACTCAATTGTCATATCCATTAAAAAGTATACAGCTTATAATTTTACAGTTCAATAAATTACTACAAAAAAATTATTTGATTCCTGAACTAAAATCTGAATTGCTCCCTCCAGCCCAGTCTGACGGACACAGGGAAAGGAGCACAGCCTACAGGAAGAAGGAGCCTCCAGGTGGTGTCTGAAAATGCCTTCACCATCCTCTGACTACACTACTGAAGAAGACGGGTACAAAGGTATTGTCATATAAAAGCATATGAAAAACACTTATGTTGTCTAATTTCAATGCCTGAAACTTCTTTGTGAGACCTATTTCTATCATAAATTCCTTCTAAAGAAAGAAAAACCAAAGCCCCTAGGAGTGCCTCAAGAAAAATCTCAACGCAGCTTTCATACTTCACCACCGGAGGAGGGGTGGTATGGGGCCGAGTGTGAGCTCCCACTTTAACTTCATGTAATTTCAAATATTTGTGGCACTTGTTAAGTCCTATTTTATGCAAGCAAAATAATCTCAATTCCTTAATCTATATGCATAAATCAGTTTCCCAGACATTGAATGGCCTTTATCAGCTCCATGAGATTCTCTATAAATCTGGACACAGCAATGCCTTTATTTGCCTTATTTGGAATGAAGTTGCAATTCTCATTTCAGGAGAATTGTTCTTTAACTCTAACAATCCAGCAGTTCAGAATGATACCAGCTGCAGGAATAATTGTAAAATGGTGAGAGGATGTCTTCAGTACCTCCGGGCTCACAGAACTGCTCCTTCCACCAGGATATGTTCCATCATCCTCCTGCCCCGTTCCTGTCTGCATACGGCCTCTCAAAGTTCTGATCTTAACAATATGACTGACACTTTACAAAGCACTTATTTCTGGGGGAAACTTGAGCGTTCACATCTCCAATCTTCTGAGATTCTAAATCCTTATAGCACTTACTCATTTAAGTGAATATTTAAGTATTCTTTTTGAAGAAAAAGCAGCATTTAATCAGAGCTCAAAGCTCTAATACACAAAAGCTGCATTTGATCAGAGTCCAAAAACGCTAATAAAAATAAATCAAGATCTTACAGGAAAAATTCTGCTGTCACCAAGTAAATGATAAGCAGAATAGGTGGTGGGTGAAAAAGAAAACTAACTCTTGAAATTACCAAACCCTGTAAACAATTGGCAAAAATACAGTTCAACCTTGCCTTTGGGGATATGCACATTTGGCTGGCTTCTGGTCTCCTTGAGTCCAACCACAGCACTGTCAGTGAGCTCCTTTGAGGAAGCCTCTGGGTTGATCTGAGGTCAGCTCCTCTCTTTACTTTTCCTCCAGTCTTTGTTGTCCTTGGCTTTTCTCCGGTTAGCAAACAAGGTGTCTCTGTGCTTGTTTGAATGTCTTTATTGAGTTCTCTCATCACGCTCATTTTCCTAGTACTAAACATTAATTCACGGTATATGCCTGGGGTGAATCTGTCCTTTGTTGCTGTTAATGACCGAGGTCAGTCTATGCCCCTTTCAGTGGAACTCCAGCGGAAGCTGGGTCTACCTCCTAATGCTGTCATGAGGTCTGGGAATCATTTTGTAAGCTTCTGAGTTGGCACTGAATTTCTTCTAGCATTTAACATTTTAAAAACCTGCACTTTTTTTTAAATTTATGCCCAAATTTGAACTGATTCTAACTCCAAGAGACTGCCCTGTGCTGTCCCACCTTTCATAATCTGTGGGACTCACATAATAAAAAGTGAAAAAAAAAAAAAAAAAAGTAAAAAAAAAAACAAAACAAAACCAGATAAACAGCATGCATCTATCCATCAGAGGTTAGGTTCTATAATTAGACTGAGGTACACAGCTCTTCCAAGAGAAGTACTTTGGAGATTTTATTTTGACTCCAGCTGACTTGCAGGGAGCCGGTGAGACGCGCCTGCGCTGTGACGACCCATGCCCCGTCTGTCCCTCAGACCTGGGCAGTGAAGCTTCCCGCCTGTCAAAACCGCCAGCGGAATAAGATTGAGTTAGTTACAGTACCTTGGATATATTTTGTGCGGCATGGATCTAGGATGTCTGTAAAAGTTGGAATATTGCACGATAAAGGGCCGTTTGTCTTTTTCCATCAGGAAGGCAAGTGCAACGGCAGACCGGGGTCTGTCCCGGGGACACAGCGCCCTCGCGTGGCCGCGCGCGCAGGGGCGTCCACCTGCTCCCGGGCGGTCCCACAACGCCGGGCCCTCTGTGCAGGCTGCAGCCCTGACAATGGACTTAGCCTTAAAATCCATCTCAGCACAACATCCTAACCAGTTACACACAGTCAACTGTGAGTAGTAAGATAAAACTGTAGTCCCTTTAATTAGCCACAGACACATTTAGGTAAAATCCAAAAGTAATCAGATTCCACAGGACCTGGTACCACTCACTGGTCCAAGTCTCTGATTTCATGTTGCATTTAGTTCTGCTCCTCACAGCTGACACTTCTGTGTGAAAGACTGGATTGTCCAAAGCAAGCAGGTAGAAAGAAAAGCTTATCATTAAGTATAAGGCACATCAGTAACTATATGCTCTCTCTCAGTCTCTCACACACACACACATGCACACACGTTATTAACTATATTCTCTCTCTCTCTCTCCCTACACCCATGTGCATGGACATTTCTTTAGGAAATTCCTGACTACCTATAGTTCATTCCTACGATGATCACTTGACAATATTTATTCTACCATCAGCCCATTGAGCCCCTGTGTATAAATGTAGTCATACAATTTTTAAATTTGACTGTCTCTACGTAGTTCATGAACCTGAGGATTTTGGATTCTAAAGTAAAATGATTGGCAAAATGTCTACAGTGTATATTCATCAAGGAGAGCCCTCAAGTAATTAGTACTGTTTCAAGAGCGAACGTGTAATTAGAACTCATCAAGGACTGGTGGTATCATGACCACCATTACATCAGGGGAGCTCAGAGACGTGCTGGGGCATCAACAACAGAATTATAGGGCTTGGCGTTCAAAGGAAGACAGCAGCTGGTCACTCAGGAGACAAACTTGTGTGGAAAGTAAGCTCCTTGTATCAGGGAACACCAAGAGCTGAGAGGTGAGGTGAAGTGGGAGTATCAGCCATACGATAATGAGGACAGATTCAGCTGCTCTTTAATCGGCACTCATCGTACGTCAGGCAGTACGTGAAATACTGCTGAGAATATGTTTCAACTCTCAAAATAGCCCCCAAAGGCACATATTAGTCTCATTTTGCAGATCAGGCCTGAGAACGTTGGCCAGCTCCCTGCATTGATCTCAGGCCAGCGCAGTCGCAGGCCCCCGGGACGGGAAGAAGGAAGAGTCAGCAGATAAAACCCGACCTCATGCAATCAACATTTCCCTCTGTGATGTCAGCTGACTTCCAGGTCTTGCAGGGAGTAAATGCAAAGTCAAAACCAGGACGCAGTAGGGCCTGTGCTCCTGCCGCAGCACCAACTCAGGCACTCGCTGCACTGGTGTCCTGCCCTCCTTGACACGTCTGTCAGGCCCTGCGCCACATGTCCTGCCCTCCTTGACACGTCTGTCAGGCCCTGCACCCGTGTCCTGCCCTCCTGGTCACGTCTGTTCGTACACTGCTGCCAGAGTGATCTCCCAAAAATATAAATCTGACATGGTACTGATGAAGCCAGCTAGCCTGTTCCACAGGGACACAGCCTAGCTCTCAGGGCTCCCACACCACCAGCTTTTTTTCTCCCTTACACCTCACCTTTGCCATCTAGGACCTGGCCAGTGGCCACGGCAAAGAGCAGGAGAAAATGGTAAATTACCTTAAAGTTGCCAGGCAGGAGAGACAAATGCTATTTCTTGCTTATATTTAATTGGTCAAAGCAAGTCACTGCATGCAAGGCCTTGAAGCCAGAACTTCCGGTGGCCCTGGAGGAGGAACAGAAATCCCTGATGGGTCAGGAATGCACATTATGTATTCCCTACTTAACTGACAGGCACCAGCTGCCACTAAGTTAACATTCAGGTGCACTTGTCTCAGAGACACCTCTGTGATGTGGCCCCTGCCACCTGCCACACGTCCTCTCCCATCCCTTTCCCACATTCCTCATTGTGATTACCTTGACCCAGTGTGTGTCCCCCAAAGTGATAAGCTGTGTCCTGCCCGAGGCATTTGCACAGGATATATACTCAGCCTAGAATCTTCTTCCCCCTGGTGTCTGCCTGTGAAAACCTGCTTTTCCCTCAGGGCCCTGATCCAGGATCTTCTGCTCCTGGATGGTATCAGGCCACTCCATCCCTGACCCACACCCCACAATCTCCCCTCCCTCATGTCCTCACCAGAGGTGTCACACTCAGGTGCAAAAACAACACTCATTTTCTAAGCAGTGAGTGCCCTGAGTGCAGTCTCTCAGGGTCCCGGCTGGTGTTCAGTGCAGGGTCTGGTGGAAGGAACAGCCAACTGCCTTCTAATGGGTCTCAAGGTTTAGCAAATGAGTATCTATGATAAGCCGGGAAAGTTTGGTAAGAGAAATGTGAGGATAGGCACTTAGGGGGTGGCTTCTTGATCTCTACTGATAAAGCTCACATTTTTAGAGGATCTTTTAATGTAATCTAGTGGTTTTAGATTAGTGTGATTCAGTTTGGGTAGCTCTTTCCAACCCCATCTCCTAGAGACCCTTCCCTGGAGGGTCAAGGTGCGTCGTTTCCTCTAAAATGGTTTATTGAGAATCATTATTGTGCATTTCCCATTTGGTGGTATTAACTTCTGTAGCCTAAAAACACATATATAGATTGCCCCTTTGCACAGGGAAGTTTAACTGGCCCAAAGTTACATGGCTAGCAAATTCCTAAAGTAAAATTCAAATCTAAGACACCTTGACGGTGAAGCCAGGCTGTCAATGTGCCATCTATATATAAATGTAAGTAGCTGTAAACCATTTATGTAAAAACACATTGTGTTTGTGCATTAATGGGGGCTGAAGTTGTAATGAGTCACCCTACTCTGTTTCACGGGTGTTATGTCCTAACCGTGTTTTTATCCAAAGAGCATTGAAAAGTCATAAATTTCAGGCTGTTTAATTTATGTAGATGATAAATTTTGCTGAAATCACACTTTGTGAGCAGATGCTGTTTTTGCCAGTCCATGGAGCCTGCACACATCGTTGGGTAGGACATGTCTTTAAGTCCCTTGATATTTTTGACATTTAAAGGAAAAGAACAATGCATTTGTTTTCTAGGAACCTCTCCTGCCAGGAATTTCCTAATGTCACAGTGGAACTGCCAGAGATTTCTAAAATGCATTCCCCTAAAGGTGCACAGTTAGACCCAGGCCAACCCTTTACAATTATTCCTTTGTAGAATCAAACTGCAGCCTTCTATTCAAAAATAATTGTAATCTTCTCATCTAATCTTTGAATCTAAAAGTTAGTTTCTCTGAAGTGCCTATGAAATATACAACTAGGACTTTATTCCTATCACCCAAGATAACAGTGATTTTATACTCCCTTACAGACTTTTTTTTACAAGGAATTATTGTCATCAAAAAATCGTAGAATAGAGATTTTGTTTATTCCAACTTTCAGTGACATCTGGAGCTTAGAATTTGTGTGAACACCCCCAAGCAAATGCAAATGGCTTGTTTTGACAATGATAAAATCCCCAACAAGCATGATTCCCTGGGCCAAATATTAGTAATTAACAGGCCTACCCAGTGCATTTTGCATTCCAGAGGAATCAGGTTGAGGAATGGCTGGAGACAGAGTGCCCAGGTAGTTAGGCTGCTTCTGCTGTTTTGCAACCAAACAGATCAGGCTGCCTCAAAATTGTTTCCCACTAATCATTTTATTCATTGTGGTTTGTAAGAGTCATTTCAACCCAACCTAACACTTATTCAAAGTCTGAGCTTAGACAGATAATCCATCCTCAGACACCTTTCAAATCATTACATAATGCTTATTCATGGATTACTTGAGTCTCCTTTATGAAGACTAGTTGCCAATTTGGTGAATGTTTTTCAGCAATCTTTTATATCTATTCTTCTTTTCTGGGTTAGAAACTATTTTGCAGTATTTTTAGTTTATTTATCTCCAATACACTATTTAAATTTTTGCCTGGTGAACAAAAGCATAAGAAAATACTTCCCAATATGTCAGACAGTAGGTATCACAATAGAAAGAAAGAAATATTGTAATTATAAATTATCGATGCAGGTTAAATTTCTTAGACTTTTATGCACAAACATTATAATAGGACACATAAGAAAAAAAGTATTTTTAAAAATGTGAGTTCTGGCTTGGAGCCTGTGGCTCAAGTCGCTAAGGCACCAGCCACAAACACCAGAGCTGGTGGGCTCAAATCCAGCCCAGGCCTGCCAAACAACAGTGACAATTAAAACCAAAAAATAGCTGGGCATTGTGGCATGTGCCTATAGTCCCAGCTACTTGGGGAGGCTGAGGCAAGAGAATCGCTTAAGCCCAGGAGTTGGAGGTTGCTGTGAGCTATGATGCCACAGCACTCTACCCAGGGCGACAGCTTGAGGCTCTGTCTCAAAAAAAAACAATGCAAGTTCTATCAGATCCAGGTCAGAACAGCAGTTAACTCCCTGTGTCAAATGAAAAAAAAAAAAATCACATACTTGAAAACATAAACATGAATGTTACAGAATAAGCCTATCAAAATTACTTGTTTCAGCACAACCATTGTCAAGCAAAGGACTTCTGAGCTGTGCAGACCTCAGTTCAGACCCAGCCCAGCAACTCCTGCACAGCATAACCCTGGGAGATTGTTCCATCTCAGCGACCACATGGTCACCACCTATACAAAGCCATTCCTAAAACTGAAAGCTGTGGTGAGGACTAACATGATGGAGCTGATTTATGTCAAAGTGCTTAGACAACCCCTGGCACAATCTATAAGTCAGATGAAGGATCTCTCAGAGTCATCATTCACACAACGGTGCTCATGGGCTGCTTTGCAGGATGTGGGGGTGACTGCATGTCTGGGACACGTTCCTGTGTGTGGAAAAGAGAGGATAGTAGAGCAAGAATGCGCCTGGAAGATAGTCACACACATGTTCAAAGACTGGAAATTTGACAAAGCCTCTACGATCGTCATGAATTTAATTTAAAAAAGAAAGTAGGGGGTGGCACCTGTGGCTCAAGGAGTGGGGTGCCAGCCCCATACACTGGGGTGGTGGTTTCAAACCCAGCCCCAGCCAAAAACTGAAAAAAAAAAAAAAAAAAAGTAGGATTCTTTGCAAGTAATAAGTGTTTTATTGTTTATCAGAAATCACAGGCAGTTCTTATTTGCGTAAAACAGAAATTGATAAAAATGATTTCTGGCTCCAGAATCTACAATATCCAGTGGAACAGACATGTTATGAGAACATAAAACCAGTGTCCTCCCAGAGTTTCTACCTTTCTGAGAGCAGTCCTGGTGAGGAAAGTCATCTGGTTCATTAGTTCTTGGCTTACGTTGCCTTGAGTGATTGTTTTTGCAGATGGAAAATCTCCTTGGAAAAAGAATAAAGGAAATCAAACTTCTTTATTTGAAATGAGACCTGCACAGTAAGCATTGTCATGAGGTGACCTTCATGGCTGTTAACCTCAGCTGAGGACACTTAAGCTGAAGATTGGAACGATCCTGGATTTATTTCCTCCTAGTACAGTGAATTTTTGGAGAAGCAGAAATAAATCATCTACCTTAGTATGTTTGTCTTAAAAAATTCCCTAAAACCTCGCTCCTGTCTCCACAATCTGAGCTTATTATACAGAGTGGCTTCCAGCACCCAATCCCATCAGTAGCATCACTTTCTGTAAACTTCATATCTGAGTTTTCCTGCTCTTACCATTCCCTTTGACAATCTAGCTCCCAATTTTGTTCAGACCTCAACATTCAGATTGGACATCCAGTCTTATTAGCTAAGCAACAAATGTCAGCTCCTCTTTTACTGTTCAAAGGGCAGGAGAGCAGAGTTCCACGTCTAAAGGTACTGATTAAATCATAAAAATGAAGAAACACAGAATTATCAATGTGCACTCCTTCTGCTAAACTCCATGTATAAGTAACAGAAACGAGGTAACAGACTGTATCACAGACAAACATCTAAATCAAGCTAGATGTGCAATTTTGTTTGGAATAGAAAGGATTATTACATTAACAATTTTGATGCTTTATAAAATGCCTATAAATAGAATGATTTTCTAGAAAGAAGAGTCATTGTATTAAACATATAAATAATATCTTATTAAACACTTGATGACTTTTGATATTTGTCAGTGCCCAAAGTAATGCTTAATCTCAATACGAAAAAGTGTGTCTTTGAAATTTCCAAGTCAAAATAACTATCATCCAATTATTCAAAAAGGTCTGAGAGTCTAGTAGGGGCCAGTCCCTGCTCCAGGCACTGGGGAAAAGAGGTGAACGGAACAAAGATTCTGCTTGCAGGAGGCTACATTCTAATAGAAGAAAGTAAAAAATGATAGATTTTAGATCTATAATCTAAAAATTATAGATACTAGAATGAGTAAAAATATAAGATAAATAAATGTCAGTCATAAAATGTGACCCATGCCTTGCAGGGTAGCAGGACAGAGGTGGCTGCTTTACACTGGGTAACATGGGGACACTCTCTTGGACACCTCAGCTGAGGTCCAGACAAGAAGATGGCACTGGACCCGAAGTTGAAGAGAGAAGGGTCTGGGCAGAGGCAATAGCAGCCTTCAGGCAGCAAGAGATTTTATGTGTGGACTATTCAGAGGCTGGTGTGGCTGGAGCTGGGGGAATAAGGACAGGAGATGACGAGGTAAAAGGGTAAAACAAGGGCCAGATCATGACGGCTTTACAACCAGGTTAAAAAAGAAGGAGAAGAATTAGAGTGGGAGACAAAGGACAAAAAAGAGGAGAAAGAGCCGGGCGCGGTGGCTCACGCCTGTAATCCCAGCACTGTGGGAGGCTGAGGAGGGAGAATCGCTTGAGCTCAGGAGTTCGAGACTCGCCTGAGCGACAGTGAGACCCCGACTGGTGAAAAAAAATGGAAAAACCCAGCCGGGCGCCGCGGCGAGCGCCTGTAATCCCAGCGGCTTCCGAGGCTGAGGCAGCGGGGTGCCCGCAGCCCGAGTCTGAGGTTGTGGTGAGCTACCACGCCCACTGCACTCTGCTCAGGGGCATAGGGTGGGACCCTGTCTCAACAAAAAAAAAAAAAGAGGAGAAAGAAGAGTAAGTGGAAGGGGGGAGCGGAAGGACAGGAAGTTAGAAGGACAAGGTAGCAAAAAAAAAATATTTTTGAGCAATAGAATAAAATACCACCACTGCTAGAAAGCGTATCATCTTGAGGAGATCGACTTTTAATGTAACAAAATTGGAGAAAAGTCACCAGAATTCCAAGGAAGAGCCTCAGCAGATGGGCCTGGGTATGAGTCCACTGACTGGGATGCTCACGAGACAGCCCCATTCAGCTGCAGGGCGTGGCAAGGAGTCTGAGCAGAGAGAGAAGTCCAGAAACTAGCCGAGCATCATGGACGCCCTCCCGCGTGACACCAATCTGAAATCAGGGTTCTAGAACTGTAAGATTTTGGTTAAAATGAAGATGTCTATCGTGCTTTTCCGGAGAGCTGTAATATAAAACTGGGTTGAGCACAGTCTGACTGCAGGTCTGAAACAGACACAGATGCAGGAGTCTAACCAGCCAGGCCCAGAGAGACAGATACAGGAGTCTTAACCAGCCAGGCCCAGAGAGACAGGTGCAAGAGTCTCTACCCAGCCAGGCCCAGAGAGACAGGTGCAGGAGTCTCTAACCAGCCAGGCCCAGAACAGAGACAGATGCAGGAGTCTCTAACCAGCCAGGCCCAGAGAGACAGGTGCAGGAGTCTCTACCCAGCCAGGCCCAGAGAGACAGGTGCAGGAGTCTCTACCCAGCCAGGCCCAGAGAGACAGGTGCAGGAGTCTCTAACCAGCAAGGCCCAGAACAGAGACAGATGCAGGAGTCTCTAACCAGCCAGGCCCAGAACAGAGACAGATGCAGGAGTCTCTAACCAGCCAGGCCCAGAACAGAGACAGATGCAGGAGTCTCTAACCAGCCAGGCCCAGAGAGACAGATGCAAGAGTCTCTAACCAGCCAGGCCTGAAACAGAGACAGATGCAGGAGTTTCTAACCAGCCAGGCCCAGAACAGAGACAGATGCAGGAGTCTCTAACGAGCCAGGCCTGAAACAGAGACAGATGCAGAAGTCTTTAAACAGCCAGGCCCAGAACAGAGACAGATGCAGGAGTCTCTACCCACCTAGTCCTGAAACAGACACAGATGCAGGAGTTTCTAACCATCCAGGCCCAGAGAGACAGGTGCAGGAGTCTCTACCCAGCCAGGCTCAGAGAGACAGATGCAAGAGTCTCTAACCAGCCAGGCCTGAAACAGAGACAGATGCAGGAGTCTTTAACCAGCCAGGTCCAGAACACAGACAGATGCAGGAGTCTCTAACCAGCCAGGCCCAGAGAGACAGGTGCAGGAGTCTCTAACCAGCCAGGTCCAGAACACAGACAGATGCAGGAGTCTCTAACCAGCCAGGCCCAGAACGGAGACATATGCAGGAGTCTCTAACCACCTAGGCCTGAAACAGAGACAGATGCAGGAGTTTCTAACCAGCTAGGCCCAGAGAGACAGATGCAGGAGTCTCTAACCATCCAGGCCCAGAACAGAGATAGATGCAGGAGTCTCTACCCAGCCAGGCCCAGAGAGACAGATGCAGGAGTCTCTACCCAGCCAGACTCAGAGAGACAGATGCAAGAGTCTCTAACCAGCCAGGCCCAGAGAGACAGATGCAGGAGTCTCTAACCAGCCAGGCCCAGAACAGAGACTAATGCAGGAGTCTCTGACCAGCCAGGCCCAGAACGGAGACAGATTCAGGAGTTTCTAACCAGCCAGGTCCAGAACAGAGACAGATGCAGGAGTCTCTAACCAGCCAGGCCCAGAAAGACAGACGCAGGAGTCTCTAACCACCTAGGCATGAAACAGAGACAGATGCAGGAGTTTCTAACCAGCCAGGCCAGAGAGACAGATGCAGGAGTCTCTAACCATCCAGGCACAGAACAGAGATAGATGCAAGAGTCTCTAACCAGCCAGGCCCAGAACAGAGACTAATGCAGGAGTGTCTACCCAGCCAGGCCCAGAGAGGCAGGTGCAGGAGTCTGACCAGCCAAGCCCAGAACAGAGATAGATGCAGGAGTCTCTGACCAGCCAGGCCCAGAATAGAGACAGATACAGGAGCCTCTACCCAGCCAGGCCCAGAGAGACAGGTGCAGGAGTCTCTACCTAGCCAGGCCCAGAGAGACAGGTGCAGGAGTCTCTAACCAGCCAGGCCCAGAGAGACAGATGCAAGAGTCTCTAACCAGCCAGGCCCAGAGAGACAGATGCAGGAGTCTCTAACCAGCCAGGCCCAGAACAGAGACTAATGCAGGAGTCTCTAACCAGCCAGGCCCAGAACGGAGACAGATTCAGGAGTTTCTAACCAGCCAGGTCCAGAACAGAGACAGATGCAGGAGTCTAACCAGCCAGGCTCAGAGAGACAGATGCAGGAGTCTCTAACCACCTAGGCCTGAAACAGAGACAGATGCAGGAGTTTCTCTTTTTTTTTTTTTTTTTTTTTGTGGCTTTTGGCCAGGGCTAGGTTTGAACCCGCCACCTCCTGCATATGGGACCGGCGCCCTACTCCTTGAGCCACAGGCGCCGCTCAGATGCAGGAGTTTCTAACTAGCCAGGCCTAGAGAGACAGATGTAGGAGTCTCTAACCATCCAGGCCCAGAACAGAGATAGATGCAAGAGTCTCTAACCAGCCAGGCCCAGAACAGAGACTAATGCAGGAGTGTCTACCCAGCCAGACCCAGAGAGGCAGGTGCAGGAGTGTCTACCCAGAACAGAGATAGATGCAGGAGTCTCTAACCAGCCAGGCCCAGAACAGAGACAGATGCAAGAGTCTCTAACCAGCCAGGCCCAAAACAGAGACAGATGCAGGAGTCTCTACCCAGCCAGGCCCAGAACAGAGATAGATGCAGGAGTCTCTACCCAGCCAGGCCCAGAACAGAGACAGATACAGGAGTCTCTAAGCAGCCAGGCCTGGACTCCACAAAGCCAGGGTCAACATAAACACCACAGAGGTTGGCAGAGAAAGAAAAAGTATTTCAGGTCTGAGGACAAAAGAAGCTATTTTCAGAAAAACTGGGATGCAGACAATGCCCAGGCTGGACAGGTGTGCCCAAAAGCACCTGCTTCCTGGACTCTGCTCCCAGAGGCATCCAGGTAGTGGGCAGTTTCCAGCCCTGCTGAGGACAGACTGGCACCAATCCTGTTCAGCCTCACACCCTCTCTGTAAGAGAAGGAGGCCCTCATGGCACTTACACCCCTGAGCCTGGACATACCACTCCTGAAACTGTGCTTTATTTTATTATTTGTATGCACATTCCTACAAAGCTTAAATATAATTCAACATATATTCTTACTGGGGCCCTGCAGCTGGAACATGTTGTCATGGTGGGCATGTGGTTATTAATATCCACTAACTTACAATATCGAACAGAAAGGGGCACTTTAGTGATGTCTCCAGAGAGCTCAAGGCAAACGCCCTGCAGTAGGAGAGGTCTGGGGGACAGTTTGCTCGTTCCCAGCATTTCCCACACAACAGCCTAGACTGGAACCCATTAATTGTCTCTCTGCTCTGCAGCTGGCGTCCAGCTGCCGTGGGAAGGACTTAGAATCAAGGGACATGAATTCTAAACACAAGTTTGGTAACTTCTTGACAGTGAGAAAAAAATATAAATTCCATGAAGGCAGAAACCACATCTATCGTTACCAGCACTGGGTTCTGAATTCATAGCAAGGATATGGGCAATGGAGGCTGGGCGGAAATTACTTGTTATATAAATAAACTGACAATGAAATCATTGCACCTTTTGTACTTCAATTTTCTCACTAAAACATCAGGTGAGACATGCATTCTGCCTTCCTTCACTTCACTAGAAGTTTCTGAGAAATTAGAGTTCAGAGGCATGAAAATTCTTTTCATAATAAGCAGTGATGAAATTTAAATGCAACTGCCATGATCTACGGAACACTGTCTACTTCACAAGAGCACTCTGTGAAACTCCTGGCTGATTTTTCAGGATACTTGAAGGGGAAAAAAGCAGAAACAACATTTTGAAAAGACTTAGAAGCCATTTGTGTTGACTTTTGTCGATTATATCTGTAACGAAGCACAGATAGGGGAAATTTCAACATCACTAACCAGTCATGTGCACTGGGCACTGAAACGCATTTTAACACTTCAGTTTGAATAGAAGGTTGTCTGGTGTTCCAGGGATTGAACTGAAACAACAGATTAATGGTGACAGTATCTGGTTGGGGTTTGAGTCCGCACAGCTGTGCACCAGCACCGTCCATTCTCCTCCCCTGGACGTGACCACCCAAGACCCGTCAACACACGGAGGTGCCAACATAAGGAACGAGGCCTCAGGACACGTGGTGCCTGTCTGGTCTGTGAAAGTTAGGGCTACGTAAGGAGGTGGTCACGCAGGGAAGTGGTCGGCTATGTAGGGTCTACAGTATCTAACAGAGTCAGTGGAATACCTGCTGGGTCACTGATATCGGAAAGAAAGGTGAGTAAGCTGAACATAGTTACATGGGAGAAACAGACATAAACAATCTCCACATGAGGACGTGATGGGAACTGAACGCCCCTGCTTCTCCCCATCCTACCCAGAGGTAACTTTTCTTCCTGTGATGTAGGGACTTGGAGCTCCCAGACAGCAAACCGCAGCCTGCTCTTTCAGCTTCACCTGCTGTGCAGCTGGGTAGTCTCAGCTGCTATTCTTTAAAATACTCGAGTAAAATAAAAAAAAAAAAAAAAAAAAAAAAAACAACAATAGACGCCTTCCGACTACCCTCAGCTCTGAGGAATGTGGCCAGACAAGACTATTCATTGCCAGGATGACTTTAAGCAATTTGTGCTTTGGCTCTGAAGCTCCGACCACAGCCTTGCAGCACCGTCCCTGGCCCTGCAGCACCATCCCCGGCCTGTCACAGGCTCTGACAACTCTCTGGTGTTGTGATGGAATTAGCTGCCTAACACCCTCCAGAATACAATAGAAAATCCCAGGAAAATGTGGCTTATGGTGCATTACATTTAATTTAACAATATTCAGGATAGACCAAAGTCATGAATTATAAATTTGCACCATGAGGCAGCGCAGAGCCTCCTACCCAGGTCACCCACTCAGACAATTACTGTGTCCTCCAGGCAGCAGCTGGTCACATAAACCACCTGTCGGTCAGGCACTAGTTAATCTGCCACCAACACTTCATTGATGATTCATTATCAGGAACATGTATGATCCTGAACTACTTTTTAGAGTGGAGTCAATATTAACAACGTCCACTAAAAGAAAAGAAAACAAAACACAAAAGACAACACTCCCTTTATGGAGGGAATGTGAGTAGTGATGATGGGCAGACAGTCACACTTGGTTGTATTTTGCATGTTAAAGTTACATTTAGTAAAAGAGAAATTTTTAAATACAAAAATTCCTTCACAGCTATTTTTTAAAATGTAGGCCTCATACTTCCTACTTCTTCACTTACTTATTCCCAGCAATGTGATCACATGTGACTAAACTTCACAGACACATGCAAATTTATCAGTTTTTAGAGTTTCATTTCATAGGCAGGAAGTTTTCCAAGTGTAACCAGCTCACGTGTCCTCGGCACAGTGTTGAGGAACCACAGAGCCCCAGTGCCACTAACTAGGTTTTGAAGTTCTGTTTCTCAGACCTATGCCTCTGTCTAATGACTCTTTATTTTACTTTTGAAATAAAAAAAAGATCATCCATTTGTCCTTGAATTTAGCAAAGGCTTTTCAGGTTACTCAATCAGGGTATCCACTTTAAGGATGATAAAAGAAGGGACAGAATAAAATTATTACCAAAGAGTTAGTCATAACCAAAACAGAAACCAGCTATGATCACAGGAAAACATTTCTCAGGGGATAATTTAATGACATTACCTAAAGTGTGGGCACCCATATACCACCTGGATGGTCAACAAAGGGGTCATTAGCTAAGCCATGGTCTGAAACCCACTGAATCACTGATCCTTTTGAAAAATGATTGGTCCTTTTTTTTTCTAAAGATGGTTTTAAAATGTAAGAGAACCTGCGAGCAGCAGGGCTGAGAGAGAAAAAGAATCCAGACCCTGCATGGTTCTAGATCTCTGGGTAGGTCTAGGAGGAAGGTAAGACACCAGACCTTGGCTCTCATAGGGAGGGACTGCCAAGGTCAACCCAAATGCTCAGCTAGGTCAGTGATCTGAACTGGGGAAGAAACTTTCACACCTAGAGATACTGTACTTCCATAGGCAACACCACAAGTCAATGTTATACTTCAGTTTTTATAACTATTTCCCTAAGTAAGAAACATGTTGACTCAGTTGTTTATTTTTAATAGATTTTTACTGTATTATTAGACCTTTAAGTGGAAACGATCTGTTACTGACCTGGTTTGTCAGATCTTTATTGTAGAACTTTTTCAACTCTAAAACTGCCTTAATAATGAAGCCCCAGTTGGGTGCCCCAGGGTGACCTCTCCTTGTCTGAGGGCTCCACCCTCCTCCAAGCAGCCCAGGGATGGGACGTTGTGTCCATTGATTAATTCAGCTACATCACATGCCACCCATGAGTCTTCTGGTCAAGCTAAAAGGACAAGCCAACAATTCTGGTTCTTATAAATGTCTGCTCTGAGAGAAAAGGATAAGTTTCATTATAACGATTTCTAAGTATAAAGTTTTTAATTTGTTTTTTTTTTTTTTTTTGAGACAAAGTCTCAAACTGTCACCCTGGGTAGAGTGCTTTGGCAACACAGCTCACAGCAACCTCAAACTCTTGGGCTTGAGCAATTCTCTTGCCTCAGCCTCCCAAGTAGCTGAGACTACAGGCACCTGCCACAACACCCGGCTGTTTTTTGGTTGCAGTTGTTATTGTTGTTTAGCAGGTCCCGGCCGGGCTTGAACCTGACAGCCTCAGTGTATGTGGCCGGTGCCTTACTCACTGAGCTACGGGCGCGGAGCCACTTTTTAAATTTTTAATTTTGAAAGAGAATTAAATACTGAAGAATTCACCCAACTTCTCTGATGGAACAAAATTAATTACTTTTGTCTTGACTTTTTAGGCAGAATCTTCTTAATGATAAATAATCACAACTTATTCTCTAGGTACTCCATCTGAAAATGAAAATTATAATTCTTCTTGGACTCCTGGGAGCCACACTGTCAGCCCCAGTAAGTGATT
The DNA here is from genome assembly GCF_027406575.1 of Nycticebus coucang. Lineage (NCBI taxonomy): Eukaryota > Metazoa > Chordata > Mammalia > Primates > Lorisidae > Nycticebus > Nycticebus coucang. Next base: position 1,582,824 of record NC_069780.1, read on the forward strand.
TCATAGCATCGCTGCTTCCGTTGTGCAACAATCCCGTATTTCACCATTTCTTCTTTCTTCTATTTTGTTTTCAGCTTGTCCCACAGAATCTTTTGTCCACAAGCAACAGCAATGAGGTCAGTTTGAATAATTGAAACATTATCTTCCTTTTTAAAAAAATTATAACTCGGTAGGAAGAGACAGAAGCCTCCACGGAACTCCTGAGCCCCCGTTGACTAGCTGGCACGCACAGCAGAGCACGCGTCCTGTGTTCAAGCTTGCCGCGCACACCAGGTTATGTCTGAGTGTCAGTCTACCTCCCCTGCTTGATTGTAAATTATTTAAAGGTGGAAATAATATCGTCTCTGTATTTTTGTTCTAATAGCATCTGATCGAAGTGTATACAGGTGTTTAAAAGCATGATATAACTATCTAAACCTCCCAAACCGGCAAAGTTGAGCAGCCCCACCCAGAAGGGAGGTTGTTAAATCCCAACCTTGCTTTAAATTCTGACTTCTAATCACTGTGATTCAATGCAAGCTTGGTGAGCAAATGTCTCACTTCTGACAAGAAACCCGTGCCCAGCTCTGACTTGTCCTATGTTTGTAGCAAACGTTATTCTCAATGATTGTAGCATGGTAATAATCTCATCTTCCTATTGTGTTATCTCAATGATTGTAGCGTGTGTAGTAATCTCATCTCCCTATTGTGTTATTCTCAGTGATTGTAGTGTGTGTAGTAATCTCATCTCCCTACTGTGTTATCTCAGTGATTGTAGCGGGTGTAGTAATCTCATCTCCCTACTGTGTTATCTCAGTGATTGTAGCGTGTGTAGTAATCTCATCTCCCTACTGTGTTATCTCAGTGATTGTAGCGGGTGTAGTAATCTCATCTCCCTACTGTGTTATCTCAGTGATTGTAGCGGGTGTAGTAATCTCATCTCCCTACTGTGTTATCTCAGTGATTGTAGCGGGTGTAGTAATCTCATCTCCCTACTGTGTTATCTCAGTGATTGTAGCGGGTGTAGTAATCTCATCTCCCTACTGTGTTATCTCAGTGATTGTAGCGTGTGTAGTAATCTCATCTCCCTACTGTGTTATCTCAGTGATTGTAGCGGGTGTAGTAATCTCATCTCCCTACTGTGTTATCTCAGTGATTGTAGCGGGTGTAGTAATCTCATCTCCCTACTGTGTTATCTCAGTGATTGTAGCGGGTGTAGTAATCTCATCTCCCTACTGTGTTATCTCAGTGATTGTAGCGGGTGTAGTAATCTCATCTCCCTACTGTGTTATCTCAGTGATTGTAGCGGGTGTAGTAATCTCATCTCCCTACTGTGTTATCTCAGTGATTGTAGCGTGTGTAGTAATCTCATCTCCCTACTGTGTTATCTCAGTGATTGTAGTGTGTGTAGTAATCTCATCTCCCTACTGTGTTATCTCAGTGATTGTAGCGGGTGTAGTAATCTCATCTCCCTACTGTGTTATCTCAGTGATTGTAGTGTGTGTAGTAATCTCATCTCCCTACTGTGTTATTCTCAGTGATTGTAGCGGGTGTAGTAATCTCATCTCCCTACTGTGTTATCTCAGTGATTGTAGCGTGTGTAGTAATCTCATCTCCCTACTGTGTTATCTCAGTGATTGTAGTGTGTGTAGTAATCTCATCTCCCTACTGTGTTATCTCAGTGATTGTAGCGTGTGTAGTAATCTCATCTCCCTACTGTGTTATCTCAGTGATTGTAGCGTGTGTAGTAATCTCATCTCCCTACTGTGTTATCTCAGTGATTGTAGTGTGTGTAGTAATCTCATCTCCCTATTGTCTTTCCTTTTCCAGTTACTTCTGAATCTTCCTAAAGCCCAGCTTGTGCCACTGCAGCTTCAGGTACCTCCACCTCCGTAATTTATGGAGCGCGATTTTCCAGCTGCTCTTTTATGATGGTATTTTGCATGAAAACAAAGTGTCTCTTGATTCCATTTCTGCAATCTCCATTTTTTAAGTTACAGATTTGTTCCATATATTCTAACAACCATTCATTGGAAGGTTAAAGTGCAGACTATAATTAGGTTAACATTTGTTTGTTGAGAACTTGGTATATTCCAGGCACTAAATCTCACAGCTATGAGAGAGTAAATTAACCACTTTACACTCAGTCACACCAGCTAACCAGGCGTGTGAAGCCGTCGTGGAGGAGGCCGACCTCGTGCCCCTCCATCAGCCTCACGCTGCCCCGCATGCCTGGAGACAACTGGGAATTTGATTTCTTAGCTGCTGTGGCTTATAGTGAGTCAAAGATGCTGTCTTTTTTATAATGCAACTCTAGAAATAAGAAACTACTTACTCTTTTTTTTTGCAGTTTTTGGTGGGGGCCAGGTTTGAACCTGCCACGTCCTGCATATGGGGCTGGCGCCCTACTCCTTGAGCCACAGGCTCTGCCCAGAAACTACTTACTTTTTATCTCTTTCCTGCTCAAAACTGATTTCAAAGTCTCTTCAGCATAAAAGACAAACGTTTTCTTTCTTCCTCCCGTCTTTCCAGGGCCCATTTGATTCATGGATTCCTCCCTTCTCGGGGGCACTACAGCAGCAGCAACAGGCCCACATTCCAGACCCCTCCCAGTTCTACTTACCATCTCGGGACTGGTTTGCTGGACTGTTCCCAAACCAGATACCTTTCCCCGGACAGCTCAGTTTTGCCCAGGGGGCCCAGGCAGGCCGGCTGGACCCTTCCCAGGCTCCGACACCAGGGCAGCCACAGCAAGGCCCTCACCAGGCAAGTCTGCTGCTTTCTCCCATCCTGAGGTGAGGGCTACACACGGGGTGTAAACCACAGCGAGGAGTCGTCTTTGAAATAGCGCCTTTGAACAAAAACTTTTTCTCATGCTTCTACCACCACTGAAAGTACTTCCTTAGGTTTCCTGATTTCTAACATGAAAAATATAATGTAAATCAGCTCTTCTGGTGCTGATTTGAATGATTTAACTCCTTTAATTTCTGGACACAGCCACAAATTGAAGGCGATAAAACAAATCTGAGACTAGATAATTGCGGAAATTTCATCTTTAAAAAAAGGCAGTGTGCATTAATGATGGTTCATAGAATAGATAACATTTTGTTATGGGAGCCTGATAATACAAATGACAAATTTAAATAATGAGCTCTTGAAAGCAGCTCAGGGATTTTGAATAACCAAGTCTAACTTTCGTGTGTGTTGACAGGTGATGCCCTACATATTCTCCTTCAAAGTGCCTCAAGAACAAGCACAGGTAAGTGGCTGGAGGCCCAGCTCGGGAGGGGCGTCTGCCCACTCTCCAGGGTGCTTTCCTTTATGCTTCTGGCTCTAACTCCCATGGCAGGGTCAGAAACCAGACAGTAACATCACTGTCTACATGACATCCTTGCCAGGCTGGCATCGGTTTGTTGACGTGGGGCTCACTTAGCTTCCTCAGGACAGGCAGCTAAGGAGCTTCTCCAGAACCCCTGAATCCTCAGGGCATGGCCCTGTTGGAAGCACAAGAGCTCATGATGCCCTGGTAACATCTTCTCTGAATCTGAGACATTCTCTTGTGTTAGGAACAATTCAAAAGAAATACCACGGGCTAACTACCCAGTCCTAACTTTCATTTCAGAGGGGGATGCAGAGATGAGAAATACTTGCCCATATCAATGGGAAGTTATGAAATTCTTCTCAAAACATTTTTAGTTCCCTGATTATTTCTCATTTAACTCCATGTTACAATTAAGTGATGGTGATTCCCATTAAGAGAATCTTCAAAAAGTGTATCATTAGGGGGCAGCGCCTGTGGCTCAAAGGAGTAGGGCGCCAGCCCCATATGCCAGAGGTGGTGGGTTCAAACCCAGCCCCAGCCAAAAACTCCAAAAAAGAGGGAAAAAGTGTATCATTATATTACTATGAAAAGCCCCATCAATGTTAAGATAATTAATTTTTAAAATATCCTGGGTTCAAAGAAGCAGGGCTGTAGATAAATGACACTGTTCATCAGCAGAGTATTAACCTTCTTATAAAAAGTTATACCATTTGGCTCTACTATAATTATATAATTTTTTTGCATTTCCACTCCCGTTGCAAAACAAAAGTTACCTCTAGACATTAGCTCATTCTATGAATACGCAGGTGGAGAATTAGATATATGACGAATGGAATTACTTCACTTTAAGGATCAGGAAACTTAGTCTTAATGAGATCAAAATCTCAATCCTACTGCAAGTAAACAATTGAGTTGGAATAGAATTCTCCATCCTTCTATCTCCCCCTCTCACCTCTAACCAGGGGCTCCACTCCCTGGCTTTACATTAGAGTCTCTGGCGGGAATTCTGAGAATTACGTATGCCTGAAGCTAAGCTCTTGCCTAATGGATTAAAACCCATGAACAGATGCTACATGTGGTTCTCTGCTAAAATGTTCAAAGGTGATTTTGATTCTCAGGATTAAGAACCACTGCACAAAATACACTTTTCCTAGAACCACAGCTGTTAAATCTCAGAATACAGAAACAGAATACAAAAATGAGGGCGTGCCATGCTCACTGTCCATAAACACAGAACACGAGTGGAAACCACAGGCTTGTGTGAGGAGAGAAGGTGCAGGTGATTCTGTTACTTGTCTATTTGGGGATTTTTTCCAAATACTTTCAAAGAAGTGTAGATCATTTTGACAAATGGCAATTATTAATGCAACACATTTTTTATCTTTCATTCATTATACCAGAACTTCTAATACCAGGTCCTAAAGAATGATGATTCCCAAAAACACAGGGGAAAAACCTAGACGGGATATTCTTCTTTTAGGTATTTGTGAAATAATTTGTACAGAGAGGTTTCAAGATGTTAGTTTTTTAATTTAAAAATACCTCTTTTACTCAGTTGGATGCATTATTTTCTAAACATCTTTAACCAAGAAGCCTTAAGAACAAATTCCAATTTAAAAAAAATAAAAAAAAAAAAAGAACAAATTCCAGGTGGGCTCCATGCAAACACGCCTGCAGTCCTGGTGACGGGCAGGAGCGGTGGGAGGACGACCTGAGGCCAAGGGTTCAAGGCCACACTGGGCAGCATAGCAGGACTCTGTCTTTAGAAAGGAAAGAACAGAGTCACTTCTGGAGGTCGGCAGGGATGGCTGTGTGCGTTCTTTGTCCATATTTAACCACACAAAGCTGCTAAGATGTGAAATGTCTCTGAGATAGTATTGACGTTGGAAGACCCAGTGCAGCCTGTGCTGATCTAATGGACTGTCTCTTTACAAACAGCTGTCTCCGTATTATCCGGTATACATGTTCCTGCCCTGGGAGCAGCCCCCGCAAGTGGCCGCACAGCCCCCTCCACAGCCGGGGCCACAGCAACAGCAGGAACAGGTGCAGCAGAACATCTGACTCCTACCTGGTGGGCCCCCCTAGAGCAGACAGGAGAGGGCAGAGTCCCGGGGAAAGAGTGCCTGAGCGTATTTCATGCACACACTCAACAGTCTGAATTAGTGCTCTCCCCTGCAAGCCACTGCTGTCCACACACGCACTCATCTTCCGTGGGGTTGTTTACGCCCAGCAGAGGGTGTCAGGGGCAGGGCTTCCGAAGCTGAGTGCCAAGCCTGTTCTGAAATAGCAGGAATTGCTTTACACTTTTTTTAATCTAAAAAGTTAACGTCAGTTAAGGATAGCTAATCTGCTTTGTGGAGTCAAGGAGCCTATTTTTATAGATCACTGAAGGATTTTTTTAATTTTCTATTTTTTTAGGCTATCCCAGGAGGACAGCAGCTAGCCTTTGACCCCCTCCTAGGCACAGCCCCTGAAATGGCTGTGATGGTGAGAGTCTCTACAGAAACAGTGACAACTCACTGATGTTCATTTTAATGCCAACAATTATTGCTTCTTTCTCCTGTTCCTCATGTCAAGATTCAATTCACTGAGGTCATCGGACATTTTTAGTCCTCTGGCCACCTGTGAGAAGCAGGTATCGGGGGCAGCCTTGGTTGCTGGTGTGTGTTCAGAGCCCTCCGTGAGCTCACGGTCTGAACACTGACAAGGAACTCACTACTGATCATAACACTCACTCTGCATTTCAATCCTCTTGCTTTACACTCTTCCCAATTTTGATTTCTGCTTGAACCTATAACAACTTTTCTTTCTCATTCTCTACAGCCAGTAGAAGGAGTGATACCATATTTGCAAAAAGAAGTCATGAACTTCAGGCAGGACAATGTGGGAGTTTTCATGCCTCCGACTTCACCAAAACCCAGCACCACTAAGCTTTCCATTTCCTCTGTAAACCCAACTATTACCCCAGGGTTCCTGGAAGAGAAGGTAGGGTGATCAAAAATTCATTTTATGTTCAATGTATGGAATACATTGAAATTGTTGTCTAGGGGGAAATGTAGAGATAAAATTAATGCTTAATTTTTAGGACTTAAGTCATGGACATGATAAAACAACTACTAATATGGTACAATATATGGTCTTAATCCTGAAAAGAGGCCAACAGTTGTCTTTGATAATCGAGCAGAATGCAATTTAATTTTAATTTAATCATGACTTCTTGTGAATGTCCTTTTCTCATTAGGCCAAGACTGACAAACTGGAAGAACCATAGGATGCCCTGGTCGCTGTGCTCTGGTAGGTCCCCACCAGAAGTCTCGAGTCAGGTGCTCTGACAAAGCCTGAATCAAAAGACAAGGGAAAAGTCGTCACAGGAACCAAAGGAGCGTTCTTACCAAATAACTATGAAAATCAAGTCAGTGCTTATATGCCTAGAAAATTAATAACTATGAGACTTTAACAATTTTTATAATTAAAGTGAAGTTTTGGGAATCATGTCTGCCTGTACCACAGCTCCGTCTAAGCTCTGACATGGGAGCACTACACATAGTAGGTCCATCAGGGAGAGACACCCCAGACGCTCACAGAGTGCCTCTGCCAAGTCAGTATCTCCCTTTGCACTAAACATCGCAATGACACCAACATAGCTGCGTTCGGAAAAAACCTCAAAATGTTAAGGAAATTGCACAGTGACAAAGAAATTTCAGGTTTCATGACTTTTGCATCAAGCCTAACCTTGAATAATTACCTTTCTCAATCTTCATCAGCAATGAGGCTGCACTGGGAGTTTGGCAGAGGAGCAGGCTTAGAACGGCACCGAAAAGTAAAAAACACGCACCAAAAACGACGTAATCCGAAGGGCAAACTTAAAGTGTTTGCTTCTTCTAATCCCTCCTTCTATGAAAATTAATACTCGACATTCTTGAGATAAAGAAAAGTCTATAAACATCAGGAGTAGGTAGTGTTAACATCTCTTTAGAAAAGTCTCCTCCTTTGCACAATGAAAGGCAATCCAGTGGTGCCCGTGGCTCAGAGGGTAGGGAGCCGGCCCCATACACTGAGGGTGGTGGGTTCAAACCCAGCCCTGGCCAAACTGCAACAACAAAAAAAAAAGAAAGGCAATCCATGTTGTTTAACCGGAAATACTGAAGAGATTTTAGTATTTTATGACTTTGCTCTATACAGTACCAACTCCAGTGGAAGTATTTTATTTCTCTAATAGGCAATTTATAAGCTATCTGGGAAGTTTTGCACAAAACAGTCTGATGCTACAAAAATGCTCTTCCATCTCATTTTTCAGAGAATAGGCCGCGGTGACACTTTGGATAACATTTTAGGCCGTTCACGCCTCCATGCTGGTATCAGTATCGTGATGCTTCTCCTGAATTTTTTTTTTTTACTTGTAAGTGATGTTACTCTCTTTAAATATGACTTTAAAATAATACAATTATATAGTAAGTCTTCTTTTCATAAACTGTATTTCTTTTCAAATTATCCTGTCGTTGTCTAATGGAGAACATAACAACCCTGAGAATAAAGCTTATGGCATTAAATCTACTGGATAATTGTACTAAGGAAGCCTCTGGGAAATGCCGTCACCCATGAGGATGAAGACCACTGTCACTGGGTGTGTGACAGGGACTGTGGCTGATGAGCTACACAGGTGCTGAGTTGGACACGGCATCTGCATGTCTCCCCCAGGCCCGTCCAGTCAGCGTCCTTCTGCTTCCCTCCCCGTGAAAGTCACACTTACGTGGTGGTGATAATCACAAGGTCCATATTCCCACTATGACACGGCTACATGGTGAGGTGGCTGTTCTCACTCCTCAGGAGATTCCTACCTGTTCAGGGACGCCACGTCCTATAGATAGAGAACAGGGTGCAGTTTGGATTTCATCAGGTCTGGCTTCGAACCTGTGTCTGACCCTCCAGCAAGTCACTTACCCTCTCTGAGTGTCAGTTTTCTCAGGTACAAATTGGAGATAACAACACCTCTTAGAATGTCTGAAAGGACTGCGTGAAATGGCGTGTGTAAGACACAGGGCTCACGCAGAGTACTCAGAAAATGTCAATTGCCTCCTTTTCACATGTGAATATAAAAATACCTGTACTTTTAACTTACTTCCTCACTTTTAGGCCGTCAGCTGAAATTCTGAGAACATGAGAACTTTTTCTAAGTATTCTAGGCTGACAGATCACGGTTCTTAGAATGAGATTGTGTGGACGTTTAGTAATGTGCGGCCCCCATAACAACCCTCATGAGCCTCTTTCTGTAGACCACACACAGGCATCCCTCAGCGACACTGCAGGCTCCGTTCCGACCACCACACTAGCAGGAGACACGTGGATGTTCGTGGTTTTCCAGTGCATATGAAGTGTGTTTATACAGTGCCTTAGTCTATGAACCATGAAACAGCATTATGTCTGAAGACAACTACATACCTTAAAAAAAATTATTACTAAAAAATGCTAATGGACTGAACACATGCTGTTGGAAAAATAGCACCAACAGACTTGACACAAACTTTCAATTTGTTTTTAAAAAATGCAATCTCAGAATTGCAGTAAAGCAAAGTGCAATGACATAGGTTCACTCTGGTTCTGCCAGTTCTGTGGCCCTGGAGAGAGCTGACTAATCGATGCGGGACTGTGGCATCCCAGTGTTACTTAAATATATAACAGCATCAAGCAGATAAGTACTCAACAGTAAAATAATAATGATAAACATTGACGAGTTAATTCAAGAATAAATATTTTGATGGAAACCTTAATGTCAAACTATACATGCTGAATTTATTTCTTTATTTCTGGAAATATTTACAGGAACTTATTCTGGATAGTTTTAACTGATCCAATTAAGTGATTCAAGACTTGAAAACAAGTTGCCTAATCTCTGACTGTTTGGCACCCAATTTGTCACAGAAAAACACTAAGTTTTGTTTAGGCTCTTTGCAGCAACCACGTTTAAACACCTGAATACTATAACCACTATCAATGAGATAATCCATATTTTCAAAATTATAGGGCTTTAAATTTTCAAAATTAGGGCTTTAAATTCTATCGTTGTTAATAAAGTTAAGAAGACGAGACTGTGGACCTTATGGAAGCGTCCCCGGAACATGTGGAAAGAGCAATGTTGTTTTAACCCTGCGACCCCGTCTCCATCCAGCCCCACAAGAGAAGGGCAGAGAGAAAAGGCTAATAGATCTTTGCAGTTCGGCCGGGACCTGGTTCAAACCCACCACCCTCTGTATATGAGGCCAGCGCCTTACTCACTGAACCCCAGGTGCTGCCCCAGGCTATTAGCTCTCTAATGGGTTTGACCAGAATAGTTCATCAGAGAATAATTGCCGTGAAATCAACCTGCTTACATTTGTTAATCCTCAAACCCTTTCCTACCACCCTTCCCTGCTGGGTGATTTAAACATATCACAACATGGTTAGTTCAAGACTGAAGCAGAGAATCCAAGCATGGCTTTCCTCCAAAATTACATCCAGATCTCACCTGTTCTCATAGCGAAGGTGTTGCTACTTTTAAATATATCCTCATAGGCATGGCACCTGTAGCTCAGTGGCTAGGATGCCAGCCACATACACCAGAGATGGCAGGTTTGAATCCAGCCCGGGCCTGCCAAACAACAATGACAACTACAACCACATACTCCAGAGCTGGAGGGTTCAAATCCACTCTGGGCCTGCCAAACAACAATGATAACTACAACCAAAAAATAGCTGGGTGCCTGTAGTCCCAGCTACTTGGGAGGCTGAGGCAAGAGAATCAATTGCTTAAGTGCAAGAGTTTGAGGTTGCTGTGAGTTGTGACACCATGGCACTCTACCCAGGGCGACATAGTGAGACTCTGTCTTAAATATAATAAATAAATAAATAAATGCATTCCTCATACCTATGACTGCATTAAGGTATAGAACATTCCCACTCCACCTCCGAGAGCCTTTCTGCTCTTTCCCAATCCAGTCTCTCCATTCTCGTGCTGACCACCTACTTTCCTCCTTTCTCTCAATGTATATTATTTTTCCTGTTCTGGAGCTCTGTGTAAACTAAATCATTCCCTATATAATCTTTGTGTCTGGTTTCTTTTATTAAACGTAACACATTTGTGATTCATCATGTTACAGCTTAAGAGTCTGTATGAACGTCTATCAGTTCCTTGATCCACACTCATCCGGGCTGTTTCCAGGTACTGGTCTTCAGGACTAAAGCCGTGAGGAACAGTCTTGTACAGCTCATTTTGTAAACATGTTTTACATCTCTTGAGCAAATCCCAACACCAGTAGATCTACCTGAAGGCTAAGTGTGTGTTATAAGAGACTGCTGAACAGTTCCTAATGTGGCCCCACTATTTTATAACCTGACTGACAATGTGTAAGAATTTCAGTTCTTGGCTCGGCACCCACCGCTCAGTGGTTAAGGCACCAGCCACATACACCAAGGCTGTAGGTTTGAACCCAGCCCAGGTCTGCTAAACAACAATGACAACCACAACAAAAATGGCCGGGCGTCGTGGCGGTCGCCTGTAATCCTGGCTACTTGGGAGGCTGAGGCAGGAGAATCGCTTAAGCTGGAGTCTGAAGTTGCTGTGAGCTGTGATGCCACAGTACTCTACTGAGGGCGACATAGTAAGACTCTGTCTCAGAAAAAAAGAAAAAAAAAGAATTTCAGTTCTTTCACTTTCTGGTCCACAGTTAGAACTGTCTGTTTTGTTTGTCTGTTTGTTTTGATCATTTTTACAAGTTTGTCTTTTTTCAAAAATCCCTTACGTTTTAACCTTCACAGAGTTTAAACCTCCAGCCTCTTTTCTTCTTTCTCAAATATTGTTGCATGAACACTTTTATTGTAATTTCAATACCATTTATAAATAATTACTGACTCCTAAATCAGCATGTTTTTAGACTCACATTTCTCTGTGAGAACACAATTCTCTGTCTTTTTGATGTTAGCTACTTTAACAAGTATGAAGAGACATCTCGTGGTTATAATTTATATTTGCCTGATGATTAATTAATTATGATTAATTATGTTTATTTTTTCTATGCTCACTTGTCCTTTATGTATCTTGTTTTTGAAGGGCATTATTCTATATATGTCAATTAATTTTTAAAGAATGTAAGAAAACTGTCTTCTATTTACAGGCATGTTTCCCCATTTGGGGGTTCTTCCTTCCTTCCTGTAGGTCTGTTTTATCTGTTATAATTTCCCTTTAATCTCAAGAAATTTCCTTAAAATTAATTTAGCTTGTGTCTGATGGCTATGAATGCCCTCAGTTTTTATTCATCTAAAAATATTCCACATTTTTAGGCAAATTTTGGATATACATTTCTAAGTCAGCAAATTTCATTTTTCTTTCCACATTTGATAATTTGATTTATTCTGCGCTGCTCCCCGCTGGCAACATGCCTTTCGCACGGCTCTAATCTGTGTCTGTGTTCAGCGGTTTGGTTCTAATAGACGAGATGCAGCTATCGTCCTACGAACCCTGTGGTCGGTGCTGAGCTCCCTGGAGCCGCACCCTGGGTTTGATCAAACTTGGAAGAGTCTTCTCAGTAGCTCTTTGACTGTTGCTGTGCTGTTTCTCCTTTTCTCTCATTCTGGAGTTCCAATTTCATGAACCTTGGATAACATGATACTATTCCTTAGATCACTGAGCTGTTGTTAATTTATTTTTTCTGAATGTTTCAGTTTGAAAAATTTGTATTGACTTTCAAATTCACTGATCCTCTCTTCTGTAATGTCCGATCTGATTCTACTATTAAAAATCAGCTAATAAATATTTTACTTAAAAAAATTTTAATTCTAAGATTTCCCTTTAGTTTTTTAACAGTTTCCTTGTCAAAGGTCAATAATTGGTGAGCAGCTCTGCTCACTAATATTATCTCCTCAAATAATAAGACATGAAAATACTACCGTACACTTTGTATATTATATCAAATTCCATTAAGCATATTGTATATGTAAAACATCTTAAAAATAAAATAATTATTAATGTCTGCTTTTTAATGTATACCATTAGGATAAAAAGAAATTTGTGGCTGCTTTCAAAACTTTTCTTGTCCCAAACTGTACTCCCTTTTTAAATACAGCTATGATTTAAAGTATATAAAACTAAGACTATATTATAAAGTAGTTTTTGTTCAAACAAGTTTGAATGTAATCTCTTTTAATATGAAAGTGGTTTTTAAAATAACAGATTATAAAATTATTTAAGATTTTCACAATCTCAATGTGATTCACTGGGTGAATTTCCTCTGAAGTTCATGTTCTTGTGTTGTGATTATGAACCGACTAGTTATAAGTTTACTTGTCATCTTGGGTATCTTTTTTTATTTTAACAGAGTCTTACTCTGCCACCTGGGCTAGAGTGCAGTGGTATCATCACAGCTCACAGCAACTTTGAATTCCTGGGTTCAAGTGATCTTCCTGCCTCAGCCTCCAGAGTAGCTGGAACTACAGGCACCTGCCATCACATCCAGCTAATTTTTCTATTTTTGTGTAGAGCCGGGGTCTTGCTGTTGCTCAAGGTGGTCTTGAATTCCTGACTTCAAGGGATTCTCCTGCCTTGATCTCCCAAAGTTCTAGGATTACAGGCACAAGCCACCACACCCAGCCAGATGTCTAACTTCCAAAGCTCATTGTATAACTTATTCCATCCGGGGCTGTAGTGAACATGTGTGTGTTTGTACATGGATACATGTGTGTACACATAGTAATTCATATAAAATAGTGGTCAAGTTTCATAAGCATTTTGAAAATGTTACCTTAAACAGTACATAGCTAATAGATCACTTTCTGATTATAAAGATACTTTAAGAGGTAGTATAATTAGAATCTTTGTCAGATGCAGAAAACTTATATTTTGATAACTTTTTAAAAAAGTAAGTGGGCAAAACCTTAAAATTCTGAATGATGAACATAAGCAGATTAAGGAGACCAGAAGTTCAAGTTTGTACTTTTAATATCAACAAACTGCCACATAGAAAGCATCATTTTGGTTTAAATTGTTAAGCAAATAAGAAAAAATGGTATTGTCATTTTAATGTGGAATAACCGAGTGGTTATAAAAGGTTAAGAGACACCTGCAAGTTATATCAGCAAGTGAGCGGGCGGTGTGGTTCAGACCAGACACACAACTCTTCAGGCCTCTTTCTAGACCTCTGCAGAGGAGACCAGGGGTCGGGGAACGTCTGTCCAGGAGGAGTCGCAGAGTCTACAGGGCTCTGCGCACCCAGATGTGGCACTAGGGCTGCAAACCATGTCATACATCAAAACATTTAAGTGCTAGTCAAACATTATGGAAAAAATACTTGATAGTGCACAGGAGAGCGTCTTTCATTTTGTGTGGTTTTATATTTAAACCAATATCAGTTTTAACTAGATAAATCATGTATTTTACAGAGGGAGTGGGAGTGTAAGAATAGGTTATATAACCTATTTGTGATGATGTATGTCAAATGTGCAATTTCTATCATTTAAGCCATAGGAAATATATCAAATGTTTAATGAAATTTGCTGTAAAATCAAATTGTATTGGTAAGAAGATAGGTTGAGTGTTAATGCACAGGGTTCTCAGGAGACGTCCTGAGCAGGTGCTACTGGCTCAGTCCTCTCACTCTGCGAGCACTCAGGACACACCCAGTGCGCTGGGTGAGCAGGGTGGGGCAGCTCTGGCCCCTACGGGTACTGACCCCCTGCCAAAAATCTGCAACCACTTCCCTTTTCAATAGTGAGGGCCACGCATGCCGTGGAAACTAGGGAACTGCCAACATTCACATTCTTCAGCCTCGACACACAGGGCTGTGATGCTTTTCCAGGAATCCACAGACACTAAATTCGTGACTAGTTGAATGTGCACCTTTTGAAGAGGCCTTAAGAGAATTCAAGGATTAATTGCCCGTGTCCATTCTCTTATAAGGAAGACATCACAGAAGTTGGCATACAGGTAAGCTGGTGAAGGTTAAACCATTTCTTGTGGTTTTCAAGTTACAGAACAGATGGATGACGATCTGAAAAGTATGCATGTATTGAATTTCTCCAAACTCCATAGACCACAAATGTGGGATAAGATATTTCTGCTTCCCATTGAAATAATAGCTAATCCCTTGCTAAGGCTTCCCACAAAGTGGTTTATAATGTGCATCTCTCTACCACTAATCTAATCCCTACTGCTAATAGGGATTTTTTATTTAGCTAGTTGCCAACCCTTTTCTGGTAATCTATTCCCATTCCTGTTACACCCAGTCTGAGGGCTTTACAGCTGGAAGGTTACAGAGAGGTAATAATCTAACCAATTCCAACAGCTGCAAAACAACCCCCCTCTGCTAAATGTCAGCCTGTGGTCACCCAGCCTCCTTGAATATCTGCAGAGATGGGTGGATGGGTGTTTTCAATCTTTAAGACAGTTTTTTATAGAGTACTTTAGTATCTTGATATATTAATTTTTACTTTTGACATCTGAGTCCCCACGTATAAACCTGTGAGTGCTTTCATATGACAAGCTGTTCACGTTCCTTGTATGAACCGCTCACAACCTCAGAGTCAATTACCTCTACAGGTGAGAAAATTGATGTGTCCACTCACCAGAAACACAAAAGAAGATCTAAACATCTAAACACAGATTCATCTGTCAGATCTGTGGTTTTCTCCCCCTTACTCGCTCCCCCTTACTAAGCCAAGCTTGACTTCACCCAAGCAGGACAGCCCGGCTTTGGGGGACCGCTGGCTTAGCCCCGGCTACTTGTGGGACAGCGTTTGAGAACAGAAGCTGATGATCAAGACAGTGAAAAGCGTCCACTAGAACCCAGGTCTGTGTGGGGAAGGCGAAGGCTGGAGATGTAGAGCTTCTTTGTGTTGGAGTTTCCCATCTAAGTACTTTTTTGAAGAAATAATATAAAATTGCCCAGAATCCCAGACCCAACACCTTTACCTGACAATGAACACAAAGGTGTAACTATCAGGAACAAGGAGAGCGTTTTCAGTGAAAACATTTTTTCTCTTCTTTAGTTATCAAGATTCACTTAAACAATGATCTGTAAAGGGTAATTGTCCTAAAATATCCAGCAGTTTCTTCTTAAGTTTAAAAATAAATGCATGACTAAATTACTTCAGTTCAGCTAATAATTATTTATTATCCACAATTTGCACACCACAGCATAAAATATTGTAGAGTCGACATACTAAGACTAAATATTTAAAAGCCCTGAAAGAAGTTTAGACATCAAACTACGTGTCCATTTCAGTAATTAATCAGGCTTAATTACTGAAAGTGTAACTACGTTTAAAATGTCACCAAAATGCTTTCCGTACACTAATTATTGGGTCACCAAAATATCTATCACTTTGCCATACTAACTGTGTTGTTCACTACTGAAAAATTGTACCATCAACAACAGGAATAGAAGTGTGTGCAGCAGGAAGTGTGTGCAGCAGGAAGTCTGTGCAGCAGGGAGTGTGTGCAACAGGGAGTGTGTGTAGCAGGGAGTGTGCGCAACAGGGAGTCTGTGCAGCAGTGAGTGTGTACAGAAGGGAGTGTGTGCAGAAGGGAGTGTGTGCAGCAGTGAGTGTGTGCAGCAGGGAGTGTGTACAGAAGGGAGTGTGTGCAGCAGGGAGTGTGTGCAGCAGTGAGTGTGTGCAACAGGGAGTGTGTGCAGCAGGGAGTGTGTACAGAAGGGAGTGTGTGCAGCAGGGAGTGTGTGCAGCAAGGAGTGTGTACAGAAGGGAGTGTGTGCAGCAGTGAGTGTGCAACAGGGAGTGTGTGCAGCAGGGAGTGTGTACAGAAGGGAGTGTGTGCAGCAGGGAGTGTGTACAGAAGGGAGTGTGTGCAGAAGGGAGTGTGTGCGGCAGGGAGTGTGTGCAGCAGGGAGTGTGTGCGGCAGGGAGTGTGTGCAGCAGGGAGTGTGTACAGAAGGGAGTGTGTGCAGCAGTGAGTGTGTGCAGAAGGGAGTGTGTGCAGAAGGGAGTGTGTGCAGCAGTGAGTGTGCAACAGGGAGTGTGTGCAGCAGGGAGTGTGTGCGGCAGGGAGTGTGTGCAGCAGGGAGTGTGTACAGAAGGGAGTGTGTGCAGCAGTGAGTGTGTGCAGAAGGGAGTGTGTGCAGAAGGGAGTGTGTGCAGCAGTGAGTGTGCAACAGGGAGTGTGTGCAGCAGGGAGTGTGTGCGGCAGGGAGTGTGTGCAGCAGGGAGTGTGTACAGAAGGGAGTGTGTGCAGCAGTGAGTGTGCAACAGGGAGTGTGTGCAGAAGGGAGTGTGTACAGAAGGGAGTGTGTGCAGCAGTGAGTGTGTGCAGCAGGGAGTGTGTGCAGAAGGGAGTGTGTACAGAAGGGAGTGTGTGCAGCAGTGAGTGTGTGCAGAAGGGAGTGTGTGCAGCAGGGAGTGTGTGCAGAAGGGAGTGTGTGCAGCAGGGAGTGTGTGCAGAAGGGAGTGTGTGCAGCTGCCCGTAAGCCCCATCATGGCCACACACACTCCACACAGGTCACCCTTTCTCTTTCTGGATTAGACTCCTCTATCTTTCTATTCCTTCCCAAGCATGTTTTTTTGATCTCAGTTTTTCCAAGTCCATTAGGAACTAGTCAAACTCTTATTCTTTGAAAAACAAATATTTATTGATCGGCCCTATAGTAAAAGACAGCCAATATGCTGGGTACTAATACATGAGAATTAGAATGCATCAGCCTGGTTCTAAAGGAGCTTATAAATGAATGGGGATAAGTTTCCAAAGTAATTTTGCCCAATATTTAAATCTGAAGTTTTGAATCTTCATATGCGTAAGAACAGCTAACCGCATTTTACTGGGACAACCCGACTGTCAGTGCCCTGCCACTTCCTTATGTTTCTTTTCCCACTATGAAATAAAATCTGTGGGTCACTACCAGAATTTAAAAGAAATAAATTGGAATAGAGTGAAAAAAGATTTTTAAAAGACTACACTATGATAGAACATGTCGAAAATAGAACAGAGTAGAAAGCTTCAGCAAGTTCCTCTGGTCGCAAGTTAAAAATAATTTTATGGAACCTTTGTCTAAATTGTGTGTTTGTACTAAGTTACCACTCAGAATGCATTTTTTTTACCGTGGCTTTCATTTTTAAAATTTTGAAAGCCACTCGAGAAGGATTCATCTTTACTGAGGGAAAATACTAGGGGCAGGAAAGCTGAGAAGCTGCTGTAACAGAGAGAGGAGGGGCCAAACTGAGGAAATAATAATACGCATGAAGAGATTGGTTCTGGGACATTACAAGAATGAAAAAGTTACTGACAATTTGTAGTAGAAGGGAAGACGCAAGAAAAGAATTGAGTTGTCTCAGATTTCCTTCTTGATAACTAAGTGATCGATCATCATTGGCTGAATGATTAAATAAAAGTGAAGAGCGGATTTAGAAGAAAAATAGTAAACCCAATTTTAAATACATTGGGACTGGCATACACATCAGACAATAAATGAATTAGGTGGTTGGATACAGACCCTGGGTGCCACGGGAAGAGCTTTTGCTGATGGCGTCTTGAGTGAGAAGTAGATTTTATTACTCAGACCTTGCAAAGACTAGGTAAAAATTTAGACAAATGGTCGAATATAGTAAGTCAAGGAAAAGGACCAGAAAAGAAGACTTAATCTGCTATTAAAAGAAAAAGAACAGGGAACAGTGATTGTAAGAAGCCGATAAAGATAAAAATAGATTTCTAGATGGGAATCGTCACCACAGTTAGATGGTGACAGTAAAGATGTGGGAATAATGCAGGACAGAAATCACATTTGGTTTCCTAATCACGTTGCAATAGGCAACTTGTTAGAGAAATTTCAGATAGAAACTGAATTAGAAGAAATAGAAGTATGTTTTAGGTAAGGAAGTAAATAGTGTGCCCCCCACCACCACACACACACACATACACACACACACACGTGCGCACACCCCTGCCATCCCGGGCTCTGGGGAAGTCTGTTCTGCATGGTTCAAACTTGAAAGCCAATATGCTATGACCTAAGCCAGGTATAAGACATTTGAGCACTTTTCCTTAAATTCATGAGATAAGGTTAAGTTACAGGTAAAGAAAGTTGGATACTTCTCTGACTTTACTAACCTTTTGCTCCAGTGACAGTAAAAAGTGCTAGTGAAGAGTGTGAGTTTTGGAGCCCTCTGCATTTCAGAGCACTAGTCACAGCTCCTACCTGGCGCATCCGCACCGTCTAACATCCCTGCTTCTCAGCCCCTTCACCTAGGAGGCAGCAGTGTTGATGACAGGTCCTCTCTCAGAGTCGGCTGTTTGGGGGATTAAGTGACATGATACTCACAGTGCATTCGGGTTGTGCCTCAGCACACAACGTCCTCCAGGAATATGTGAGCTGTTATCATTCAAGTTTTCTTCAGAACTGGTTTCTAGAAAAGATAAAAGGAAGAGACGCACAAGTGTGATTCAGACTCTATAACCTCCATTGAACTCAAAAACGCAATATTCTTGAGTGGTCTCAAATAACTGGTGAAAATACCAAGTTTTAGGACTCTTGAAAACAGCTTATACAAAATACTGGCATATTTAAAGTGATTCCAGTTTTTTGAGGGCTCTTGCCTGTAGTCCAACACTTAATGATTGTACTTTTTCTGTTGTAAGTACATTTTTTATTTTAAAAAACTGAATATTGTGTTCCATAAAGTAACTGAGATACTTTGATGCCCCCCAATACTATTCACTCACCTGTAAGTTCTAATTGTGGTCACTAAAATCAGAGAGCTGCAAGCAGAATAATGCAAAAAGTTTTAATCCCGTCTTTAACATTTTTTTTCTGGAATTTGATATTTAATTGTTTTAATTTGAAGTTTTGGGGGGGGGTTGTTTGTTTGTTTTTTGAAACAAGAGTCTCACTTTGTTACCCTTGGTAGAGTGCAGTGGCGTCACAGCTCAGAGCAACCTCAGACTCTTGGGCTCACATGAGCCTCAGCCTCACAAGTAGCTGGGACTACAGGTTCCCACCACAACGCCAGGCTTTCTTCTCTCTCTTTTTTTTTTTAGAGACAGGGTCTCGCTTTGGCTCAGGCTGGTCTTGAACTCCGGAGCTCAGGCAATCCGTCCACCTCGACCTCGGATTACAGGTGTGAGCCACCATGCCCAGCTATCACCTTTAACATTTTTATACTCTTTTGACTTTCTGAAAATCCCAAAACTACCAAACATTATTTCCAATAGATTATAACCAATACCAACAGGATACTTAGAAATACTTTTAATTTTTGAAATTAAAGGAAAAATTTCAAAAACGAGAGCATGGATCACTATCATATGACATGATAAGCTTCAAATACACAAGACACAAGATTTGAAAAAGAAACACACAAAGGTTGGATGTGGTAGTTACTCAGCCAAAGTTTCTGTGAAACTCAAATGTTGGTTATTCCCCAATTTCAACACAGGGTGATGGCTGATGATTCAGCTGAGCAGTAACTGATCCCAGGAGCGGCCTCAAGCCGCAGACTTCTCTGTTGCTCCACCTTGGAGGGTATAAAGCAGCTGTGATACTCCAGCTACGCACCAACTCTCACACAAGCATCAGACAGGAGCTGCTCCAAAGGCCGAGGTACGAGCCATCGTGAGTATCACTGTCAACTAAGGGCACATGTCTCTTCCGTAAATATAGGTATATTGACATATATGTCTATCGACTATCAAAATTGAAATTATTAAGGCTATCATTAATGGTTGCTTGAATTTGTAAACTTAGTAATTAGATCATCGTCTGAATATTTCTGTTTGCAAAGCTTTTCCTTAACATCTGCATCCTGACTTAGTAATTCTGGAGTGCCTGTAATTGAATCTTCGTGGGAGTGGGTCAGAAGGAGACCACACAGACTCAGGTTCATCTCTTGAATTTTATGGGCCTCAAGTCAGCAAAGAAGGAACATGTCTCTAAAGTGTGAGACAAACAAGTGTCCACGTGTTTGTAGCCTCCCGCCTTAGCTTTAAAATGTATACAGTATGTGCTTTCCATTCGATACCATATCCTGTCGACTGGAACCAGGTATACACACGTGTTTCTGTGTTTGTGATGAAATATCTTACAAGAAAACACAAGACTTCCATGATTTCTTGTCTGCTCCATTATATATCCTTGATTAAATCTTTAACGTGGCTCAGTTGCTCGAACATAAATTATCAGTATTTTAACTGGCATATTTTACCAAAACACAGGATACGATAAGTAATCTACAACGTAAATTAAAATAAAATACTTTTAAAATGTCTAACATAGAATATTCTGAACACCATGGAGTTGGTGGAGTTGCCTGGAATCAAAGCAAAAAATTCTATAACCTAAATTAATGTCAAGAACATTGTTATAGGTAATGTTGCTTTAACTTCCTGAGGTCGCTAAATAACTATTTCTCTCCGTAATAAAATTCTCTGTACAAACCGAGGCATTATTTCATTCCAGAAACCTTACTTTTAATACCAAGTACAGAGAAGTGCTATTTTTAAGTTATCATGTGAAAGTTTATTTTTAAACTAACTGATATAATATAGTTGAAAATTTGCAAAACATCTTTGATTTTACGTAAAAAGTGATGTTCTCATTAACAAAGAGATTGGAGAGAGGAGAGCCGAGGACTCCTTGGGTGCTGTCTGAATGCCCCCTAGCAGAATGGAGAGGTGGGACAAAGTAAGCCAATGGCCACTGGAGAATGTGCATGTTGCCAGGGAGAGGAGGAGATTGCCACTGCTCCAGCTTCTCAGCGGCAGTATCCCGGTGTGAGGGAAAAGCAGTTTCTTCTCTTCAGTAAGGCTATCGAGAGCTAATCGTGAACGCCTTTTTCAAAGTTCCCCCAATACCTTCTTTCCCAGGAGGTTCCTCTGCCCTGTCCTTATAAACTCTTCAGTCTAATTCCAAAGTGCAGTCTGTTCCAGAGAATAATTGTATGGACCGGACATGTTACTGTCTGAACATTCCGTTCCTGCAGAGGAAAAAAAAGAGATCGGAGCCCTAAGATTCTAAGTGACTTGCTGGAAGTCAGGGAGCTATTACAGTGATGATGTATCCACACTAGGATTGCACCTTCTGATCCTATATCTGTTTTCTGACTTCCAGGATGTTTCTGAATAAGATGAGAACGCTGCTTCTGATCACAGCCATCTTGGCTGTAACTGCTGGCTTCCCGGTACGTGTCTATTATTCCAGAATATTTACATACAGTCATGTGTCACATATGATGTTTCAATCATTGACAGACTACATAAAATGCCGGTACCGTGGGACTGTAGTGGAACCGCAAAATCCCTGTGCCTGGGGACACTGTAGCCAGAGCGATGCCACCACTCACCCTCGCTCACATTTGTGGTGACGCTGGTGTAGGCAAACCTGCTATGGCCTCTCGAAACTAGTGCACACAGGGCAACACGGGGCCCAGCGCCCCTCAGAGCACTTGGCAATGACAATAAATGACTGTTACTGGTTTATGTTTTTACTACCTTTTCCTTTTATCATTATTTTAGAGTATATGCCTACTTATTTAAAAAAAGAAAAGTTAACTGTGAAACTGCCTCAGGTATGTCCTGCAGAAGATATTCCAAAGGAAGTCACTGCCATCACAGAGGACGCCAGCTCCATGCATGTCACTGTCCCCAAAGACCTTCCAATGGGACAGGACATGGAGGTGGAGACAGTGATATGCAGGACCCTAATTCCGGGTAGGCCTAGGCTAATATGTCATAGGTATCTGTGTCATAGTATAAACAAAAAAGTTTAAAAAGTTGAAAAAAGAAAAAAGCATATTGGGCGGCGCCTGTGGCTCAAGGAGTAGGGCGCCGGTCCCATATGCCGGAGGTGGCGGGTTCAAACCCAGCTCCGGCCAAAAAAACCAAAAAAAAAAAAAAAAAGAAAGAAAAAAGCATATAGAATAAAGGTATAAAATAATAAAAATTAAAAAAGAATAAGGATAGGGCTGGGCATGGTGCCCTCTGGGAAGCCAAGGCGTTGGATTGCCTGAGTTCATGAGTTTGAGACCAGCCTGAACAAGAGCAAGACCTCACAAATAGCCTCTATAAATAGCCGGGCGTTGTAGCAGACACCTGTAGTCCCAGCTACTCGAGAAGCTGAGGCAAGAGAATCGCTTGAGCCCAAGAGTTTGAGGTTGGTGTGAGCTGTGATGACACGGCATTCCACCAACGGTGACAAAGTGACACTCTGTCTCAATAAAAAAAAAGAGAGAATAAGGATATAAAGAGTGCAAATACTGTACACAGCTATACAATGTGTTTGTGTTTTAAGCTAAGTGTTATTACAAAAAAGCCAAAAAGTTTAAAATATGTCAATGTTTATAAAGTAAAAAAGTTACAGTAAGTTAAGCTTAATTTATTATTGAAGAAAGAAAAGTATGTTTTCATAAATATATCGCAGCTGAGCTGTGTAGTGAGTTTTAGTCTCCGTGGGTGAACAGTGACCCCTTAGATCTCCACATCCACTCACCACTCAGTGACCGCCCCCCAGAGCGGCTTCCAGCCCTGCAGGCCCCCCTCATTGCAGGTGCCTGATGCAGACACATTAGTTTCCATCTTTCACACTGGGTTTATCCTGTGCCTTTGCATGTTTAAACATGTTTAGCTACACAAACGCTCACGGCTGCGTTACAACTGCCTGCTGCACTCTCCAGCTCAGAGACAGGCTCTCGAGATTTTCAGCCCAGGGGCATCAGCCTACACCACACAACCCAGGGGCACCAGCCTGCACTTCACAGCCCAGGGGCATCAGCCTACACCACACAACCCAGGGGCACCAGCCTGCACTTCACAACCCAGGGGCATCAGCCTACACCACACAACCCAGGGGCATCAGCCTGCACTTCACAACCCAGGGGCATCAGCCCCCACCACATAGCCCAGGGGCATCAGCCTCCACCTCACAACCCAGGGGCATCAGCCCCCACCACACAGCCCAGGGGCATCAGCCTACACCTCACAGCCCAGGGGCATCAGCCTTTACCTCACAGCCCAGGGGGATGCAGCAGGCTGTGCCCTCTGGCCTGTGTGAGCCACACTGTGAGGGCTGCAGGGAAAGTCCTGATTCACGCTGTGTTGCTCAGATGCAACCCTGTTGTCAAGCAAGGCATGACTACGTTTTTGTTTTAATTCATGAATTCATCAATTCTTTGCATGTTTTCAGGAGCAGGTGTTGAATTAATTTCACTGTTTGAGTTTTAGGTTTCTCAAGACCAGGAGCGAGAAAAACGAAGCGTAAGTTATTCTCTTCCTCTGCTTTCCTATGATGTGTCCTCAATGGGCATTAAAGATTCTCATTTACACCAACACCTCAAACTCTAGAGAGATTCCAAAGAGTTTTGGGTATTAGCCTCAACAGAGGGTTTGACTCCAGGGATCTGAGCTCTGCTCTTACAGAGGGGTTATTTTCTCTGCATCACATGCCACAGTGGGGACCAGACCAAACCTGAATAACTGTGTGATGAACAGGTTAAAACATCTAAATAAAGTTCCTAACTGGTCATTTCTCCACTGTGCTTTAGCTCTGTAAAGCCCAGTCCAGCAAAGGTAAAATATATATATTTAAGACCTTAGCATTAGGCAATGTGGGCCAGTTTTGACAATTCCATCAAGAGCAAATTCACTCAAGGATTATTTGGATTTCAACAATTAACCAAAAATGTTTAAGAGAAAGAGTATCACACATGAATAGAGAAAGCCTTGCTTACAGCTTTGTTTATACATATATGGAAATCCTATTATCTGGAAAGCAAGGTTTTAGGGCTAATGCTATAAGCAGAGTGTTAAGGGTATAAACACTCACAGCCAATGACGGAAAGGAAGGAGGGAATTAAAAAGCACAGTATGGAAGGAGAAAGTGTTTCTAGCACACAATGTGGGTAAGGGCCTTGTATGAAGGAAAAGGGAGAAATTTTATGACACTTCAACTCCCCATCTTGGCCTTATGGTTTGAAACGTGATTATCAGAAAAACTTGGCTTTGAGTAGAAAGATACAGGAACATTGTTTTCTCCAAGCAACTTTCTGAAATGCTAAAAATTAATCAAATCCTCATTCATGACATGGATAGAAAGGGTAAATGGTTTTAGAGTCTCTAAAGCTTAAATACGGAGACCTATGTGGGAAAGCTGTTTTATTTCTCTTCTTTGTAAAGAGGAAAACAGGCTTTTTATTTCTTTCAACAGATCAGTGACAGCGACGAATCATCTGGACAGTTTTATGTACCCCGTTACCCATACCCCTTTGGCCCATACCCACCATTCCTTTATCAAAGATATCCTTGGCTCAGATATTACGGTTTTCCTATTCCAATACCTGCTTCTATGCCTGCAAATACTCCTCTTAACAGAAAGTAAAAAAGAAGGAAAGTCACAGTGAATTTAACCTGAAATGAGAGGTAAGAAGGCTTAGTACAGCCACGGGCCTGAGTTTGCTATTTGCTGTCCTTTGATTGGAATGCATCATTTTATGAAAAAGTGCCCTAATATTCCCAGGAAGCCCATGAAGTTCCAATTTGTTTCCGTGTTTTTCTCCGTAGAAACTGGTGGCGTCTCTACTCCAAGATACATGTGTGTGTAACAGCACAGCTGTTTAAATCCCCCAACAGAAACAAGCACGTTCCTATTAATAATTACATTTTTACAAAATGCTTTTTGACATTTTGTATTATTATCAACAACTATGCATTTTGGTTTGACTCAGAGGACTAAATAAGGTAGAACATTAAACTAGTGGAGACCATAGGAGCCAGGATTTTAAGGTAGACTTCAGCCTAGTCCTTAAAAAAATCATGTAATTTCCTTTTTTTTTTTTTTTTTTTATTGTTGGGGATTCATTGAGGGTACAAGAGACCAGGTTACACTGATTGCATTTGTTAGGTAAAGTCCCTCTTACAATCGTGTCTTGCCCCCCAAAAGGTGTGGCACACACCAAGGCAGTCAAGTAATTTTTCTAATACTAAATCCCCAAACCCAACTTCTGAATATCATATTATAGTAAACTCCTCAAAGACCCTGGGTTTCCCCTATGACAGAGGCCGCTATTGTCTCATCATATCAAAACAAAGCGGATGGTCAATCACTGGATGAATTGAGGGAGTATCGGTCTAAAGATTAAACTGGGAAACAGTAAACTTTCAGCCAGTGCCGACCAGGGAAGGCCGCTGCTCCTTCCCTACATCTACCCAGTGTTCTTGAGCAGAAAGTTTCCCAGTCCTTGAACTAACTCATGTACTTTTAAGCCAATATTTATAATTAAAATTCAGAAAACTTACAAATTCTCAAGTGATCCACTGAGATTAATGACCACATGTTTGTCATTTATTTCAGGTCACTGTAAAATTAAACATGAGCACCTCCACGAAGAATCAATATCCTTGTTACTAAAAGAAAAAATAAATGTGGTTAAAGCAGCATGCAGTATTCTCTAGTCGGTGTCCTTACTTATCTGCCTTAGTAAACATGAGAGGTTGATTTCTTGATTTCCACAAATCCCCTGATGAACACCCGAGAAGCAAACTGTGAAGAAGGAAAAGGCAGGAGGTGGCAGGGGACACAGCCGTCCCTCCGCGGGAGGCAGAGCCAGCAGGACTTCCCTGACAATGAGCCTTTCACTGGCCACAGAGACGGCTTTGTCTCCACAAGTTAATTATCAGGAAATTAGAACATTCTCTTTGAACAATGATTACATTTATGCCCCACAAGCTTAAGGTGTTTAAAGCTGAGCCTCTTAACATCAGTGACAGGAATTCCACCTCATCCATCCATAAACCGGCTATGACTCCACGTAGCCTAACGAGCCTCATGGAGCTAAGCAGGGGAACTGCTGTCCCTTGGTCCTCCTAGGACTGAAGGTTCTCGCACATTAAATATGCATTCCTTGCTATCAAAGTCAGTGATCCCGTTAAAATTATGGACGAGACAGCAAGAGGACCGAGTGGTCCTCATATAATTGGGTACATTAATTTTTAGGAACTGAGTTCCATCCCTACATTGAAGGTCACTGTATGAGCAGGAGAAGGCGGCCTGGGGAGTAAAGACAAGCACAATGGACAGAGGTGAGCAGAGCCCTGAGCCCCCAGCAGACGGCCGCTTATCTTCTTTTTGTGTGTTTTTTATTTTAATTAAAGACTTTGACATATCTCTGAACTCTCAGATTAGAACATTTCCTTTCTCCACCTCATGTTATGCAATTGTAACTTTCTAAGGAAAAAAGCCTGTCATTTGCTTTCAACTACTGGATTTGTGAAGATAATATATTCTATTATAATCAATCAATCAATTTAGACAACATCATCCCTGTTACTGACAGTTTTGAATATTGTATAGGTAGACGCATTTCAATCAATCCTGTCGATCAAAGCTCCATTTTCCTTGGTAGTCTAATGTGGTTCGTGGGTACAGTGCACATGAAAGCAGAGTCCAAAGTGCTTTCTAAGAAGCATTGATCTCACCAGACACCCTCCCCCTCAATTCATCTTCAAAATATTCTCTATTCCTGTACATAAATGAGATAACATTCTGGGAAATACCAGTTTAAAAAATCATATTAGTTTCCCAAATTAAACAACTACAGAACAATCCCCACTCCATTTAAAACAGTTGATAAAATCAGTATAGTCCCAAACACACAATGCTATTTTAAAATATAATTATCTGCAGAGACAGTAGATACCACGTTTGTGTGGAGTTTATATTGATTATTGAAAGAGGATTTCATGAAGAAGAAAAACAAAGAGCTAAATTCAATTCCATTATTCTGTCAGTTACCTGAAGGGAGGACCTTCATGTCTCCCAGACATTTTTTTAAATTGTACTCAGCTACTAACAACAGGACACAGTCATGCATGGCTTATGACAGGGATGTGTTTGGTATATAAGTCACTGTGGGGTCACAGCACACACTCACACAAAAAGGTGCACAGCCTGCACACACCTGGGCTACACAGCAGAGCCGGGTCACAGCACACTCACACAAACAGGTGCACAGCCTGCACACTCTGGGCTACATGGCAGAGCTGGGTCACAGCACCCTCACACAAACAGGTGCACAATCTGCATACTCCTGGGCTACGAGGCAGAGCTGGGTCACAGCACCCTCACACAAACAGGTGCACAATCTGCATACTCCTGGGCTACGAGGCAGAGCTGGGTCACAGCACACTCACAAACAGGTGCACAGCCTGCTCACACTTGGGCTACACGGCAGACTCGGGTCACAGCACACACACAAACAGGTGCACAGCCTGCACATTCCTGGGCTACGAGGCAGAGCCGGGTCACAGCAAACACTCACACAAACAGGTGCACAGTCTGCACGCTCCTGGGCTCATGGCAGAGCCGGGTCACAGCACACTCACAAACAGGTGCACAGCCTGCACACTCTGGGCTACGAGGCAGAGCTGGGTCACAGCACACTCACAAACAGGTGCACAGCCTGCTCACACTTGGGCTACACGGCAGACTCGGGTCACAGCACACACACAAACAGGTGCACAGCCTGCACATTCCTGGGCTACGAGGCAGAGCCGGGTCACAGCAAACACTCACACAAACAGGTGCACAGTCTGCACGCTCCTGGGCTCATGGCAGAGCCGGGTCACAGCACACTCACAAACAGGTGCACAGCCTGCACACTCTGGGCTACGAGGCAGAGCTGGGTCACAGCACACTCACAAACAGGTGCACAGCCTGCTCACACCTGGGCTACACGGCAGACTCGGGTCACAGCACACACACAAACAGGTGCACAGTCTGCACACTCCTGGGCTACATGGCAGAGCCGGGTCACAGCACACTCACAAACAGGTGCACAGCCTGCACACTCTGGGCTACGAGGCAGAGCTGGGTCACAGCACACTCACAAACAGGTGCACAGCCTGCACACTCCTGGGCTACGAGGCAGAGCCGGGTCACAGCAAACACTCACACAAACAGGTGCACAGTCTGCACGCTCCTGGGCTACATGGCAGAGCCGGTCACAGCACACTCACAAACAGGTGCACAGCCTGCACACTCCTGGGCTACATGGCAGAGCCAGGTCACAACACACACTCACACAAACAGGTGCACAGCCTTCACACTGTGGGCTACATGGCAGAGCGGGGTCACAGCACACTCACAAACAGGTGCACAGCCTGCACACTCCTGGGCTACGAGGCAGAGCCGGGTCACAGAAAACACTCACACAAACAGGTGCACAGCCTGTACACTCCTGGGCTACGAGGCAGAGCCGGGTCACAGAAAACACAAACAGGTGCACAGTCTGCACACTCCTGGGCTACATGGCAGAGCCAGGTCACAGCACACACTCACACAAACAGGTGCGCAGCCTGCACACTCCTGGGCTACATGGCAGAGCGGGGTCACAGCACACTCACAAACAGGTGCACAGCCTGCACACTCCTGAGCTATACAGCAGACTCGGGTCACAGCATACTCAGAAACAGGTGCACAGCCTGTACACTCCTGGGCTACGTGGCAGAGCCGGGTCACAGAAAACACTCACACAAACAGGTGCACAGCCTTCACACTCCTGGGCTATGTGGCAGAGCTGGGTCACAGCACACACTCACACAAAAAGGTTCATAGCCTGCACACTCGTGGGCTACATGGCAGAGCCAGGTCACAGCACACTCACACAAACAGGTGCACAGTCTGCAGACACCTGGGCTACATGGCAGAGCCGGCTCACAGCACATTCACAAACAGGTGCACAGCCTGCTCATACCTGGGCTACACGGCAGACTCGGGTCACAGCACACACTCACACAAACAGGTGCATAGCCTTCACACTCCTGGGCTACGTGGCAGAGCTGGGTCACAGCACACACTCATACAAACAGGTTCATAGCCTGCACACTCGTGGGCTACATGGCAGAGCCAGGTCACAGCACACTCACACAAACAGGTGCACAGTCTGCACACTCCTGGGCTACACGGCAGAGCCGGGTCACAGCACACTCACACAAACAGGTACACAGCCTGCACACTCTGGGCTACACGGCAGAGCCGGGTCACAGCACACTCACACAAACAGGTGCACAGTCTGCACACTCCTGGGCTACACGGCAGAGCCAGGACACAGCACCCTCACACAAACAGGTGCACAGCCTGCACACACCTGGGCTACACGGCAGAGCCGGGTCACAGCACACTCACACAAACAGGTGCACAGTCTGCACACTCCTGGGCTACACGGCAGAGCCGGGTCACAGCACACTCACACAAACAGGTACACAGCCTGCACACTCCTGGGCTACATGGCAGAGCCGGGTCACAGCACACTCACACAAACAGGTACACAGCCTGCACACTCCTGGGCTACACAGCAGAACCGGTCACTTCCAGGACAGCGTCTGTACGCACTGCCCTGTGCTGAATAGCATGGACAGAGAGGCAGACTAAAAATGTGATATAGAAGACGTGCCCTGTACACGGTAGGCTGTGGGCCTGAACGACGCTCTGGTGGCTCAGCGAGTGGTGGTGCGTGCGTGTGAAGGCCCTGACACTGCTGTGCACAGCTGCACGCTTCACAACCCTGTGCACCCAGCGGATGTGAAGTTTATACACACATCTTTTTTCTTCAATAATAAATTAACCTTTAGTTTACTACAATATTTTTATTCTGTGAACTTTTACATTTTAACTTTTTGACTCTTAGCTGTACAAAAATATTTTCTTTCTTTATATGCTTATTCTAAGTTTTATGTTTTGTGCCTTTGTTTAAAACTAAGACACAAACACCCCCCTCAGGCTAGGCCTACACAGGGTCGAGACCACCAAGCTGTCACTAGTTACACGGCCTGTTCAGCCCCGTATCAGTGTTTCAGGACCAGCACCGAGTGTGGGGTCCGTGTTGATCCAACATCAGCGCGAGGCATGAGGCTGCACTTGTCTGATGTCAGCTACTCTGGGGATACTGGGAATGGGCACACCTGTTGTTTCATTCTGATGATCTACAGTCAAACAAAGGGAGATTAATACGCTTGAAATTTCAAAAAGTATTACAAGTGCTCAAAAAAAGCATACACAGAGGTTTTTTTTTGTTTTGTTTTGTAGTTTGATTATTTTAAAGAAGAGGAGAAACGAGTTCTGCCCGTAGAAATGAGATGTCCCACAGGTAACTGTGAGATGAACTTAATGAATGCAGGTTGTCGATAGGTAACAGACACAGATCAGATGCTTAGTAGATGTTTACTAGGTACAGAAATGCTATTCTGAAATTAGTATTTTGGTTTGTTTTTTAATTTTTATTTCTATTTATTTGTAATATGTATTTTTAATGACATTTAGTTTAGGCCAATAAAAAGGGCCAAAAAATGGAAAAACATACTTTAGAATCTATTTTTAGTAACTATACAAAATTCTCTTACCCTCAGGAACAAACTCTGACCTGAGAAGCAACAGAGAGGCAACAAATAACTTAATATTTTGTTTAGTAAACATTTCTGCTAGTTTTTCACAGATATAGAAAGAAAATATAACCTGATGAGTTATTTTCTTATGAGAACAGCTAACGTAGCCAAGAGATGGTATTTCTCCAGAATCTATGTCCAAACGCACAGGGTCAGACCAAGGTAGCTGAAGGCGGCTGACCCTAAGGGAGGAAGGTGAAAAGCACCTGCTGGCTCGAGGGTCCCTCCCCCTAACAGCTTAAGAAAATTCTAGTTTCCCCCAAGTATCCAAGACTTTAGCATGAGAATGAAATCAGAGCAGAGGCCACACTGCATTCCAGCTATAGTCTCTCTCAATGCAAGAACAGGCAGGACCAGCTTCTCCTAGAGGCGGAGGAGGTGGTTCTAATGCACTCACAGGAGAACAGATCCCAGAAAAATCCATCTCTCGGCCACACACACCAGCCCCTCCATGAGGTAAATCAGAACTCCAGGGCAGCAGACATAGGCTGCTACTTCACAAGTTCTTCCTGACCAGGTTTTAACCAGAAGAAAGCAGGGATTCCAAAACTTTCATCTGCATAAAAAATTATGTAGGTTCTCAATAGCTATGTAGGTATCCAGGGACAATCCTCCCCCCAAAATTTTGACACAGTAATGTGGATGAGACAGATAAGTACTTCCGACAGTTAATCATCTGCTCAACAAAACAGGGGGCCATGAAGTTCATGTGCTATTTTAAGTTGTGCATTATTTTAAATTGCACACAAACTGTACGGCCACCACACATTCGAGTATCTAATACGTGGCAGACATAGGTTTGGGGACTGGGGACTTTCCTGCACAGTGGACCAATACAGGGAATATTAAGTGGGTATAAGGTATGTCTTGTGTCTTCTAATTGGCTTTGGAAGGCAGGAGACACAAGTTGAGTCCAGCATTTTCTCTTGAGACTCCAGGAATTTCATGGTACTATTTACTAAAGGAAAAAAGAGACTAGTTGTGGAATAGTTGAGAAACAGAGGTGTGTTTGGAGAGCAAATATTCTGTTTTTTCCCTTAAGAACTGGAACAAGATTCCATTCAGTGTAGTGCTGGAAGTCCTGGCCAGAGCATCCAAACAAGAGGAAAAAATAAAGGGCCTCTAACCTGGGAAAGAGGAGATCAGACTATCACTCTCCAGTGATGATATGATTCTACATCCAGAAAACCCCAGACCCCACTCCACCAAGAGACTCCTGGAACTGATAAATAAGTTCAACAAAGTCTCAGGTCACAAAATCAATGTACACAAATCAGTAGCATTTCTAACACAATAAACTCACACCAACAGTCACATCAGAGACTCAATACTACTCACAATAGCTACAAAGAAAATAAAATACCTAGGAATATACTTAACCAGGGAGGTGAAAGATCACTACAAAGAAAACTATAGAAAACCAAGAAGAGAAACCACAGACAACACCAGAAAATGGAAAAACACATCACACTCAGGGATCAGGAGAATCCACGTGGCTAAAATGACTATACTACCCAGAGTGATTTACAGATTTAATACTAATGTCATATTTCACAGATCTAGAAAGAATAATTCTACATTTCATTTGGCACCAGAAAAGAGCTCAAATAGCCAAAGAAATCTTAAACAAAAAGAACAAATTTGAGGCATCACATATCAGACTTCAAACTATACCACAAGGTTACAGTAACCAAAACAGCATGGCGTTGGCACAAAAATAGGGACACAGACTAATGGAAAAGAACAGAGAACCCAGACATAAAACCTAGATATAAAACCATCCACATACAGCCAGACAACTGACCTTCGACAACAACATACACTCCAGAAAAGAAGCCCCGTTAAATAAATGGTGCTGAGAAAAGTGGATGCCACATGTGGAAGAAGGAAACAGGATCCACTATCTCTCATCACTCACAGAAGCTAATTCAAGATGGACAAAAGACTTACATGTAAGGCATGAAATAAGAATTCTAGAAGAAAATGTAAGGAAAACTTGTAAATATCAGCCTACACAATGAATTTATGGCTGACACTATTACCAAAGGAGGAAGATCTGGCCACCTGACACTGTCAGCCAAAATGCAGAGACTGGGACAGGCCCTTCCAACTTCATTTGTCAGAAGGCCAGGGATCTGGAGCACAGCGAGAGTGTCCTCCCCAGGACTGTCATATTCTTCCATTTCCAACATTACAGTTTGATACATTTAAGTTCAAGGTGAAGACCATGTTAACCTTTATCTTGGACAATAATTGGCAGAACCCATGACCCATAAACAATTAACAACATTCTAATTTAAAGTTAATTTTCTAAACTATTCAAGATGGCAGCCTTAGGGCGGGAGCTAACTTTACAAAACAGCAAGAATGGGAGCCAGGGGGTGACGGTCAGGCAGGACCCAAACCAGCCAGACCCTGGAGGGTGGCTGCGTCATGTCCACTGTCACCTGAAAACTCACTCTCACCACATGTGCGTTCAAGACCCCAATGGCAATTACAGCAATAAAACAAATAAATAAGACTTGATTAAATTAAATTTTTCTTCACATCTAGGGAAATGAACAAAAGAGCAAACAGACTTCCTACTTCATCCCTGCCACGCCATTTAAAAGACACAACCAGGTCAATGGTGATCTCCATGTGGTTAAGGTCGACGTAACAGTCTAATCTTTTACTCAATACTATGGGTTAAGTATGAAATGTCTGATTTCCGTAAGTACTGAGTTTGGCAGTTGAAATCTCTGACATCATGTTTTATTTTCACTGTGAAGATAATCCTGATTTCTGCCCAGAAATGTCAGTGTTCTGATGCCTTTGTAATTGCTCCTACTAAAAGGCGTGCTTTTCATGTACACTGCAACTGCTGTCACTGTCACCATGCTCCAGTAACACAGTGGAGCACGGAGATCAGCCTGCTTCTAGCGAAGTGGCTTAGAAATAAAATGCATGCATGTGAGCACCATCAAAGGAAGAGAAAGCAGAGATGGCCTGTATCGGAAGTGAAAACGTGAGCAAAATAATCTGTTACCAGCAAAAGAGCACATGAGTCAGTAATCGTCACAGCACTAATAATCATCACGTCACTTCCTGTAAATTTCTTTACAATGCTTGAAATGTGACCCCTCATACCCAGGGCCCCTCGCACCCAGCCCGGCGATGTGAACAGGGCAGGGTGAACGTGCCTCTTGCAGGCCTGGAGCACAGGAAGCTGCAGCTGACTTGGAGCCTACCTGTCTTCTCCCCATAATCCGAGGCTGCTCTAGGAGCAGGGCGTGCTCCGAGCACGTGGCTGGACCAGGGCTGGTGAGCTAGTTGAGATAAGGAACACCCCATGAGGTGGCCTTGCCCAGCGCCATGCCAGCTCGGTGGGACAGCTTGGCGCACAGGACCTCTGCTCCTCTCTCTGCTCTTCTTTGGAAGACACGCACCTTGTGGATGTCCCCATCACAGAGCTCATTGTTCATCTACCACAGTTACTCAAAAAAATTGCCTTAGAATGACAAGTACCCGTGGGGAATGTCCAATGTCACTAGTATTCAGGTAAACAATAGACTAGAAGCTCCACAAAACAGAAACGTCTGCCTGCCTTGGTTTCTAGTTTATCCTAATGCCCGAAACATCAGCTGAAGTGAGGACAGTGTTCAGAGGGTCCTCTGGCCAAGCCCCAGGGAGAGCCAGACCAGTGTTTGAAGTAAATGGATGGTGATCCTTCTATAAAAATGTTTGTTTCTCAATGGGGGAGAAAGATGCCTACCATTCCCAGGTGCTCTTGAAACATATTTTCCTGCTCAACAATGTTTTCAAAAGTATTCTGAATCGCTGGTCCTTGTGAACAAAAGAATTAATTACTCCACTGAAAATTGATGCCAATCCTACAATTCTAAACCAATGGCTGAGAAATTAGCATGTGGAAGAGAGAACCTTCAAAACACAAAGACTAACCAGACCATAACATTCCAGGTGTGCGTCTGACCATCAGAGGGGCACACGGGCCGGACAGCTCAGAGAGAAGGGCAGCCGTTTCAGCAGTGTTGAAACTGCCGTCTCCCCTTGAACAGCAGTGAGCAACTGTTCTGAGAAGTAGAAAAGCTCAGCTTGCTCTGTGTAGTCTGGGTAAGTACTGTAGGGTTGACACACTGTTCCTGACTTTCCAAGACATGCAATAGTTCTAAGAAATGGATGGAATATAAAAATAACTACAATACTGCTATTATGCCTGGCTTATTTCTGGCAGTCCTACATTAATTCCTGTAAATACCTCAACTGACCAGAACTCCAAACCAAAATGAAATCACAGCTAACCTTACTCTTAGAGAAATGCAAGTAAAAGAAAACATTTTTCCTAAATTATCTAAGCAAAGTTTTTGTTTTTCCATATTTGACCCAAATATCTACCGTATTGGTAGTGTTATAATTTATACTCTAAGTTAGAATGAGCTTCCTCGAAAAAGAAAAATTCCCCAACTCAATAGTTTAATATTCTACATCCAGAACTATTCACCTATATTACTGAAATTTAAAATGCTAAGAAGTTTATTCATAAGAAGTTAATCAATCAGTAACTGGCATTAAATGCATGCTGAGGACACACGCCACGGCTTCCTCTTTACGTCGATTAAAATGTTTCACTATAGAATTAACTTGTAAGGAAGTGTTTTGGGGTATGCAAAAGGTGGTGAATTTTCTAACTTTCAAAAATCAATAGGTGTGATTCTGTAATGAAGACCAGCCACAGCCCTTATCGGATGACTTGACATCAAGTTCTTAAACTAAAAAGAAACATTGAAGTATGAAATTTTTGTAGCTAGCTATTTTTCATCCGAACAATATTTAAATTCAAGTACATAAGATTAGTTGATTAGAAATACATACATATATGTAGAAATATTCTGTATTTCTTTAAAGAAAAGGAAAAAAAATCATTTTTAAAAGATGAAATTGTTTAAAAAAGAATACTACTATCAATCATAGGATGCGTTGGAAGCTATGCTTCCCTCTCCAATTTTCTGGAAGAATTTGTGCAAATTTCATATTATTTCTTTCTTAAATATATGGTGGAGTTCATCAGTGGGGGAAAAAAGATACCAACAGTTTGGGTTTTGTTTTTTTTTTCGGGCTTTATGAATGACAATTCTATTTCCCCTCTGCATTTCATTAACTAAGATTGCCAAAAGCTGACTCTGCTGTCATCAAAGATTTCCTATTTGTCATCATCTTACTGGGTAAAAAGTAGGAGGGAAATAGAACAGCGTGACCGGAGGTACTAATACTCTCTAATTAGTCTGCAGGTGTTTACCTTGGGGCTTCTCCGCGGCTGACAGGCCAACTCAACCCTCTGCCAAGGAAGACTTGACAGGTGCAAGGACAGGTGAGGTGACCAAGCGTCCAGCGAGTGGGTCCTCCTCACGGGCTCAGCTGAGACATCCTCTCTTGCTTACTTTCTTTCAGCCTTTATTATTTGCTAACCTTGACTATGTCCTAGAATTGCTTTAATATTGATTTCTGACCTAAGTCTTAGATTCTGGGGGGGATTATGATCACGTTTATTTTTAACTTGCTTTGGAGCAAAGTCAAGGTTTGATACTGGCTAAATTGTGGAAGACATTGTGAATTCTAAATAAGAAAGTGTTTAAGACCATGAATCTATTCCCATACACAAATCTGAAGAGTCAGCTTTTCAGAAAATTGAACCCGCAATAATAATCCAAACTGATCCCTTACTTTCAAATTTTATTTTTCCCTAAAAGTCATAATTTTCTTCGTTATTGTGTAACTATTATTTTATTTTTATTTTTTATCAGAATGAGAAATCTTTCTGGACTTTTTAAATTTTACAATATTATGAGGTATAAATGAGTAGGTTAAATTGTTTGCATTTGTTAGCTAAGGTTCAAGTTATAGTTGAGCTCTTCACCCAGGAGTTGATAAGCTTTCCCCTAAATGGGCACACTGTAAGGGCATATGACTATTGTTTCAACACATACCTTTTCCATACTTATGAGAACTGGATCGTTCTACCATTTCACAAACTGTTTCTTCTTACCAAGGAATGAAGGCAAAATGAAAGCACTATTGGTTTAAATAGCTCACATAGATTGTCTTACCTCTGATTTCTGTTTATGCTAAAAAGGGAAGGGTTAATATCATTTTACAGAATATTTTCTGTTGTGTTTGTGTTATATTATTTCTTGTGAATTGAAGTCTGTGATTCACCATACAAAGATTTCCAGTCTACAGTCCTAAAAGGTAATTAGCAAGGGAAGAATTAATAAGGAATATGAATTCACTCCGGCTGTTCAAATGGGATTCCACAGAAATTAATTTCCACGCTGGGACACCCTGCAGGCCTTTCTGAGGCCGGGGTAGTGGACTTGTCTCCCTTTCTCCACCCAGGGCTTCGATTCCGTGACACCTCCCTGTCAAAGCTCAGAGTGAGGTGATTCGGTTTTACACAAGTGTGTAAATCAACAGCTGCAGCAGGGGCAGTCTGTATCCACTTCACGAATACAATGTACTTAAACATCAGGAGTTTGAACTGTCACCTATGATTACTGCTTGTAATGTAATTTAGTGAGAGATTACCAAATTGGAACCAGTGTCCCAAAGCAATGCGCGTGAGCTCTGGTCCACACCACCCTGCCCGACTCTTTCACCTGGCGTCTAAAAGGCCCATGTTTTCTGCACTGCTTCCTCTAGCCATATTTTTCCCTCCTCATGCAGCAAGTGGCCAGCATGTCCAGGGGCACTCGGGTTTTCTCCTCTACTGAAATGTTTTCTTTCTATTGAACTCTGCATAGTCAAGTCCTATCTATCTTGCTGATGCTTTGAACTGAAACTTTCTATGGGTAGAAGATCATTTTGGTGAAATTTCCTTCTACCTTTCCCCTCACAGCGACTTGTATGTGTTGCAACATTGTGCCTAGTTCCAAATGGGCTGTCCAACTTGTGGGAAAACAGGGGAAACTCTGTTTTTCTAAACAGGGGAAACTCTGTGATTTCTAAACCCATATGTGTAGAAATTGTGTTATTGAGTTGCTATTTAATAAGACATCTATTACAAAAAATATTAGGTGGATACAAACTTAGCTTATTAAATTAATGCTACATATATTAGATTCACCTGGGTAATCTCAACATTTGGCAGAGTACTTCGTCCTAGTGATCTTGGTCTATGTTAAATGAGTAAATAATTGAACTGCAACAATAATTCCATTATTGTTGTTCAATTAAATTGAAGACGTTTTTACTCCAAATTTTATTTCTTAGTATTTCTTTTAAAATAGATTTTTCATATTGGCTCAATCTACCTGTAAATCTGTAAGTATATTTTTTTAACCAACGCAGACATTGAATCCAAAACATTCCTCAATTGTTAGAGATAATCTTTTCAATTCTTTTGCATTTATTTTTAGGTGCAATAATGAAGAATTTTCTTCTAGTGGTGAATGTCCTGGCATTAACCTTGCCCTTTTTGGTGAGTTTATTTCATATAACCAATTAGTATTGACTTTAAGAAAATTGTATTTAAGGACTCTAGTTATGCAAATTCCTAAATACAGCTGCATTTCATAAAACAAAATAGTTGCATATTTGTTATATGATCTTAAAAGTAAATTTATTTTTATATTTATTTCCATTATAAAATTAAAGTCATGTTCTTCTGGATATCCATTTTGTTCCTATGAATTAAGAAATCACATTTATGGCTCAGCACCTGTAGCTCAGCGGGTACAGCACCAGCCACATATCGGAGCTGGTGGGTTTGAACCCAGACCAGGCCTGCTAACAATGACAACTGCAACAACAACAAAAAAAAATAGCCGGGCGTTGTAGCAGGTGCCTGTAGTCACAGCTACTCGGGAGGCTGAAGTAAGAGAATTGCCTAAATCCAAGAATTTGTGGTTGCTGTGAGCTGTGATGCCACAGCACTCTACTGAGGGTGATAAAGTAGGACTCTGTCTCAAGAAAGAGAAAGAAAGAGAGAGAGAGAGAGAGAGAGAGAGAGAGAGAGAGAAAGAAAGAGAAAGAAAGAAAGAAAGAAATCACATTTATGTCTATAAAATCTTTTAAATTTTCATATCATAGAGAAAATATATTGTGGGGAATAAACAATTCTGAAAATATTTTACACATAAAATTACAAAATATTCTAAAGATAATTCATAAAGAATAAATACAGAAATTATAGTCCAGGATCAGAAATTATTTTAATTAAATTTCTGTCTCATCCAGACTCCAATCCCTTTAGGAACTACTTCCTCAAAAGATCAGGAGCTTGGTCAACCTTGTCCACCAGTTTCAAAGACCTTGACACCTGTCCCTTTAACATTGGAGTCATTATTTTATTTCGTATTATGTCTTCCCACCTGTGTGACTTTTCTCCTGTCCTAAGGCTCTAAGACATGTAGCTCTAAGACTTGCAGGAATGATCTTGAATTACATGCTATGTTTTAGTTTTTTGGTTTGGTTGTTTGTTTTTTATGAGACAGAGTCTCACTATGTCGCCCTTGGTAGAGTGCTATGGCATCATAGCTCACAGCAACCTCAAACTCTTGGGCTCAAGAGATTCTCTTGCCTTGCCTCCCAAGTATCTGGGACTATAGGCACCTGCCACAACGCCCAGCTATTTTTAGAGGCTGGGGTCTTTCTCTTGCTCAGGCTGGTATCAAACCTGTGAGCTCAAGCAATCCACCTGCACCGATCTCCCAGAGTGCTAGGATTATAGGTGTGAGCCACCGTACCCAGCCATAATTACACACTATGTTTTAAGGTCTTCACACCAAGAAAAGGTGGGGTTTCTTTTCCTTGGATTTTTGACTTGTTTTGGCTATCGGCATGTGTCATTTTTATGTTCATCTGGGAATTCCTGGCACCATATTTGCCAACAGCAAGAAAAAGGAGGAAAACATAGATGATGCCTACATCCTCCTCTGAGACAGAATTCTGGAGGGCACCGGTCCTTGTTTCGTGATTCATTTATTATTAAGCTTAGGCTTGCCTTTAAGTTAATATCTATTTAAAAACTCTTATTAGATAAATTCCTGGAGTCAAAATTACTTTTAAAAAGTTTAAATTGCCACGATTCTTACATTTCTTTTCTCTCATTTAGTCTCTGGAATTCCATGTAGGAGGTGGGTTTTCCCTTTGAGTGACAGGGGTTAAGGGTTACATCATAGAATCACCCGACAGCCACCTGCTCTTCTGCTGTGTCTTATTGAGCTACATGTATCTACTTTACCCACACACACCACATTTCACAAAGGCGTCAAGACAGACAGACATGAAAAAATAATAGGGAAGAAAAACTAAAGTTATTGAGTTTACCACTCACTCTTATGAGTAGTCAACAAATTAAAACACTGAGACACCATGTTTTATGTGCTAATTTATTGCTTTGCCCTATTATCTTAAAAATAGTTACGATAATATTTTTTACTAGAAATTATATGATAAGCTACCCAAACTCACAGCCTATTGGTGTCCTTATAAGTTGGCACAACGTTTCTGCACAACAATTTGATAATTCCTATCGAAGAATTTTTGTCCCTGAACAATCTCATTTTTGAAAAACTGTCTTAGAGGGTCAATACAAGCTATGACAAAGCCACAGGCATCACTGGCTTACAAATGTTATTCATCTATTTATAGTCACAACTTTATCCTAAACAGATAACAATAAAGAATAAACATTTCATGATAAAACCATTGATCATTTATTTTTCAGCTATAAAAATATAAGTATAAAAACTATGAGATAAATGGAGAAATATCATTTTTCTTGTCAAAAATCAGGATAAGATTCTTGGGTTAAAAAAATTTTACCTAAGATAGACTACAATCCATAATATAGGTTAATATTGTTTTAAAGTCTTTACTTTGTCAATATTTTTGATAGTAAACTTTCTACAATATTCATACTACTTCTTCAAATTCAAAACTGAGTAAATATATTCGGAAAAAAATAAGTCATTGTCTCAACACACTCTGAGTTTTATTCCCCTTTCAAATTTCTGATTTTCCAAACCCAAACCTTCCAAAATGTTTCTAGAGTCATTTTACATCAAATATATATATATATATGAATATCTTTATAACTGTCATTTTAAGAATATTTAATATTCTCATCTCAAAGTTTATAAAACCTTGGTGAGTTTTAAAATGGTTTATATATGCATATCTATATAAATGTTTCCTGGGCAGTGCCTGTGGCTCAAAGGAGTAGGGCACAGGCTCCATATGCCGGAGGTGGCGGGTTCAAACCCAGCCCCAGCCAAAAACTGCAAAAAAAAAAAATGTTTCCTTATTCCTAATTCCCTATGTATATTATAATCTAGAATAAAGAAAAGAAGTATAAAAGCAAATGGAAGAAAATTTTGAAAACACCATCATTTACATAGTAAGCTTATAAGATGCTGCAAAGGCAATATTTTAAGCCTTCTAATATCACCAATAACCACAGTGTGAGACCAAAGAAAAATATGCTCAATTCTTCTCTAATCTTTAACTATATATATTAGTACAAACTGAACATAGTTTATTCACAGTTTTCATTTAAGCAAATATGTGTTATCTGTTGGCAAGTGGTCACCTGATCAGATTTTTTTTCTTTTTTTATTTTAATTTTTTTTTTTTACATATACATGTGTTTATTAGGTTTCCACTTTTGCCTTCATGATCAGAATATTTTTAACAGTGAATTTTCCTTTCTAGGTGGTGATCTTTAAAGACAATTTAAACATGAAGTTCACTATGACTATTTTATCCAGAAGATTACTATGGCTTCTTGAGTAGTTCACAGGCCTCATACATTAAATAATCATAAAAAATACTTTAAAATATTAAAATGAGGCCAGGCAAGGCAGCTCATGCCTGTAATCCTCTGGGACCATAATACCTTGGGAGCCCAAGACAGGGGACCACTTGAGGCGAGGCATTCTACATCAGCTCAAGCAACATAGCAAGACTCTGTCTCTATAAAAAAGTAGAAAAGTTAGCTGGGTGTGGTGGTAGGCACCTACAGTTCCAGCTACCTGGGAGGCTGAAGCAGAAGGATCCCTCTATCCCAAGAACATGAGGTTGCTGTGAGCTGTGATGTCACCATTGCTCTCTACCCAGGCAATAGAAGGAGACTCTGTCTCAAAGAAAAGAACGTAAGAAAGAAAATGAAAACAAAAAGTTTTGTTTTTAACTTTCTAATGCAAAAGTTTTTCAAAACAAAACAAGCCTGGCTTCCTTTTTTATTTCTTATTTCTCATTATTACTTTTTTTTTTAATTCCCCAGGCTGCAGAGGTACAAAACCAGGAGCAACCAGCAGTAAGTTTACCTTAATTATTCCTATGAGAGAGATGGATTCCCAGATATAATGTTCTACAAAGTTTTAGCCTTCTGCCTAAAAACTAAGTATGCATATTCCATAAAGTAATCTAATTATGTTTTGACAAAAAAAATGACTTCAGCAACAAATAATGTGAACTAACCTTGATCTTCAGCCCCAAGTCCTGGTTTTATTGTAAACTACAGTCACGTATCTTTGCTTTTCATGTACATTTCACAACATGAGAGAACTCTCCTCATTTAATATTGGGGGGGGGGAATGAAAACAAATGTAAAGTTTAATATCTCTCCTGTCCGCTTATTTATTTATTTATTTATTTTTTTTTTTTTGCAGTTTTTGGCCAGGGCTGGGTTTGAACCTGCCACCTCTGGCATATGGGGCCGGTGCCTTACTCCATTGAGCCACAGGCACTGCCCTCTTGTCCGCTTTTTAAGACTCAGGAAAGGGTCCCTCTCTGACTCTTTTTTGAAAACTCCTCATACACTTACATTCTTACTTCCCATTTTTGTTTCCCAAATATATTTTAATACATTTAAATATATCTCCTTTTATGAGAAATTCTTGCTTTGCATGTAATATTCTTGATTTCTTTCTATTCATATGGAAAGATCCACTGACAAATTTGTATGTCTGAATGCAATTTATAGAACAGACGAAGATAAAAACAGAAAACTCCCTATCTGATCTTTTGTGGAGAAATTATACTGAAAAGAAAACCCAAAATCTAAATACAGGAATTGCTTCACATCTCATTATTTTACCATTCTGCTATAATCAGTTTAGAAAAAAACAAATATGCCTTCAGGTTCATCTCTAGATTAATAAAATCTGTCAGAAACAACATATATGTGGTGAGAACACACGTGTGCCTGGGAATGCATGTGATCACATGTGTCTGCGTGGTGTGTGTGTGGTGAGAACACACGTGTCTGGGAATGCATGTGATCGCATGTGTCTGCATGGTGTGCATGTGGTGAGAACAGACGTGTATCTGGGAATGCGTGTGATTGCATGTGTCTGCATGGTGTGCATGTGGTGAGAACAGACGTGTGTCTGGGAATGCGTGTGATCGCATATGTCTGTGTGGTGTTCATGTGGTGAGAACACACGTGTGTCTGGGAATGTGTCTGCATGGTCTGCATGTGGTGAGAACAGACGTGTGTCTGGGAATGCATGTGATCGCATGTGTCTGCATTGTGTGCATGTGGTGAGAACAGATGTGTGTCTGGGAATGTGTGTGATCGCATGTGTCTGCGTGGTGTGCGTGTGGTGAGAACACGTGTGTGTCTTGGAATGCGTATGATCGCATGTGTCTGCGTGGTGTGCGTGTGGTGAGAACACACATGTGTCTTGGAATGCATGTGATCGCATGTGTCTGCGTGGTGTGCGTGTGGTGAGAACACACATGCATCTTGGTATGCGTGTGATCACATGTGTCTGCATGGTGTTCATGTGCTGAGAACACGCATGTGTCTGGGAATGCGTGTGATCGCATGTGTCTGCATGGTGTGCATGTGGTGAGAACAGACATGTGTCTGGGAATGCGTGTGATCTGCATGGTGTGCGTGCAGTGAGAACAGATGTGTGTCTGGGAATGCGTGTGATCGCATGTGTCTGCGTGGTGTGCATGTGGTGAGAACACGTGTGTGTCTGGGAATGCATGTGATCGCATGTGTCTGCGTGGTGTGCGTGTGATTAAAACACGCGTGTGTCTGGGAATGTGTGTGATCGCATGTGTCTGCGTGGTGTGCGTGTGGTGAGACCACACGTGTGTCTGGGAATGCATGTGATCGCATGTGTCTGCGTGGTGTGCATGTGGTGAGAACACACGTGTGCCTGGGAATGCATGTGATTGCATGTGTCTGCGTGCTGTGCGTGTGGTGAGAACACATGTGTGTCTGGGAATGTGTGTGATCGCATGTGTCTGCGTGGTGTGCGTGTGGATAACATGTCAGAGTTCTCCCTGGGGTTAT
The DNA here is from genome assembly GCF_027406575.1 of Nycticebus coucang. NCBI lineage: Eukaryota > Metazoa > Chordata > Mammalia > Primates > Lorisidae > Nycticebus > Nycticebus coucang. Next base: position 1,626,828 of record NC_069780.1, read on the forward strand.
TTTAGTGTCTGTACTTAGAATGCCCAACATCTGAATCACACACCATATGTGCCAAGTTCTAAGCAATGTGGTTTATACTTTGGATTGTGCCATCCAAATGTGTTTGAAGCAAATACTTTTTGGAGCAAATAAGCAAATAATTTTATGGTATTGAAGATATTTTTTAATATGGAAAATCATGAAATAAAAGGGAAATGTGTAAGTCTACACTTTGCAAAATAATGTAATTGCATAATATAATTGTATAAAAATATAATAAAAGTAATATAATACTTCCAATATTGTACTTTCTCAACATCAAATGCCATATTATTTTAGAATATGCTGATTTAAGATATCCTTACATGCAGGCTTATAATACTACTACTATGCATAATTTTATTTTTTGCAGTGCCATGAAAACAATGAAAGATTATTCCATCAGAAAATAGTTTCTTATGTCCCAATTTATTATATGCCAAGTAGCTATCCTCACTATGAACCTCCTTTCTATCAACACAGACCAGCTATACTGATTAACAGGCCGTATGTGCCTCACACTTATTATGCAAAACCAGCTATGCTTAAGCCACATGCTCAAGTTCCCCAGTGGCAAGCCCTGCCGAGTATTCACACACCCACCATGGCACGTGTCCCACATAGACATGCTTCCTTTTTTGCCATTCCACCCAAGAAAATTCAGCATAAAACACCCATCCCCACCATCACCACTGTCACCACCACTGCAACTATTGAATCTACACCGATTCCTGCCACTGACCCAGCAACAACCAGCGTGGTCACTGCAGAGGCTTCCTCAGCGTCAGCCGTCACAAACACCCTGGAGGCTGCTGTAGGCGCAGTCAGTCCAGAGGCTTCCTTAGCATCTGCCGACAGGAACACCCTGGAGGCTGCTGCAGGCCCAGTCAGTCCAGAGGCTTCCTCAGCGTCAGCCATCACAAACACACTGGAGGCTGCTGCAGGCGCAGTCAGTCCAGAGGCTTCCTTAGCATCAGCCATCACAAACACCCTGGAGGCTGCTGCAGGCGCAGTCAGTCCAGAGGCTTCCTCAGCATCAGCCATCACAAACACCCTGGAGGCTGCCGCAGGCCCAGACACTACTAATGTGGCCTGAAAACACTAAGGAAGTATCAAAGAAGACAGCACAGGTAAATGAGTAAAAATAAAATTGATAATCCAGACAAGAAGCATGGATTTACCAACATAGTCATAAATTTCAAAATAGTACTAATGGGAGCAGGTAAAATAGGGTACATAAATTTCTGATTTGGTAGAACTATAGCATTGCTAAAACAGATTCTGTTCTAAGAAATAAAAAATAATTTTATTTTATAAAATGAAGAAAATAAGGAAAGTTGGAGCCCTTCTAGAACCTAGTTTTATTTCATTCCTATCCACATGTAGACCATCACCTTGGAGCAAAACACTAAGGGACACTTCTGTGACTTTTCATATGTCAAAAATAAGTTTTCTTAGAACCAATTCCACAGAATGTGATTCTAAGTAAATTTTAATTTCATAACACTGCTCTTGTACCCTCATTTTGGTATGGACAGAGTGACAGGGAATGGCGTTTTCCCCATGCATTCTTTTACCGCACACATTATTTTCTGGATCCTTCATGTGAGATGTCTCCAATTTCTCCTATTCTAAGATAAATGCACAGACGAGTTATTAACATAACCCCTTAACATGAAAAACACTAAATATTATAAAAGGGGGCTGTAAGAACATTGAATGCAACGCAAATATTACTCTTGATGACTTGGATCAACAGATAATGATAAAGAGTCTGAATCAATTTGAAACTTACGGGAAGAACTTAAAGAGAAAGATTACCAAAGTAGAAAATGGCAAAAAGGTGTGAAATACTTTGTAGAGAAAATTATACAATTTTGAATTTCTTTGAAACAAATGTTCCCAGCCCCTCAGACTGCCTGCACATATTTTTATCTAATCCACAGGACTGCCTATGAGATGGGGCAGCGGCAGAGCAGAGACGCCACCTCCATCTTCCCGCCTGGTGATCCCAGGCCAGCCCTTATTCTCCTGAATTTTTATTTTCTCATAATTTTGGTCACTAAGAGGCTAGAGTGAGAATGCATATGTGAAAGAATTTTAAAACTAGCCAATCTGTAAAGTGTAATGTATTGAAAACATAAAGTATAATTAATAAATATTAACATTCATGTTTAACCAATACCATAACATTCATCTTTACAAACCATAGGACAGTATATAGGTATGTCGGTTGATTCCTATACAACCATATGCAACAGATTTCATTACTATCTCAAATTTAGGAATAAAAAAGAATAGGCCTAACAATGTTCAGTAAATTGTCACAGCGGGGAGTACATAGTGAGAGCCACTTCAAATCTGTCTACTTTCAGACAGTAGAGCATAACTACCAGGCCGTCTATGTCCAAAGGGGCTAACTTACAGAATGACAGAGAAAACGCCGTGGTGTTCTTAGAGTGTCAGCATGTGGTCGCGTTATGGAGCTGCTATTTAACAGAATATTAAATAGGAAAGAGATCATAAGGTAGATAAAAATGTGGATTATTAAATTTTAGAGAACAACCTAAGAAAATGCATGTTGACAACATGAAAGCAAGTAATGTAACACGTGTTTCTGTGTATTATTGACCCAAAATACGCTATCACATGGTTATGTTTTCAGTTCAGTGATGATTAGGTCATAGGTATCATTTGTGTAAAACTCACGAGCTCAGATTTCTAAATTAAAACCACTGTACGACAACATAAGAAGAAGCAGGTAAAGGACTTGCTTTCCGTGACTTTTAGGTGAGGACCCTCACTTTTGTTTCACTATATGCCAGTTTTAAATATTTAACTTGATGACTTGCTTGGATACAGCCATACGTGTCAAGCTGGAGAAGCTAATAGAAGTCTACGTATCATGACAACTTTTACACACTGTGCACTAAATTACTAAACTATTGTTATTTTTACAGGTTTTGCTGAAACCAAATGACTACTTCACTCTTCAACCATTTTTCCACCTTCAGTCAAAAGAAAACGTGATTTTCACAGATTCATCCCTTTTTCTCTTCTCTCCTTATGATTTTATGTTCATGCAACATTCACTATTTTGATTCTCAAACAATAAAGCCAATTGAATGCAACTGGATGTCTTAACTTGAGGGGAATTTGTGAAGAAAACTCGGGTATCTTTGAGCCTTGGCATTGGAAGGCAAAGTTAGTGTGAGTGCACGCATACTCTGGAGGCAGAGGCACAGGCTCATGAGGTCTCAAAGTGGCCCATGATCAAACTCAGATTAAAACTTCTCTAGGGTGACACTTCGACATCAAAACTTACATTTAAGTCCTGGCACGAGAGAAGAGCTCAGCACAGGGTTCCAACCTAGAGGGGCACTGAGTGATTCTCCAGAGCCTGGGAACTAGACAAGTGGCATTAAAGTTACATGCTTAAATGTATTGCTGACTTTAGTCTAAATTATTCTCAATAACAAATTCTAGGAACAGGAAAGTTGCAGGTGTCCACAGCTACAAATACAGATACATGGAAAAATTATCTGAGTTGATAGAGACTCTACACAGGTCCAGACATCTCCTCCAGGTTCGAAACCACAGCCACAGGCTCACATCTGTCCAAACACATACACGCCCCACACCAAAAAACTTCTGGATGGCACTGAGATTCTCCAATCTAGAAAACCTGTTGAATATTCAAGTCCAAAGATAATACATAGCTTTTGCCTTAAACAAATATTGCAAGGAAAATTAGCAGAAGAGCTATGTGCTTGGTCTGTATTTGATACATCATGTCAGGAGAAATACAAGTCACCCAGCTTCTATCTACAGCGTCACTACTGGTCACCCATCGGATCTTCTGCTGTAACCCTCAGCATTTGTGCTATTGCTGAATGTGATTTAAAGATTTGTACCTGTGTTCTCATTCAAATGCTAGAGACTAGGAGAAAGGCATTGTCAGGAGCATGGCACGGCTAGCCCTCATTTGCTACAACCATTAATATTATTAATTTTTAAAAAACCAAAGTAAATATGTGGAGGAATAAAATTTATTTCATCAATTAAAAAAATCACCTATGATATACAAAGTACTATAAAAAATATTGTGATACAAACAATAATATTTCATAACAACAATCAACAGTGTTATAGTACGAGCTACATCTTAGTCAACCTTCTACTTAGTATGTGCTCCTGGGCTACATCTTATCATAGCTTTGTTTTTATTATTAGGAAAGAAAGAGAAATGAAGTTATTTTAATCAAGTGGAGCTGAGATTTGTACCCATGCGATAGAGTCCATGCTCTTAAAAACTGATATGTATGGCTCAGTTGGTAAGGCGCCGGCCCCATGTACCGAGGGTGGCAGGTTCAAACCCGGCCCCGGCTGAACTGCAACCAAAAAATAGCCGGGCGTTGTGGCGGGCGCCTGTAGTCCCAGCTACTTGGGAGGCTGAGGCAAGAGAATCGCTTAAGCCCAGGAGTTGGAGGTTGCTGCGAGCTGTGCGATGCCATGGCACTCTACCGAGGGCCATAAAGTGAGACTCTGTCTCTACAAAAAAAAAAAAAAAACAAAAAACTGATATGTAGACCAATGGAGCATAATAAAGACACCAGAAATAACCACAAGTGCATATGGTCCACTAATTTTCAACAGGGCACAAAAAAGACACACTGGGGAAAGGAAACTCTCTTCCACAAGTAGCTGGGTAAGATGAATAACTCCAAGGAGAAGGATGGAACTGGACCCGTCTCTTGAATTATACACAAAAAATCAACTCAAAATGCACAAAAGACCTAAATGTATGACACAAAACCATGAAAGGCCTGGAAGAATATGTAGGGAGCTCTCCTTGACATTGCCCTTGGCAGAAATTTTTATGGACATCGCACTAAAGTTCTGGCTACAAAATCAAAATAAGTAATTAGGGCTATGCTGCGTATTAGACTAAAAGAAGCAAAGAAAACAGTCAATAAAATGAAAATACAGCCCACAGATTAATATTTGTAAACTATATATCTGATAGGGGTTAATATCCAAAATAAATAAATAACATGCAAAACTTAATTCCAAGCTTAGCGCCATAGTTCAGTGGTTAGCGTGCAGCTCCGCACACCAGGGGTGGTGGGTTTGAACCTCATTTGAGCTTGAGTAACAAAAAAAAAAAAAAAAACTTTATTGCAGAAAAATAAATAACCTAATTTAAAAGTGGACATAGGACATAAGTAGTCATTTCTCAAAAGAAAGTGATCAACAAGTGTTTAAGGTTGCTTAATAGCACTAACCATCGGGGAATCGGAAATCGAAACCACAGTGCAAGGTTCTCTCACACCTGTTCAGATCACTATTAACAAAAAGACAAGTGACAAAGGGTTTCAGGGGTCTGTGCATCGTTAGTGGGAATGCAGATTGGTGCAGCCACTGTGGAAAACAGTGTGCAGAGGCCTAAGGAAATAAAAACTGGAAATGCCGTATGACCCCAAACCCATTTTCTGTGTATGACCACAGGAAACAAAACCAGCACTTTGTAGAGATTTCTGTAGCCTGTGTTCACTACAGATTATCCATAGTACCCAAGGCACATGAACAGCCTGGCCATCCACTAAGGCATGAATGGATAAAGAGATTTTGGAAGCAGGGGAGAGACAGAAAGAATGAAATACGATTCAGACTTAATGAAGCCCCTTAATAAAGAGACTTTGCCATTTGCCACAGCAGAGGACACCAGGCCCAGTGACACAGGCAGGCACAGGAAGAGAAATACTGCATAATTTCGCCAAATGTGGAGTCTAATTTTTCAAAACATGTCAAATATGTAAAAGTAGAGAATAAAACGGCAGTTACCAGGAGCGGCCCACGCAGGGAAGATGTGGGTGAGAAGACCCAAAGTCGCCGGAGGACGGAGTCCAGAGTCTTACATGAGGTCTGCGGTTGATGACGTGTTACTTTATTCCAGGGTTTTGTTAAAACAGTAGATGTTTGGTGCTCTCACCATGAAAAAAGCAGCTATGGCAGATAAGGAACACGTTAATTTACTGACTACACAACCATATCGCTCTGCGTAACCAAACATCACGTTATACTTCCTAAGTACACACAGGGAATGAAGGGAAGGTCCACGCTCTCATCCAGGTGAAAACTGCTACCAGATCATTTGCAGTTTGAGAAGTGAAATAAAACATGATCAAAATACTTAGAAATGAGGAAAATATTCTTAAGTATTGACTCATATTAATAGTGTAATAAATCTAACTATACAACATTCATAATAAAAGTTGTTAAAAGTAGAATTTTCAGTTAAATACTGACCCCCTGGATAGGATGTTGCCCCCTATTTGTATCAATTGACTTAAATAATTAGAATATTCTATATACCTAACACTGCATCGTAAATCCTTCAGATATTATTTTTCATGTTAAGAAATTGTATTGATGAGTCACTTATTTTGAATTAGGGTAAATTATTTCAGATGCAAGGATTCCCCAGGTGGGGGTGGCTTTTGACTGGAAAAAGCATGGAAAAGAGATCTGATCTAGAGATTCACACATGATACTCTCTGCTCCATTTCTGCGGAATGCCTATTACATAAATGGCAGTGTGTAGGACCTCGTAGTCTAAAGAGATTTAGAAAAACGTTTCATTACTCAGCAAAACACCCGTATTTGAAAGATCTCAGGTCTCTAGAATGCAGTAAGTTACATGGCAAGCACTTACATAGCACTTTAAAAGGTATCAAGCACTTTCACCTATGTCAAACTCTTAATCTCCTCCAATAAACTCTTTAAGTAATTTGTTATCAATCCTCTCTTTATATACATGGAAACAACTTCAGAATGGTTAAATATAAGGGAATGAAAATTGATGTGCTTCGCATTTGGGTAGAACTTTATTAAAGTTTTAGCTCAACTAACTTTGGACAATGAACCTTGCAACCAATTCATTGATATAAGTCTCAGACTCTGGAAGGAGGGTTTTATTTCTTCCATATTGCAGTCAAGAACTATTATTATGCTTATATAGAGATGTGGAAACCCAGGCTCAGAGTGATCAAATCATTTGTTTAAGATCAAAAGACTAAGAGGTACAGTTCAGCTTTAAACTCTAGCAATTCAATCCACCAGCCCTCATTATATGATTACTAGGACATATAACATTTAATCTGAGATATATGCCCTATATTAGTTTGGCATCCAATACATGCTTATTTCTTTTCCCCTGAATTCCTTCATTGACATCACCAAGGGCGTCCATTGTCCTCAGGTACTGACAGCTCTCCCGGTTATGACCCTGCTATTTGCCTTCCGGCTTCATCCTTGTCTATGAGTTCCTCCTGCTACACACCCCAGCGATTCAAAACCTTCCGTGGCGGCATTAGCTACACCCTCCCCCTCCTCCAGCACTTTTCTGAAAATTTTCAGATCCCTCATTCTATTTTTATGAGAATATAATCACTAAATAAGGTTTTTTTTTAATTTAGTGCAATTTTATAAGGAACAATCTTACCAGGAGAAAAAAGAAAATACCTGTAATTGTTTCAGTTTGCCATGATTCTTTTATCTAGCTCAGGTAATGCTTTCAGAAAATGTTGAAAAACAGAAATAGTACTTACTATTGGATAAATAATGAGAGGTAGGATATTCTCTGTATTAAAAAAAAAAATCTATCATTAGAAAGCCACAAGTTCTCCAGTAAAACTGGCAATTACTGAAAGCATTCAAACATTTTTACAAGTTGGTTTGCAGGACAAAGATATTGAGCACACAGAAAGCACATAAAATTGCGTATTTTAAGTTGGTTTTATTTTCAGGAGCAGATGTAAAGGAACTTTATTATTTTTAGATTAAGAAATTATACCAGTGTCTCCTAATCATAATATATAAGTAATATATACATTTAATTATCATCTTACAGTTTTATTTAAGCATCTTAAAATTATACATTATAAGAAGGGAGAAATAAACTATCAAAATTGGAATCTTTAAAGGAACTTATATAAGTATTATAAAACTGTAAGGAAATATTTGTAAGTATTTCATTTAGAAATTATTTTTATCTCTGGGCTTTTCCAAGCTCAAGCATTTGTACTACATTATAAATATTCTTCAGAGACTTGGGCCCCCATTGCCAGTTGGAATGTGATTATGTTTACATCCATGAAACTCCCCACAGCTCACCAACACGCTGCCAAGTTCCTCAAGAGTCACTGCCACCCTTTAATAAGACATTCTGAAAGCAAACTAATCACTGGATGAGTCAATTTGAAATTACTGAGTTAAACTCAGTAATATTAATATTTTATATCATTTAATTTTAACTATTACTAGAGTTTATTTTGAAATTTTAGAGAATAAGAGAAAAAAAAAACAAAAAAAGCAAAATTGTTTGTTTTCCACCCAGCAGAGGGCAAAACAGTCTTCTAACCAGTGTGTGTACCCTCACTCTGTTCCTGGACATTTTCTCCACTATAGGTATTATGATTACATCATTAAATAGCAACAGATATAAAAAAGGCTTCAAGTTATTATTTCACCATAACTTATGCAACCAGTTCTCCATTTGAAGCAGATGTTTTCTCCATTATTTTTTCTTTTATAAACAGCCCTGTAATACACATTGCTGGGAGCCACAATATTTTCCATGGGATAAATCCTGAATGTGGAATGATGGGAGACATGGCACAGATGAGTGTTTATCTATGGAGACTTTAAAAAACATCATGTGTTTCCCTGCTAATCTAGGCAGTCATAAAGGCCAGTAGCAAACTTAAGTGCTCAAACAGTTGGATCTAAAACTGTCACACGCCTGCTAGGAGGCCTTGGTACAGCAGAGACTAGTTAAAAGGCCATTAAAATAGCCCAGGTGGGGAATGGTGGCAGCTCCAGTGAAGGAGGCAAAAAAGAAGAATCCTGGATCGTTTTTGAAGGATTTCCTGATGGACTAGATGGGGAGACTAAGAGAAAGAGAAGAAAGAGAATGTCACAATATTTAAAGTTGTGAAAAACTGAGAAGATAGATGAGGTTATACATCACAGGTACTGGTGCAAAAACAGAGACACAGAGCCATGGGTCAGAACAGGGATCCCAGGGATTAGATCATCCTCATACTCTCATCTGATTTTTGACAAAACAGATAAAAACATACACGGGGGAAAAGAATCCCTGTTCAATAAACAGTACTGGGAAAACTGGACAGCCTCATGAAAAAGACAGAAACAGGAGGCGGAGCAAGATGGCAGCCGAGTAACAGCTTCCTTGCATCTGGGCACCGTGAATCTGGGGAGATAGGACTCCAGGCATCTCTGGCTGGTGGGAACTGCCTATCATCACTCCTATGAAGATACAGGGAGTCAGCGAGAGACTTCTGGACCCAAAGAGGAGGACTAAAACAGTGGAAAACCGGCAAGTGGTCGTGTGTGTTCAATCTGTCTAAACCCGCCCACAACTGTAAGTTCAGTAGCAGCCAGACTGCAAACCAGAAAGGCCTTACCTGTGAACTGTTTTGATATCCTTGGACTTGGCACTGAGTTGAACTGCCTTGGGGAAGGCCTGAGCGGGAGTGCGGAGAACTTTGGCCGTTGTCTAGGGCCCCAGTCTGAGCCGCTGAGCCAGACGGAGCTAATAGTGTTTGGCGGTGCGTCACACAGATCCATTGTCAGTGATCTGCCCCGGCAAGCTCCACCCTCAGGGTCGCAGAGCTAGAAACGGGTGGGAGCTGGTAACCCAGCAACCAAGTAGCCTAAGGGTGGGGTCTGAGCCGCCTTGCAGCCCTAACCCTCAGGGGCAGAGTGAGACCAGTTTTGGCACACTGGGTAAGTGGATAGCCACTTCAGCAGTGATTCCAGCGAGAAAGCTGGGAAAGCTTCTGCTCAGCAAGTTTACAAGTTCAAAGTGCCTTTTAAGTAGGCTGAAGAGAGATTTAGGGTGTCTACCTGCTGGGGTTTGAGAAATCAGCAGCCTCCAGTCGTATCAGAACTGTGACTAACATCTCATACCCCAGAAGACCACGTGTTGCCCAGACAATATTCAATAACATATACAAAATGCTTTGTTTTTCGTTGTGTATTTTTTTCTTTTTTTTTGTTTGGTTGTTTTTTTTTGTTTGTTTATTTTGACGTTGCTGATGTTCTTTTGTTTTTTTAATTTCAATCTTTTCCATACAGATCCCTTTTTCTTTCTCAATTTTCCTAGTTTAATTGTAATTTCCCATTGCTGCCTTTTTTAATAACTACAACTTCATTTTTGCTAGTGTTTCTACCAATCTCATTTGGTTTTTCACCCAATTTTATCCCCGTAAAGTTTTCTGTTTGCTTGTTTTGGTTTGATTTATTGCATTTTTGTCTTTCCTCTCTACTTGGTGGAGGTGGGGTACTGTGTCTGATCAGGTTAGCAAAGAGCTGCTGACCTCAAGGGAACCACGCAACTGGGCACCCCCAGAAGGTGGGGTTTTTTAAGGTTGTGTCAAAGTACCCTACTGTACACCTATATTGCCCTGTCTCCCTCTTTCTGTGCCTCTCTTCTTTTTGTCAATATTCCTTATACCCACCCCCTCTCCTTTCTCTATCTTTCTTTTTTTCTTATCACTCGGTCCTCCTTTCTTTCATCCCCTTTTTTTGCTCTTCAACCTTCTCACCATTCTGATCCTGTAACCCTTAGTCCACAGGCACAAGAACTTAAAGAGCAAGAGGAAGTGAAAGGAAAATTAGGGCAAGGAAACAGATAAAAGAAATCACTCATGAGGAAGAATCAGCAGAAAACTCCAGACAACATGAAGAACCAGTCTAGAACAACCCCACCAAGGGACCATGAGGTAGCTACTGCAGATGATTCCACCTATACAGAAATGTTAGGAATGACAGAAAGGGAATTTAGAATACACATGTTGAAAACAATGAAAGAAATGATGGAAACAATGAAGGAAATTGCTAATAAAGTGGAAAATAATCAAAAGTAAATCCAAAAACAGAATCAAATAAGAGATGAACGATATGAAGAATATAAAAAGGATATAGCAGACCTGAGGGAACTGAAACAGTCAATCAGGGAACTTAAAAATGCAATGGAAAGTATCAGCAACAGGTTAGACCATGCAGAAGAAAGAATTTCAGAGGTAGAAGACAAAGTTCTTGAGATAACTCAGACAGTAAAAGAGGCAGAAAAGAAGAGAGAGAAAGCAGAACGTTCACTGTCAGAATTATGGGACTTTATGAAGCGTTCCAACATACGAGTTATAGGAATTCCAGAAGGGGAAGAAGAATGCCCCAGAGGAATGGAAGCCATACTAGAGAATATTATAAAAGAAAATTTCCCAAATTTCACCAAAGATTCTGACACACTGCTTTCAGAGGGATATCGGATCCCGGGTCTCCTCAACTCTAACCGAGCTTCTCCAAGACACATTGTGATGAACCTGTCCAAAGTCAAGACAAAAGAAAAGATTCTGCAACCTGCCAGGAGTAAGCGCCAGTTGACCTACAGGGGCAAATCCATCAGAGTTACCGCAGACTTCTCTAATGAAACTTTCCAAGCAAGAAGACAATGGTCATCTACCTTTAATCTACTTAAACAGAACAATTTTCAGCCCAGAATTCTGTACCCTGCTAAGCTAAGCTTCAAAATTGACAGAGAAATCAAATCATTTACGGATATACAAACATTGAGGAAATTCGCCACAACAAGACCAGCTCTACAGGAAATACTTCAACCTGTTCTGCACACTGACCACCACAATGGATCAGCAGCAAAGTAAGAACTCAGAAATCAAACCTAACCTCCACACTGATGCAAAAGATAAAACTAAGCAATGGATTCTCACCAAATAAGATGAATAGAATACTACCACACTTATCAATTATCTCAATGAATGTTAATGGCTTGAATTCCCCACTGAAGAGACATAGATTGGGTGACTGGATTAAAAAACACAAGCCATCCATTTGCTGTCTGCAAGAAACACACCTGGCTTCAAAAAACAAATTAAAGCTCCGAGTAAAGGGTTGGAAGACAATTTTTCAGGCAAATGCAATTCAGAAGAAAAGAGGAGTTGCAATCTTATTTTCAGATACATGTGGATTTAAAGCAACTAAAGTCAAAAAAGACAAAGATGGTCACTTTATATTGGTCAAGGGAAAAATACAACGAGAAGACATTTCAATTCTAAATATTTATGCACCCAATTTAAATGCTCCCAGATTCTTGAAGCAGACCTTACTCAGTCTGAGCAATATGATATCTGATAATACCATCATAACAGGGGACTTTAACACACCTCTTACAGAGCTGGACAGATCCTCTAAACAGAAATTAAACAAAGATGTAAGAGATTTAAATGAGACCCTAGAACAACTATGCTTGATAGACGCATATAGAACACTCCACCCCGAAGATAAAGAATATACATTCTTCTCATCACCCCATGGAACATTCTCCAAAATTGATCATATCCTGGGACACAAAACAAATATCAACAGAATCAAAAGAATTGAAATTTTACCTTGTATCTTTTCAGACCATAAGGCACTAAAGGTGGAACTCAACTCTAACAAAAATGCTCAACCCCACCCAAAGGCATGGAAATTAAACAATCTTCTGTTGAATAACAGATGGGTGCAGGAAGAAATAAAACAGGAAATCATTAACTTCCTTGAGCATAACAACAATGAAGACACAAGCTACCAAAACCTGTGGGATACTGCAAAAGCAGTTTTGAGAGGAAAATTCATCGCTTTAGATGCCTACATTCGAAAAACAGAAAGAGAGCGCATCCACAATCTCACAAGAGATCTTATGGAATTGGAAAAAGAAGAACAATCTAAGCCTAAACTCAGTAGAAGAAAAGAAATATCCAAAATCAAATCAGAGATCAATGAAATTGAAAACAAAAGAATCATTCAGAAAATTAATGAAACAAGGAGTTGGTTTTTTGAAAAAATAAATAAAATAGATAAACCATTGGCCAGACTAACTAGAAATAGAAAAGTAAAATCTCTAATAACCTCAATCAGAAACGATAAAGGGGAAATAACAACTGATCCCACAGAGATACAAGAGATCATCTCTGAATACTACCAGAAACTCTATGCCCAGAAATTTCACAATGTGAAGGAAATGGATCAATATTTGGAATCACACCCTCTCCCTAGACTTAGCCAGGAAGAAATAGACCTCCTGAACAGACCAATTTCAAGCACTGAGATCAAAGAAACAATAAAAAAGCTTCCAACTAAAAAATGCCCTGGTCTAGATGGCTTCACTCCAGAATTCTATCAAACCTTCAAGGAAGAGCTTATTCCTGTACTGCAGAAATTATTCCAAAAAACTGAGGAAGAAGGAATCTTCCCCAACACATTCTATGAAGCAAACATCACCCTGATACCAAAACCAGGAAAAGACCCAAACAAAAAGGAGAATTTCAGACCAATCTTACTCATGAATATAGATGGAAAAATTCTCAACAAAATCCTAGCCAATAGATTACAGCTTATCATCAAAAAAGTCATTCATCATGATCAAGTAGGCTTCATCCCAGGGATGCAAGGCTGGTTTAACATACGCAAGTCCATAAATGTTATCCACCATATTAACAGAGGCAAAAATAAAGATCACATGATCCTCTCAATAGATGCAGAGAAAGCATTTGATAAAATCCAGCATCCTTTTCTAATTAGAACACTGAAGAGTATAGGCATAGATGGCACATTTCTAAATCTGATTGAAGCTATCTATGACAAACCCACAGCCAATATTTTACTGAATGGAGTAAAACTGAAAGCTTTGCCTCTTAGAACTGGAACCAGACAAGGTTGTCCTCTGTCACCTTTACTATTCAACATAGTGCTGGAAGTTCTAGCCAATACAATTAGGCAAGACAAGGAAATAAAGGGAATCCAAATGGGAGCAGAGGAGGTCAAACTCTCCCTCTTTGCTGATGACATGATCTTATACTTAGAGAACCCCAAAGACTCAACCACAAGACTCCTAGAAGTCATCAAAAAATACAGTAATGTTTCAGGATATAAAATCAATGTCCACAAGTCAGTAGCCTTTGTGTACACCAATAATAGTCAAGATGAGAAGCTAATTAAGGACACAACTCCCTTCACCATAGTTTCAAAGAAAATGAAATACCTAGGAATATACCTAACGAAGGAGGTGAAGGACCTCTATAAAGAAAACTATGAACTCCTCAGAAAGGAAATAGCAGAGGATATTAACAAATGGAAGAACATACCATGCTCATGGATGGGAAGAATCAACATTGTTAAAATGTCTATACTTCCCAAAGCAATCTACCTATTCAATGCCATTCCTATCAAAGTACCTACATCGTACTTTCAAGATTTGGAAAAAATGATTCTGCGTTTTGTATGGAACCGGAAAAAACCCCGTATAGCTAAGGCAGTCCTTAGTAACAAAAATAAAGCTGGGGGCATCAGCATACCAGATTTTAGTCTGTACTACAAAGCCATAGTGCTCAAGACAGCATGGTACTGGCACAAAAACAGAGACATAGACACTTGGAATCGAATTGAACACCAAGAAATGAAACTAACATCTTACAACCACCTAATCTTTGATAAACCAAACAAGAACTTACCTTGGGGGAAAGACTCCCTATTCAATAAATGGTGTTGGGAGAACTGGATGTCTACATGTAAAAGACTGAAACTGGACCCACACCTTTCCCCACTCACAAAAATTGATTCAAGATGGATTAAGGACTTAAATTTAAGGCATGAAACAATAAAAATCCTCAAAGAAAGCATAGGCAAAACACTGGAAGATATTGGCCTGCGGGAAGACTTCTTGAAGAAGACTGCCATGGCAATTGCAACAACAACAAAAATAAACAAATGGGACTTCATTAAACTGAAAAGCTTCTGCACAGCTAAGGACACAATAACCAAAGCAAAGAGACAACCTACAGAATGGGAAAGGATATTTGCATATTTTCAATCAGACAAAAGCTTGATAACCAGGATCTATAGAGAACTCCAATTAATCCACATGAAAAAAGCCAACAATCCCTTATATCAATGGGCAAGAGACATGAATAGAACTTTCTCTAAAGACGACAGATGAATGGCTAACAAACACATGAAAAATGTTCATCATCTCTATACATTAGAGAAATGCAAATCAAAACAACCCTGAGATATCATCTAACCCCAGTGAGAATGGCCCACATCACAAAATCTCAAAACTGCAGATGCTGGCGTGGATGTGGAGAGAAGGGAACACTTTTACACTGCTGGTGGGACTGCAAACTAGTACAACCTTTCTGGAAGGAAGTATGGAGAAACCTGAAACCACTCAACCTAGACCTCCCATTCGATCCTGCAATCCCATTACTGGGCATCTACCCAGAAGGAAAAAAATCCTTTTATCATAAGGACACTTGTACTAGACTGTTTATTGCAGCTCAATTTACCATTGCCAAAATGTGGAAACAGCCTAAATGCCCACCAACCCAGGAATGGATTAACAAGCTGTGGTATATGTATACCATGGAATACTATTCAGCCATTAAAAAAAATGGAGACTTTACATCCTTCGTATTAACCTGGATGGAAGTGGAAGACATTATTCTTAGTAAAGCATCACAGAAATGGAGAAGCATGAATCCTATGTACTCAATCTTGATATGAGGACAATTAATGACAATTAAGGTTATGCGGGGGGGAAGCAGAAAGAGGGATGGAGGGAGGAGGGTGGGGCCTTAGTGTGTGTCACACTTTATGGGGGCAAGACATGATTGCAAGAGGGACTTTACCTAACAATTGCAATCAGTGTAACTGGCTTATTGTACCCTCAATGAATCCCCAACAATAAAAAAAAAAAAAAGAAATGCAAAAAAAAAAAAAGAGAAAGACAGAAACAGGATCTGCACCTCTCACCACTCACAAAAATTAACTTGTGATGGATAAGACTTACTTCTAAACCAGGAAACTATAAGAATTCTAGAAGAAAACTTTGGAAAACATTTATATATGAAGAAGACCCTAAAAGCAATCACAGCAACAACAAAAATAAACAAAGGGGATCTGATCAAATTAAAAAGCTTCTTCAGGGAGGCGCCTCTGGCTCAAAGGAGGAGGGCGCTGGCCCCATATACTGGAGGTAGAGGTTCAAACCCAGCCCTGCCCAAAAACTGAAAAAAAAAAAAAAAAGCTTCTTCACAGGGCTAAGTCCTAGGTCAGGTGGCTCACACCTATAATCCCAGCGCTCTGAGAGGCCAAAGTGGGTGGATTGCTTGAGCTCACAAGTTCAAGACCAGCCTGAGAAAGAGTGAGACCCTGTCTCTAAAAAATAGCCAGGCATTGTGGTGGGCACCTGTAGTCCCAGCTACTTGGGAGGCTGAGGCAAAAGGCCTGCTTGAGTCTGAGGTTGCTGTGAGCTATAACACTAGGGCACTCTACCTAGGGTGACAACATGAGACTGTCTCAAAAAAAAAAAAACTCTTCACAGCCAAGGACACAATCAAAAGAGCAAATAGACAACCCACAAAATGGGAGAGAATATTTGCAGGGTTACATCTGATAAGGGACTGATATCCAGAATCTACAAAGAACTTAAGCAAATTAGTAAGAAACAACCAAACAACCCCATTAAAAAGTGGACAAAAGACATGAACAGAAACTTTTCAAATGAAGATATATTCATGGCCAACAAACTCATGAAACTCAAAACCACACTGAAATATCACCTAACTCCAATGAAACTCATGAAAAGCGTCCAACGTCTCTAATCATCGGGGAAATGCAAATCAAAACCTCACCAAGAATGGCTACTATTAAAAAGTCCCCAAACAGCAGATACTGGTTTGGATGTGGAGAGAAAAGAACTCTTATATACTACTGGTGGGACTGCAAACTAGTACAAGCTCTACACAAAACTGTATGATGTTACCTTAAATAACTTAAAGTAGACCCTATATTTGATCCAGCAATCCCTCTGTGGGGTTTATACCCAAAGGGAAAAAAAGATCATTGTATAACAACAACACCTGAACTCATGTTTACAGCAGCACAATTCACAATCACAAAGATGCAGAAACAACCCGAGTGTCCACCAACACATTAAAGGGTTAATAGAATGTGGTGTGTGCACACCATGGAGCACTACTTGGTCATAAAAAATGGCAACCTGGTATCTCTGTGACAACCCGAGTGGAACTGAACACCATTCCTCTGAGTGAAACATCACAAGAAGGGAGGAGCAAACACACACACTCAGCACCAGGTCGGAGCTCATCAGTCACCACCTCAGGGCACCTAAGGGCAGGGAGGTGGACCTCAGTGACAATCAAGCTGTCCGTCTTTGGGTACAGTGCACACTCTCTGCGCGAAGGGCACACTTACAACTATGACTCAGTCTGTACAAAACAAAGTATGCAAACACAACATGTGTACCCTCTAATATTCTTAAATTAAAAAAAAAATTCTATTTTAAAAACACTGAATTTGAGATGTCGACACACCTGTCTGTATGTGCAGGTCTGGCGTCTAGGACAGACGAGAGAAGACAGAGCCATGGAACTGTCTATTTAACAGTTGATGGCTCCAGTAAGATTAGCCCATATCGCAAAATCCCCAAACCAGAGATGTTGGCACGGATGTGGAGGAAAGGGAACACTTCTATACTGCTGGTGGGAATGCAAACTAATATGTTCCTTTTGGAAAGATGTTTGGAGAACACTTAGGGATCTAAAAATAGACCTGCTATTCGATCCTACAATTCCTCTACTAGGTATATATCCAGAAGATAAAAAAATCACATTATAGCAAAGATATTTGTACAAGAATGTTTATTGCAGCCCAATTCATAATTGCTAAGTCATGGAAAAAAGCCCAAGTATCCACCGACCCATGAATGGATCAATAAATTGTGGTACATGTACACCATGGAATGTTATGCAGCCTTAAAGAAAGATGGAGACTTTACCTCTTTCATGTTTACATGGATGGAGCTGGAACATATTCTTCTTAGCAAAGTATCTCAAGAATGGAAGAAAAAGTATCAAATGTACTCAGCCCTACTATGAAACTAATTTGTGGCTTTCACATGAAAGCTATAACCCAGTTATAACCTAAGAATAGGGGGAAGGGAGAGAGGGAGGGAAGGGAGGGGGAGGATGGGCAGAGGGAGGGTGATTGGTGGGATTACACCTGTGGTGCCTCTTACAAGGGTACATGTGAAACTTAGTAAATGTAGAATATAAATGTTTTAACATAATAACTAAGAAAATGCCAGGAAGGCTATGTTAACCAGTGTGATGAAAATGTGTCAAATTGTGTATAAAACCAGCACATTGTACCCCATGATTGCATTAATGTACACAGCTATGATTTAATAAAAAAAAAAATAGTTGATAGCATGGAGATGGCATTTAAACCCACAAGGCCCAAATGCAACCACAGCAGGTGACAGTGGTGGAGAGCAGGGTCACACCAGCCCCAGGCTGCGGCAACTCGGAGGCGCTCCTAGATGAAGCCATAAGTTACCACTTTAATTATTTTTATTCACAAAATTGAATTTCTTCTCTTTGACTAAAAGACAATTCCTATGTTACCGTTAGGGAATATATTAAAAAATATTTAAACAAATACATAAAGTTAGCGTGAGATCATATTTTTTCCTACAGACATTGTTAGTGAAATGGACATCAGGTGGGAGAAACATTCTAAACAGACTAGCTAAAGCAAAGACCAAGATCTTTTCCTCGGGAAGTTTTTAAATGAAACAATTTATGGTTTTTGATGTCACAGAACGGGAATTCTTTCACTCAAAACCCCCTGGCTATGTCCCTGTTGCGGCCTTACAAGGCTATAATTTTGAACTTCATGAAGAGATTTATAGTGATTATTGTTCTGAAGCAAATGGAAAACTTAAATGTGCAGGAAGGGAAATTGCATTACGGTCAAATTAGTGAAACAGGCTGAAGTCTGTGTGGCCTTTCTGGTTGGCAGTCGCCGGCCTTGGTCCTCGTGAAAGGCAGCATTGTGCCTCATTCCGCTGCTGGAACGTTCACCACACTGCTGATTAGCCCAGACATCCGGCTCAAGAGCCCTTCAGATCAAAGGTGAATTTAAAGAGATGCTGTGCTGGAGAAATGGTCTGTGAAATATGTTGGGTCTACTGAGAAGATCCATCCTGTGAAAAAGAAAGCCGTTTCTCATTGGATCTGTCACCCGCACTGTTGTTAACTCATGTACCCATAAGTCCTGACCACAAAGCCCAGCAAACAGCAGTGGTTTAACCTTTTCAAACCAATGAATAAATGGAATTTATTGTAACAAATGTTTTAAATGAATGTAATATACACATACAAGTCTGTTAAGGTAAGCAATTGTCAATTCATTTCTTTGTATAAATGAGTTAGGTTTAAATTCATTAACCTGAATTAAAAACTACTGTACAATGTAATTTATACATTATCAAACATTCTCATTTAAATCTAACAACATCCTGCATTATGAATCCGGGAGACGTTGTCCTTTACAAATGAAGTTTAATAATCTCTCTAAGATCAAACAGCTACGAAGTGACAGCTAAGAGTCAAATGGATATCTAATTTCACAGACAACAACATTTGCTGTGTAAGAACTGCCTAACTAGTGTCCCTGCAGTGAACTTTCAAATACACTGACGATACTGTCTCTTCTGGCTTGTGATTTATGATGTTACCAAAAATGCTAAACGATTTGAACCAGGTAACAATTAGGCAAAGTAAGCTTCGTGTAAGTGAGGATATATTCAGAAAGCTTGTGAGTGGTGCAAATAAAACAATTATGATCTTTTAATTTCAAAAAGTAGACAAGAAAGGTGTTCCTATTTTTTCCAAATATAGATGTTTTTAACATGTTTTAACCCCGTAAGCAGCACAATGTGTGTAGACGGGGCAGGGGGGGGGGGGTGGTCAGTATCTACAGCTCTGCAGCAACAGACAAGTGACACAGACTTCAGGACCTGGAAGTGCTGTTGCCATCACGAATGTGCAAAAATGTGGAAGTGTGTTTAAAACCAGACAGAGAACAGAGGCTGGGAGAAAAGTAAGGAGCATGTTGGAGAAATCTTAACTTGGCTCAAACATACCCTCAGTAGAAATAAAGACTTTCAGGACACTGCTGAGGGGTCCACAGAGGAAGTGAGGGCCGAGTCTTCAGAAGCTGGAGGGGGGTGTCTCTGACTCCTGAAACTACGGGAAAGCAGAAAATGTAAGAAGGTTCCCAAGTTCTGAAGGCATGCCTCGTCTCTCATTGCTACTTACAATAAAATGTATAAAGACAGAAATAAATCATACGTGGATGGACAGACTGTTAAAACCAGACTGGATTTAGCTGTTTTGGAGATTCTCAAACTGTCCTGACGGCAAGAGATGTTCACCTCATGAAATGGCTTCCAAAGTCAAATCAAAGGCGTGTCAGGAAAACACGATCTCGATACAGAACCAAGGGTTTGCCTTTACTATTTGCGAAGGCCTCACCAGTGCAAAGGCATGGTAAAGCACTACTCAGTCACACAGAGAGCGCTTTATAAGGTGAAGCACGCAGCTACAAGACTCACACCACGGGGTCCATGGGACGCTTCAGGGTACAGCCCCTCGGTCATCTCAGTGGGAAATCAAGGTGGGAGGGTGTGTTTCAAAGAGATTCCTGGGTGTTACTTGTATCTAATGGAGTGAACCTCAATGAGATTTACCAAGAGGCTCATAGAATGTTTAAGAGAATTATATCAGCACCAACACTGCCAGCTTGATTGTTAAGGGCACCTAGTGATTCTGTTTAGCTTTTAATGGGAATAAGTAAAATAAAGAAAAAGAAACAGTTTGAAGGGGGAAAAACAAGGTTAGTGTGTACACTTTATGAGCAGTCACCCAAGTATCCATTGAAAAAATATGAGCACACATTATCTTTAATAGCTCAAATGTTATCTTAATTCTTTATCAACAATTCATGCAGATAGCTTAATACCAAATATTTTAGTTAGGATTAACGATCTGTGAAACAGAAGGTTTAGCAAATGAGAGATGGAATTTGTTCTACATATAGGCGCACAAGGAGTTGAGCGGGAGCTGCTGAAAGACTGGGTCATGCATGAGGCATTCTTTTTCTGCCAAGTAAATGCAGGCAGATTTGGAAAATATTATGTCTCTCATATCCCTGATTTATACTTTCCATGGAAGGTAATGAAGCCTGAAGAACTGTTTGGGTAGAAATGAAAAACAGGCAGGAGCAGCTGCCCTGATCACCATTGCTACAAACAGTAAAGTTTCGAAGTTAACAATCCCAGTGAGACGGATAGACGAGAGAAACCCAGTTTATAAAGCCAGGACAGAATAAAAAAAACGCCTGGAAAATTCTGAGATTTTAGTTGAGTTACCCATCCCATCTTTTCTCTGTGTATTTTTAACAGTTGTATCCCTAGAAAGCAACACTTTTTATAAAGCTTCCTCTTCTTTATAAAATGTGTCAGCGCCCATTCTAGACGTCATCAAGACTCTAACTTTTATAGTAGTCTCAAGACTGGCTATTGCTTTGTTTTGATTTCTAATTCAAATTTGTCTAGCTCCCAAGATCCTCCCGCTTTCCACTCTGCAGGGTTTTCCTGTCCATGTGAGCCAAGGATTGGCCGGTCACTGGGCTGGGCAGCTGGTTCTCCTTAGAGCTCTCACTCAGTGTGAGGAGATGGTGCCACTTCCTCTCGGCCACACAGGCCCACTAGCTCTCTGGTTCTTAGCAAACCAATTATTACTCAAGTAAAGCAGGGAAAATACTCTGTGTGCCACAGCATTGCACATCCATTAGAATGGCCTGGAAATTGCAGGGTCCACACCAGCTTTCCCACGGTGCTGAATCTCATGCCTCAGATCCCCGTCCACCTGTCCACCCTGCCTCTTCCCCCGGAGGCTCCCTGAAGGAGGTGCCTTGCCCTCCCCCTCCTGTGGGATTCAACTCATCAGTGAGCACTTACACGGACAAGGGGAGAAACTTACTCCCTCCTAACTCACCAGTGTGAGGACTAACATGCAGTGGCATGTTGTGAAGTCATAAGGATTATGGCAAAAAAATGGATTGTTTTTATTTTGCTATAAATAAATTTTGGTTTATTATAAGTACAACACTGTTGAATTAAGAGTCCAAATAGTCCCCAAAATCTATAACTGAAATGTGGTATTTGAGTACTTCAGGAAGCATCACCCTGAGAGTTCAGATAAACATGTTTCAATTCTGGCTTATTCATTCAGCAAAAATTAGGAGCACAAATTATAACTATTGGAGAGAATTATGACCATAAATTATAACCAAAAAGTATCATAATTTTAGGGTTGATCAAGACAATCCTGCCAAGTTGAATACGAACGGCTTTGAAAAGAGACATAAGCATTCTCAAATAATTACAAATGCAAAAGGAGACAAATGTTTCACACTGGAATTAATTGAATTAAAAATGATTATTTTTATAGAATTTGGATATGTGCATATGTATCAAAATAAAGATATATCTATTGAATACATTTTATTATTCCTTAAGTGACTCTAAACCCACAAATTTTCAACTACTGATACTGTTATTTAAAACTAACCTGAGGCCAGAACTTCTATTTATTCAACCACTCATATCCTCCCTTCAAAAATATATATGAAATAGTTATTTTCCCACTAAATTTTCAACTCTCTAATCATTGTACACTGCCTTGTTTTTCTAAACACTGGGGACAGATGAGCAAGTTGGTCTGAAACCCCTTTCTCTAATATCTGAATATAAATCATCTGTCAGAAGTTCTTCTACTTTTTTCAAAACAACCTAATAGAGTATATCTAAGGTCATGCTAAAATGCCCAAGAATTTGATAGGAATATTTTTAGGTATTTAACATTTATTTATTTTTTTAACATTTATTTTTTAATTGGTATTTAAATGTAAAATGATCCATAACCCAGATAAGTAACATGTTATTACTGTGTAGTGAATTTTTTGATGATCACAAGAAACACAGTCTACTTTCCTTCCTGAGACTTCCTAACATCCTGAATACCTTCGAGTCCACGTTGGAGAGGCATAAATAAGCTTTACATAAACATTAAACTTATAATGCCATACGATAAAGAGTCCATATAAGGACCTTTCTAACAAAATTGTGAAGTGTAGACTCAAATCTGAAGAATGTGCAGGACAAAGTCCTTAGTTTCTGGCATGTTGGAACTCCTATAATAACATTGGCTTTGTAAAGAAGAGTATGCTTATTGTAAAGGAGAAGGCAGGCCGGGCGCCATGGCTCATGCCTGTGAGGGTCACTTGAGCTCAGGAGTCAGAGACCAGCCTGAGCAAAGGGAGATCCAGTCTCTACTAAAAACAGAAAATCAGCCAAGTGTGGTGGCCCATGCCAGTAGTTCCATCTACTTGGGAAACTGAGGCAGGAGGCGCCCGTGAGCCCAGGAGTCTGAGACTGCTGTGAGCTGGGCTGAGGCCGTGGCACTCTCTAGCCTGGGTGACAGAGAGTGAGACTCTTTTCTAAAAAAAAAAAAATGAAAGGAAAAGAAAGAAAAAGGAGGCAGGAGACAACCCTTACTATGAGTCCAGTCAGTGAACAGTTCTGAGATACATGACTTTGTTAACTTTGAAGAGATAACCTGATTCTCAGAGGAGAAGACATCCCTCACTGCTATCACATGGCCCTCACCACTGTCACCCGGTCCTCGCTGCTGTCACTCAGTCCTCGTGGCTGTCACCTGGCCCTCACTGCTGTCACCAGCCCTTGCTGCTGTCACCTGGCCCTTACTGCTGTCACCCAGCCCTTGCTGCTGTCACCTGGCCCTTACTCTGTCACTAGCCCTTGCTGCTGTCACCTGGCCCTTACTGCTGTCACTCAGCCCTTACTGCTGTCACCCAGCCCTTATTGCTGTCACCCAGTCCTTACTGCTTTCACCGGGCTCTTGTTGCTGTCACCTGCCCCTCGCTGCTATCACCCAACCCCTGCCGCTGTCACCTGGCCCTCACTGCTATCACCAGCCCTTGCTGCAATGTTGATTATCACGCAGGCGCCCCATGATTCAAGCTCGGCCAAATCCTGACTTTGATCTTCACAAAGTTCCTGGAAGAAAGGGCAGCTGGAGAAAGGCTGTCCAAGAGAGCTGGAGAGTGGAGGAAACTCGGCGTGCCAATCAGAGATCAGCCGTCACAGGCTTTCTGCCCTGTTTGTCCTACATCCCTTTCCAGCAGATCATCAGCCCCTCACGGCAGGAGCGGGGCCTGCCTTGATTCCCACGGGGTCCACGGTGCCACGACAGACGGAACACACAGTAAATATTCAAAGTTGCCATTCCAAATCCAGTATGATGAGATTAAGAAGTACATTAAATATATCTACAAATAATGAATTATTAGAAAAATTCAACACACAAATAAGTTTTAAACAATGTTTTTACATAATGCTATGGAGTCTGCAAAGGGTTCCCGTGACTCTTCTGCTCTGAGTTGGCATTATCTTATCCAGGTAAATAGTTAAGGGATGATTCTCATGAGACAAAAGGCATTTATAGATAAGTTCACCAAGGTCCGACAGTGATGAAATGACAGAGCAGAGGGTTAAATCCAGATCTTCTAATCCCAAGATCAGTGCTCTTTTTACTTTTCTGGGATTGCCTTACGCAGTTTTTGTATTTTTTGTTTCAAGTGTTGTGGAAATTTCTCACGTGTGGCATTTGTGCTGATGTGTGGGTAACACAGATGAACGTGTGAAAATGGTAAATAAACCAGTATGAAAGTAATAAAAATTATCATTCAAATGAAAATTGTGAATATTGCTACTGGTTACAGCAATTGAAGTGTGAAAAAAGTATAGTAGATGATTTAAGATGTTCTCTTAAAAATTGGGGTTGCCCCGTGGGCTGCAGGCGGCTGAACGAAGCCCCAGCGAGGGGCACACATTCCACAAGGCCCAACACTCAGACTTTGAATTCCAGTGCTGAAATGTATTTACCCAATGGAGAAAAGATTATCTGTATTCTTTTATTAAGTTATCTCAGGCAATTGATCTCTTCTTCAATTCCATTAAACTTTAATTACTTCAGTAAACTATAAACATATAGTTGATCAAATTCCAAAATTTTTGAAACACTTGACATTACATTAGTCTATGACTACAAATAAGAAATTGAACCATGGGTTTCTTAAAATAATTGATAAACACAGAAGCCATAGTGTTAAACTCATGAATTTTGTTAATTATCAGATTTAATTCAGATCCCTCCCAAGTACAAGATAAGACAGAGTTCTCAAAGTTCCCGGAAGAGAAAATCCAAAAGGCAAATGCTCCAGGATCAAACTGAAATAATTCACATACATAATTTTTTCTGTCTCCACTGTGCCTGCCACAACCAATAGGGAAGAGCAGGAGGGGCCCAGGGAGGCGGGGCTGCCTTATTAGATGGTGGGGTCCTCCAGTTAACTCTCTTCATCTCTGCAGATGTCCAGGCTGACCGGCACTGTCCACCCCGACCCAGAGGCAGCTCCCCTTTTGAGGTAACTGCACAGATAGTGCCCCTTCCTCTAGGGCACTTATTCCACAATCTTCTCTTCTCTATCAATTCCTGCTTTCTTAATCAAGAAGAGGTAGGGGTGTTGGTGAGTGTGATATTGGAAGGCTTGGTTAAAGCAACGACCAAAGAGAGCTGCCCACACAGCAGTCAGATGTGCTATGTTGATTAACAACCTCAGACCCTGCAGTTAGCAGGTGGGTGTAGGGGCCCTACAGAGACACTGCTGTAAAGGGAGAAAAAAATAAAATGAGTGTCAGAGCCCTGATGTAAGCTGAGAAGGAAAAAAAAAAATCCATGAAGGGACCTAAGAAAGAATTTCATCTCCTAGAGAGGTGTAAAGAAAGTTGGGATAAAGCGGTTTCCCAGAAGCCAAGAGAAGAGGCAAGGACTCCCAGTCAAACGCCAGAGAGAGCACCATTCTATGAACAAGAATCTCTACAACATGGCCTGACCTGATGTGCGCACACACAATGTGGAGGAGACTGAGGAAGAGCCAGTTGAACAGTGAGCGGGGGGGCTTCATTATCTGGATGAAAATTGGGTTTTGTTTTTTTTTTTTTTGGAGGGGGTTGTTAATCGATAGCAGGACTGTGGGTCAGTTAGAGCCTAGGTTGGTAATCCTAAACATGGGGATGAAAACTCCAGGGACCTTACCCTGCCCTTCCATTCAGCCATCTCCTAGAACAGTGCCCAGCACATAGTGAAAAATCAATGAATATTTGCTGAGTGAAAGAAGGCCCAGATACACCATGATGCTAGAGGCTGCCAGGGAGATGAACAGAAGTGGCCTGCTTTAAATACTGCTGGGGGCGTGGGACAGAGAAAGGAGCTGGTGATTGACACAGAGAACCGAGGGGGGAGTCAGGACTAACCCGCACCCCAGATCAGATGCCTAGGTGAAACGTGTGATGCCCTCAGAATGGGGAGCTGGTGGACACTCGGCTCTGTGGGGAAGAACAGGGCATACACTGACTCAGCTCAGACCCAGGCTGAAACACTGGGTGGGTCAGAGCTCCGACCATGGTTTGTGGGCACTAAGAGCAGTGACCCCAGTGCCACCCGCACCCCACGTGCCCCTGGAGACTGTGGGACTCGCTCGTACTGAGCTCCCTATGGCGCTCCTGACAGGTGTGAGTTCTGGTACCAGCAGCAGCCCTGTGCTCTCTGTACTCGTCCCAATAACCCGTCACCACAGAAACACCACACTTTGCGTGGATACAGCTATTGTGTCTCAGGAAGACCAACACCTGCTCTTCACAGTGAGACTGTACAGGTCGGAAATAGATCTGGCTGTTCAACACCTTTAACCATGATCTATAACTCATCTAACAAGTTATCAACAAGTGCATAACAATATTTTATAAAATATTTTAAGAAGAAAATGTATAAGATCCTGTAAACTGAAAAATATAAACTAGAGGGAAGAATAAAGAAAAAGTCAACTAGTATTCCAGAATCTCAGGGTTTTCGGGACATAACAACGCACAGCATTCCACGTTATGCACTTGCGGACAGGAGCCAAACTCCCGGGCGAGCCCAGAACTTACCAGCTCACCACATGCCTTCCAAGACTCTTCCTGCCACCACCCGTGTAATTTTCCAAATGACAAGGGCTGGGAGGGGATGCAAATGGACAAGCAGGATGTGTGCGTGTGCGTGTGCGGCGAGAGGGTGATGGGCAGGTAAGGAGCATCTCAGTTACCCATTATTCTCAATAAAAGATCAATTTCTTCCTTTACAGAGGAAGTTAAATAAAAATACTAATCTCACTAGCAAACTAAATGGTAAAATCTAACTTTTTGGTGGTTGCCAGGAATGATGATATTTTCCAATAATATAACTGCACATTTTAATTTTGTATCCACATTTTAGCTTTAGGAAAATAATTCGTTCTTGATACTTCAAGGTGCCACTAAATTTTCTATTTTCTGTCGCTGGGAAGTTTGGTTAAAGCCCTTTTCTCATTGTCAAGCACCTAACAATTTTTTTCTCTTGTTCTTCACTGACAGGGGCTGAAAGGGCAGGATGAAGGCGCCAGTGCTGCCTGGACTCGTCCTGGCCCTCGCCATTTATTTTCAGGTAGGTTTCTGTACACTCGGAAATGACCTCCCATTGGCAGCTACATCACCCCGAGACGGGCTCGACGTGAGGCTGCAAACAAGGGCCCCTTTCTCTCTGCGTCCACACCGGCATCTTTGCTTTGGGGCTTTTTGGTGGGAGCCATTCTCACTGGCATTAGGTGACGTCCCACTGTGGTTTTTATTTGCCTTTCCCTGGTGGTTGGAAAGGCTGAGCATTTTTCATGTGTCTGTTGGCCACTAATGCATCTTCATTTGAAAAGCTCCTGTTTACTTTTTAATGGGCTTGGTCGATTTTTTCTTCCTGGTCTGCTTGAGTTCTTTGTAGACTGTAGTTATCAGCCCTTCATCGGATACACAGCGTGTAAATATTCCCCTCACTCTGCAGGTCATCTACCCACTCCACACATACCGACTCTGTCCTTGGCTGTGCAGAAACTTTTTAATTTAATCAGGTCCCATTGGTTTATTTTTGTTGTTGCTGTGATTGCCATGGGGGCCTTCTTCACAAATTCCTTCCCCAGGCTGATATCTCTTAGAGTTTTTCCAACAATTTCTTCTAGCATTCTTATAGTTTGATGCTGTGGGTTTACATTTTTTATCCATTGTGAATTAATTTTGGGGAGAGGTACAGATCCTGGCTCAGTCTTTTTTCATGTGGCTGTCCAGGCAGCACCACCCACTGAGGGACGGATTCTTTTCCCTGGTGTATATTTTCGTCTGCTTCAACAAAGACCAAGCGGAGAACAAGGGTGGCCTCCCCTCTGGGTTCTCAGTTCTGATCCACAGGTCTGCGTTTCTGCTTTGTGTACCAGTACCAAGCACAGCTTGAAGTGCGATGACGTGATGGCGGGACTGCAAACCAGCACAACTCCTGTGGAAAGTAGTGTGGACACCCCTCAAAGAGCTAAAAGTAGACTTAACTTTTGATCCAGCAAACCCACTACTGGGCATTCATTTATACAAAGGAGAAAAAAGACACTCGCCCTCAGATGTTTACAGCAGCACTATTTGCTTCTGTGAAGACGTGGAGGCAACCCGAGTGCCCACAATACAAGAATGAATTAATAAGATGTGGTATATAGAGTGATACTCGGCCACTAAAATGGCAATCCAGTATCTTCTGTAACAACCTGAACTGGACACATTCTTCTAACCTAAGGGAAGCATCACAATAATGAAAAAACAAACATCATTATTGTGATGGGTGAGTGGGCGGGCACTAGCTGATTGACACTTCTGTGCACACACAGAGGCGGAACTCAATGGAAATCAAATAGGGGAGGGTAAATTCACCCCTAACAGGTCAATGCACATAGTCCGGATGAAGGGCACACTTATACTCTTGACTTAAAATGTACAAATGCAAGTCACATAACCAAAATGTATGCACCCCTGTAATACTCTAAAATAAAAAGTAAATATTTTTTTTTTTTAAAGAGAGATCATGGCAGTAAATTTTTAAAAACAGAATAGAATCCCATGAGATGAATAGAAATAGGAACAATTACCTTTTGCTTCCAACATCCATGGAAATATATCTATCTAAAATTACCTGGAATTCGAGGAGAAAAGTCAATGTAAAAGGAATTGAAGAGGAAAAGAGAGGACAAGAACCGAAGAGGGAGCACGTATTTGTTGTGGGTGGTGCCGGATGAGAAGTCCCGAAATACGTTTGGAAGAACAGAACTATATTCACAAAGAAAAGGCCAAGACTTCCTCTTCTTAATGGCCATATCCACCTACCCCTCTACTTGAAGGAAGTTCCTCTTGGGAGGTGAAAAGTAGGGTGAGTTTACCCATCTCTCAAGTTTGTTTTTCCTCCAGCCCCTGGTCTTTTTTTGTGTCCTCATGATCAAAAGCTGTGATGTGTTCTTCCACTGGAGACAAAAAAAACAGAAACAAGGAAAAGAGTCTCTCCATGGATACCTGAAGTGAGCAAGGGCCGCATTTCATGTTTGGCCCACCTGAAACGTGTCTTGTGCAACCAGATTTCAACTCACTTTTTTGAATTTTTCCCTGTTGTATCTCTTACGGAGTTCAAAAAAATCTTTCCCTGTGTTGGTCTTGTTCATCTAACTCAATTATGAACTGCTCAGTAGCTTCTTTTCTCTCTCTTGTTCGGGAGGCATGGTACCCGCCATTCTCAGAATTGTGGTGATCTCCGCGTGCCTGTCAGGTGTATCTAACCAGCCAGGCTTCATTCCAAGGACACTTTCCTTCCTCTGCCATCACTATAATTTCTTTGTACAATTTTCCACAGTAATAAATACCCCTACCAAAGCTTTTATGTGCAAGAGAAATTCTATTTTTGTTGAATGTTGTTAAATATCTAATTTTCTGAATTCAACACCAAATACTTCCCTTTTATGTAATTTCTAAACTGGAGTTTGGAACAGCTGTAATTCTTCCAATGAGAGGCATGGTTTTCTCATGCTTTTTAACTTCATAAAGAACATAACAATAATTTTTTTACTCTGCCGTCTTTAAAAAAAAAAGTTTTCAGAGATTTAATAGCACTATTTTACCAAAGCAATTAATTTCCTTTCTTCACATTACAATTGTGTATCTCCTTGGACCTTCTTAGTAAATATTTAAAGTAAAGCCCAGGTCCTTTTTCTAAATCATCCACATATTTTGCCCACTTTAATTTCTTAATTGTATTGCAAATTAGCTATTTGTAATTTCATGGGGTACAAAGTAATGTTATTTTTTATGAATAGAATGTGGAATAATTACATAAACTCATTACCATATTGATCAGCTCAAATATTTATCTTTTGGGGGTAAAAACATTTGAAGTTTACTCTCTTAGCAATTCTGAAGTGCACATTATTAGTCACCATACCCATCATGCTGTACCATGGATTTCAAAGCAAACACTGATCAACTCATTTGCCCCCTCGACGTGAGACTTTGTGCCCTGTGACCATCACCTCTCCACCGCCCAAGCTCGGGAATCTTCATTCTCCCCTCCGCATCACAAGCCTGATTGTTCCTATCCCCCATCTACGTGAGAACAGTCTCTGTCTTTCTGCACCTGTTTTACATCACTCAGTATAACGTTCTCTAATTCCATGCGTGTTGTCACAAATGACAGAATTTCTTTATTTTTTAAGCTGAATAGCCATCCATTGTGTATATATATATATAAAGGTCTGGCAATTAAGTTTGTGAACTCATCCTAGAACAAGTGCCACTTGCCTCATTGCTCAGTGTCACTACCGGCACCTTCAAAGTCCTCCTCTTGGGAAGCTGTGCACTGATGGTGCCAGCTCCTAGTCCACCCTTCAAAACAACTCTTGGAACTCTTTGGAATGACCATCAGGACTGTCATTGAATGGCACACAAAAACTCAACAGTAATGAACACCCTTTGACAAGACACGGCCACACGGCTACACAAGAACAGCTGCAGACACTAGTGTACCAAGTTATGAAACCTCAGATGCTGTTGGCACAGATGCAATTGTCAGACCTCGTATGATGAACTATAATTACTTTCTCTATTTCTATGAGAAATGACATTGGTATTTTGATAGTGATTATGTGTGTTTATTACTTTGCATAGTATGAAAATGTTAACGACATTAATTATTCCAATCAATGAACATAGGTTAATTTCCATTTATCCATTTTTTTCACCAACATTTTAAAGCTTCCAGTGTCTGGAAGCTTCTTAATTAAAATTATTCTGAAGTATTTTGTAGCTATTTAAATCATATTGTTCTATTAATTTCTTCTTCAGATAGTGTATGGAAATGCTACTTTTTCTTGTGCTAATTTTGTGTGCTGCAATCTTACTGTTTTTTTACAGTAAAGTAGGAGTTTGGGGGTGAAGTTTTTAGGATTTTCTATATAGAAGATTACATCAGTAAATAGTAACAGTTTCACTTCTTCCTTTCCTATTGGGATTGCTTCTATTTCTTTCTCTGGCCTGATTGCAAAGACTCCACATACTGTGTAGAGCAGAAGTGGTCAGACTGGGCATCCTCAGCATGTTTCAGATTTTAGAGGAAAAGCTTTAAATTCTTCCCTGTTGAATATAATTTTGGCTGTGGGATTATCACACACGGCCTTCCTTGTGTTGAGGTACACACCATCCGTGCCAAGTTCAGTGACAGTGTCTATCATGAAAGGAGTTTACCCAGTGCATTCTTCGGCACGTGATGAGATAATCGTGGGGTTTTGGTTTTTGTTTTTGTTTATGTTGCCCTCGGTAGAGTGCCATGGCATCACAGCTCACACCAACCTCAAACTCTTGGGCTTATGCAATTCTCTTGCCTCAGCCTCCCAAGTAGCTGGGACTACAGGCACCCGCCACAACGCCCAGCTAGTTTTTGTTGCAGTTGTCATCGTTGGCCCAGGCTGGGTTCGAACTCACCACCCTCGGTGTATGTGGCTGGTGCAATAACCACTGTACTACAGGCGCCAAGCCAAGAGATAACCATGTTTTTGTCCTTCACTCTGTTCATATGACACATCACATTTATCAGTTTGCACGCTTTGGGCCCTCCTTGTACCCAGAGATAAATTCTGCAGAATCGTGGTGAGTGATTTTTAATGTGTTGTTGGAATTAGAGCATGTCTGGGAGAACTTTTTGAGGATTGTTACATCCATGTGTACAGTTATTTATCTCTAGTTTCTTAGGGGTCCATTGTTGGAGCTTTCTCGGTTCCATCTGACAGCACGACTCCCTGATTTCTCATGGTCTTTGCGCCCTGCTCACTGAGGAGACAGCCACTTCTTCTGGCCTTTACAGGTGCTCTTTAGAGGGGACAGACCCTCATTGTTTAGTCCAGCCTGTGATTCTGAGGACCCCAGGCAGCCAGATGGGCCAGAGCAGACCTTTGCCTGACACTGGGTGGGGCTTCCGGCAACACCACACCACTTGCTGGGCTCTGGGTACTAGATGATATCTGGTAAGGCTGGACACAGGTGTGTTCCTTGGCTGGACGGCTGACTATTTAAGGTCTGCAGCTGTTCAGGCCAAGGTGAGGGGAATCTCAGAGCACATGGCCCCATAGGCTATTCCCCACACTGGCATCACTGACTGGTCGAGGCCTTGGGGGACTCTGTGGCTGAGCTGAGCCTCTTGCTGGCCTCCTGCATCCAGGAGGTCCAGGCCTGGTGCTTTGCTCGAGTACTTGGATGCAGACCCCTTCCTGCTCAGGCAGAGCCTTGAGATCACCTTGTGGCAGGGCCAAGCTGGTCAGTTAGCCCCTCCACTTGTCTAAAATGCACAAAGGCAGTCTCCCTACCTGGACAGAGGCATGGGGTGGACTTTTGCTGTGCTTAGTAGCTGTTTAACCTTCGTTGAGGTGACCTAGCCTCTGAGCTTCTCCAAGATGCCCTCTCCCTGCTCAGGTGAGGCCAAAGACCACAGCACGTGGCCTCCCAGGTCAAGCAGGTCTGTCCCTGATGCTTCCTAAGGTGTATGGAGGTGGCTGTCTCCCTGCCCTGAGGGGGCTGCCGGGCAGGCTCTGGCTGAGTGGAACTACTCTTTGAAGTCCCAGATCAAGCAGCTCTGGCCTCTGGACTTCTCTGAAAGGCACAGAGGCAAGCGCCCCCTGCCAAGCAGTGCCTTGGGGGTGTCACTGAGGCCAGGTGTGGTGACTAGACCATGTGTCTGGGGGCTCAACCCCGCTGAGCTGCCATCACGCCTCTGACACTGCCAGGCTCGGTTTTGCAGGTGGGCTGTGATTAACAGTAAGCTGGTAGCTTCACTCAGATGCCACAAAGACCTGTGTGTCAGTCACTGAGAGCTCTGCTCTCTGTTTCTACCTGACCCTGGGATGTCTGGCCAGGCTGCCATCCCACTGTACCCTGCAAGGCGAGACTAGAGGGGGCCTCCTGGGAAGCACCCTACTATGTGGGTGATGACCCCTTCCTGTTCTCTTGTTCCCCTGTAGAAACCCTGGGCCCAGGGAAACCCTCTCCATGTGGTGCCCACTTGGGAGAAGGGATGGGCAGCGCATTTGAAGTGGGGCCCTCCTACTTCCCCTTCCGACTGTCATCCATTCTGTGGACTCGAGTGTCTCGGGCTTGCTTCCAAGTGTCAGTGTTTTCATGAAGACGTTACTGTCTTCAGGTGGCTGCTTCGTGAACTTTCAGTGGGGGGAGTAAACCCGGAGACTTCCTATTCCACCTCTTTGCTCTGCCTTAAATTTATATTGCAATGTATTCTAAATTAAAATATACTCAAAACCAAACACCTACCGTCTAATTAACAGAACCAGTTTCTATAACTAAAATGAAAATCTAGAACAATAACTGATTCAGTGCCTCACTTGGCGATATCCTCTGCCCGTCCCCCTACAGGTCAGTGACAGTCAGCAATCACGGCACCAGAAAACAGGAAAGGCAATCAGCAGCCCTGTGATTCTCCACTCCCCTGCCAGGCCGTCTCGCAGCAGAGCTCCACCCACACAGCTCACCCGGAGCCTCCAAGCCGGGTCTGGGGCCTCTGCCCCACCAGTCCACAGATCCTCGCAAAGAGCCCCAGCGTCTCCTTTTAGCCCTCAGAAATCACAGTCTTCATCTGCCAGGGCTGCGTCTGGTTCTGCACCAACTAACAAAGCAGCCTTCCAAACACCCTCAAAATCTCACACATCTGGTAAAAAGACAAACTCGGGCCAGCCATCACAAAGGCAGGCTCCACAGGTCAAACCTAAGAAAAGCTCACTGAGCTCTCCCAAGGTAGGGCTGAGTCCCCTCCCTTCACCTCGTCTCACAGGACAAAACACCCCACTCAGAGCGAGCAGCACTTGGAAACAGCCTAAAAAAATTCAACAATCGACTGCCAAGAAATCGCCAAAAAGGATTTCAGGAACACCAGAAGCATCATTAGCCACAAAGCAAAGTCAACAACAATCCAGAGAAGTCCAGTCTACACGTGCTGGGAAACAATTAAAACAGCTCACGAACAGAGGGGCTCTAAAAGCATCCCTGCCTCAGAAGAGACCTCTGGAGGCCTCTAAAAGAGCCGTTTATACATCACCCCCAAAAAAGTCATCTAGGTCTACCATGGGGAAAGCTTCCCTTGTAATGTCTTCAAACCCCCAAAAGAGACAAACTGAATCTAAAAATATTCCATCTTCATCTGCAAAGAAGAAATCAAATCAGGCAACAGTAGTTAAAGAAGGCCCCCAAAAAACTTTAGCCAAAAAGAAAACTCAAAATAAACAGAAAGATAAACAAGCTGCACCAGGATCAGCTAAGGCACCAGCCACAAGGGTGTCTTCCAAAGCCAAAGGAAAGAGTCTCACTAAGTCCACTAAGGCAGCGCCTCTCCCTGCCAAAGAGAAGTTGATTCAGCCAGCAGCAGCCGCAGCAAACAGGAAGAAGTCTGCAACCAGAGCTAAAACACTAAAAAAACCTCAGAAAACCTTCACTACACCTGCCCAGAAACAAGGGAAGCCTAACGTGCATCAACCAGCACCAAACCCACAGCCAGCGTCTAGGGAAAGACCAAGCAAACCTAAGAGCTCCTTGCTAGAAAAAGCCAGCAGGCAACGAAGTCAGGTGACAGGAGACACATCTTCAGTTCCCAGAAACACTCTGCCCAAAAAGAAAAACCTACAACATTTGAAACTACCTCGCTCTACACCAGCAAAGAAACAGCAGAATCAGGGAAGTCAAACCAAATCAAGTACCAAAGCAGCTCTGGCCAAAAAGAAAAATATAAAGAAACCTAAAAAGTCATTATCTAAATCAGCCAGTAGACAACCAAGTCAGTCACTAACACAGCCAAAAGCACCTGGAACAACCAGCAGACCTCTAAAGATGGTTGGAAAGAGGCTGTCAACACTTACCAGAAACACATTCAGTCAGCCTAAACCCACTCAGACAGGGCCAAAAAGATATCCAGCCAGGAAAAAAATCCAGGAGAAATCAACATCTGCCAAAAAGCCACAGGAACGGCCCAAAGCAGGTATGAAGACCACAAAAACTCATCCCCAAAAGACTAAATCTATAAAACCATCTACAAAAACCCAGACCACATCTCTAACTACAAAGAAGACAAGTAAACCCAAAAAGAGACAGTCTCAGCCTTCTAAGAAAGGTGTGATTCAGCTTAAATCCCTTCCAGGGGTAAAAAGACAACCACCCACAGGCAAAATCAGAAAACACCCTAAAAAAAGGAAACCTTCACTTGCCAAAAAAAAGCTAAAATCTAAACACAAAAGATCTAAATCTACTCAAGCTGCATTGGAAAAGTGGCCACAAAGAAAAAGGAAACCAGGGCGGAGAATTGGAAAACCCCCTCGCCCACGGCTTCACCCTCGCCCACGGCCTCACCCTCGCCCACATCCCCACGCCCCGGCTCCATCTAAATCCCAACTGTGCCCACATAGGAAGTTTTGGTTCCACCAAACTAAACTTCCTTGTTTACGACCAAACCCACCGTACAAATGCTTGTCGAAGACTCACTTATGCCCACTCCAGCCAAGGCCACGGCCAAGTGCCCCACATTACACACACCAGCATCACCACCGACCTCCATCTCATAAACCAAAACCTCAAACACACCCCGCAGGCACCACCACACAGCCACCTGGTGCTGTCACTGCAGCTGGGGCCGCTACTAACTCAGCCACCGCCACTAGCACCGTGTCCAACAACAAGGTGTCCATGTCTATCACCCCAGCTAGGGCAGCGGCCACTTCCACTCAGGGCTCAGACGTGCCCACCAGAACACCTGAAGCTCACTCCCCAACCCCTGCCACCGTGGTCCCATTGGCATCAACCATTAACTCAGCAGTAGATGCAACATCCACAGAGCCTGTCACCACAGCCATTGTCCCAGCATCCAGGCCAGTCTCAGAAGCCCCAACAGTGGGCTCCACAGCCCAAGAGGCTGCTGTGTCCAGCACCACCAGCCCCATAGCCCTCCCAGCCTCTGCCTCTACCTTCACACCTGATTCCACCACTGAGAATTGGGAAGCAGAAACAAGCACAGAAGGTGACGCCACCCTCCCCGCCACAGGTGATGCCACCTCACAAGCTGCCTCGACAGCCTCGGCAAGCACAGGTACCACGTCTCCTGCCAGCACTGCCACCAGTGCGGTGGACGTAGCCTCCACACTTGCTGGAGCCACAGCGGCAGGGGGCTCCGTGCCTTTCGGGACCAGCTCCCCCACCAGCAGTGCCACCTCACCATCGGCCACTGCCACCCCAAGTGCTGCTTCTGCTGCTACAGCAATACCTAGAACTTCTACCTCTGGCTCTGCAGCAACTGCCACCACCACAGCTGCGCCAAGTTCTGCAGCCATCACCGTGCCTGGCGCTGCCACTACAGCTGGCACTGCCACCACCTCCACAGCTTCAGCCCACACTGCCACCAGACCAATAGGCAGGGTGACCATGGAAACAGCAGATGACACAGCCATAGCTGCTGCCACCCCCACCCCACCTGGTGAAGCCACAACTGCTGCGACTGGTTCCACAGGCTCGAAACTGACCCTCACATCCAGCTGGCCCACCACATCTCCCGGGGCCTCGACCACCACACTCATGGGAACAGCAGAAACAACCACCATTGCTGTGGCTACCACCTCAGCCCCCCGTGACGCACCTGCCACTGCCAGCACACCCACAGCAGGGACAGCCACGACAGCAGAGCAAGGATCTGCCACTCCAGCCCCTGGAGCTGCTGCCTCCCCTTCTGGACCTACTGTGTTGACCTCCCCAGGCCAGACCACTTTCCAGACCTCCTCCCAGACCTCCTCCCAGACCTCCTCCCAGACCACCTCCCAGACCTCCCAGACCTCCTCCCAGACCACCTCCCAGGCCTCCTCCCAGACCTCCTCCCAGACCACCTCCCAGACCTCCCAGACCACCTCCCAGACCTCCTCCCAGACCTCCTCCCAGAACTCCTCCCAGACCTCCTCCCAGACCACCTCCCAGGCTTCCAGGACAACAACTACAGAGGAGACTCAGGAAACCTCAGAGCCAGCAGATGACACAACAGTGGAGACTGCCACCACTCCAGCTGCAGATGCCGCCACTCCATCCATTTCCCCCACAGCCTTAGAAGCCCTCACCGCCTCTGGGACTGTGACGGTGGCTTCATCTGCAGCCACAAGTCCCGTAGCAGCCACCACTGTGACCGCCACAGCCTCCACTCGTACTGTGACCACTGTGTCAGCCACGGGGGCCACAGGTCCTGCCAGTGTAAGGGTGACAGGCGTCACCACTGTCCCAGCTGTTTCTGTATCCACTACTGAGCCTGGCTCTTCACCTGCTAAGCCCACAACGCCCATGGACGGAGCCATGGCCGAGTCAGCAGGCAACCCCACTCTTGCAGTCACTACAACTCCCACACAATCTGTCCCTGCCACTGTGTCTGAGGCCTTAACCACTGAACAGGTCTCTGCCACCCTGGAGCCTGAACCAACTGCCCCCAGTGGCTCAGGAAATGACACCACCATCCCTGCCACAAAGACCCCCAGTGTCGCAGCTGCCACAGCAGCTTCCGCAGGGTCCACTCCAACAGCCGGTGCTGCCTCTTCATCTCCTGTGGGACCTTCCATCGTTCCAGCCACCGCAACCCCAGCAATGACAGCCACACCTGCCACTGACTCTGTCCCCACCGCACCAGGGGCAGCCAGCAGTCCTGCACCTGCAGTCACCTTGAACACAGCCTCAGCCGGAGCCCCCTCCTCGGCTAGCAGCACACCTGCCACTACCATAGCCAGTGTTGGCACCTCCACTTCACAGTGAGCGCGGCAAAGGCCGGGCTCAGGTCTCCGCTGCAGGTAAATGAACACAAGCAAAGCCTTGGATAAGGAGATTCCACAGTGATCAGTAGATTTCCCAAATGCCTTTCATAATAGCTACTTAGTACTCATCTAAGTTTTAATTTTTGCAGTTCTATGAAAGAGAGCAGGGACTCTCCCAATTAATACTACAAAACACCAAAGTGCTTGAATTCAGAGCCTATGGTGGCAGAGCCAGGCCTGGCCCCCAAAGCCAGGCCTTAACCCTAAGGCCCAATGTGCTTGAATTCAGAGCCTGTGGTGGCAGAGGCAGGCCTGGCCCCCAAAGCCAGGCCTTCACCCTGAGGCCAGCTAGCTCATGGCCTGCCAGTCAGAACAATCACCCCAGCTCAGGGGTGACAGCTCAGTGGACAGTAGAGTCAGACGCCTGGCTTCTTTTTCAAAATAAAAATGCCTGAGCTCTACCACTCTAGAAACTACATTTCTTGAGAAGATCTTTGAGGCCGAGGGGGAGTCTGATGAGGTTACTCTGTGGAAACATTCACTCACTTCACGTTGGGGAACTGGAGTGAATGCCACTCAGACAGGGACTCCACAGTGACAAACTGTGAGCACCTTCTCCTGACCAACACCCAGCAGGGGGTGAACCTCAGCTGAGGTCAGGTAGAGATGATTAATAAAGAAAGTCTGTGCAGAAGAAAATAAATAGAATTTAGAAATCGGTATAGACACTAGCCACAGTATTCTGAAGAACTAGTCTAGACCACAGAGCCAGAATCTAGAAACTTCTGACAGAAGGATCAGATCCAGGACTGGTTCAGAGAATGGGTTGCTGGACACAGGATCTATCACATTTTATATAAGGTTTTGTTGCTGTTGTGAAAAATGGAGGAAATAAGCTGGGCGTGGTGGCTCCCGCCTTTAATCCCAGCACTCTGAGAGGCCCAGGCTGGAGAACCTCTTGGGCTCAGGAGTTTGCAACCAGTCTGAGCAAGAGCAAGACCCCGTCTCTACCAAAAAAAAAAAAAAATAATAACCTTAGCCAGGCGTGGTGGTGGGTGACTGTATGACTGTAGTCCCAGCTACTTGGGAGCTGAGGCAAGAGGATCACTGGAACCTAGTAGTTTGCAGTTACAGTGAGCTGGGCTGACGCCACAGCACTCTAACCTGGGCCACAAAGTGAGACTTGGACTCAAACAAGCAAACAAAAAAAAAAAGTGGATGAACTCATCCTGGGTGGTAACAGTGACAGGCTGAGGCCTTCAGTGTAGCTACCAAGATACACAGACATGCTTCACTCAGCCGTAAAACGCAGAACCGCATCTTTAAAACAGAGCTAGAGGCTTTCAGGAAAGTAAGGGAGGGTGCTGCGGGCTATATAGAGTGGGATTAATTTCACACAAGAAATTAAAAATAGCAATATTAAAACAACTAGGTAGTGTTTACAAGACTTATGAATTATTTTTATTTTTTCACCATTTCTTCTAGGTCCTTGTATGCCTCAATATTAAACCCCTCGCCTTCACTTTTGCTGCTTTGTCTCAGCAACTTACTGTCATCAGAAGTGAGACCACCCTGGAAATTCAGCCCTGGTCACTCTCTCACTTTCTAAACATGCTCATTTTTACTTCTTTAGCTTTAGTTCAATAAATCATTTTGAAACATATCTGGTTCCTGTATGCATTTTAGCAGCCCCACATGATGGAGCTGGAAAATATTCTTCTTAGTATCTCAGGAATGGGGAACAAAATATCCAATGTACTCAGTACTACCATAAAACCAATTTAAAATCACTCACACGTTCATATGAGAGATGAATCACAACCAATTTAAAATCACTCACACGTTCATATGAGAGATGAATCACAACCAATTTAAAATCACTCATACATTCATAGGAGATGAATTACAGCTATAGCCCTGGATGAAGGAGGGGAGGGGAGGAAGATGGGAAGGGAGGGGGTGGTTCCATAGAGGGAGGGTTAATGGCAGAACCACACCTATGGAGCATATTGCAAGGGTACAAGTCAAATCTATCAAGTATAGAACACAAATGTCTTAACACTGTGATTAAGTAAATGAGGTGAAAGCTCTGTTAATTAGTAGGATGCAAGCACTCCAATTTGTACAAATAATCAACACATTGACTCCCACAAAGGCATAAATGTATTCATGATCTATGTATATATGACTTAATAAAATAAAATAAAAATAAATAAGTAAATAAAGAAATAAAATAAGAGATTCCTGTGCTCATCCCTCTCAAAGCCCCAACAATGGGCAGACCTTAGATTCTAAGGCCTTCAGCTCCCCTCAGCTTACGTAACCTTTAGATTCTTGGCCCCACCTCTCTTTTCTTAGAGCATTTCTTTAGAAAATTTACAATTGGAAATTCTTTCTTTGCTCTTTGGAGATGTAAATCTTCTTTAAAGCCTCTTCTCAGCTTTAAATCTCCAGAATGCCTTTCTTAGGGGCCTGGAAGCCGGGAGCCCCTTTAAAACAGCCATCCGTGAAGACAGCACCCCTATTTTCCCATTTCCCACAGGCAGTGGGAGCCTAACTTCCATAAGCACCAACTAACAAACACACATGTCCCAATCACAGAGGGAAATGAGGCAGGTGCCCTGCAGCAGCCCTGGGCTCTGCCTCTCCCACTCATGTCCCTCGGTAACTCCCTACTAATCCACATGGAGCAGCAAAACCTTCTCCCCCTCTATATAAGCAGAGTTCACTATCACCAAAGTCCAGAACAAAGTCCCCCGTGACTATTTAACTTTGTCCTGTGGCAACTTTTTCTCTGCTGAGATAACTGGGTAGAAGGGAATGCAGAAATTATAACCAAATAACTTTGGGTTAAAACTCTCATCAGCCGACCTCCACAAGAAGACACCAAAGGAATAAAAAAGAACCATAATAACAACTAAAATAATCGGCCTACTTTTCAGGTCATGAGAAATACACATAAAAATTTCTGAATTGGGCTTTCTCGGAGCAAGATGGCAGCCGAGTAACAGCTTCCTTGCATCTGGGCACCGTGAGTCTGGGGAGATAGGACTCCAGGCATCTCTGGCTGGTGGGAACTGCCTATCATCACTCCTATGAAAATACAGGGAGTCAGCGAGAGACTTCTGGACCCCAAGAGGAGGACTAAAACAGTGGAAAGCCGGCAAGTGGTCGCGTGTGTTCAATCCGTCTAAACCCGCCCACAACTGTAAGTTCAGTAGCAGCGAGACTGCAAACCAGAAAGGCCTTACCTGTGAACTGTTTTGATGTCCTTGGACTTGGCACTGAGTTGAACTGCCTTGGGGAAGGCCTGAGCGTGAGTGCGGAGAACTTTGGCCGTTGTCTAGGGCCCCAGTCTGAGCCGCTGAGCCAGACGGAGCTGATAGTGCTTGGCGGTGGGTCACACGGATCCATTGTCAGTGATCTGCCCCGGCAAGCTCTGCCCTCAGGGTCGCAGAGCTAGAAACGGGTGGGAGCTGGTAACCCAGCAACCAAGTAGCCTAAGGGTGGGGTCTGAGCCGCCTTGCAGCCCTAACCCTCAGGGGCAGAGTGAGATCGGTTTTGGCACACTGAGTAAGTGCATAGCCACTTCAGCAGCGATTCCAGCGAGAAAGCTGGGAAAGCTTCTGCTCAGCAAGTTTACAAGTTCAAAGTGCCTTTTAAGTAGGCTGAAGAGAGATTTAGGGTGTCTACCTGCTGGGGTTTGAGAAATCAGCAGCCTCCAGTCGTATCAGAACTGTGACTAACATCTCATACCCCAGAAGACCACGTGTTGCCCAGACAATATTCAATAACATATACAAACTGCTTTGTTTTTGGTTGTGTATTTTTTTCTTCTTTATTTTTTTTTGGTTTGGTTGTTTTTTTTGTTTGTTTATTTTGACGTTGCTGATGTTCTTTTGTTTTTTTAATTTCAATCTTTTCCACACAGATCCCTTTTTCTTTCTCAATTTTCCTAGTTTAATTATAATTTCCCATTGCTGCCTTTTTTAATAACTTCAACTTCATTTTTGCTAGTGTTTCTACCAATATAATTTGGTTTTTCACCCAATTTTATCCCCGTAAAGTTTTCTATTTGCTTCTTTTGGTTTGATTTATAGCATTTTTGTCTTTCCTCTCTACTTGGTGGAGGTGGGGTACTGTGTCTGATCAGGTTAGCAAAGAGCTGCTGACTTCAAGGGAACCACGCAACTGGGCACCCCCAGAAGGTGGGGTTTTTTAAGGTTGTGTCAAAGTACCCTACTGTACACCTATATTGCCCTGTCTCCCTCTTTCTGTGCCTCTCTTCTTTTTGTCAATATTCCTTATACCCACCCCCTCTCCTTTCTCTATCTTTCTTTTTTTCTTAACACTCGGTCCTCCTTTCTTTCATCCCCTTTTCTTGCTCTTCAACCTTCTCACCCTTCTGGTCCTATAACCCTTAGTCCACTGGCATAAGAACTTAAAGAGCAAGAGGAAGTGAAAGGAAAATTAGGGCAAGGAAACAGATAAAAGAAATCACTCATGAGGAAGAATCAGCAGAAAACTCCAGGCAACATGAAGAACCAGTCTAGAACAACCCCACCAAGGGACCATGAGGTAGCTACTGCAGATGATTCCACCAGTATAGAAATGTTAGGAATGACAGAAAGGGAATTTAGAATACACATGTTGAAAACAATGAAAGAAATGATGGAAACAATGAAGGAAATTGCTAATAAAGGGGAAAATAACCAAAAGGAAATCCAAAAACAGAATCAAAT
This sequence comes from Nycticebus coucang, assembly GCF_027406575.1. NCBI lineage: Eukaryota > Metazoa > Chordata > Mammalia > Primates > Lorisidae > Nycticebus > Nycticebus coucang. The sequence continues at coordinate 1,669,928 of NC_069780.1, forward strand.
AAGAGATGAACGATATGAAGAATATAAAAAGGATATAGCAGACCTGAAGGAACTGAAACAGTCAATTAGGGAACTTAAAGATACAATGGAAAGTATCAGCAACAGGTTAGACCATGCAGAAGAAAGAATTTCAGAGGTAGAAGACAAAGTTCTTGAGATAACTCAGACAGTAAAAGAGGCAGAAAAGAAGAGAGAGAAAGCAGAACGTTCACTGTCAGAATTATGGGACTTTATGAAGCGTTCCAACATACGAGTTATAGGAATTCCAGAAGGGGAAGAAGAATGCCCCAGAGGAATGGAAGCCATACTAGAGAATATTATAAAAGAAAATTTCCCAAACATCACCAAAGAGTCTGACACACTGCTTTCAGAGGGATATCGGACCCCAGGTCGCCTCAACTCTAACCGAGCTTCTCCAAGACACATTGTGATGAACCTGTCCAAAGTCAAGACAAAAGAAAAGATTCTGCAAGCTGCCAGGAGTAAGCGCCAGTTGACCTACAGGGGCAAATCCATCAGAGTTACCGCAGACTTCTCTAATGAAACTTTCCAAGCAAGAAGACAATGGTCATCTACCTTTAATCTACTTAAACAGAACAATTTTCAGCCCAGAATTCTGTACCCTGCTAAGCTAAGCTTCAGAATTGACGGAGAAATCAAATCATTTACGGATATACAAACATTGAGGAAATTCGCCACAACAAGACCAGCTCTACAGGAAATACTTCAACCTGTTCTGCACACTGACCACCACAACGGATCAGCAGCAAAGTAAGAACTCAGAAATCAAAGGACAAAACCTAACCTCCACACTGATGCAAAAGATAAAATTAAGCAATGGACTCTCACCAAATAAGACAAATAGAATACTACCACACTTATCAATTATCTCAATAAATGTTAATGGCTTGAATTCCCCACTGAAGAGACATAGATTGGCTGACTGGATTAAAAAACACAAGCCATCCATTTGCTGTCTGCAAGAAACACACCTGGCCTCAAAAGACAAATTAAAGCTCCGAGTCAAGGGTTGGAAGACAATTTTTCAGGCAAACGGAATTCAGAAGAAAAGAGGAGTTGCAATCTTATTTTCAGATACATGTGGATTTAAAGCAACTAAAGTCAAAAAAGACAAAGATGGTCACTTTATATTGGTCAAGGGAAAACTACAACAAGAAGACATTTCAATTCTAAATATTTATGCACCCAATTTAAATGCTCCCAGATTCCTGAAGCAGACCTTACTCAGTCTGAGCAATATGATATCTGATAATACCATCATAACAGGGGACTTTAACACACCTCTTACAGAGCTGGACAGATCCTCTAAACAGAAATTAAACAAAGATGTAAGAGATTTAAATGAGACCCTAGAACAACTATGCTTGATAGATGCATATAGAACACTCCACCCCAAAGATAAAGAATATACATTCTTCTCATCACCCCATGGAACATTCTCCAAAATTGATCATATCCTGGGACACAAAACAAATATCAACAGAATCAGAAGAATTGAAATTTTACCTTGTATCTTTTCAGACCATAAGGCACTAAAGGTGGAACTCAACTCTAACAAAAATGCTCAAGCCCACCCAAAGGCATGGAAATTAAACAATCTTCTGTTGAATAACAGATGGGTGAAGGAAGAAATAAAACAGGAAATCATTAACTTCCTTGAGCATAACAACAATGAAGACACAAGCTACCAAAACCTGTGGGATACTGCAAAAGCAGTTTTGAGAGGAAAATTCATCGCTTTAGATGCCTACATTCGAAAAACAGAAAGAGAGCACATCAACAATCTCACAAGAGATCTTATGGAATTGGAAAAAGAAGAACAATCTAAGCCTAAACTCAGTAGAAGAAAAGAAATATCCAAAATCAAATCAGAGATCAATGAAATTGAAAACAAAAGAATCATTCAGAAAATTAATGAAACAAGGAGTTGGTTTTTTGAAAAAATAAATAAAATAGATAAACCATTAGCCAGACTAACTAGAAATAGAAAAGTAAAATCTCTAATAACCTCAATCAGAAATGATAAAGGGGAAATAACAACTGATCCCACAGAGATACAAGAGATCATCTCTGAATACTACCAGAAACTCTATGCCCAGAAATTTCACAATGTGAAGGAAATGGATCAATATTTGGAATCACACCCTGTCCCTAGACTTAGCCAGGAAGAAATAGACCTCCTGAACAGACCAATTTCAAGCACTGAGATCAAAGAAACAATAAAAAAGCTTCCAACTAAAAAATGCCCTGGTCCAGATGGCTTCACTCCAGAATTCTATCAAACCTTCAAGGAAGAGCTTATTCCTGTACTGCAGAAATTATTCCAAAAAACTGAGGAAGAAGGAATCTTCCCCAACACATTCTATGAAGCAAACATCACCCTGATACCAAAACCAGGAAAAGACCCAAACAAAAAGGAGAATTTCAGACCAATCTCACTCATGAACACAGACGCAAAAATTCTCAACAAAATCCTAGCCAATAGATTACAGCTTATCATCAAAAAAGTCATTCATCATGATCAAGTAGGCTTCATCCCAGGGATGCAAGGCTGGTTTAACATACGCAAGTCTATAAACGTTATCCACCATATTAACAGAGGCAAAAATAAAGATCACATGATCCTCTCAATAGATGCAGAAAAAGCATTTGATAAAATCCAGCATCCTTTTCTAATTAGAACTCTGAAGAGTATAGGCATAGGTGGCACATTTCTAAAACTGATTGAAGCTATCTATGACAAACCCACAGCCAATATTTTACTGAATGGAGTAAAACTGAAAGCTTTTCCTCTTAGAACTGGAACCAGACAAGGTTGTCCTCTGTCACCTTTACTATTCAACGTAGTGCTGGAAGTTCTAGCCAATACAATTAGGCAAGACAAGGAAATAAAGGGAATCCAAATGGGAGCAGAGGAGGTCAAACTCTCCCTCTTTGCTGATGACATGATCTTATACTTAGAGAACCCCAAAGACTCAACCACAAGACTCCTAGAAGTCATCAAAAAATACAGTAATGTTTCAGGATATAAAATCAATGTCCACAAGTCAGTAGCCTTTGTATACACCAATAACAGTCAAGATGAGAAGCTAATTAAGGACACAACTCCCTTCACCATAGTTTCAAAGAAAATGAAATACCTAGGAATATATCTAACGAAGGAGGTGAAGGATCTCTATAAAGAAAACTATGAAATCCTCAGAAAGGAAATAGCAGAGGATATTAACAAATGGAAGAACATACCATGCTCATGGATGGGAAGAATCAACATTGTTAAAATGTCTATACTTCCCAAAGCTATCTACCTATTCAATGCCATTCCTATCAAAGTACCTACATCGTACTTTCAAGATTTGGAAAAAATGATTCTGCGTTTTGTATGGAACCGGAAAAAACCCCGTATAGCTAAGGCAGTTCTTAGTAACAAAAATAAAGGTGGGGGCGTCAGCATACCAGATTTTAGTCTGTACTACAAAGCCATAGTGCTCAAGACAGCATGGTACTGGCACAAAAACAGAGACATAGACACTTGGAATCGAATTGAACACCAAGAAATGAAACTAACATCTTACAACCACCTAATCTTTGATAAACCAAACAAGAACTTACCTTGGGGGAAAGACTCCCTATTCAATAAATGGTGTTGGGAGAACTGGATGTCTACATGTAAAAGACTGAAACTGGACCCACACCTTTCCCCACTCACAAAAATTGATTCAAGATGGATAAAGGACTTAAATTTAAGGCATGAAACAATAAAAATCCTCAAAGAAAGCATAGGAAAAACACTGGAAGATATTGGCCTGGGGGAAGACTTCATGAAGAAGACTGCCATGGCAATTGCAACAACATCAAAAATAAACAAATGGGACTTCATTAAACTGAAAAGCTTCTGTACAGCTAAGGACACAATAACCAAAGCAAAGAGACAACCTACACAATGGGAAAGGATATTTGCAAATTTTCAATCAGACAAAAGCTTGATAACCAGGATCTATAGAGAACTCAAATTAATCCACATGAAAAAAGCCAACAATCCCTTATATCAATGGGCAAGAGACATGAATAGAACTTTCTCTAAAGATGACAGACGAATGGCTAACAAACATATGAAAAAATGTTCATCATCTCTATATATTAGAGAAATGCAAATCAAAACAACCCTCAGATATCATCTAACCCCAGTGAGAATGGCCCACATCACAAAATCTCAAAACTGCAGATGCTGGCGTGGATGTGGAGAGAAGGGAACACTTTTACACTGCTGGTGGGACTGCAAACTAGTACAATCTTTCTGGAAGGAAGTATGGAGAAACCTCAAAGCACTCAACCTAGACCTCCCATTCGATCCTGCAATCCCATTACTGGGCATCTACCCAGAAGGAAAAAAATCCTTTTATCATAAGGACACTTGTACTAGACTGTTTATGGCAGCTCAATTTACCATTGCCAAAATGTGGAAACAGCCTAAATGCCCACCAACCCAGGAATGGATTAACAAGCTGTGGTATATGTATACCATGGAATACTATTCTGCCATTAAAAAAAATGGAGACTTTACATCCTTCGTATTAACCTGGATGGACGTGGAAGACATTATTCTTAGTAAAGCATCACAAGAATGGAGAAGCATGAATCCTATGTACTCAATTTTGATATGAGGACAATTAATGACAATTAAGGTTATGGGGGGGGACAGAAAGAGGGATGGAGGGAGGGGGGTGTGTGTCACACTTTATGGGGGCAAGACATGATTGCAAGAGGGACTTTACCTAACAATTGCAATCAGTGTAATTTGGCTTATTGTACCCTCAATGAATCCCCAACAATAAAAAAAAAAAAAAAAAAAAAATTTCTGAATTGGTTATACTAAATGTATATTTGATATGTATAACTGACTTTGGGGAAAAACAATGGTCAAGGGAAGCCCTCACAGCACAAAAACAAAAATGAAATAAAATCCAGGGAAGATAAAGTGTGCGGGACCCGAGGACTTCCTGGACAGACACGGTAACGCAGCAGCCAGACGTAAACCCAGACAAGAGCACGGATGGTACACAGGCCATCCAGACACAAGCCACACCCTGCAACAGACTGAAGGGAAAGCAGGGGAAGGAGCAAAGCTCTCTACTCACCTGAGCCTTGAAAGGAGGGCGAGAGCTCAGGGGACACAAGGCACAGGCTGGGAATGCCTAATGTTTTCCAGTAAAACAATAAATAATAGTGTCCCTGGTCATAGTCCAAGGTACAAGGGCAGAGACTCTTTCATATTTTTATTAAAGTAATAAACACACAACCTGTTTTATAAAACAAAGAATCAGCACAAATCTGCCTCCTGGAGCAGGGTCTAAGTTACAACCACAGCAGTGGTTCTTTTGGGCCATCCAGAGGAACTGTCTTCACAAAAAAGTCAGCATCGGAGGCATCATCCAGGAGGGTGTGTTTTCATTGTTACAAAGGGGTCGAAACCCACAGGTTGAGAACTGCTGATTTAGATGGTATTAATGTTTAGATACATGTAACCAAATGAAATCACCAAGGGAGTAAGTATCAACAGAGAAACGAAGGGATTTAAATCCTGAACCAGGGGTGGCGCCTGTGGCTTAGTCGGTAAGGCACCGGCCCCATACACCGAGGTTGGCGGGTTTAAACCCAGCCCTGGCCAAACTGCAACCAAAAAATAACTGGGCATTGTGGCAGGCACCTGTAGTCCCAGCTACTCAGGAGGCTGAAGCAAGAGAATCACTTAAGCCCAGGAGTTGGAGGTTGCTGTGAGCTGTGTGAGGCCACGGCACTCTACCGAGGGCCATAAAGTGAGACTCTGTCTCTACAAAAAAAATAATAATAATAAAAAAATAAAACCTGAACCAGGTGGATTGTTCAGTCAATTGCCAACAAGAAATTTACACCACATACTTACTTTGACAGTACTCTTAATGGTGTAACTTCTGCTCCCATTTTATGTCTCTCTTTATGTTTTTTCTTATATTTCCTTATTGCTTTTTTTAAATTTTTTTTTTATTTTCTTAGTTTTCGTTTTTTTTTTATTATTAAATCATAGCTGTGCACATTAATGTGCTCATGGGGCACCATACACTGGTTTTATAGACCGTTTGACACATTTTCATCACACTGGTTAACATAGCCTTCCTGGCATTTTCTTACTTGTTGTGTTAAGACATTTACATTCTATATTTACTAAGTTTCACATGTACCCTTGTAAGATGCACCACAGGTGTAATCCCACCAATCACCCTCCCTACGCTCACCTCCCCCTTCCACCCAACCTTTCCCCCTTCCCCCTATTCTTAGGGTGTAGCTGGGTTATAGCCTTCATGTGAAAGCCATAAATTAGTTTCCTAGTAGGGCTGAGTACATTGGATACCTTTTCTTCCATTCTTGAGATACTTTACTAAGAAGAATATGTTCCAGCTCCATCCATGTAAACATGAAAGAGGTAAAGTCTCCATCTTTCTTTAAGGCTGCATAATATTCCATGGTGTACATATACCACAATTTGTTAATCCATTCGTGGATCAATGGGCACTTGGGCTTTTTCCATGACTTAGCAATTATGAATTAGGCTGCAATAAAAACTCTGGTACAAATAGTTTGTTATGATGTGATTTTTGGTCTTTTGGGTATATGCCTAGTAGAGGAATTATAGGATTGAATGGCAGATCTATTTTTAGATCTCTACATGTTATCCAAACATCTTTCCAAAAGGAATGTATTAATTTGCATTCCCACCAGCAGTGTAGAAGTGTTCCCTTTTCTCCACATCCACGCCAACGTCTCTGGTCTTGGGATTTTGTGATATGGGCTAATCTTACTGGAATTAGATGGTATCTCAAAGTAGTTTTGATTTGCATTTCTCTGATGATTAAAGATGATGAGCATTTTTTCATATGTCTGTAGGCCATGCGCCTGTCTTCATCAGAGGAGTTTCTCTTCAAGTCCCTTGAAGAGACTTGTGGGATCACTTGTTCTTTTCTTACTTATACATTTGAGTTCTCTGTGGATTCTGGTTATTAAAACTTTATCGGAGACATAACCTCCAAATACCTTCTCCCATTCTGAGGGCTGTTTGCTTGCTTTACTTACTGTGTTCTTGGCTGTGCAGAAGCTTTTTTAGTTTGATCAGGTCCCAGTAGTGTATTTTTGAAGCTGCTTCAATTGCCCGGGGGGTCCTCCTCATAAAATACTCGCCCAGACCAATTTCTTCAAGGGTTTTCCCTGCACTCTCTTCTAGTATTTTTATAGTTTCGTGTCTCAAGTTTAAATCTTTAATCCAGTGAGAGTCTATCTTACTTAATGGTGAAAGGTGTGGGTCCAGTTTCAGTCTTCTACAGGTTGCCAGCCAGTTCACCCAGCACCATTTGTTAAATAGGGAATCTTTTCCCCACTGAATGTTTTTAATTGGCTTGTCAAGATCAAATAATGGTAAGTAGCTGGATTTATCTCTTGGTTCACTATTCTGTTCCAGACATCTACTTCTCTGTTTTTGTGCCAATACCATGCTGTTTTGATCACTATCAACTTATAGTATAGTTTGAGGTCTGGTAGCGTGATTCCTCCTGCTTTGTTTTTATTTCTGAGTAATGTCTTGGCTATTCGAGGTTTTTTGATTCCATATAAAACAAAGCATTATTTTTTCAAGATCTTTAAAGTATGACAGTGGAACTTTAATAGGGATTGCATTAAAACTGTATATTGCTTTGGGTAGAATGAACATTTTAACAATGTTGATTCTTCCCAGCCATGAGCATGGTATGTTTTTCCATTTGTTAACATTTTCAGCTATTTCTTTTCTTAGAGTTTCATAGTTCTCTTTATAGATATCTTTCATGTCCTTTGTTAGACAAACTCCCAAATATTTCATCTTCTTTGGCACTACTGTGAATGGGATAGAGTCCTTAACTGTTTTTTCAACTTGACTGTTGTTGGTATATATAAAGGCTACCAATTTATGAATGTTGATTTTGTCACCTGAGACGCTACTGTATTCCTTGATCACTTCTAAGAGTTTTGTAGTAGAATCCCTGGTGTCTTCCAGATATACAATCATATCATCTGCAAACAGAGAAAGTTTGATCTCTTCTGACCCTATATGGATATCCTTGATTGCCTTTTCATCCCTAATTGCGGTGGCTAAAACTTCCATTACAATGTTAAAGAGCAATGGAGACAAAGGGCAGCCTTGTCTGGTTCCTGATCTGAGTGGAAATGATGTCAATTTAACTCTATTCAATATGATATTGGCTGTGGGTTTGCTGTAGATGGCCTCTATCAGTTAAGAAATGTCCCTTCTATACCAATTTTCTTAAATGTTCTGATCATGAAGGGATGCTGAATATTTTCTTTTTTTTTTTTTTTCTTGGCCGGGGCTGGGTTTGAACCCGCCACCTCCAGCATATGGGACCGGCGCCCTACTCCTTGAGCCACAGGCGCCGCCCAGGATGCTGAATATTATCAAAAACTTTTTCTGAATTAATTGAGAGAATCTTATGGTCTTTGGTTTTTAATTTGTTTATGTGCTGAATTATACGTATAGATTTACGTATATTGAACCAGCCTTGAGACCCTGGGATAAAACCAACTTGGTCATGATGTATAATTTGTTTGATGTGTTGCTGAATTCTGTTTGTTAGGATCGTGTTAAATATTTTTGCATCTATATTCATTAGTGATATTGGTCTATAATTTTCTTTTCTTGTTGGGTCTTTTCCTGGTTTAGGGATCAGGGTGATGTTTCCTTCATAGAACATGTTGGGTAGTCTTCCTTCTTTTTCTACCTTTTGGAACAGGTTGAGTTATAATATAGGTACTAATTCCTCTTTAAAGGTTTGGTAGAATTCTGACGTGAAGCCATCTGGTCCCAGGCTTTTCTTTTTAGGGAGATTTCGTATGGTTGATGCTATTTCAGAACTTGATATGGGCCTGTTCAACATTTCCACTTGATTCTGGCTAAGTCTTGGAAGGTGATGTGCTTCCAAATATTGGTCAATTTCCTTCAGATTTTCATATTTCTGAGAATAAAGTTTCTTGTAATATTCATTGGGGATTTTTTGAATTTCTGAGGACTCTGTTGTTACTTCATCTTTGTCATTTCTGATTGATGAGATTAGAGATTTTACTCTTTTTTTTTTCCTGGTTAGGTTAGCCAAAGGTTTATCTATTTTATTGACCTTTTCAAAAAACAAACTTTTTAATTTATTGATCTGTTTTATAATTCTTTTGTTTTTAATTTCATTTAATTCTGCTCTAATTTTTGTTATTTCTTTTCTTCTACTGGTTTAGGGTTGGAATGTTCTTCCTTTTCCAGTTGCTTGAGATGTCCCATTAAGTTGCTAACTTCCTCTCTTTCCGCTCTCTTGAGGAAGGCTTGCAGTCTTATTAATTTCCCTCTCAGGACTGCCTTTGTGGTATCCCAGAGGTGCTGATAATTCGTGTCTTCGTTGTCATGTTGTTCCAAAAATTTGGCAATTTCCTTCTTAATCTCATCTGTGACCCAGCTATCATTCAACATAAGGTTATTTAACTTCCATGTTTTTGTATGAGTATGCAGATTCCTGTTGTTACTGAGTTCAACTTTTATTCCATGGTGGTCCAAGAAGATGCAAGGAATAATTTCTATTCCTTTAAATTTACTGAGGTTAGACTTGTGACCTAAGATGTGATCGATTTTGGAATATGTTCCATGGGCTGATGAGAAGTATGTGTATTCAGTTTTGTTGAGATGAAATGTTCAGTAGATTTCTGCTAAATCTAAATGCTGGATGGTTAGGTTTAAATCTAAAATTTCTTTGCTCAGCTTCTTATTGGAGGATCGATCCAACACTGCCAAAGGAGTGTTGAAATCTCCAACTATTATGGAGCTGGAGGAAATCAAGTTGCTCATGTCTGTTAGAGTTTCTCTTATAAATTGAGGTGCATTCTGGTTGGGTGCATAGATATTAATAATTGAGATCTCATCATATTGAGCATTACCTTTAACAAATATGAAGTGACCTTTCTTATCCTTCCTCACTTTTGCTGGTGTAAAGCCTATTGTATCTGCAAATAGGATTGCAACACCTGCTTTTTTCTGATTACCATTTGCCTGAAATATGGACGACCATCCTTTCACCCTGAGTATATATTTATCTTTTAAGGTAAGATGTGACTCTTGTATGCAGCAAATATGTGGCCTGAGTTTTTGTATCTAGTTAGCTAACCTGTTCCTCTAAGAGGACAGTTTAAGCCGTTCACATTAATGGAGAATATTGATAAGTCTGGTAAAATTTGGGGTATTGAGTTTTTCGAAAGTCCAGTGGACATTTTTAATCCTTTCACCACATGGAAGTTGGAGTTTGATCAAAAGTTTCTGAGTGAGAAACAAAAACAAAACAGGAGGAATCACACTACCAGACCTCAGACTTTACTACAAATCGATAGTGATCAAAACAGCATGGTACTGGCACAAAAACAGAGAAGTAGATATCTGGAACAGAATAGAGAACCAAGAGATGAATCCAGCTACTTACCGCTATTTGATTTTTGACAAGCCAATTAAAAACATTCAGTGGGGAAAAGATTCCCTATTTAACAAATGGTGCTGGGTGAACTGGCTGGCAACCTGCAGAAGACTGAAATTGGACCCACACCTTTCACCATTAACTAAGATAGACTCTCATTGGATTAAAGATTTAAACTTAAAACATGAAACTATAAAAATACTAGAGGAGAATGCAGGGAAAACCCTTGAAGAAATTGGTCTGGGTGAGTATTTCATGAGGAGAACCCCCCGGGCAATTGAAGCAGCTTCAAAAATACACTACTGGGACTTGATCAAACTAAAAAGCTTATGCACAGCTAAGAACACAGTAAGCAGAGCAAGCAGACAGCCCTCAGAATGGGAGAAGATATTTGCAGGGTATATCTCTGACAAAGGTTTAATAACCAGAATCCACAGAGAACTCAAACGCATCAGCAAGAAAAAAACAAGGGATCCCATCGCAGGCTGGGCAAAGGATTTGAAGAGAAACTTCTCTGAAGAAGACAGGCGCAAGGCCTTCAGACATATGAAAAAATGCTCATCATCTTTAATCATCAGAGAAATGCAAATCAAAACTACTTTGAGATATCATCTAACTCCAATGAGACTAGCCTATATCACAAAATCTCAAGACCAGAGATGTTGGCGTGGATGCGGAGAAAAGGGAACACTTCTGCACTGCTGGTGGGAATGCAAATTAATACATTCCTTTTGGAAAGATATATGGAGAACACTCAGAGATCTAAAAATAGATCTGCCATTCAATCCTGTAATTCCTCTGCTGGGCATATACCCAGAAGACCAAAAATCACAACATAACAAAGATATTTGTACCAGAATGTTTATTGCAGCCCAATTCATAATAGCTAAGTCATGGAAAAAGCCCAAGTGCCCATCGATCCACGAATGGATTAATAAATTGTGGTATATGTATACCATGGAATACTATGCAGCCTTAAAGAAAGATGGAGACTTTACCTCTTTCATGTTTACATGGATGGAGCTGGAACATATTCTTCTTAGTAAAGTATCCCAAGAATGGAAGAAAAAGTACCCAATGTACACAGCCCTACTATGAAACTAATTTGGAACTCTCACATGAAAGCTATAACCCAGCTACAACTTAACAATAGGGGGAAGTGGGAAGGGGGGGTGGGTAGAGGGAGGGGGATCGGTGGGATCACACCTGTGGTGCATCTTACAGGGGTATTTGCGAAACTTGGTAAATGTAGAATGTAAATGTTTTGGCACAGTAACTGAGATAACGCCAGAAAGGCTATGTTAACCACTGTGATAAAAATGTGTCGAATGGTTTATGAAGCGAGTGTATGATGCCCCATGATCATATCAATGTATACAGTTATGATTTAATAAAAAAAAAAAAAGGAAAAAAAAAGTTTCTGAGTGAGTTTCCTTTTGTGGTAGAGGATTGGGCTGGTCATTATGGAGGATAGGTCTGAGAATATCCAAAAGCTGGTTTGGTTATGGCAAATTTCTTCAACATATGAATGTCATTGAAGTATTTAATTTCTCCATCATAAATGAAACTCAGTTTAGCTGGATACAGGATACAGGGTTGAAAGTTATTTTGCTTTAGGAGATTAAAAGTCAATGACCAACCTCTCTTGGCTGAAAAGTTTCAGCAGAGAGATCTGCAGTCATTCTAATATTCTTCCCTTTGTAGGTAATGGATTTCTTACGTCTGGCTCCTTTCAGAATTTTCTCCTTCATATTAACCTTAGTGAAGTTAATTATGATATGCCTGGGGGGATGTCTTATTCGCATTGAGTCGTGCTGGGGTTCTTAAACTGTCTGCTATCTGAATTTCATAATCTCTTGGCATGTCTGGAAAATTCTCTTTCATAATTTCATGGAGAAGGGCCTCTGTGCCTTTCGAGGCCACTTCATCACTTTCAGAGATTCCAATGAGGCAGATATTACCCTTCTTCAAATTATCCCAGAGCTCTCTGAGAGAATGATCCATTTTTGCTCTCCATTTCTCTTCCTCTTTGAGAGTTTGGGAGCATTTAAAACCTTTGTCTTCAATGTCAGAAATCCTTTCTTCTGCTTATTCTACTCTATTACTGAGGGATTCTACTGTATTTTTCAGATCTTTGAGGGCCGCAAATTCTTGCTTCAGCGTGTCAAAATCTTTGGTGGTTTTGTCTTTAAATTCGTTGAATTCTTGTGACAACTTTTGAATTTCTCAATGAATTTCTAATTCCAACTTTTGAATTGCTCCTCAAATTTCTAATTCCAAATTTTCCTCCATTCTATTAATCTTGTTTGCAAACCAAATTCTGAATTTGATTTCTGACATCTCAGCCAACTGTTTATGAATGGGATCTTCAGTTACATCTGCCATATCTTTCCCTGGGGGGGTTGATCTATTCTGGTTATTCATGTTACCAGAGTAGTTTTTCCACTGATTCTGCCCCATGATTGTTTTACACTGTTTGATTTTTCCCCTGGAGCTTTGTTGAGGACCTGTACAGTGCTATGGCCTGAGAAACTGGGGACCTGTTTGGTGTGGTGGGGCTAAGTGGTTCTGTCTTGTTTTCAGCTGGTGTCTGCTCAACCCTAGTGAAACAGTTACTCCTAGTTGAAGTCTCAGCTGCGGAGAAATACCAGCAATTAAGTCACCCCGCCCCCCATAGGCAACAATTGGAAAAGGAAAATCAAACCTTCCTACAACCACACACACAGGGCACCACCTGAAGAGACCTCAGGCGATTGGCTCAGTTAAAAAAGTCCAAATCAATTGTCTCAGTCAGCACCTGTCTCAGGTGGGGCAGTTTAAAATGTCTCTGGCAACTGGATCACAGGGGTCTAGTGACTACTGAGATATGGCTTGTGCTGGTGGTCTGTGGAGTCAGGAGGACCCACCCAGCAAATAGATCAGTCTGGGAAGGTTGATGCCTCCTTCCCCACCTTGCACCTCTGTCATACTCAGTCACTGCTACTGGGTGACCCACTTGCCTGTAGTGAACAGATACTCCAGGGGTTTGCACCTGCCTGAATCACAAGGAAATCTATTTCTGCTCAGCCAGGCCGCTGCTCTCTGCCTGTGTCTAGCAGGAGGAGGTGAGGCCTGACAACCTGGGGCACTTGATGGAGGCTGGGGGTGTTCACTCAGTTCCATCCCCGCCCCTGATTGATGTTACTGACAGAACAGAATAGTACAACTTTGCAGGAATTTGTTTCTGTCCCTGCTAAATTCCCCTGCAGAAGAGAAGGTGTTTTGCATTCCCAGAGCCTGCGCCTCAGGCCCTGTCTTTGCTCCTGCAGGTTTGTATTCGGTTAGCTGTCAGTTCTAGCCACCTGTCTTCCTTTGTCTATAGGCTGACGATCCCCTGAGGGCCGGGTGCGTCTTAGGCTCAGTAAAGCGGTCCTCTGGGTCAGCCCCACCCTGGGAACTTCCCAGCTCTGCGCGTGTGTTTCTAGTCCCCGTGCTCCACCCAGGCCGGTAGTGCCTCAGGCAAACCCTTTACTCACAGGGCCTGCGTTTCCATCCCAGAGCTGTTCCGTGGTGGTTGCCACCTGAGTAGATGCCCATCCTCCTCTGGTTGCCCAGGGAGACAGGGGATGTGGCTTCAGAATATCCAGGAGTGAGCCTTATTGTTGCCAAAAGACGGTTGCTGCTCTGCGCCTCGGGGCACCGCCGCTCCAGTGTGGTTCCCTCTCATTGACCATCCTCTCCTCACTCCTGTGCTGCAGAGTCAGCACTGACCAGCTGCCGTTTAGGCCCTGTCCACACCCCTTGAGAAATCACCCAAGAATCTAGACTCCTAGGGGACAGGCCTCCAGACCTCAGAGTGAGAGTGGAGGTGCGTGCTGGGAGCTCAGATTTGCAGGTGGAGAATATATACAGTTTTATACAGTTTTATGCCTGGCAGGAGAATGCTGTGGCACCCTAGTAGGTGAGGTAGGTCCAGTTTTTAGAGAGTATCTCCCGTGGGAGTGTAGTGGGAGGACCTTTGAACTCTGCTCGTTTGTTTGTGGGGCTCTCCAAGCCATTCTCATGGGGGAGGGGACTCCCATCCGCTTGGTGATGGATTTTGTACCTTTTGTTTGTATCCTTGGGGTCGCAGCTCGCCTCAGTGGGGTTGATGTGCGTTCTTCAACCTTCTCTCTTGGTGCAGCTCTAATCCACCAGGTTACCTGCTAAATTTCTATCCTTTAACTCTCCTTCTGGATGGGAGCCTCTGTGGAAAGATGGCTTCCGTCAGCCATCGTGTCTCTGCCCCTCGAGTTTCTTTTTAAGGGTGAAGAAACTGAGACCAAGGGAAGTAGTAACTATCACTTGTGCCACTTACGGCTTCTGTGAACTTCAGAACTCAAGCAGAACCCCTCCACCAGTCTTATCTCATTGTGGCTCTGTCTTGAAGTCTACATGACGGTGGGACCCTGTGTGTATAATTCCTGGACTAACACCTCTCTAATCAGGCATTTTTGGCTCTCACTTTCCTGTTCAGACACCACGAAACCTTCCTTTTTGCTTTTAAGAGAGAGCTCTCTTTCATGTCTCCAGTATCCTTTTCCTCTTCAGTAGAGACTTCTAAATCTTGAGAAATAAAAACAGCAAGGTAAAGTGTGTGGTGGTAAGATGGATGTAACTGAACTTTGTTTCTCCAGTCCTTACCTCTGTTTTCTTTAGACCTTTTGAAGCTTCTTCTTGAACGGTGTTTTTCTGAGCCATTTTCTTTACTTTTGATCTGGGAGTTAGGGCTTCTGCATCTTCAGAGCTGCTTCTCTGCCTCTTCCCTGTTCTGACCTCAGGTAAGCTAGATACTTCAACTCTTTCTCTTTCTTTCTTTTTCTTGGAGGGTTGCTTTTGGGGCTCAGTAGTTTCTACTTCAGAGCTCTCGGATGTGGTTCTTGGTCTTTTCATTTCACAGACACTCACATTGCTTGAGTCAATATTTAACTCTTTCACCTAGACACTGTCTTCTTTCTTCATCCAGCCTTTTTTCTTCTTTTTCTTTTCTTCTGTAATAATTAGTATCATTTTACTTCAACTACATCCACTTAAGTATTAATTAGATATAATTATAATTGCTCACCAGCTGCTCTTAAGGAAGGAATGGGTTTATTTTTTACTGTCTTAGGAAATATGCCAGGTTTTCTCAGTGCTTCTTCTGGTGGGTTGTTAAGAAACTGAAATGATTACAAAGTTATTAAAACTTGTTAAAATTTTTTTCCTTTTTTTTCTTTTTCCTTTAGGTCTGGACCTACCTTAATAGCTTTTGCTGCTTGTTCTTTTGCTTCAAATTCCACACAGGCAAATCCCTTTGGATCTCCAGTAGACTTATAATGTGGTATACTTATGTAAACAACATTGCCACATTTCCCAAATACTCTTTCAATCCAGCTGTGATTAACATTTTTAGGAAGTAACTCCTAGGATAAATTAGAAGCAATATTAAAATTATTTAATAATTATGGCTTAAAGCTTTTCACAATCCCTATATCTTATTCAGCATCCCAATAAATTTTAACTTAATTTAAAAAATAATAATAAAATTAATAAATAATAAATAAATAAATAATAAATTACTCCATGTGGATGAAGAAATGAGGAGAAAATAACAAAGAAGTGTGAGAAAGGGCAGCTGAGAGGAGCAAGAGCAGCCCAGGTGGTGCCCTGGGAACTCAGCGCAGAGTGACGCAGGCCTGGAACACACTGACAGTAAAGTGAGTGTGAAGTGGGCCCCGGAGTCAACAGCAGTTCAGACGCATGAGCCACTCAAGATCAGAACAAGGGAAGCAGAGGGAGGTTGGAAATAGGTTTGTGGTAGGCGTTAGTAGCAGTGTGCTTAGTTACCTGCATTGCATTGAGTGGCTCAGGCAGGGTGAACAGGACAAAAGAAAAAAAGATCAGGGGAATGAGTCGTCAAAACAACATGGGGTCTTTCACGTGGACATTTAAATCATCAAGCATTGAGAAAAGAGCCATGAAAAAAGTCAGAGAGTCAGGAGGCAAAATCTCCCCAGGTAGAGGGGCAGCAGTGTGAGTGCCCTGGATGACACGCTGGGTGTGTGGGGAAGAGGGGCAGCGGTGTGAGTGCCCTGGATGACACGCTGGGTGTGTGGGGAAGAGGGGCAGCGGTGTGAGTGCCCTGGATGACACGCTGGGTGTGTGGGGAAGAGGGGCAGCGGTGTGAGTGCCCTGGATGACACGCTGGGTGTGTGGTGGGAGGTGCACGTGATGCAGGAGCCCCAGTTGCTGGCAGTTTGAAGAGAGACAGAGAGTGGTCTGAAGCACAGGAAGATCCCTAACCCACCTCCCAGAGAAAAGAGGCAAGACTTAAAATAGTTGCAGGTAAATCCCTGTGGTCAGGTGCTGAAGAGCCAGGGTTTGGGCACCGCGAGTCTCTGGACACCGAGGACAGGCCTCAGGTGGCAATGGGAGGTGAGAGGATTTATGAGCACTCTGAGAAGGAACTCGTGAGCAACGCACAGTGACCAGACATGGGCCCTTCTCGTGGTAACTGCGATGAACAGGAATAATCTGCATAGTAAGATTAGTCTTGGTGATCCAAGGCAGTGTTTAGAGTTTGGGTGGAAGGGGTGGAAGTTAGGATTCTTGAATTCACTCCTGTGTACTGAGATTTGAAGGTCTGGCAAGGGTCAGTCTCACTGTAAGCGAATGAAATTCTGTGCTGACCCCAGCAGATAGGACGACACGGGGAAGGAGGACTTGCTTGAAAGGAGGCTCCCGGGCTCCCGAGAATTCTCATTTCTGTGCCAATGTTTATGCCTTTTGCTACACGTAACAAGACCTCCCTAAACAACTGTAGTTCTCAAAATTTACTCAAACTTCAAAAAGCCAAGAACATTTCCCAAAAGTAAGTTCTTCCCCTGTTGAAATCCCCTAAGTCTTTTGTAGTCTTTTGTAATGTGACTTGTGGGTCAGATTTTGCCTATCTTGTTCCCAATTATGTTGCTTAGGGCCTGAAGCCGCACCTTAAAGTTAACAGGCACAGAATTAATATCTGAATGGATGAATAACCAGCAGCAGACAAGGCTGCCATGTGCATCCCTTTCCTCCTAGAAGAGGGCATAGCTTCTCCGGGGATAAGTGTTACATCCCTGCTTCTCTATCCCCGCCCCCCCCCCCCTTGTCTCTCAGACACTCAGTGGGCACTTGTTGGATTGACACACGTTCTTATCCATTGTGGAACTTTAAAGCTTAGAGAATCAATGAAACAGAACAAGTGTTCCTTGAGAATCAGACAAGGTGAGGCCTGGGGGCTGGTCTGACTCACACTACGGGGCCCCGTCACCCACTTCCTTAACCTACATCTCCTCCCTTGACGTCATTATTTCCATGCGTAGGAATGCGCTGGTGCTGGTCCCCGGGAGGGAATGTGCAGGACAATTTCCAGACACACTGAGGAGGCCATACCTGGACAGCAGGCAGCAAAGTGAACTGTTCACCTCAGTGAAAGGGGACAATGGATTCCAACTTCTTGGACTATAAAAAATAGAATAATTTCAAGATGACGCTTCTTAACATACAAAGCCTTGATCTTCTTGTGCCAGATTCAACTTTGAAACCACAAGACAGAAATCTTAGCTATCTTATATCTCATAAAGACGAATTAGTGCCAGCCAGGGATTCTGTGTCTGAAGCTGGCGGCTTACTTGAAGTGAAAAGACCTGCAAATATTATCTCTAATCTGATGAGCATTCATCCTCAGGTTAGGCATCACTGCACTGGCTTTTCAACAAGTGCTTCAGTTCCCGGAAGAGCAGTACCTAACGCCCTGATAAAGCCATTTCCAGACTTCTGATGTGACAGATGACATTAAGTTGCTCCACTCATGACACACAGCTTTGATCTGAAGGCAACAGCTACGTACACAGAAGTCCTCGGCCTGACCTAAAGAATGGCCTTATTATTGTCTTGGACATAACTTTGGAAATCCAGTATTTGTCCCAATGTGCAATAAAAGAATGTCAGTGGAAGAGAAGTATTAAGATGAGCCAACGGACAGGAAAATTGAGAACACCTGAGAAAAATGAATGGCAGAAAGTTTGACCTCATTTGTCCTTCTGTCTAGTAAGGTCCGTATTATCACCATTAATGCATTTAGTATATGAGGGTTTCTTAAAGGGTTATAATTACAAGCCCATTTTTAGGTGTCTTGAAATGGCGAGGGGTAGCAGGCCAACTCAGTCCCCACGAGTCTGTGATCTGGTGACAGGCCCATTGTCCCAGACTCCCATAGCTGGAGGTCTGCAACAGATTAAGCCCATATTTACGTGGAGGTTCCAGAAGATGTAGCAATGAACCACCTCAGCAAGTGACATGGTAAGTGATGCATCTTGGTTGATTCCAGGGGAATAGAAAATTTGAAGGTAACAGCTGTATCAGCCATTTTTGGATTTCCAGAAGGAAGTGGTGGCCCAAGAGATCAGCCTGGTGTCTGTAGAAATCACATAGAAAATTTTAAAAAGGATTGTAATAGGCCATTTTATTTTTTTAA
The DNA here is from genome assembly GCF_027406575.1 of Nycticebus coucang. Lineage (NCBI taxonomy): Eukaryota > Metazoa > Chordata > Mammalia > Primates > Lorisidae > Nycticebus > Nycticebus coucang. Next base: position 1,688,978 of record NC_069780.1, read on the forward strand.
TCTTTCTTCTCCTATATTATAAACATGTTTCTTCAGATACAACCAAACACAACTCTGTCCTTAAGAAAGCTAGAGCCAGTCAGGTGAATCCACAAACAGACGGGGGCATGCGTGTAAAGTGCTGTCACAGTGAGTCAGAATTCTGCTGTGGATGCAGAGGAAGAAACCATTTTTAAAAAGTATGGGGCGGGTGGGGACTAGATAGTAGAGAGTTAACTGTCAGAGGGCTTGATGATGTTGAAAGTAGAAGCCTTGCCCCTCTGCACTTGAGTATCAGCTGGCAGGCTCCCTCTGCACCTGAGAGCCGGGCCCCAAAGCCAGCAGATTCTTCCTCTTCTTTTGTGTAGGGATTAACTCCACAGCAATCCCTTAAAAGTGAAGCTCTTTCTCTCCCTTATTTGCAATAAGGGAGGAAGAACGGGAGCCTTGCTGGGCTTTCTCAGGCTGGATTTCATCTTCTGTGTCATGTGAAGGAGACGGGTTTGGTCCAGGGTTAACACCGAGAGGCAGCTGAAAGGAAAGACGCCTTCAGCAGGTAAATACCAGAATAAGCCAGAGTGCTTGGAGCTGTTCTGTGCTCAGACACCTGCTCTTTCTTATAGCTCTTTTGTAGAAGAGACCTACCTGAATTTGAAGACCCTCAAAAAAAAAAAAGAGAGAGACCTACTTGGGCAGACTTCAGATTCTAACTGAGTATAATAGCCTCAGTAAGTTAACTTGTATCAAAATAGTCTCTACAAAATGCAAGTAGAGAACAATTAACATGAAAACAAAGGTGGATTTATATTGTGAAGTCCTCACAGAAGTACTCTGTCTAAAAGGTATTTGCTAGTTATATTTATTGTTTACTCCGTGATTTTCTATGAGATGTAGAAAAAAAACAAAATTCTTCCTATTCTCTCTGATGGGTTAAAACGGCTTTGGCCTTAGGAGGCAGAGCGCTCCGTCCGTGTACCATCATTTCCAGCAACTCACCGGACTATCTGGGTATTATCTTTGTCTTAAAATTAGGCTGACATATTAGTTAATGTCAATAAGTAAAGAACATAATACATATTATTTCCAGTACTTTTAAAATTTGTCATTTATTGTAATTCAGTGGGTGAATGACAAATTTAAAAAGTACTACATTTTTGGATTTTTTTTAAAATCATGCACCTTGCTTGCAGGGGGGCAAACCCCAAGACAGGATGGAGGTTCGAGTCCTGGCCGTGGCCATTTTACATTTCATGGTGTATTTCCCGGTAAGTGATATACTTTGGATAACAGTATATTCCTAGAACTAAAAATTATATAGAAAATGGATTTAGATCATGAACTTACCTTTCATGCAAGAAAAAAAATTTTGCTAAATAAAGCATCATTGTTCTTTTAATACCTTTCTTTTAAAATTAATGATATGCCATAATGTAATTATGCATAATTAAATTTAAAAGTAAATTCCCTTCTTTTAAAATTAATGATATGCATAATGAAGCAAGCTAACAGGTCACAATACATAGAACTTGAAGGGACTTCTCTATACTTCTTTATGCTTTCAGAGACTTTTTACTGAAAGTTTGCCTTGGGACACCTGAATTTATACTCACAGAGGGAACCTAAACCTAACATATTAGCTGTTCTTTTTTACATTGGTATTGTGTGTTTCTAACTTAATTAACAACCTGTAGGTAAAGAAGAAAGCAGAGACCTTTACAATGTTGCTTTATTTGATCACTTTAATACTGTGTATTGATTTCAGATTTTCAGTAAAAATACACCCAAGGGTAATCTCACGACAACATTATACCCTCTTTCTCTTTAGTATAATGGGAGTCAGGAAACACCCAGTCGAACGAACCGACACTTGTCTGCCAATCCACCTTCATCCTCATCAGATAGCCACATGGCAAGTCTGCTCCCCTCCGTCCCAAGAACAGAAGAAAACGCAGTGACCGCGGAAGACCCAGATGGCCACTCTGGGTCTGCTGGTGGGGTGGTAGGGCTCTCTGGGTCTCCTCCAGAGAGAAGCAAGTCACAGACCCTTCGCACTAGCTTGTACAACTCTCCCCCACTTGGAGATGATGTGGTGAGTAACCCTACAGCTAACCAGGTTTCAGCTAGTTTTGCTAATACCAAGGGCATGTCCAGCAACTATACTCGAGTAAAGGTCTCAGAGAGTAATGCTTCATCCTCCTCTGATGCCACCCATGATGCCTCTGCCTCTGATACCACCACTCCCAGCTTTGCACCAAACTCCCAAACAACACCAAGCAGGATGACTATTTCTGGGAAAAACAGCATTTCAGCCCCTGTGTCCACCAGCGCCTCCCAGAGGAAGTCCGACCTTCAGCCAGCCAGAGTAGTGCAGAGCCTGGGCGCCTTCTCCACCCACACCGGCAGGTCTACCCCAGTCTTTGCTCCTGCTCCTGCTGAGAACACCCAAAATGCTAAGAATGAGTTTCCCGCCTCAGCAATTAAAAGTGTCTTCGCCACACCAGATGCACACAGCTTCCCTGGAGTGGGCACCACTGCTCTCCAGGGACAGGGCAGAGCAGAGAGGAGGCTCTTTCTCTACCACACAGCCTTTACAGCAGAAGGCAGTGCAGCAAAAACCCATGCCGCAGACAACCCAGAAGAGGATTACACAGCTCTGCTTGATGAGCCTGAGCCGGGGGATGGCAACATGATTGTCATAGACACGACTTACCTGGGAAGATACAGTAAAACCATGAGCAACGAGCCTGCCCTGCCAAAGAAAGAAGTCTCGATCGTGATTGAGGCCACGGACTTGAAGAACAAGGGCAGAGCTACAGTCGGGGCTCACACACATGGCACTGTCTCTGCAGACAACAGTGAGGACTTGGCATCTAGTCCTCTTCTGAATTCCTATGACAATGCTAATAACAACTCCACCATGACTGAGGAAGATGTTTCCAACATAAATCCCATGCGTGCTACAAATTATCTTCCTAATGATAGGATGCATAAGAAAAGAAATAGCATAGTTAGTAATTCCACTGACAGCAGAACTATGATAGATGCAGCTAAAAATACAATGCACGTGGGCAACTTAGTTATTTCCAGAACAAACGACATCACCTCTACAAAGCATTCCATGGACTCTGATCCTGTACGGCCGACGATCAACACTACTATTTATTTAAAAATGGGTTGGCCTTGGAAGGAAGGTGCAGTCATAGATGGCAGGCGCATGATTCAGACAGAAAATATCCTAACCTCCAACAACATCAACACTGCTGAAGCAACTGGATCTCCAGTGAATGGCCCAACTGTTAATTATTATTCTAATATTCCTGCCAGTGCACGTCTCAAAACTACCAGGGAAAATTTTAAGTCTGTGAGTACTGATGAAATTGAGAATGTCATTTCTATGGTTAAAGAAATTGCAAATAGGAACCAGGCTAGCAGAGTTGTAGAAGTCATCCTTATGTATCCAGACACTTCCACAGAAACTAAAAGAAAAGATTATTCCCTTAACCCTGATGCACATTATGTCAAAACAACAGGAAGCAAGCTTGCCATTGCTCCTTACAACCCTGATATGCTCAACCTCCTACTCAAATACAAAATAAAGCCTTTTACAATGGACGGCAAGAACCTTGTGAACAACAGAGGTCACCAAAGAACCCTCAACACCATCACTGCAAGTGATGCCACAGCCACAAGGTACTTTGGAAGAGCTGTGATGCTTAAAACAGCCAATTTCCAGAGTAACATTACCCCTACAGCTCCCATCACTCACCCCCCAAATGCAGAGTCTGTTTATTTTAGTGGAGACAGTGAAGCTGGCGTAACCTGGTATCCAAAGGTCAGCACTGACCCTACTGATAAATCTGCTGGCTCTGTCATTGAAACCCTGAGTCTCTCTTCTAATGACAATGCCGACGGTGCTGCAGGTCCTAACCCCGGAGTAGACATTCCTGTGAGTAAAAAACACACTTCTCCATCAGTACCTGAATCATCTAAACTCATGCCCAGTGCCCAAAATAATGAAGCCCAAACTTCTTTGTTAATTAATGATGAGTCCTTGACTGATGCTTGGATGAAAATATCAGACTCTGTAGCTCAAAGTTCTCACCTCACTAATGAGGTCATTACAGACGACAGAGGACGGGGAGGTCTTGTGCACACCCCACTGGGGTCTGCTATTCTCACCACTGACCTCACTCCTCCCCACAAGGAGCACAGCGCCACTTTCAGTGCAGGTGAGGAGACCACAACGGGCAGCCCTGAGCTTGTAATGGACGAAGCCACCGTGACTGCAGACAGGCCCACGGCACCCCTGCCTGCAAAAACCACTGGTGTCCTTACGCCAAGAAAACAACATAGAGGTTTGAAAATCAAAGAAATGGCTAATGAAGAAGAATCAACTCTCCCTATGAAAGCAGAGTCTGTAGGAGAAGACGATGCTGATTTTCCAATAAAAGAAAAGCTCCTACCTGCATATGATTTCCCAGGCTTTGAATCAGACAACAGCAGCTTTAGAAGGAGTGGCTTTGGGGCTGCCAAGACGATCAGGTCCCTCTCCCAGGCTCGGGTCATACCTGAAGCAGCAGTGGGTAACAGAGAACTCAGGGCTCCCAGGGAAGAAAGTGCTGGCATTCTGTATGACATCACCAGTGCTGCAAAGGACAGAACATACATTAAGCCCAAGGCCACCCAAACAATAGTTAGTGGTTTGGGCAAGGGTGCGGCTGGGATGCAGAATGTGGGTGCTGCACACGGCCCTGCATCCCTTCCACCTGGTAGGCCTCGCCCCCAAACTGGGAGAATGGGTCACCCTGCACCTTCTAATGTGGACCATGATTTAACAACTGGGAACTCACTGTCTGTCACCATGGAGAACCCAGAGGACGGTGTAGGCCCTGCTGATCACAGGCATGGCCATCTGGTCCCTCCAGCCACGACTTCAGATGCAGCCAGCAGACGTGCCAGCAAAGGCAAAGCCTCCGGGATGGAAGTGGTAAACATCCCTCTTGGAGCTTCTTTTGTGGCTGCCGATATTTCCTACGTGGATAAAAACACTGAATATGTAACAGACATGGCTTCGATAGCTGCCTCTGCCCCAGTGAGGAAAGGCATTCTGAGCATGAATGGAGACCGTGCTCCTGACCACAGCCCTGATAAGCCAGGACACGGCCTGGCCACTCCCAGAGACAACCCTCACGTGTCTACAGGGGGTCCCCTATCTACTGCTTATCCCTCTGCCTTCACGGAGTCTTTCAGTCATCCTCAGTCAACAACCTCTGTGAGAAAGAACTCTCTAGCAGACATTATAATACCCCAAACTTATTTTCATTACAAAGCTACCCCAGCAGCTTCGAGAGTAGCTATCACCACTGCCTCTCAAAGGGAATCTGACACCATGTTTTATATACCAAGAAATGAATTGGAAAACTCTTTCAAGGAAGATATAACATTGATCTACAAAGCAGTTCCCCCAAAAGAAGTAAGCATTATGGCAGAGGAAGAAGATAGGCTTCAAGAAGAAACTTTCAGAGATTATGTTTATCTTATACCTATAGGAGATGACAATGTTCCCAGGGGCAACAACCCAGCAGCTGAGCGATACTCTACTAACTCCCACGCAAACATCTCCCTCAGCTTCAGAGGGACAGCCCAAGGCAGTGCTGACCAGCCTGGATTTGAGAATCCTGTACCGTCCTACATGGCTGAGGTCTCAAAATCTCTACTTAGAAAACATATTCCCAAGGTTCAGAGAAAAGTGATTGTAAGGAACAGTAACAGCAGGTCTGACTATGACACAGTCTCTGGTGACGGTGTTTTTTATCCAACAATGAAAGAAAACGTCCCTACAGGGTATATTTTTTCCCCTGGAAGAGAATCTCCCTTGACGTCAGATTTCAGCACCCCAGTGGAAGTGAACACAGACCCTGCTCTCGACGGCACCGTGCTGCTGGGTGGAGGGACCTCCAGAAACAGGTATTCACCCAACACTGATGAGCAAAGTGACCTGGTAACAGAAAAAGACAGAAGTGCTACAGGTGACATAAATTCTCGTATGGACGTTATATCTGTGACTCCCCTCACTGTTCCTTCCTCCAAAGACATGAATAAGGAAAGTCATTACCCTACATCTGGAATAAGCTTTCCTCTATCCCTGGGACATGGAACCACATTTAGAGATGACTCCTATATTCTCAGGCCTTCAAATACTCTGGCAAAGAGAAATAACCTAAGTGGTATGGATTTGATCATTATTGAACCTGATAAAAGTGGTTCTGAATATATTTCAGATAAGCACGAAGAAAATATTCCTATTAGAAAACCAATTCCATTTGCACATGGACCCAAAGGCTTCCTATCTCATACGCCCACCTCTGAAGGTGAGGCCTCAAGGAGTCTTCTCTATCAAGTACCTCGCCCTGAGCTTGCAAGTGAAGAAAAATACCAAACCATTATTCTGAAAGAAGAAAGTTCTGACTCTGATATTGTCTCTGCCTTCACAGATCACACTGCAAATTCCAACACTCAGCACCTTCACACCGTGGCTCCTTCCCTAATTGATGCCAATGGGACCTTCATTCTGGAGTTTCTAGAAAGAGTATCTGCAGGGAAGGGCAGTCCGAGCATAGAAGGTGCCGCTGTTATTCTCCCCGAAGTTTCTGGTTTAGGAAGTAAAAAATTCAAGCATTTCTTTGCTCCTCACACAGAAACAGTCATTCTCCTGGAAGGGGACAAAACATGGGGCACTGCCCCCACTGGTCATGTCATGGTGGACACCTCCACAAGCCAAGGGCGGTTCTATGGGAAAGGCAGTGTCCCCAGCCCAGCTTCCCTGGAGTTGGCAGATGGCGTCAAATGGGAAAAGCTAAAATTCAATGAGGATAAAATGGACGTAGCTGAAGTGACCCTGTCAGAGGATCGCATTAGCCCTCTGGCTCAGGTCACAGCCTCTCAAGCTGAGACTATCCCCTATGTCAGTACAGTTACCAAGGATGTAATCAAAGAAAATTCAGCAACATCTCTTGATATAATTAATACCGTCAAATTGCCACCAAATGCCACCATCATTTCCACCAATGCTCCAGCCTTTGAGTCTAATGACAGTGATGACATGCCTAAAGTAGATGGTGTCTTAGCTATAAAATTAAAATCTCTATTAATTCCCAATAAAAACAAACCTAGAATGCAACTAGCTCTTAGGGAAAGTGAGGACTCTTTATCCAACACATCAGTGACAGCCTTAGAAGTATCAGAGCCACTGGTTGAACAGTCTGTTGTCATCAGGCCAAACTGGGGAGTCAGGGAGGTACACAGCCCGCAGCCTCTCCTCACAGTCTCTGCTGCCCTGGAAGGTGCTACTGCTTTTATAAAGAAATCTATGAACACGGCTACTGACACACCTACCACTGAAAATGAGGACATTGGTGTTAAAACTGATTCCACAGCCTTTTCACCTAATATAGCCCTGACACCAATAAGCCACAAACACGGAGAGGTAAATACAGCTTCTAAGTCTGAGGCAGGTCCCCACATGGATCAGGCTGTCATCAGCCCATCTGTCAGAGGGACTACTGCCTCTGGACCTGAGGCTGGCGCCTTCCGCGGAAGAGGCGGGGCTCTGGAGGGAGACAAATTCTACATTTCTGAAGCCAATTTTCCAGTGAATATGCAACAGTTAAATAGAGTAAGAGTTGATCCTTTCTCTCTCATGCCTGGTGCTGCTTCTGCTGCACAGAAAGCACCTGGAAATTCTAAAGAAATGTTTTATCCTGATGCCACAAAGAACAAAACAGGGGTGACAAAGAGCAGGGCTCAGGGTTCACTTCCTATTTATAATAACGTGGAGAGTTCCATCACAGGCGCTTATGGAAAATTATACAATCTAATACGGAGATCATCTCTTTCTCCTTCTGATTTTGTTAAAATCAGTGACTCTGAACTTGATCCAGCACTCATTACAGGAGAGAGCAAAAAAGTAATGGTGGATGACTCGATTATTCCTGATGATGTAACTGTCCTGCCTCACAAAGAAATCATCTCCCCAGACGCTGTCATCTCCACTGAAGACATGAGGAGCACTACGAGTGGAAAAAGATATATGAATTCTGTAGAAAAAGATAAAGTAAATCAATATGAAGTAATTCCTTTCACAAAGGACTTTTCAGCAGAGTCAGATGTGATTTTTCTAGCAAGGGAAAGCAACTCAAATAATATAGATTTAATGGCCTTTAAGGCTGATGACAGTGCTCTTGACTATGTCTCAGGGAGAAATAGTTTATATGGGATAGAAGGAAAGATCCCCCCAAAAACGCCTGCCCCTGCTCAAGGCAGGATCTACAGGGGATTTCGAACTTACGCGCCCTTATTCACTGTACATGTCCCCAAGAATCTATGGAAAGAAAACCCTGAAGAGTTCGAAACTAAACCAGAAAACCAAATGCTGATCTCCAGGGAAGGAAGCTCTGAGTCGGACGTGGACGATCCCTTTCTCAAAGAACATACTGCCATGTTTTATAGTAAATCATCCAGAACCATGACTCACTCCCTAACTGAGGGAAATGGGAATTTTTCTCCATTTTCGTATGATTTAACTCAGGATAGTGGGATTCTAAGTGGACATGATGACATCACCATCGACCTTTCTGAAGGCAAACGGATGGGGCGTATCCACGCTCCAGACCCAGAACCAACAGCCACTGAGGGTGAACGTGGGGCACTGCCCGGTGAAATCCCAGCTCTCACCCTGCACACCCCTCCAGTAACAGACGGGGACCAGCAGCCCAGGAAAGGCTTCTCACCCACCGTTCTCCGTGTTCTGCAGGAAGCCAAAGCCACCCCGTTACACCAGTCAGAGTACAACAGAGACAGAGCATTCAGGTCAGGGGGCCACTATTCACAGGACGCCACTGTCCCCTCTGCCACATTCACTGCCAGCCTTGATAATGAATTCCCCCTGGTTGATGAAGATGCTGGGGGGGAAAGCCACAAGGATTCAACATCTTCACCTATGAAGACAATTCCCCCCATGGCTGACCCCACTGCTCTTTTCCCTGAGAATAGTTATGAAGGCAGTGATTACATGAAACCCAACAAAAACCACCTAAGTTCTCAAGAATTCCCAGTTGAGCTAACACCTGAAAGCACCATCCTCATGCCGAAAGCTTTCCCCGAGAATCCCATCCCTCGGAGAGAGAACCCATGGATTGGCTCCTCAAAGTTGATGTCACTATTGTCAGAAGCAGCAGCTGAGGACCTTCATCTCACCGAGGGAGCTGATATTTCAGGAAATAAGGTCATTGAAATTCAAACAGACCTTCAGCTCCACTCCCTGGACTCAATTATTCCTTCTACAGATTTCAAAACTTTTACTTGGAATTCCACAAGTGATGATGCTGATTCCTTGTCTGCTGTGGAGAGAGAAACTGTTAACATTACTGAAGTAAAGAGAGATGCTCATCCCCAGGGCACAATCACGAACATCCTCTCACCTAAACAAGTGCGCCCTTCCCCGTCTGAAGTGAGGAAAGTGGCTGACCCCTCTGTTGGGGAAGGCCCTGCTGCCATATTTGATATAAGTCGCATTGTTAATGCAGCGGTTCCCTTCCCTTCGGGGAGAGCCTCAGCCTCTGGGCCCCGCACTATCCCCAGCAGCAGTGACAGGGAGAAGGGGGAGGCCCACATTTCTGAAGCTGGCTACTTTGTTTTAGGAAATTCAAGTACTTTGAAAGATAATTCTTTCATTGATAAATTTAATATTTCTCGAGGTCTTTACAGTTTAAAAGGAATGCTTCTAGCTGATTCCATAATGTCTCTGAAAAAGATGCTAAATATTAAAGGTAACAACTCTGCTCCCCCAGACACAGACGTAGTCACCAAAGATTCTCTCCACAATGCTCCAGCTGAACTACGTGGCCTAACACAAAAATCAACTTCTGATTTCACATTATTGAGTTCACCTGAATATTCTGAACTTGATCCATTTGTCAAAATGAAAAATGATGCAACAACGAAGATTAACATTATTCCATTTGAGGAAAGAAATACCCTAACTCACAACACCACCATTTCAGTTGGTGTCAATACTTCAACACGAAGCAGGCTGAAAACTATTTTCAGTAATAGATTTGTGTACAGAAACTTTACAGAGAAAGACAGAATCACTGAACGTGAAGTGTTTCCTATCACAGAAGACATTGTAGATGTTACCTTAGAAGGTGGAGAGGTTACGAATAATGAGGATACAATAAGCACTGTGCTTGGTGACAGTGCTCTTGAGTATGTCACGAGTGACTATGTCCTTGACCCACAGAAGGAAAAATTCAGGCCAATTATTAAAAAAACTACTCTCACTGATGACCCCAAAATATTTGGATCTCATCCATCCCACTCCAGTGCAGATGCCCCTCAGTATCTATCTCGGGAAACCCCAGTGGAGGTCATAGCTATGGAAATGCTGCAAAATCAGATGCCCAGAGTGGAACACGGCAGCTCCGACGCTGATGCTGGTGATCTCAAAAGACCCACTAACAACTTAAGTCCTGAGGCCCCCAGGTCCGTGACTCACCCTCCAACTCACACAAGTGAAAACTTCCACAAATTTCTAGATAAAACAATTCTGGAAAAAGAAAGTCTAAGAGAAGATGACACCATTATTGTTGTCCCTGAAGACCAAAGGATGGAACATACCCTTGTTCCAGACCAAGAAACAACAGCAGAGAGGAAGATGCCCTCAGATGAAACCATCGGCCCTACTGTGATCATCTCTCCATTAAAAAATAAAAACCAGTTCTATAGGACAATCGGTTCATCTGCTGTTTATAATTCTGATGTCCGAGATAAAGCAGATCACATCTTATCTCTTGGAGTAAACAGTGTTAAAGGTGAAGCAAATTTGGCACAGATGCTGCACTCACAGGACAGCGTTGTTCCTTTGGCTGAGTTCAGTATCATTCTGGAGAGTGAACTATCCTTCACTAACGAAGACACTGAAGTTCTACACAAAGGGGCTTTGCTCTCTTCCTCACCTCTGAAGACCTTCTATGCTGAGGATGACACCACTGCTCTCTCTGCCGAGGGTCATCATGCAGAAGGTGACTCTACAGCAGACAGCCCTAGTTCTACGGGGCTCCTACCAGTTCATGGAAAGCCCGTGCTCATTACCAATACGCCAACTGAAAATCTCAAAATCTCTGGCCCAGTAGCAGGAACAAATAACTCTTTGATGAAATCTTCAATTGCATGGTCAGAGGTGTTTGAGACAATGAATAAACTTACCAATTTTACTAACAGCAGTGATGTTCTCGTTAAAAATAAGGCTCAACTCAAGTCTCACTCTTTGGCATCAACTAAACTTCCAGGTGGTGTTTCAGATAATTCTACAAATGGTGAATTTGATTCACTGACACCTAGAAACAGAGAAACTGCTAACATTCCTAAAACAGAAATATATTCTGAACCTCCGAGAATAATCATGAAAACCTTTTCTCCTACAAAAATCTCACAACGTGGGGTCTACGAAGAAAGAAAAGTAGCAAATTGTTCTGGTCAGGAAGATCCAGCTGCTGGATTAGATCTCGGGTGTGTCCCGGCAGTTCTCAGACCAGCTGTAGAGGGAACACTCCCCACAGTAAGTCAGCCTGGTGCCCTCTCCAAGATCAGCAACGGTGTGGATGAGGAAGTTCGTATTACTGAAGCAGACATTGCTTTTTCTAAAGACCCAAGTATTCTGGAAGATAATTATTTCACTATTATATTTGATGCTACTTTTGATAAACCTCTAGCACTCTCCAATTTAAAAGGAATCTCCTCAGTTGCTTCCACAGTAATTTTTCTGGACACATCTAGGCCTGGTGATCAAAGCTCTTCTCCAGAAGATGCTACCAGAGAAGAGAGCACCACGAACACTCCCACTGGAACTCGTGGCCTGCCACATAAATCAGCTCTTCTTCCATCCCATTTCACAACATTCATGAGTTCATCTCAGTACTCTGAACTTGATCCAGTCATTAAAATGGAAAAAGATACCACAACAGCTGGTAATGATTTTGTGCCTAGAGGACAAAGCACTCCACTTGACAGATTTGTTGTTTCACCTTCTACCATTATTTCAACAAAAGGCAGGAAAATCACCACTAGGTTTGGAAGCAATGTCTTTCTGGAGAAAGATGCATCCACAGACATGGTTCCTTTCACAGAGAACATTCCAGAAGGGGCACACGACACCCTTCTGGCAGGTGAAAATATTCCACCTGATGACAACATAGTAACTGCTCTGCCAGTCAACAGTGTCCTTGATTATGGTGCATATAATAACATCTTTGCGTTGGTGAAGGAAAGACGTGGTCCCCTTGGAGAAAAGGTCACACTCACTGATGCCTCCAATGGATTTGGGTCCCGTGGATCCTACTCCAATGCTGTGGGCTCCAAACATCTTTCTCAGGGAGCTCCAATTGATACTCACAAAAAACACCAAATTTTAGTCCCACAAGAAGAAAATCTCAATCCTGACAATGATGCTACTATTCTCAAAACTTCCACTGCCAACTTTAACACAATGGCTCTCAGGCCCATGATTTACTCTCTAACTAATCCAAGTTGGAATTTTTTACCTGAGCTTCCAGATGAAACAATTCCGGAAAATGGTCTTCTAATTGGAGGTGAGGCCATCAGCATTCTCCCCAAAGGTGAAAGCATGGAGTACCCTCCTGCTTCAGACCCAGAGGTCGTGTCCCCAAGGGAAGAGAGCAGGACATTCACAGCTGACGCCACTGATCCTGTCATGGGCACGGTCCCTGTAGGATACAGAGACCAGTTCAAAAGGAAAGCTGTCTCATCTGCTTTTTATGACCATCTTGCCCCAGATGTAGCAGAAGTCACTACATCACCCAGATTTGGTGCGAATAAACTCAACTCACACCCAAAGAACAACATTGTTTCTTTGGCTGAGTTCAGGGTCACTCCTGATGGTGATCTTCTCTTCGTCAGTGAAGATGCTGAGGGGGACAATGGCAGAGCTCCACAGTTATCGTCATCTGTGACAGAGTTCACTGTTCCTTCCACCCAAGGCAGTTATACAGGAGGTGATTCTTTCTTAGTTGCAGAAGATAATGTTAAGTCTAGAAGATCCCCATCTCTTTTTAAAACTGGTATGCTCATTCCTAATTTCTTAGTTTATAATCCTGATACCTCTGGTCTAATAAGAGATAACTCAGAATCTTCTGAATCTTCAGTAAGTAGGTCAGAAGTATCAGAGAGAACAGCCGGATATGGTGATGCCATCAGCAGAGGTGATGCTCCCAGGGGGCAGGTCGTCATAACTCGAATTGACACTCAGTCCTATCCCTGGGCCTGGAACATTTCTCCAGTCAGATCCACTTTTTTGGAAATTCTCCCAGATGGTGAAATTAATCCATTTCTCTCTCTGAATAGACATACCTCTGAAAATTATAAAACTGAGACTGACAAAACATATTCCAAGTCCCAAAGAGTACTCAGGAATGCCCTTTCTCCTACAGAAGAGTCTCAAAACTATGTCTACACAATAAGGAACACAGCTGATTTCTCTGATCAAGAACATCCAGCTACTGAATTTGAATTAAGTCACTTTGCAAATGCAGCAGTCCTCATTCCGGCTGTGGAGAAGATCCCTCCTCCAGCAACTCAGCCCGATCCTCTGTCCAACAGCAGCCATAGTATGGGTGAAGAATTCCATCTTTCTGAAACAGAAAAGTTATTTTCAGGAGATACAAGTATACCAAAAGGTGATTCTTTCACTGTTAAATTTGGTAATTCTTTCAAATTTCAAGCACTTCCCAATTCAAAAGGAATTCCTTCAGCTGACTCCACGTTACTTCTTCCAGAAGCATGGAGACCTAGTGACCAAAACTCTCAGGATGAGGCAGCTAACCTAGATGGGCCCACCACACACACCCCAACTAGACCACACGGCCCACAGAGGAAACCAGCTCTTCCCTCTCCTAACTTCACAACATCCGTGGATGCTCCCAAATCTTCTGAACTTGCTTCTGCTGCCACTATGGGAAAAGATACCACAAAAAAGATTGATTATAACATTCCACCTGGAGAAACAATTATTCCATCTCACCAAGTTAACATTTTGCCTGTTATTATTACCTCTGAGAAAAAGAATATATTTGGGCACAAAGATTTGAGAGAGAGAGAGAGAGCTGCTGAGTATGAAAGGATTTATTTTCCAAATAAAGCAAATAACCCATTTATGAAAATGAGCACACTCAGTTATGCCCCCCAGACGCATGGGTCTCGTGCCCCCAGTACCCCAGGTGATGCTGCAGACAGTCTACCTAGAGCCACGCCCTCAGAGTTCAAAGCTAAAAAAATCTACCAAGCTGCAGTTCCTAGACATAAAAACAAGAACTTTGACAATTATGCTATTCCTTCCAAAGATCTCAATGTCAAAACCAAAGCTCACAGACCCACGATTTACTTCCTAATCGATGCAGGTGGGAATTTCCCTTTTCGTCTTTCTGAAAAAAAACCTTGTGAGGAGAAGGCATCATAAATGGTGATGACCACATCATAATTCTGTCTGAAAGCTCTGACTCTGGAAATAAAATAACTGAATAGTCCATTTTGTCAAACATAAACCTACAGTTCACAGAGGACATTCACGATGGACACTACTAGTCATGCTACCAAAAATAGTTACAACTCGCTCAGTTGTACAACACTACCACAGAGTTCTGCTGGAGATAAACGGATAAATCTATCTGCAGGTGGACCTGTAGGTAAACCTGTGGGTAGACCTGCAGGTGTGGCATCTGGCTCAAGATTTAGGAACTTTCCTTCGGCTCAGCTTTCCAGTGATGACATTTCCCATGTGGATGAAAACACAGAAGCTGCCACCCACACAGCTCTGGCTTCAGTTTCCCCTTTGAGAAGATGCCCCACAATCCCTGCTGTGTCCACTGAAGACAAAAATGACATGGGCCTCCCGGCAGAGACTGTCATGTCTCTAAGACTTACCTCTCTGGACTACCTGAACTAGCACCTTCTCCAGCGATGCTCCTGCTGGAGAAATCACAGCCCAAAGGTGTAAATGGTGAAAAGCTGTGTTGCCCGGCAACATAGCCAATGCTGAAGGTGCTGTCTCCGGAAGGCAGTGGTGACAGTTGAGCGGTCCCCAGGCTCTTCCTAGGTCTGCGCCGTTCTCCAAGTTGATTCGTCTAGCTCTTCAGACAATACTGCAGATGCCAAAAATAGCACATCTACAGCTGTTGTTACCAGAGACAAAACTTCTCATACTGCTGCCTGTCAACTGAAATTAGAGCCTAAGAAAACAATCGCCAAGCCTTCTACATTTTTCCTAATGAAGATAGTGATCCAAACTTCTATTATAACTAAAGCTTCTACAATGAAAACACAGCTACTGAATTTGAAATGAATCACCTTATGGATGTAAATATAATAATAGGAAATGATCCATTTTTCCAAACGGAAACTAACTCTACCCACAGTGGTGACCTAAACCTTCAGCTTGTAAATGTGCCTCAGAGACCAGGGCCACAGCTAACGTGCAGACGCCATCTTCCCTGGAAACAGAGATGAGACTCCCTCGGTGACTCCATAGTGACTATAATCACCTCAGTTAGGTTTAATAATTATATTGTCCCCAATAAAAAATTATAAAATATGAAGATATACATAGGCTTTTTGTAAAACAGGAGCTCTAGTATCCATAGGAGACACCCCTTGTCTAGGAGTTGAGTCTTTTAAAATTGCATCTGACATGTTTTCTAATCAATACCAAGATATTCTCCATGCAAAGAATGTCTCCCTGGTGGAGATGATTATGATATCAGCATTTTCAAACTCTGCGCCTGAAGACTCTTTTCCTAGTTAGCTATCACTGAAAAACACAAATGAGCCAAAGGACCTTCCTGAGATTTTATCAAATAAGCTCCTACTTGTTAGTAATTTTACTTAAAAATAAGTAATATAATCTAAAACACATGCCAATAGATATAAATGTAATATTTTCCTAAGAAAATAAAAAAAAAATCCTATTAGTATAATAGACACTGCAACAATGGAAGGAAATACCATTTAAATAAACTCACCTATAGAATTTGATTCTCTGTTCTGAGGTCAGATAGTGTCGGTGGCAATGATCAACTGGTAGGGAAAAGTCACCTATTCTCCCTGCAGCAGATGGCCCATTCCTCCTCAAGACCAGGATGTTTTCTACAATCCCAGCATGATTTTCACCTTACACTTTCTGCTCTTTGATGAATGACATCTGTTCAATCTGAAATGTTTAGAAAATACAGATAATGGTAATAACATTCCCCCTTGGAGGAGAAATAATTACGCTGCAAATGAGATTCCACCTCCCAGCTGTACTAGGGGAAGTGGAATCAATGTGAACACAGAAGTAACCTCTGAAATTAAAGACTATTTGACAAATGAGTATTAAGGAAGATGATGTAATTATTTCATCTGATATATCTGAGGATTAAATGCCAAAAAAAGTGAACAATCTTTTAAGTTAATCAACTCAAAGACAACCTTTACCCTCCGACTTTCTTTACTGGCCCATGACTTGATGATATTTCTCCTCAGAAACAACAACATCTGTGCCTTCCACTATCTTGAGCCTTCCTTCCTCATCCCTGATGCAGATAGAATTCCCCATATGAATAACGACACTGGAACCTTCAACATTCCTTTGAAGCAAAACTTTTCTGGAGAAGCTGCCCATATCTTTTAAATGAAAAATGGGCATCTTAAAATCTATTCTTATTCCGTATTTCCATGGAGAACAGTGATATAGCTACACCAGGCCAATCAACTAACAGGGGGAGCCGAGATCATTTGAGTTGACTCCATACTGATGAAGACGGAAACTGGTGGTCTGGCTGACACTGCTGCCCTTTCTCAGGTGCAATTTTTTCTGAGTCTGAAAATTCCATTTCTCCAACAACACTGGGGAAAGATGGTTCTAAAGCATTAATCCTGGACTAAAAGCCTCCTTTCACCTAATTAGTTAACTTAAAGTTGACAATACAATGATAATATCTGATCTGATTAGTATCACCATAATAAATACTCCCTCTGAAACTGAGACTATAACCCTTAAAGGGAATACAGTTACTTCACAATCTGGTTCTTGTTTCTGGGTGAATTTTGACATGCAACACCAACTCCCTGCCAGAAATGTCTTCTGGGGTTTAAATAACAACACTTTCTGCCAAAAAGAATTCCTAAAAAAATGAATTTGTAAAACTTGACACTCTCACTGTCACTCAGATTCATTCAAGAAATAATAATTATATAATTTGTTATTATGTGTCACTATGTCCACTGAAAAAGTGAGATTTCCCTTCAAAGAGGAAAACCAACCAACATCTCTGCCACCTAATTACCTTCTGTAGCTGCACTCAACTGCCAAACGTGCCAATAATTTTTTTAAACATTGAAATACGTGTATTTCAACAGATGTCTACACCTTAATATAGATACTGTCACTTACTCAGAAGACAGGTGACTTCAAGCTGACACTGATAAGCTCGTGGTTTCCAGAGTTCCCCCTCCTAACACTAAAGTTCCAGGTGGCTCCCTATCAGAAGACCTGCCTCCTGTAAACAACAGCATGGAAAATCTAAAGTTCCCTACAATTGAAATGTTAGGATGTGAATTTTGATTTCATGATCAGAGTGGAGCCCATCGTCTTTGATCTGCTATCAATACTCATATAACAGGAGGGCCAATCACAGCAGAGAAACAGCCTCCAGGATGGCAGTGCTGCTGGCCCTGTGGTTGATGCAACAATCACCACAATGACCACGCTGTCACCACTGTGATGAACACCCCCCTCCTGCAGGGGGGAGCCACAGAGCCCCAGAGAAAGACCATGGCTGAAGATGGTTTGCCTAAAATGTATTCCCACCCACCAACAGAAAGCAGCAGAACACCAACGGAAGCAACCATTCTCTTTGGGGCCGACAACACCATTCCTAAATCAGAAACAACTATCACTTCAGAAGGAGACCATGTGACTTCAGTAAATGAGTATACTCTAGAAAGTGATTTTTCCACAGCCACAGGCAACAAACTTACACCTACAAAGGAAAAACTCAAATCAGAAGATAACACTGGAAGCCACTGTCCTAAGCCAGCAACTCATCTGGAGAAAGAAATCGTGCCTCCGACGGGTACTACAAACTCCATAGCAAATGACACTATTACTGAAAATTTTGTTCCAATGAAAATTTCATCACCTGTTGCTACTGTTTCTTTAATAGATTTTTCTACTAACATAGAAAAAGAAGATATCCTCTTGGCTACCATTGACAGAGCAGATGAAGAGATCTCAGCAGCCTCTGAGGACTCAGGCACAGTAAGGGACAGCACTGTCATCGTTGATGACACCCTTACCTTTCCAGATGAAAAAGGTAAAGCTGACGGTAACAATTGTAATTCCTCTGTCAAATCTCACGTTCCTGCTGAGGGGGCTGTCCAGGTCACTGACTCCTTTATCCCTGAGACTAAAATCTCTCCCTCTCCTGATGAAAATATCACCACTATTCCAGACATAACTGATCTCACAGAAGAGAAAATAACTGAAATTGACCTAATTGTTTCAGAGGACGACCCCAATGCTGTGGCGAAACTAAGTGAAGCAGATGAAGAGAAGTTCATCACCGTGTTTGAACTCACGGCCTCTGCTGAAAAAGACAAAGACAACACAGAGGAGACTGCACTGACGGATGAGGAGTCTAGTGAGGAGGCCAACGTCTGGCTGGAGAGAGAGTCTGCAAATGAAGCCGAGACCCATTCCGTCCTGCTCACTGCCGTCGAGTCCAGATATGACTTCGTCGTGCCCACACCAGTAGCTACAAACATCGAGGAAGAATCATCTGCCAGGACCACAGAAGATCTGTCTGAGAATAACAGAACAGACCCTGAAGGGAAAGTCATCAAGTCATTTTCTGAAGCTGCCTCTAGGCTAGACACCCCAGACTACAAGGAAGACACCTCCACAGCTGAAACGGGCATCTTTAAACTACTGAAGGAAGACCCAGATGAGTTCATGATTTGAAAGCAGCCAGAGGGACACTGAGGAGGGCTGTGCATTAGTCTAGATAGCTACTCGTAACATCTAAGACATTCTCCCAGCAAGCAGAATTCTTAAAAAAGAAAAAAAAAAGAAAAGAAAGAAAAAGGGAATTTAAGGCAAGTATTAGATTTCAAAAACGCAGATGCTTAGAACTAAAGGTCATACAGCAAATATGTTTATGGAAACTTTAAAAAACTAGCAGTATACAAGTTTTTTGTTTGTTTGTTTGTTTTTGCCGTTTTTGGCTGGGGCTGGGTTTGAACCCGCCACCTCCAGCACATGGGGCTGGTGTGCTACTCCTTTGAGACACAGGCGCGGCCTCAGTATACGAGTTTTTTAAGTACCACAAAGTTTGAGTTAGCCAACAATTACCTATCTTAATAGAAAATTTTCTATTCCAGCCTTCAGGGGTATACAGAGAAAGCAAAGAAGCTCACTTCCAGCTACATTTAATGATGTATATACTTTAGTTAATTCTAATTCTAATTATTAGTGACAATTAGGACCATGAAGAGAATCGAATTAACATATCTCAAAATATTATTTTAGTATTAAATCTTCTGAAATTCTTATTCTAAACAATTTTTCATTAGTATTTCCCAAATGACTCCCTTCTATTAAAAATGTATTTTGAACTCACACTTACATAGGAATTAAGACTATTTGGTAATTGTTTTACCACAATAACATAAATAAGAAATATGATAAAGCTCTTAGCTCATGTTGGATGCAAACTAGGGCAAAATGGTATTTTACAAAAATGTACCTTTATTAGAAAAATATTGTGTAAATATATAAATCAATTTATTTTTCTTTCTGCTAAAATTTATTTCCTGAATCTTTGACTATTTTTCCAGATCTTAAATATCGAATACCACACTCTTGTTACCCTCTTGATTAGCAAGCCGAGGACTGTATCTTCATTCTTTTCTGACGCAGACGCTTTAGATGGGTCAGTTGTCCCTTTGCTGATTTTTCTTCAATAAATCTGTTTGACAGCAACGGATTTACTATGTGTGTGTGTGAGATATTCTAGTGCAGAATTCTCAAATTAGGAGAGAAATAGCTAATGAAACCACATTGTTTGTTTAAAGAACAATTTAGCTCTAGTCACCAGAAGCAGAAATTATTCTATAATTATTCTACAGAGATTCATAATTTTATTATATTTTAAAAAGAAACAAAAACAAAGTCAAAACACTGAGTTAACAGTAATTTTGTAGAGGTGTTATAAGGATTTATATCAGCCGTTCTCAACCTGTGGGTCACAAGTTGAGACCTTTTTAATAATGAAAATACACTGCGGCATTAGGAAGGTTGAGAACCACTGATTTATATCATGAGATACACTATAGAATAATATGGTAGTATGTTAGAACCCAGAAACACAAAATTGTAACACAAAATTTATTTTCTGGCCCAGTGGACGTCATAGTATAGGGATATAATAGTTAACCTTGCTTGAACAATTAAGTATCTGGGAAAAATTAAGTTGAAATAATAAAACAGTTTTTAAAATTATGTCTGAGACCATATTCTAAAATAAATTCTACATGGATTAAAGACTTTGATATAAAACATTAAACCATACAAAAACTTAGAAGGAAACATCTGTACAGCAATCCAAATGGAGCTGAGAAATCTAAACATCAAAGCAAACAAAATATCGATAGATTTGACACCATCAATAGTTATAAATTCTGTGCCAAAGAAAATTAACATAAAATCAAAAAGTAAATAACTAATTGCACTATACACGGCAGTAAAAAGATTACTATCCTATTCTACAATGAGTTCCTACAAAGAAAGCATTTTAAATAAGCAGTAGAAAAAAACAGCTAATTCATGAAACACAAATCAATAACATACAAAAAATATTCAATAGTCAAAAAAATAAAGCTATAATATGCTATTTTTAGCCATTTGACAATTGATAATGATTGTCATAAGTCAACTATTATAGTTGCTAACTCATTTTGTAGTCTTTCTCTTAATTTCTCCAACCTTTCTGGAAGGCTGGAAGGCAATTTAGGAATATATGTAACAAGCATTAAAAATATTTAGCATTTTTGGCCTAACTATTTTACACATTTTAGCTCTAAGAGTTTTCTTAAGAATCAGAGATTATTAAAGAACTGACAGTTCTGCGCTCTTATTACAGGTCAGGCACTGTTGTGCTCACATTTAGAATAACATTCCGTCTTTGTGACACTCCTGGAAAATGGAACATTGTCACACCCATTTTAATAAGAAACTTGAGTGAAAGCTATCTGGCAAGCCCACATTTCATAGCTAATAAGTAACAAAGAGGCTTCAAGCCCAGGCCCTGTTCTCTCTTAATTACTACACTGTATAGGTCTAAACACAGGATGTTGGCAAAGATTTATTATACTCTAGGGTATGATTTTATATATTGATAAAGAAGAAACACTTAACGCAACCTAAAATTCTAAAAACATGAATGGGTGACATTTCTATGTCTCCATATGAAGCAGTAGCATACTTCTTTAAAGATGGTTCCGCAGAGTTCACTCATGGGTTGAGGGGCACTTGGGTTGATTCCACATCTTGGGGATTGTGAATGGAGCTGCAATAAACAATCTAGTGCAAATGTCCTTATGACAAAATGATTTTTTTTTTCTTCTGGGTAGATACCTACTAGTGGGATTATAGAATAAAAAAAAAGAATAAAAGCAAATATCTAAAGTAATCAAAACTCATATGAAGCCAGTAGATGAACCAGCACACACCCATATGAGAGAAAAAATTTAATTCAAGTTGGGGGGAGGAGGGAGGAAGGTGGGAGAAAGGCGGGAGAGGGGAGGAGGATTGGTGAACTCTCACCTAAGGCGCACAATATGAGGGTGCACAGCTCACCTCCTGGGCAAGGGCACAACTACAACCTGGATCTACCTAACACTGGAACCTGATCATTTGTACTCTCATATTAATCTGAATTTTTTTTTTCTTTTTTTGTAGAGACAGAGTCTCACTTTATGGCCCTTGGTAGAGTGCCATGGCATCACACAGTAATCTGAATTTTTTTAAAATAGTTCCATAGAAGAATATTTAATCAAATAGGCAAAATGTTCTCCCAATTCCTAAACCAAGTTTACATAGTGGCATGTATGCAACACACAGAATGTCCTGGGACCACACGAGGCCATCCAGAAAGCATTCAGTCATTGTCAAGCATATTTTCTTATCACATGGCTACTTTCCAAATTTTGTATATATCATAAAAGCTTAAGAGTGATGTTATCTCTACTGGTGATTTTGCTTCATTCTCTATGTTTTCATGAATTTTCTTAATGTTCTATAATCATGAAGAATATAAAGTGTGACGGGAGAAGGTAAACTTTTATCAACACCATTAGCCAGAAAACTCAGAAGCCAGCCTAGATCTCTCACTGTTCCTTGCTTTCTATTCCCAGTAAAAATACTAGCTGGTATTTTTAGCGCTTCCTGTGTGTCACACACTAGTATTTTATTCACTTGTCATTCATGAGATATTTGTTGTGTACCTGCTACATCCCAAGCACCATGAAAGTCTCTTAGAACCCTATGCTGAATCAAATAAGAAGTCCCTGACTTCATGGAAAGTAATATACTAACTAAGACAAATCCTAAACAACTAATCACACAGGAAGGAATGCCTAAATACAGGTTATGATGGGCATTACAAAGAAAAATAATCAGAGAGGATAATTTCAGATTTCATACAAGTTTAAGGCCAGAGAGTTATCTATGAGCAAATAAAATGCGATCTAAAATATCGAAAATTGTGCAGAATTGAGCAAACAACATGCCCAGCTCCTGAGGCTGAAATGACTCAAATTGTTCAAGGAAATAAACAGACATGTTGTCAGCTGGAAAATGGCTCAGGACAAACCTGGAAAGGCAGGAGACAGATCATGGGGTGCTTGTTAAACCTCCTGAATCTTATCTATTTGGAAGATGTGAAAAGAGTAAGCATTTTACTCTCCAGACAATCTTAGTACTGAGAGCACGGGCAAGCTGAGAGTATCATTTTATAAACCCCAACCGTTTCCTTTCAGGGATTTTGTTTAGGAAAATAGCTACACAAAATGTGAGTGGAGGAGAGGGGCGCTAAGGCAGTTAGACAGTTGTGAAGACAACAGGCAGCACAAAGGGTGAGGAGAATTCGGGGCTGGGGCTTGGCAAAGGCTGGGCCAGCAGAGCACGCCGGTGACTGGCTGCTGTGCAGGAAGTAGGGCAGCGGGGAGACTCCCCTGCCCCGCACGTGAACAGCGGGTTTTTCCAAGTAGGGGTCCCTGCCTAAGAATCGGTTTTATGCCGATTCAAAATAAAGTTTGCTCTCATCCTGAAATCTGATTAAATGTCTGTAAGAGGCAAGGTCTTGACTATGTAATTCTTGGGGAAATAAAGGAACAGGTGAGCCAAAGAAACAGCTAAGAGGTGGAAGTAAAGAATGAATATGAGACAGAGTCTCTATTTCCAAATATTCTGGATAATGCTGACCCTGGAGAGGAGAGATGAGCTTACAGCAGGGGGACGTTTGGAGTAGTCACATGTAGGTCACTGGCCCAAGACAGCTGAGCTGCTAAGTGACAAAGCTCAGCTCCCCAGACCAGCGTGACCCTGAAGCCCAGCCGGGAGCACACAGTTTCATGTGAGTGTTGGAGATGAATCCCCACCGCCTTGCCACTGCCCTCCTCCATCCCCACTGCCACCCACCACTCCGTGGTCAGCCCTAACCACCACCTTCTTGTAACTGGTCACCTGAGTTCTAGTCTAGTGTCCTGCCAACTAGTTCTGCCCCTCACCGCTCACCCCTGCTCTTTCTGTGCCCCACACCCTGGCCACTGTCATTCAGGAACATTCAGGAGCATTCAAACTGCTCAGAGCAGAGAGGCCACAGGGGGCTGGGGGTTCTGTGTTGTGTTTTGTTCTGTTTTTCATTTCTGGGGGGAGTTCTGGGGAAATAACCTCCTACAAAACTTCGATCATTTAGCACCAGGAGCTGCTGTAGCCACCTTGAGATCACACGCAGGTGGGTCGCCTGAGAATAAAGACAACACTAAGGAAATTAGAGTGAAGAAGTGTAAATATGAGATCATGAAGGATGTGGGGCTAATATTATCACGTACCAAGACTAAGTGAGAGTGAAGAGGTGTAAACATGAGATCGTGAAGGATGTGGGGCTAATATTATCACGTACCAAGTCTAAGTGAGAGTGAAGAAGTGTAAACATGAGATCGTGAAGGATGTGGGGCTAATATTATCACGTACCAAGACTAAGTGAGAGTGAAGAGGTTTAAACATGAGATCATGAAGGATGTGGGGCTATACCATCACGTATCAACTCTAACTACTCTGCTTGTTCACCTGAAACAGTGCATTTTCTACTCTGGATAAATAAGCTTGGGTTGAGTTTTCTGTTGTTTAAAACCAAAGCATCTTGCCAACTAAGAACCCAAGCTCTTTCAGGACCCTGTGTCTTAGAGCCCAGGATCTGCCCTGTGTCTTTCTCCAGCATGCCCTATCCCTGTGGTCCCTGCAGTCTCACTTGGTAAATACCCAAACATCTTTCGTATTCACCTCAAGTGCTGCCTGCTCCAGCGAGCCCTGGTGTATGACCTGCTATGTCTCCCACTATCCACACTCTTCGCTCGCACCACCTGTAATACGTTGCCGTATTTATTTGCTAAAGCATACTTCTTTTTTTTATTTTTTTTTTATTAAATCATAGCTGTGTACATTGATATGATCATGGGGCATCATTCACTAGCTTTACAGACCATACTTCTATGTCACAAGATAATCCTATTTATAGTTCCCTCCAACTTAATATCTCTGTCCAAAGCTCCCTTTGTGGCAAAGTAACCTGTGTCCATAATCCCCACTGCATCCCTGCCCAGCAGCACGTCACAGGAATCCTGACCACAATTAGAGAGAGAGAGGAAGCCAAGTTTAAGGAGAAAAGACTCCTGACCACTCTCTTTCTCCTAAAGAGAATCTCTAGGCACCTGTCCAAGTTGTGTACTAGCTCTACAGGAGGACACCTCAAAGACGGTCTGTAGCCTCAAGGTTCCAAGAAGAGCAGGAAATTGGGCCAAGTTGTGTCTGGCATGCCCCCTGTTGCAGGAGTGAACAAGGCTACAGCAATTAGATTTTGAGTCTGCAGTCCTTATGTTCTCTACAACCCCATGGGTAAGTTCCTTTGGATCTCTCATATACATTTCAAGAATATCAGAACCCTGGCAGCACCTGTGGCTCAAAGGAGTAGGGCACCGGCCCTATACACCCGAGGTGACAGGTTCAAACCCAACCCTGGCCAAAAAAAAAGAATATCAGAACCCCAAATGGAAACTGTCTGACACACAATTTAGGGTGAAATTTTTGCATGCCTAACAGCTTTTATTCCCTGAGTTTAGTTTCACTGGAATTCAAGTTTAGGGCAAAGCACATTGATGAAATACTGGGCTGAATTTCCTGGAGTATTTAAATAAAGATGTGGAGCTCTGTGGCCATGGAGCTCCAGTGAGCACGTCCACGACCAGGGCTTGGTGCAACATGATTTGGGAAAGGCAGGAACAAATGATAAGCATCAAAAGTCTTAAACAGAGGATTAAATAAATATGTTAATTGTATTCTACAAAGATTATCTTGGCGAAAAAGTAAAAGAGGAAGTGAGAAGCAGAGATACAACATATTACCACATTCAGGTAAGAAAGAGATAATTAAGCCTTAAAGAGAAAAGAATAAGAATAATTTACCAATATATTGGAACACTTACCAAGGTATTCCAATGATCCTGTTAACTAGAATGATAATAAAATAAGGGCAAGCATAAATACATAGACTCCTAGGCAGGCAACTTTTATGTGGCCGACGGAAAATGCAGACTGACCTTCACGGGTGAGTGTCCAGGGAAGTTGGCTGGGACCCCTCACAGGCAGCATCGTGGGAGTTGAAAAACTCACATTCTCTCTCAAGCTACTGAATATGGGATTAGAATTATTTGCAACAAAGTCCAAAAAGGAAACAAATATACACATATATGTATATATGTGTATGTATGTTTTGTGTGCGTATTTGTATATATTTTATATATATATACACACACACATTATCTACTTGGTCAAAACCATTATATTTCACCTAAATTTATGCCAGGAAATCTAGAGGTTGATAGAGACACAAAAATTGCCTAAGATGAAGTCTGTCTACAGGTTATTCACTGTACTAATGGCCAGAAATTCTCTCAGTAGAAGTTAAAGGTAAGAATATCTTGCAAGGGAAAAAAGAGCCATGGAGACAAACACACTGAGACTGAAATGCTGGCCCTTGAGACCAGGAGCAAATCACCTTCGGGTCTCAGTCTGTTCATGTACAAAATTGCCATGTAAAACACACACATCTGGGTCCACATCTCTATTTAAATTTTAGGTTGCCCTCATTTTCATTAATTATCCTAAAAAAGTTTTTGGAAGATATGCACAAACTGAAAAGCCAGTACTCAGAAGACGTGCGTCTAACACTCTCAGATTCACCCTTGGAATCAAACCTCTAGAGGTCCCAATCCGATCTTTAGTCCATCCCAAGGCCAAACACACCACTGTGCACGTCCAGCTGGAGCAGCGCTGAGAACCCGTCAGCCTCCGGGGCCTCCACTGGCGCCCTTCTCTCTGCTGATGAGTGACCTTGGCACAGAGGTTCTCAACCTGCGGGTCACGACCCCTTTGGGGGTCAAA
Source organism: Nycticebus coucang (assembly GCF_027406575.1). Lineage (NCBI taxonomy): Eukaryota > Metazoa > Chordata > Mammalia > Primates > Lorisidae > Nycticebus > Nycticebus coucang. Next base: position 1,715,783 of record NC_069780.1, read on the forward strand.
CGACCCTTTCACAGGGGTCGCCTAAATACGTCCTGTAAATATCAGATATTTACATTATGATTCATAACAGTAGCAAATTACAGTTAGCAAGTAGCAACAAAAATAATTTTATGGTTGGGGGTCACCACCACATGAGGAACTGTATTAAAGGGTCGCGGCGTTAGGAAGGTTGAGAACCACTGGCATAGACAGTAAAGGCTGCTGGCATCAAAGAAAACGTCAAACTGCTGCAATTCCCGTGTTTAGTGCTGTTCAATAACCAGCACATTTCTTTTTTTTTTTTTTTTTTTTGTAGAGACAGAGTCTCACTGTACCGCCCTCGGGTAGAGTGCCGTGGCGTCACACGGCTCACAGCAACCTCTAACTCTTGGGCTTACCGATTCCCTTGCCTCAGCCTCCCGAGTAGCTGGGACTACAGGCGCCCGCCACAACGCCCGGCAATTTTTTGGTTGCAGTTTGGCCGGGGCTGGGTCCGAACCCGCCACCCTCGGCATACGGGGCCGGCGCCCTACCCGCTGAGCCACAGGCGCCGCCCACCAGCACATTTCTTGAGTGACAGTCAGGGGCAGGAGCACAGGAAGGGCAACAAAGCAGCTCCTCCGCCACCGCTTCTCTCTCACATCAAAAAAAAAAAAGGCGAGGAAACAATGCAACATTCTCAAAACATCAATGTTCAAGTTGAGTTAATCTTATAGTTTCTAAAAATTATCTCTTAGAAATAAACTATTTTACTTTACAAAGCTAAAGATGAACACAAAAGAAGCTCTCGTCCTCAATTCTGCCAGGTCCAAGGACGCAATAGCTAATGTCACGCTGTGCACAGCAAAGTTAATTATGAAAATATTAGTCAGCATAGGGTCGCTAGTCAAGGTTCAGTATTATTGCTTTGTAGTGAAATGTTAAGAAAACATCTGACATGAAGACAAAAAATTGACTAAAGTCTCCCATTTCAGTTATAATGAATAAACCTTCACTTTTCCTGACACACAGGTAATTAGCCACGATTGATGTTCCTGGGAAAAAGGATAAGGACGAGTGTTAACTTTTGAAGATTATACCACTCCTTTTTTTGTTGCAGGAAATAATTTGGATTAACACAGAAGCAAATGCTAAAATAATAATAATAATATTTTGCTTAGCAAAATAGAAGACATAAAAGAGGCCAAAAATCCTTTATAAAGCATGAATCCCCTGTGCTCCTTCTCTGAGCTTCCCGACTTCAGGAGCTGAGGCGAGGCTGACAGGCCAGACAAGCAGAAAGAGGACTCGCCTGTTACGGTACCACTTTCAAAATTTCAAACAATTAACAGACAGGTCTTGAGATTTTGATTATATACAGGTTCTAATTAGTGAAAATACTGTGAAATCTCAAATCTGCTTTCCATAGAGTTCTATAGGAAATTCATTTTTTTTTTTTTTTTTTTTTGTAGAGACAGAGTCTTACTTTATAGCCCTCGGTAGAGTGCCGTGGCCTCACACAGCTCACAAACCTCCAAACTCCTGGGGTTAAGTAATTCTCTTGCCTCAGCCTCCGGAGTAACTGGGACTACAGACAACAGCCACAACGCCCAGCTATTTTTTGGTTGCAGTTCAGCTGGGGCCGGGTTTGAACCCGCCACCCTCGGTATATGGGGCCGGCGCCCTACCGACTGAGCCACAGGCGCCGCCCAGGAAATTCATTTGAAAGCAAATACCATAAACAGAAAAAAAAAATGGAATAATTTAATGAGTTCTCAAGCTGTAGCTTTCACCTGCTTTTTCCAGTAAAATGGTAATAATTGCAGTAAAAATTACAAGAATAAAAATAGCTGGTACTCTGGAACTCCTGAGAGCTTTAAAATGTCCCTTTCATATTTTACTTTTGTATCTAAGTTCATATTTTATTTTTGTATCTATAAAAATGAAAATGTTCTCAGTGGCAGAAAAGTTAATTTTACTTAATTATGCAAGAAATCATTTGGCCTGGTGTTTTATTAAATAATTGTTTCCTTTCTACTTACTTTTCTTATTAGAAAGGGGATGAGCACATAAATATCAATGTGTGTCATATTTTGCTGGAAATTATAACTATAAAAATGAAGATATATTTATTCATTTGTTTTCTAGTCTTATTCTTGGAGTACTGAAATTTAATCACTTTATCAATGAAATAATCACTTCATTTTAAAAATTAGAAAAATAGGGCTCTGATAGGTAATAGGAGCAGAATTGGACAACTGAAGCTCAACTTTTGTCACTACTAGTGAAGTGACCTCTTAAAATCACAAGTGAAATAAGTCATTGTTAAAAGATAATGATTCCCCATCCAATATGTTATTTCTATCAGGCTCTTAATATTTTATTTTTTTTTTTTTTTTTTTTTTTTTTTTTTTGTAGAGACAGAGTCTCACTACTTTATGGCCCTCAGTAGAGTGCCGTGGCATCAAACAGCTCACAGCAACCTCCAACTCCTGGGCTTAAGTGATCCTCCTGCCTCAGCCTCCGGAGTAGCTGGGATTACAGGCGCCCGCCACAACGCCCGGCTATTTTTTGGTTGCAGTTTGGCCGGGGCGGGTTTGAACCCGTCACCCTCGGTATATGGGGCCGGCGCCTTACCGACTGAGCCACAGGCACCGCCCGGCTCTTAATATTTTAAACTAAAGATTTAAAATGCCTCCAAACTACTTTCTTTCCTTAGGAAAAAATTAGGTTAATTGAACATTAGCAAAAGAAAAAAAGTAACTAATGAAGTATCATGTGACTGCACATTTATGAAGAAGGAATATATTTATATTAGTCTTCAAAAAAACCCACAATTGAAGAGGCTTTGTTTTTGCACTTTCTTTGATAGAAATAATACTAATGATAAAATTAATATAAGTACCTCATATTTCTAACTATATATATTTTTAACCTCGTTTCCTTTATGTGTTTAAATTATGGATTCAACAAAACACCATAAAATTTTCGACAACAGAAAATTCACACATAAACTACCACATCATACCACATCTATTTTCATTTTCACTTATATTTTCCCATTGTCTATATGGATAATTTACATAAAGAATAGTAACTAAATACACCACTTACCATTACAACATAAGCATTTTTTCAAGTGTCTACAAAGTCTTCATGATTACCAGTATCCATATTTTTAATTATAAGAAAGACTGACATGAACATTATTTTTTTTTTCTATTGGTTAATTTACTAAATATAATGTCCAAGACTGAGTTTTTTTAAGGTAAAGTATCAACATTTTTCTCATCTCTGTTACATTCCCGGTATTTTTCTTATAAAGTTTACTAGTTCTAATTGTGCCATAGATGTGCCGTAATAGGCAAGAATGTTTCCCTTTGGTTAAAATGCAGTGAAAACAAAATTTTATCTCCTTATGCCCCATGACCAGTGAAGTGTCTCGAGATGAAGGCGCTGGTTCTGTTTGCTGTCATCTTGAGCTGTATTGCTTGTTTCTCGGTAAATATGTTTTACATATATTTATTTTCTTATTCAGTGTTTAATCATAAAGTATATATTTAGTTCATTGTGTGCTAGTGCAGTTTTATACTACACAGACCCTCTTTTAGTTTATTTCTACCACTTTCTGATGACGTTTGCTGAACCCCACATGTCAACAGCCTCTAAAATTCCAAGCTTGTATGCACAGGACACTGCAGAGTTGTGATTTTTAGTTTCAGTTTTCTGAATCTACCTCGGCAGTAGCACTCCTAAAATTTAGTCTTTGGTGGGCTCTCCAAAAGAAAAATGTGTGAAAAAGAAAACTAATTATAAATCATCCTACACATAAAGCTACAAGAATAGAAAAAAATTAATCCATTCATGGGTCGATTGAAACACAACTTTAGCCTAGGATGAAGGAGGGAAGGGGACGGAGAGGGGAGGGGAGGGGTGTGAGGGATAGTAGGGGATAGTAGGGGGACCACACCTATGTACATTGCAAGTACAAGTTGGATCTACCATGTGTAGAACACAAATGTCCTAAGGCTATAATTGGGTAAATGAGGTGAAAGCTGTGCTGATTAGTATGATGTAAGCACTCCAATTGGTACAAATAATCAACACATTGAAAACAGCATAAATATATTTAAGATCTATGTACAAAAGACTTAATAAAAAAATGATGTAAAAAAAGAATATAAAAAATTATACTTGGATCAAATGTTAAGAAAATCTAGACATGGTATTGGCTTTCAATGAAGAACTTGCTTGGTATCCTAAAATATTTTTAGATTTGTTTACCTCACATCTGCACCTAAATTATGTTACCTAGAGGGTGAGAGGAACACTGTCTAAGACTGACTGCTACAAACGTAATCCAGAATCATTTCCTGAAGAGTCAGCGTCTTTCGGACACTACACTACGGGAACTGTCTCTCCCTCTCTGCCAAGGCTCAAACACAGACATGGGGATTATCCAACCTTATTGCAGAGTTTCTCTGGACCACTCATTTTTCCCTTCCACAAAAGATAGTCTGGTTTTTCTCACACCAAGTTTGTAAGAATCTTAGTGATACCATAACGGTCTCCAGGTTTGGCACTGGAGTCAGTGGTAGTTACAATGAAGGAGCCAAATCTAGCACTTTCTAGAAACTGGAAACCAGCTGCCAACACATCCATTAGAATGTGGAAGAAAGGGACTTGTCCTTACTCCATAGACTGTACACCCTTTAAACGAGTGGTTGTCACCCTTCCTAATGCCACCGCCCTTTAATACACTTCCTGTGGGTTGAGAGCCGCTGCTTTAAACTGTCAGAGGTCCCCTTCTGTGGAATGTGGAATGGTGTTGCATCTGTCATCCTAACCCAATCATATTTTACCCTCATACGTAACTTACGACTTCCTCCCCAAAGGGCAGACATGCTCCAGATCTAACCTTTTATATTTGTTTTCCCATTTCCTTTTAGTCTGCTGGTGCACATAAGCGACAAAACCACAAAGAAGTAAGTTTTATTACATTTCTGGTTATCTTTTCTAATTTTCAATCATAATCAAATTTAGTTATGTCCAAGGAATCAAGGTACAAATGTTTTATTTTATTCCCAACCTAATAAGATGTTAAGAGAGAGAATCAGAGAGTCACCTGAATATCTAAGTTTAGAAACCAAATGGGCATTGTTTTTTCCAAATTAATATAAGGGTACAAATGTTTAGGTTATGTTGTTCCCACTTCCAAGGTAAAGTTCAAGTTGTAGTTGAGTCCTTCACCCAGGGAGCGTGCTGAACACTTTCACATTGGGCACCTCAGATGAGATTCCCCCAATTGCCCTCCCTCCTCCCACCAATCAACCTCCCCCCTCCGCTCCTCCCCTCAGCCCTCTCCCTTAATAGACTATATTTGTGTTTTATCATTCATGTGGGCATGTAATTGTTCCTATATTGGTTGTACATTAGATTTTTTTTCCATTCTGGATGATACTTTACTAAAAAGAATGTGTTTCAACTCCATCTAGATAAATACAAAAGATGTAAAGTCTCCATCTTTTCTTATAGCTGAATGGTACTCCGTGGTGTACATATACCACAGTTTGTTAATCCATTCATGGGCTGATGGGCATTTGGGTTGCTTCCATGACTTGGCAAATAGACATTATTGTGTAAGCACCAGAATCTGGCTCCCCAGAGCCTGCCTCTTAAATCCACATTAATCTGTGATGGGGATAGGGCAGCTCAGATCATCAAATGCAAAGTTTACCTAGACTTAACGTGGATGTCTTATTCCTTGGAAACTTTTTTTTTTTTTTTTTAGAAATGAGAAACATTTCCCATGAGCATGCAAAAAAAAAAAAAAGAAACTAATTTATTTTCTTAAAAGCAATCCTGTTCAATTAAAAAGGAATGAAAACTCAAAATCATTGAGAAAGACTTTGCAAAGCTCCAAATCCCTGTGAAGCTCTCTGTAATTCATAACCCACGTGGTAACACCCATGGCGACTGCATGTGGGCGCCCAGCACATGTGCTGCCTGAAAACGCGTGTCCTGATATCCTGTTTTGTCTCCTTTCTCTCCCTTTTCCCAAAACCCCAAAAAGTACTATAAATTAATCCTTAAAAACAAAATTAACCTGTTCCTAATACTGTAGATTAGGCACTTCTTGGTTTAATGACTTAAATTGTTTTAATGTTTATAAGAAGAAATAATTTCAACCAGTGTTGAAAATTCATGACAACTTTGGCAGCTTCCTTCTCTAGTTTCTGTTTTCCTCACCTCTCTTCAATCCCATCACCTTATATTCTCAAAGTAGATGAATTCTGAGACATGGTCAGATACCTGACTTTAAGATGGGCCTTATTTTTCCACTAATTAGTAATATGGCTAAAGGCAAATATCTTTCCAATAATGCCAGTGTCCTGACAACCACCTGATCTCTGTCTATTCAGTTTATCTCAAACCCCGATCCCTCTGCAGTATCCCAGGAATCAGCTTTCCTGGAAATGCCTCCCTGGGTGTGGGAGCTGTGACCAGGGAGGAGAAGGCTTCTGTACGAGGGTGTTTTCCTACTGACAGTCCCTGGTTTACACCGTGTAGTACTACACCACAATTCCTTTTATTCACTCAAAGGTAAATGTAGCTGGATATACCAAGGCATCACATTAGAAAATATATTTGGCATTTCATGCTTATCCTTTGGGCAACGATTAATTTTTTTAATTTTAAAATATTAATGGGGAGGTACAGGACGTTCCCTCAGATGAACTGTGTAGCACTGCAACAAGGGTGTCCAGTGTGCCTGTCACCGCAGCAGTGCGCATGGTGGCCGGGAGGTAGGCTTGTTTCTCAGTTCCTGATGTCCTTTACTAGTGAGTATTTGTGCCTGTCATTTGGCCCCCACTCATTAGTGAGAATATCACATCTACACAGCGATCTTAAAAATGATCCAGAGAAGAGAGTGTGACATTGCTAGAATGCTAAAGCAGCCCTGCAGGAAAGTTGATTTATCCTAGAGATTTGAGATTTATCCCTGGGTCCTCCAGTACAGATGCGCTGAGTACAAGCTCTTCTGTCCAGTGAGCAAACTCAGCACTTGTCATGGGAGCAGCAGGGCACAGGAGTGACAGTCTCTTCCCTGATACTCCAGCCCCTAAGATCCCCCAAACTCACTCTGGAGGATGCTGGCATGAGGGAGGTGTGTGAAACAAAAATGCACAAGGGCTATCGCTTAGTGAGGACACAGGTGGAGCATCAGTTAGACTCTCAGGGACTGGCCTCAGCCAGTGAAGACAAGTGAGAGACCAGGGCCTAGCTGGAAATTCTAACAAAATGCCATGTTAAAAATCTGCATAACTCACAGGAGTGGAGAACCAAACGCACATCTTCAACACCAGACTGACCAGTCGACACTGAAGTGCAGATATGGATGTAAATCTCAGTGAAAATCCAGCTGGGCGGGGGGAATGCACACCTACTGGGTACAGTGCACACTGTCGGTGGGGGGGGGGGGCACACTTATAACCATGACTCAATTTGTGCAAAAATCCCAATGTATGTAAACAAAATACACGGACCCCCTAAAATTCTGAAATTTTAAAAAACCTGTGTGACTGAAGCCAATTAAATCAAAAAGTATCCCAGGCATTGCTGGAATGAGGCTTCCACAGGGTGGAAAGGCACAGGCTGAAGCCACCTATGGCTTTCCATGTCTATGAGTCCAGGCAGAGCCCAGAACGGAGCTTCACGAGTGCTCTGCCAGTCTCACTGTATTTCCAGGTCTTGGGTAAGAAGGCCATCTTGTAGTATGCTCTTGTATAGAATGAAATTAGAGCAGCATCTCCTAAAAGGTGTTCCAGGAAACACTGAAAGACTAGCCTTAAAAACTACTGCAAACACATGACACAGGAAGCGTCCGCAAGGAGATCATTCTGGGGACACTGCCTCTCTCTGGGATGTGCTAAGTATTCATGGCTGATGAAACTAGCAATTCCAGTTAGTCCTGCATTAAAGAATGATGTTTTCCTTTACCCCAAATCCCTCCACGGCTATTTGGCCACCAATATATTTTCAACATAGAGCTTATTATTTTGAGGAAGTCTATAATAAGACTATTAGCCTTTAAGGACAGCAGAACCATGGTTTACTTCCTTTGTACTTTACCAAAAGTCATCATTCAAAATCCTGCATGGGGTGAGAATATTATTCTATCAAATTACTTATGGAATGAAATTAAAGTATACAAATTTAAATAATATACGTGCATGTTTAAAACTGGATGTAGGTTTATGAATCCCATTTGTATAAAAACACTTTTTTAATTATTTCCCTGAAGACTAGCGATAGTTCTGAAGAGAATTTTAAACCACTTAGAAAAAGAATTCCTGGAGAGCCAAGAAATTACTGGTCTCAACCAAACTACAAAGATTCTACAAAATTTGGAGCAGCTCCTCCGGGTGTCCTTAGCCTCCATGATTTCATCCATCCCCACCGCCCCCACCGCCCCCACCGCCCCCCTTTTCCCCATCGCCCCCACCACCCACCCTCTCCATCAGCTGCACCTGCACAGCCACCTGAGGATGCTGGAAGCCCCACCTCCCGAGCACCACTAAACCCTTCTGCTCCTGCAACTGCTGCTGCTACCACGGCACCTTCCTCGGTCTCTATTAGCAAAGCTGCAGGTGCCGCCTCTGATACCACCACCCCCAACTCGCTCCGCTCTGAGGCCACCACCAGCGCCATGGCAGCCGAGTTCACCCCAGGGGTTGACGCCACCACTGTCAGCAACCAGCAACAGCTTTAGTAAATCCTACAGCTGTTGGAGATTACAAATATACTAAACTACACGAAGACAAAGGCAAACCCAGGTAAAAAGCATCCAAAATGTTTTCTGTGTGGCTTTGAGTTGTATCTAAACAAAACCAGAAGTTTTCTGCCACAACCAAATAGAAAGATGAACAGTGTTTCACCATGGCATGTGGATTCTGACCTTTCACTCCCCTTTCACTTCAGAACAGGATTTGGTCTCCTTGAGTAGATTATAGCTATTAACATTTTGCTGGCCAATTTCTACACAAGAAAAAATTAAAAGTTCATCACATATGTATCTGCTCTGACCTTCTGGTCCCAGCACTAAGATAATGTTGATTTTACTGATAAGCTTACTTTTAATTAGAGCCTTAGAAGTTAAAGTTAGTTTGTACTTCCAAGTTTATTAAATTCCACAAAATGCACATTTCACATAAGGGGAAGTCTCTCTCAGAACCTACCAAATCTACCAAGGCAAAAAATAAGTAAAAGTAATAATATAAACAAAATCTCAAGCCCTAAAATGGCTCTTTAGCTACATACATTGTCTAACACACACTGAGATATAACATGATCCTTCAAAAAGGGTAATGAAGAACTAGACATTATATGCTGATACCTCCCCTATTTCTGAATATTGGAGCTTCTAATTATGAATATAGTGGGAAGAATTATCATTATCCCCCAAATCCCCATGATAGACGTCAACTGCTGAACACATACAATACTTCAGATGTTCTAGTTTGAACAACATAGTCATGTTCCAAACCTAACTTAACACACAAACAGTCCTGGGAAGCAGGTGTCAGGGACTCCTGTTTAGAGATGAGGAGAATGAGGCCGTGGGAATTTATGTGACTTTCCAAAGATCTAAGTCACAGATGGCAGAGCAGCCTTCAGACTCAACCATTTAACTACAAAGTTCTAGGTTCTAGGGTCCTACCCAGCATGTGACTATTTTAAAACAACTGGAGAGAGTTGAGTGCATTTACTTCTAATTAATGGGTGATTGTCTTTTGTTTTGTTTTACAGATCCTGAAAAACTCAATATTGATGAACCTGTGATCACTCCTTCCATCTTTTCATGCTAGCAAAAATATAGGAATATGAAATCTCACTGTTTTTCGTTTTGTCTTGCTGTCCTGTAAAACGTCCCAGAAATTACAAGACGTATGCATTGATCACATGTGTATCGGCCTCTCTTTATTCCTCTATAGGATAAGATGACCATTATCAGCACTTTCATCCTGTCAGACAGTCCTACAACACACAAAGTACATTCCCGCCCATTAAAACTAAATGCTTCACAAGCCAAAATCAAAAAAGTGCTTAAAACCTAACCCATTTAACATCATGTTACAATATTATGAATCTTAGAAATTACTTTTGTTTTTTATTTAAAACATAAATGCATTTCATCATAATCAAATATGTATGAAAATCTATTATCATATTTTATATAAATTATCTATATGCATAAAATTGCAACTATGACAAAAGCTATAAAAAAGAGCTCCAAATGCAATCTTGCCCTCAAAGAGGTCATAGTCTAGTAAGATGTTATTTCAAAAAACATTGAAAGAAAAAAATAAGTTAAATCCAACAGATCTACAGACACTCTTCCTCAGACATTACGTCTTCCCCTAGGGAGGTATTTTCTTCAGAGATCGTGTAACTGAAACTTCATGCCATTACATAAACCATTTCATCCAAACATATATTAGATCGATATCTAGTTGGTAAACTAATTCAGCCAAATGACTCAGTAAAATTTACTTATATTTAGGACGAAGAACATAAGAACACAAATGCAAGAGCACATTTCTCCCACAGGGCAAGTTCTTCAGGATGGTGGGGGCAGAAAAGAGGGGAAGAGAAAGGGGGGAAGGGAAGGGAGAGGAGGGGGGAGAGGAAGAGGAGAGGGGAGGAGGAGGCAGGGCTAGAGGGGAGGGGAAGCGGGGAGCTGGGAGGGGAGGTGGAAGAGTAAGCTGGGATGGTGAGAGGAACCCAGGCTTAGACCTGGAGAGAGAAGACGGAGCAGATGGACAAGGAGCAGGCCCAGAAGAGAGAGCTGAGAAGGTGCATAAAGCCAGGCAGAGAAAAGGGTTTAAGCAAAGGTGTCAAACACTTTAACAGGGAGGGTAAGAAGAAAAAATGAGAAGGACAAGGAGAAAATGAATGGCAGATGAGTGTTCAAATTATAAAAAGTAGGGAGGGGAGAAGTAAGCAACAGACAAGACCAAAATGCCACAGTTAGTGAGGCTTTTAAAAGTTATGCTATCAAGAGCATAATTTTTTATCAGAAAAGATGAATTAGGAATTATATCCATTCGAAAATAAGAAATTGAATTGTTGGTTTTGTTTCAACCGTGAAGGGAGCACAGACTTGTGTAGCTTCTGTAATGCTCACGGCAGAGCTTCCGATGCATCTGTCACAGAACAGCACCCAGGGCACCAGGTGGGTAAATCTCTAGCCCTCACCCCTCACCCTCCTCCTTCCTGGTTTCCAACATCCTTTATATTTTTTTGTGTCCGTATGTACCCACCTTTAGCTCCCCCTTGTAAGTGACAAAATACGGTGTTTGGTTTTCCATTCTTGAGATACTTCACTCAGAATAATGGTCTCCAGTTCCATCCAAGTTGCTGCGAAAGACATTATTTCATTCCTTTTATGGCTGAGTAGTATTAGAATATGGTCTAGATACCACATTTTCTTTATCTGCTCATGAACCGATGACCACTTAAGTTTATCCCATGTTTTTGCATTTGTGAATTGTGCTGCAGTAAACCCTGGAATGTGGGTGTCTTTTTGAGAGAATGACTTATTTTTCTTTGGGTACATACCCAGCAGTGGAAATGCTGGGTGGAATGGTAGGGCTACACTTATTTCTGTGAGGAAGCTCCATACTATATTCCATAGAGGTTGTAGTAATTTGCAGCACACACACCCCCCCCCCAAAAAAAACAGGGTGTAAGTATTCCTTTCTCTCTGCTTCCACACCAGCATCTATTGATTTTTACTTTTTAATAATGGTCATTCTGACATTATGGTGATATCTCATTGTGCTTTTAATTTGCATTTCCCTGATTATTACTGATATTGAGCATTTTTCCTGTTTTTTGGCCATTTCTCTTCTTTCAAAAAACTTCTATTCATGCCTGCTGTCCATTTTTTGGATATGTTGTTTATTTTCTTAATGATTTGAGCTCTCTGTAGATTCTGGGTATCAGTCCTTTCTCAGCTGAAGGCTGTTGTGCACCCGCTCTCCGGGCCTGAGAGGCGGCTAGTGGGGGTTAAGGCAGGTTCAGGTGCCGAGTCTCACCGCACCAGGAGAGCGGTGCAAGGGGCAGGTGGCCAAAGTGGAACTGACCCCTCTGCAGAGCGCTCGCTCAGAGGCAGTGCGGGCAGAATGGCGCAGCAGCAAGGACCTGGCCCCAGAAGCTGCAGACCCCCTTGAGCCCACTCTCTACCCTGCAGTTGCTCAAACCTAAGCTCAGTGGGGCTGGTGGCTGTGTCCTCTGGGAGTGCAGAACCCTGGGGCCTCTCCAGAACCCTCCCCAGACAGGGACGCTCCTGCAAGGTACCTGCATCCCTGCCTAGTGGGCCACCACGTCTGTCCCCACCCTTGGGTGTGTACTGTCACCTCCTGATGATTCACAGTGCTCTGAAGCGACTGCACTCAGGTGAACCCCCACCTGTACCTGTGGTCTCCCCAAGACCCAGCATGGGCTGCCTCCAGTCCACCGCCTGGCCCCACTCCCAAGAGTTATTCGTTATAAAGAATAAACAGCAACCCATGAAAATGCAACTGGAGGAAGCAGAAGGAAATAGATGTTCAAAGAAAGAATGCTTCTTTACAAGAAATAAACCGGACTCCAAAGGGAGGCTCCCGACTCCTTCCCAACCCTCCCTCTCAGGGGAAGGAAGGGGCATGGCCTCCTCCTCCCCTGCTGGTTCTCAGCTGCAGGAGACAGAGCTTCCCATCACCACCTCCATGTCCCTTACAAGACAGGAGGTCACGCTGTCACCCCTGCCACAGAGGTCGCAGGGGCTTGGTACCCCCACCTCACTGCCAGGCTCAGGCATGGACTTGCTTCGGCCTTGAAATGTGGGCTCCAGAAACACACTCAAATACAGCAGGAATTCCATCCCTTCCTCAGGCTCTTTTCCCCTAAGCTACAAGAACTCCATGTCCTGACTAGAGCCTGACCTGCTACCTGCACTCCTGCAGGACACACAGCTGCTGTCAGCCTGAGACATGGGAGGAGTATGTGCTATTTTGTGTTGGTCTTTGTAGTCAGAATCTCCACTGCAAGGTGACTTGGAGCAGCCCAGGCATTTCATAATAACATTTATATTCTTTATCTTAGAGTCATCCCCCCAAACTATTACAAGATTCTGGTCCCTCAGAACTGAACCTGCTTGTCACGGGGACTACAGGGAGACGTTCAATTTAACTTTATCACTTTACAAAGGAAGAGAATCAAGCCCAGAGGGGTTAATGAACATTAAGCTCACAATATTGAAAGGTAACAAAGTCAACTTTGAAACTGAGGTCTTTGCATTTCCATTTCAGGGAACTGTTTTCCCCCAAATATGAAGCTGTTATTTAAGGCCTTTGTATGAACTTTCGGGTATGATATGTACAACTTTCATTCCTTCTAATAAACTTCTTTTAAGTCCATTTTTAAGTACAAAGTTCTTATTTATATACTCCAAATTTTTAGAAATGAACCTTATTAAATAAGCCTGATATAATCTCAGGATTAATTCTGCCCTTCTCTGAGTTTCTTTCTTTATTTAGAAAACTAAGATGTTAATATCTTCCTATATCTTGGAGTTATTTTTATAGTAAAGGAGAAAATTACTCAACCATGATTCATTAAATAATAAATGTATTATAGAAATGACTTAAATTTTTTAGAATGCTCATAGTTAACAGAGAAAGTTTGTGTATAACAAGGTTATTTTTAAGAAAATGAAATTGTGACAAATGAAATATATTTGGAAATTAAGATCTTGAGAGGGAGATCTTGAAAGAGGAATTGAATTTATCGGGTTACACGGTTGGGGTATCAATCCAGCAGCACTCTGACTAAAGGGCTATCATGTTCCTGGCAATCAGGAAGCCTACAAGACAGCTTTCACTTTTACCAGGGAACGATATACTTCCTACTTAAAAATAAATGGCAAATTTTCTTATGGCTCTCAGTGGAAAGGATAGACACTTTTCTTAAGCAATTACCATGATGATATTTGATTGATGTTGTAAATTCATTTACCTGATTTCATTTTGCTTTTAACTTTAGCAACTTGGAAGCCCAGGGAAAATTTGCTGTCAACTTCCAAGAAGTTTTTAGATACTTTGTGGATGGAGTCTGTTGCAGCATCCGTGCTGCAGGAAACAGCTGTTTCTTGCTTGATGTACAAGTCCCGTTATTAATTACACTTGATTATACTACAGGTCTTCAACCCAGTAGATCAAATTTTCTCTCAAGGGCCAATGGGATCATTGTTTAATCCCACATAACAAATATTTCTATAGAAATTTTTAAAGCACTCTGTAAATTCTAAAGCATAATAAATACCCTGTTTCCCCGAAAATAAGACAGTGTCTTATTTTAAGATGTGCTCCCAAAGATGCACTAGGTCTTATTTTCAGGGGACGTCTTATCTTTCCTGTAAGTAGGTCTTATTTTCGGAGGATGTCTTATTTTGGGGAAAACGGGGTATTTCAGTTATCATTAATCCAGAAAAAAACCCACATGTTTCTGAGTAATCTAAAGGAAACACATACTTTCCAGGGATCCAGGGAAACAGTTATCATTGCTACATTTCAACAGAGGTGAGTGCAGCCAGAGCAGCAGGGCAGCAAACTTCAAACACAGCTGCATGGCTGAGCCTGATTCTCCAGTTCAGCAGGAAAATAGTTTCCATCTGTCACTATCAATAATGTGACTCTGCTGTCACCTTGAGCTTCCCGGGACCGGAGACATTAGCCCAATAGTTATTGTTCTAGGAAGCATTTAGTCAGGATCTTTCAAAGTCACGAGTTAATTAAAGAATAACTTGACAGACTGCTTCTGTCCCTGAAAGACAGGCTTCCGTGGCTGTTTCTCTAACTTTTTTGGCCATGACCCACTCAGAGACTGTCTTTCACTTTTGCCAGTGTTCACCTAAGTCCTTCAGAGCCAGTGACCCATTACGGTGTAGATCACACCTTGATTTAAAACATCTGGCTGCTGAATTCATTGGCATCAGAACAAGAAAGAAGGGACATTCATCTTCTGAAACACCGTTGACAGTATCGGCAGAGAAGAAAGTGGGGCTTTTCGCGTCAGCTTAGAAACAGTCATCTTCACTGGTGTCTGGGCATGTAAATGGTAAGATTAGCAAACCAGTAATGGAATTTATGTTATTAGAAATGTTTAAAAGTCTGTGAAAATAAGAAATTTTTAAAGGCCTGTGAAATTTGACCCACGGAAATGACATTAAGTATAGTAATTTAAACCGGAGATCAATTCTGGAAGGGGGGTCTCCTTGTGCCTACGCCATGTATGACTTCCAAAAGGTTCTTAAAACACTAAGCATTTAAATATGCTGTAACTTCAGCACCTGGAACTCTGTGTTACATCCAGCAGATATTCAAAAATTTTGAATGAGCAACAGAAGTAAAGAAGGAAAAAAGCAAGGAGGTTGGGAGGCAAAAACCAAACTCCATGGCACAGAAATGACAAATAACCACATTTTGCAACTGAAAGAAAATGGATGCACAATGAAGTTGACCCATACACTCCAGACAACAGAGGGTGGTGTTGGGTTTGGAGTAAATTAGGTGACCACGAATTCACTTGATTCATCTCCACAGTGCACAATGGCTGTTGTAAATTTATGGCGATTCTACAGGTTTGGGAGGCAGCAGAGACTAGTTTAGGTTCAGGCTTGACATAGACAAACTTAGGGTCAAGTCCCACTCAGCTAATTGGTAACTCTGTAATGGTGGTGATAGAACTCAGGGAATATGCTAAAAACTTTAACAAAAAATACCTATTATTATTATGACATAACTTGTAAACCTAGAGATCACCTAGCAAAGTAAAAATTCTTTAAGCCTAGACTTTCAAAAACACAAGGCTGTAATGTTCCAACAGGCAGACATCCACTTCGGAGTAAACGTATCTCACAGGAGCTCGACATGCCAATTTTTGTTTAAGTTTCTTGAGTTAATAAGGGCAAGGACCACAGGGCTTTTTGAAACACAGCTGATTTTGGTTAGTCTTTCATTGGCAAAAGGGAACTTCCTCAAAAATGTTCATATAAGGGTCTTTTAAATAATCTAAATATCCTAAAATAATCTGACTCAAAGAAGTTAAATATAGTCAAGAGAAACTACACACACCCCTGACTACTGTCCCTCTCCCACCACTAATCTCCCTTCCTGCTCTTTCCATTTTTGGATCAGAATCTCAATCCAAGCATTCATTTCTCTCAGCCTTAAAAAGCACTCTCTCAATTAAGCCAATGTTACACAACTCTGAAAAACAAGGCACAGAATCAGACACGCAGAAACTTCCAAGTACAAAGCAGTAATACAATTTTATTATTTCAACTACAAAATAGAACATTATACCCCCACTGTACAGCACCATTACCCACACAGTCGGACCCATTTTAGATACTCTGTGCACTGCGGCCACGGCACTGTATGTGTTTGTGTGTATATGTGTGTGTTTGTGTGTATCTGTGTGTCCATGTGTGTGTTTGTATGTGTGTGGGGGGGTGTGTTTGTGAGTGTTTGTGTGTCTGTGTGGGTGTGTGGGTGTGTGTGTGTCTGTGTGGGTGTGTTTGTGAGTGTTTGTGTGTCTGTGTGGGTGTGTGTGTCTGCGTGGGTGTGTTTGTGTGTCTGTATGTCTGTGTGGGTGTGTTTGTGAGTGTTTGTGTGTCTGTGTGGGTGTGTCTGTGTGGGTGTGTTTGTGAGTGTGTGTGTGTCTATGTGGGTGGGTGTGTGTCTGTGTGGGTGTGTTTGTGAGTGTGTGTGTGTCTGTGTGGGTGTGTTTGTGTGTGTCTGTGTGGGTGTGTTTGTGAGTGTTTGTGTATCTGTGTGTGTGTTTGTATGTGTGTTTGTGTGTGCTCATGGTATTTAGCAGCATCTATTTAACAGTCACTTGTTTTTAATTCTTTCTAAATTCTCTCTGCGTCATATTCAAAGTCAATTTAAAATGTTTTATTTCCCATACAATATAGTTTTGATACAAAACAGAAAATATGGTGAGAGTCACACACAGCAAAAGAACCTCAGAAATTACCTAGAACAGAACAGCTTGTGCTTTGTCTTTAAATGGTGGGCCACCGACCTCAGACTGTGCTCCTGAGGGGACAGCATGTCACGTTGTATATGTTTCCCCAAGAAACACTAAATATTGAATGGTTCAAAGCTCCTCAGAAATCTGAAAACAAACACAAAAACGGACTGCCAAGCTGGCAGCCGCGGCCTCCCTGTCCTTGTTGGAAGAGCACCTACCTAGCAGGGATCTTGCCTGCAACCCGCCTTGCTCTGATTGCCAACAGAAACCACCACAACATATATAAGAGGTTTCTTGCCCTTCCTCACCTTTATTTGCCATCTTTCACCTGCAAAGAGTCACTGTGACCAGCAGATTAATCGGCCCTAAGAAAGATCCTCACACAAAGGTAGGTACTTAGAAATATGAACTGAAGAATGTTTACTTTAATAATTTTTCTCATACTATAGAGATCACGTCATGAACCTTTTATAGAACATTTTTATTAAAAAATAATCACTTTATAGAAAATTACAATTTTTTGTTGTTGTTGTTGTTGTTGTTGAGACAGGGTCCCACGCTATGCCCCTGAGCAGAGTGCAGTGGGCGTGGTAGCTCACCACAACCTCAGACTTAGGCTGCGGGCACCCCGCTGCCTCAGCCTCGGAAGCCGCTGGGATTACAGGCGCTCGCTGCGGCGCCCAGCTGGGTTTTTCCATTTTTTTCATGAGTCGGGGTCTCACTGTCGCTCAGGCAAGTCTCAAACTCCTGAGCTCAAGCGAAAATTACTTTGTATTGAATTTTGAAAAATTCTACATGTCAGAATAAATCATTCATGTTAGCCATTTGGGACAATCAGTCCATCCAGGTACACAACTGACCTTTCCCCCATTATAAACTTCATAATGAGAGAATATTCTCAGATGTACTCTTTTTAAAACAGGGAACTATCCTATTTATGTTATTCATTTTTCTTCCATTTTTTCAAACTTCTTATAAGAATGGATTATAGGAAAAGTAAAGTTTAAAAGAATAGCCATATCCACAAATAATTGACTACCCAGTGAACTCTTGTCCCTAGGATCCTTTTGAGCCCTGTGTGATTCAGCCAGTGCTTCCAACCAACAGGAAACCCATCAGCACAGTGGTGCTCAGAGCTGCTTTCCCAGGACTTGGGCTCTCGTGTGCCTTAAATATATTGTACATTTGAGCCAACTGAGAGGAAGAGGCCTGCATGCTTCTGCTCCATATGCATCTACCGTAGCTACCTGGTTTTCCATCTACCATAGATGGATTTTTTTGAAGCACTTAAAGACCACTCAGATAACTTAGTACAATGTTGCTAAAACTAAAATATAGGTGACTCTTTTCCCTTAGATTATAGCCTTTCCTTAGTTTTTGAGGCTTTCCAAGAATTAAATTCATAATATGTTGCCTACTTAAAACACCAATGTCTCAAGACAAGCCTTCCGAAATCAGGAATGTAACTGCTTCAAAGTACTTCTAAAGGCAAAAACTTACTACAGAAGCTTCAACTGCTTAGAACATTCTATGAACAACTCTTTGGCGACGTCTCCAGTGCCAGTCCACAAGCCAAAAATTAAAGTAATTCCACCATCTTATAGCCAAAGTTTATCCCCCCCTCAAATCATCCCACATTAATACTGAGTCCAAAAGACTATTAGGTAATTCCTTAAAAAATGATACAATACTATGCCTACACTACCTTACATCCCACGTGCTGTGACAGGTCCCAAATAATACTTTTTAACCACAGAAAGGTAACACTGATCAGCTGCTGTGCTCCCTTCCAGGGCAACCCTGAGGATGCAGCCGCCGTCTCTGATCCTGGGCCTATGGGCTCTGCTGGCAGGTTTCTCCGTGAGTATCAGTGATAACTCCCACACGTCATCATAGTGTTTACACTACTATTAGGTCAGCTTTCTTTTTACATTAACGAGATTATCCTGTCTTATATATTAGGGTCTATTGATCACTGATGAAAAACTGTACTTCACTTTACATTTAAATGTAAAATGTAATATAGCTTAAATAGCCACACAGGGCTGATGGCCGCCAGACTGGACACTTAGACGTTAACTATGCCAGTGTGTTAGAGACACATGTGAATGTGGGTCTCTCGCAGTCACACAGATAGATACAACTCTATAAGTGAGATCATTAAAATAGCTGTTATTCTCAGCATGTGGTCTGCAGACCATTCACACCAAATCCCCTGGCTCACTCATGCAGCCACCGTCCCACAGGCCTCCTCCAGACTGTGTGAACTCTGATCACAGGGCCTCCTAAGATATGTGTTGCCAGGGAATTGGGAGGATCTTTGTTTGCTGAATTTTGAGAAAAGACTAAACATTGATATTAACTCTTACAGTGCGTAAGGGACAAGATCAAACTCTGTTGAAGGGACTAAATTACATACCAAATTACAAGGCTTTATAAAACACAAATTAAAGGAATATTTATCAAAGTAGAGACGGAGTAATTCCACAATTAGAAAGAGGAGATTAATTCCACCATAATTTCTATCAAAGAACTATAAAATCTATTACGTCAAATGGAAAAATATGAAAACCATTTTTTCCAGAGGAAGACTAGGATTCCCACAAAGCAAACACATAAAATTACATCATTATGAAATAGGAAATGTAAAATAATGCCTCAGCCATCTACTTTCAGAAATTAGAATAAAAGCAGGTCACCCAGAGGTAGACTGACCTTAGCCGTATTACTAAGTGTACAACAGAGGGACAGAATTGTTGATAAGCCAGTAAAACACACGGACATATGGAAAGGTCATAGTATGTCCTAATGACCTGATCTGAAAGCTGGTTTACAATGTTTTCATGTCCCCAGGATACAAGAGAAAACCATTTCATTATTTTAAAGTGTCAGACTTACATCTTAGCATTTAGTATTTCTTTCTCAAAATAAATTTGAAAAAGAGAACAATGCAATAATATAAGCAGTTTAACATACGTGGTTTAATAGAAACAAACCTTTCTCCAACTTAACTATAAGAAATAATATGAGATTCAAGATGACTCATAAGGAATCACTGGATTTTATCAACGTGGAGGTATAGCATGTCCTTTATGCGTGTGCATTTATTTATTTGTGGATGAGCTGTGTTTAATATTAAGACTGTCATCTTTTCAGTGTTTTTTCTGTTCTAGGTAATTTCCCAAATGTTTTCATACATTATCTCCTTTGGTCCTCAAAGTAAATCTAACTACTGTTAATCCCAACAATGTAAATAAATTTAGACTCAAAGTGTCTGTGCCTTAACTGGATGTTGCTACACCAAGGCAAACAGGAGATGGGCTCCCTAGGTGCTTGAGAGGGTGGTGATCCTTCCTAACACAATATCCTCATTTTTACTGACTCTCTGAGTTCCCTCTGGCCTGCTGGGGAAAGGGAGCTTGTCACTGGGATTGGATTAACAAAATAGCTATTTACTGTGAAGATTTTCTCGTTATATAATGTTCAAATCTATGTAATATTTAGACGCTCTCAGGATGTCTTTAGCAAGGTTACTTTCTACTCGTTCCTTAACTGACTCAGCAATAAAAATGATGTGAAATATTTTCCCACACTAAGCATTTCTCTTTTTGGAAAATAAAAATCAAGTCATAAACTTGCACACACCCCGATTATCATTTGGCTTGGCAGCTCTTAGTCATGTACCCTCCGCAGTCCAGGGAACTCCCACCAGCTGGAAGAGACAAGCATGTACCTGGTCCTCAGAAGTGCTTTGGCATTGTCGTTCTGTTGATGACACCATTTAAAGAGTTTTCTTGGCATGTTGAGGGCAGAGACCAGGTTGGAGCATGAGGAATTGAGAAGCAACAGGGGTAAAGCTCTTTCACCACCTCATAGAGCTTCCTACAAAGACGTGAGCAGAACAGGGTAGCGGAGAGAGTGGGTGGTTGAGAGTGAGCCTTTCTTAAGCAGAGGAATAACATAAGTTGACATATTTTTCTCTTTAACCTCCCTGCATTTTAGGCAAGGGGGAAAATCGTGAAATCAAGGATGAGTACAGAAGTTCAGGTGAAGCAGGAGAGAGGATGAGCACTGGGATTTGGGGCTGGGGTTAGTTGTTTTCTGAAGAAAACAGTTAAATGGCACATACTGCAGCCCCAGGAAGTAAAAGGAAAAAGTGACAGAGACAAGTCTCTGAGGAAACACTTGAACAGGAAGAGGACGTATCCAAACATCCGCGACTTCAGGGCTGCGCAGCCAGTAAACCAGGGAGGAGCGTTTCTGACCTCCAGCAATATCTGGACGAGGTGGGAGGAAAGCCGCACTGGTGAGGCTGGACAAGGGCTCAGGACAAGGCAGAGAGCATTGAGAGACTGCCCCAGCCTGGAAAATGGGAGCCAATCTAAGACGCTAGAAAAACTTTCAGGCAGTGCTGAAGGACCCTGCATTTGGGATGGGACAGTGCTTGTGACCTCCTCCACCTCTGTCAGGAAACTCGGGACCTCCACCACCTCTGTCAGGAATGCTGTGACCTCTTCCACTTCCGTTAGGAATGCCGTGACCTCCTCCACCCCCTTCAGGAACCTCTGGACCTCCTCCACCTCCATCAGAAATGCTGTGACCTCCTCCACCTCCGTCAAGAACACCGTGACCTCCTCCACTGCTTTAAGAAACCTCTGGACCTCCTCCACCTCCATCAGAAATGCTGTGACCTCCTCCACCTCCGTCAGGAACCTCAGGACCTCCTCCACCTCCATCAGGAACCTCAGGACCTCCTCCACCTCCATCAGGAATGCTGTGACCTCTTCCACCACTTTAAGGAACCTCTGGACCTCCTCCACCACCATCAGGAATGTGGACTTAGGGACTGAGAAGACAATGGTTTAGGGGAATACTCAAGCTTGGAGTTAGCCAGGGCAACTGGCCAGACAAACAAACAGGTCAAAGGCCTGGAGACGACTAAAAGTTGGATTCCCTTGTGCATCCTACCCACACTGTTTGCTCCGAGCAATCTGAACATTTTGTCGTCAGTAGAGTAGGATTTGTTCTTCTCAGCTGAGAGCACTTACCTATTTTCCCTGCATTAGGCATGGCCCTCCTACTTGTACACACTTTTCCTTCTTTTTTTCCAAGCCTTACTTTGACCATGACCTTGTTTTCTACTCCGTAAGTCTTGCTTCAAATGTCTTCTCAGTGAGACAGTCCTTGACCTTACCCATACCTGAAACCAACCTCTCCATGTCCCTAACGACACAGGGACAGCTATTGCTTTTTCTAAATGTTGTACTCTACAAAAACTATACCTAAGCCAAGTACTACCTTACGCACCTTGCACGTAGTATTTCAGAACAAACAGGCAACTCCAAGAAGCATTATGTCATTTCCAGATGAGGAAGAAGAGCCTCAGAAAGGGTTAACTGTTCTCTAAGGGGCAGAGGCAGAAACTCCAGAGACTCTCTCCACTTCCCTTTGCACCGCACGTGTTCTGCTGCGGGCCATCCCCACTGGGCCTGCAGACTGGCCAGGACGTCCCCATTGGCGCCCACAGGAGCAGGGAGCACAAAGTACAGAATCAAGGTTCAGGAAGACTGTTTCACGATTTGCCAGTGTCCAAACCTGGGACGACCCTCAACTACTAAATTACACAAAAGAGACATTTCCTCAGCAGTAAGGACACAATTCCATTTGGACTATTTCAGTGGCAGACTGTACTCTAGGGAAAGGATATGATTTTTGGCCTTGATCTTGTTTCTCCTTGTGATCATATCCCAGATTCATGACAGCCTAGGTATTCATAGAGCAAGAGAGAAACTTCCTTTTTTTTTGATACAGACTTTCTAACTTAAATACACATAATACTTTTCTGTTGCCATATAACAAATTACAACAAATTAGAACCATAAAAGGAACCCATTTGTTGTTTCCATTTTTATGGTAATAATGCTGGTTTTGGTTAGATTCTCTGCACAGGGTCTCACAAGCCTGAAACATTGCTGCCAGGGTCGTACTTTTTTCTCCAGCTCCGGGTCTTCTCTTGGCCTGTGTGGTGACTGTTGGCTGAATCTTCCCCTTGGAAGCAGGAATGAGGTGCCTGCCTTCTTCCTTGCTGTGAGCCAGGAGCAACTCTCAGCTCCCAGAGCCCGTGTACGTGACTGCAATACAGTCGTCTGCACACTGTGACTCCTTGATCCGAAGGAATAGGAGAGAATTTGCTGCAGCTTCAAATCTCTCTGGCATCTTCTGAATGAGGCGTGTAGAGCCTGTTTGGAAGGACGCACCTGATAAGATCAGGCCAGCACGTGCCAGCAGGAGCCGTGGCACCATCGAGAAACTCTGCCTACCATAGGAAGTATTATACGTAGGCTTGACTTCGAAGCATATGATTTAAGATTGTTCACTTCTTTTTTTCCCCACAGCCTGGTGAGAGTCAGAGAGGCCCCTGGGGACCATATCCACCTGGACTACTGCCTCCTCGTCCTCTACCTTATCCTTTTCCCCCGGGATATTTTCCACCACAAAATCCTCCACCCTTTGGTCCAGGGAGAATTCCACAACTGTACCCAGATTATCCTTATAGACCAGACAGATTCCCACCACTGCCTCCTCCCCTTTATGGCCCAGGGATATTTCCTCTACCAGCACCTCCTCCTTATGGCCCACAGCCACCTTTCCAGCCAGGATCCTATCCGCCTGGACCTCCACTGTCCCCAGTAGGTCCTCCAGTCAGTCCTGGCCCCACGACACAGGTACCCCAAATACAAACAACTACAACAGCCTCCAACACTCCTCAGAGCTTTTGGGATAAATTAATTTCCATTTTTGACCCAAAAAGAGATATTCCATGAGCTCTGAGGTTTGGGGAGAAATAATCTTAGGCAGAAATTGTGAAATCACCACCACAAACGTGATACCAATGACGTGAAAATAAAGCGTTGAGCAACAATACGGAGTCTCCAGTGTGGTCATCACAGCCACAGGTTTGCCCCAGGATGTTGCCCACATGAATGTTAGCACTGCCAGAAGCCAGAGAGGGAACTAGGGGACAATTCAATGAGCCCCCAAACTCACAGCTGGAAGGATAGGCAGGAGAACCCCTCTGAGCTCTGCAGCCCACCAGACGATCGCAAGGCCCAGAATAATATGTTAATAGATATTGAACTAAAGACTCCCAGCCTTCATCACAGCAGGTCCCCTCAAAATTCCTGGGTACTAACTGATCGTTCCTTCCTGAGGGAAACACCTTTCCAGCACATCTAATATCAAGGAAGATATGGGACACAAGGCTTGAAATTTAATATGAAATTTTTCAAAGCTAAGAAAGAGACCTTAGATAATAACAATACCATGCTAACGGTGAAGATTTCCTATTGCTTCTCATTGTTAGTTGAGGTTTTAATCAGAAGCATTCCAATGTGACTATTCATGAAATGGGCTCATTACGCCATGAGAGCTTGTTTTTCCATTGTTGACTACTGATATTTAGAACGTATTTTTCTTTCAGGATTCTTAACTTTTCACGTTGCCATCAAACCAAGCATGTATAAACTAAAACTTCCAAATCATTATAGATCCTTCCTGCTCCTTTTATGCAGCAATTACTTTCGGAGGATCTATCGTGATACTGCTGTCCTTCCATCTGACCACCAACTCAGCAGCTAGAAACAATACTTGTGCCCCATTCTCTCACAAGTCCAGGCAAGAGCCTGGCTCAGCGAGTCCCTCTCACTGTCTCAGCAGGCTGAAGTCAAGGTGCCGGTGGGCCCTCCTCTGTGGAGGCTCTAAGGGGGTTCTGCTCTGGGGATCCCTCCTGTCCCCCCTCTCTGACTGCAGCCAGACAAGTCTATCTTGGTAAATTTCCATCCCCTGGCTGTTCAAGAAAAACCAGAATAGAATAGACAGAGAGTTTAATGCCTTACACTGAGACCTGGAGACGGTGAAATCTGGTGTAATGACAGCACCTGAGGCACCCTCATGAGCGTGCTGGCAGGAAAGGAAGTGATGCTGGCTTTGGAAATCCCAGCACTAGAGGTCGGAAGGCCAAGGGATTAAGAGGCCATGCATGGGATGGACCATGTACAGGGATGCTCATGTCACCAAAGGTCATGAGCTAAGTGCTGTGGAGAAGACAGTGATTCTGTGCAAAAGTCATTCATAAATGGGAACTAGGGACTGGGTGGTGAGAAATCACCTTGATAAGGAAGAGTGGTGAGGGAGTGTGTGTTTTTGGAAGGCTCTTCAATGTTGGACTGTGGGGAAGAGACCTGGCCCAGAAACAGTAGTGAAGGCAGGTCCCCTGCTCAAACCCCAAGCCCTGTGGACCACAGTGTGGAGCAAATACAGCCAGCTCCGCTGAGGCCTCCAGTGTGAATACAAGCAGAGCTCCTGGGGTGCAGGAAGCTGCGCACTAAGTCCCCACACACACTCAGAGAGGAAGCGACACACACAGAGTCACGCTGACATGTTTCCCGAGTTCAGAGAGCACTCCTGATGTCTTGAAGCAGAGGAAGGAAGAGCTCTTGCCGCCAGTTAGATAGTGACACAACTACTAACTCTGTGTGAGAGTCCAGGTGGGGACCTGAGGGGGGAAGTCTGGAGGAATGACGCAAACATACAAGACATGCCAAGATTATTCCCGATGGTCTCTTAGGGAAAATGGGTAGCCTGTTTCCATTGTATCATTTTGTTCATGATGGTTCTCTCAGGGTGAGGGTTCTTGACCAAAGTGCCCAGAGCTGAGGACCTCTCTGTCCACTTCAAGGTCGTCCTAACCAGTTCAACATGACGTTTCCCCTTCCTGTGCCAACAACTGGGGTAATTACTTAGAATTCATACAAGATCAAAACTAAGCCCTTTGCCCCCACAGGGCTTAGAGAGTGTCACAGAGAAGAGTTTCATTTTGTTTTTGTTTTTCTGGTTGACACTGTGACCAACACTTACACACTCGTTCTCACCTTCATTATTTGGTTAGTAAACACTTCAATTACTTACATATTTGCTTTAACAGTTTTAGTGACTACAGAGAAGGAACTATGTACTTATTACATTTTTAAACAAAGCCACTTACCTAAGTTGTCTTGAAATTCATGAAAAATTCATTTAATTAAAAAAAATATTATCACCAAAAAAAGAAGAATACAAAGAATACTAATCTGTATGCAGCTTAAAAAAAACATTTTCAATTATTCATAATTCTGAGTTTCTGCATTTCCCTAGGAAGCATCACGCGTTCCCTGTAAATGCCGCATCAGTGAGGGCTGAGACCCTCTAAAATCAGACGAGTGTCCACCAGAAGCACTGCCAACCCCCGAGCAGGGGGAGAGAGACGCAGGAAAGAGTAGATAACTAGAATGGCTAATAGAGTGGGAAGCTTTATCAAAGTAAAGTGGAAAAATGAAAATAGCGTGGCAGAAGTTTAAATATTTAAAATTCTGAATTTGATGGCCACATAGAACAGTCACCTGCCATTTGTCTCTAGGCCCTACCCTTAGCTTTGGACCTTTTTTTTCTCATTTCCTTCACTCATACATACACATATGTCCATAACCACATTCCCCCCTGCCACTGTAACCACCACAGGCAGCATGTCCCCCATCTCAGGGTGAGCAAATGTCTTGTCCAAACCCCACATCTACAGACAGCCTCAGCAAGAAGGTGGGCAGCTCGGCTCACCAAGCGTTTGGCTGACAGAGTAGCTGCAGCAACATCTCTCTGACCCCTCAAGTCCCTTTACAATAACAAAACAATTTTGCCAAGTCCATTTAAACCTTCACTCAAAAAGTATGCTTTAATCACTCACTACATATAAGAACTTTACAGAAAGCATATGTTTAAAGTTAAATAGACGCAATCTCTACCCTACCCATCTGAATTTTACATAAAGTTAAACAGACACAATCTCTACCCTCAAATGGTTCATTAATAGTTTCAGGTCAGCACTCTGTCTTCAAGCTCACTAACTTTTGCTCAAATGAGGAGACATCTTCAACAAAAAAATAAGTTAATTTGCATCTCTCTCCCAGAAGAAACTGCAATTAAATCTTAAAGTGCCTTGGATTTGTGAGTCACTCCCTCATTACACCTGCAGGCTAAGCATTCTGGGTCCCCCACTAACTTTCCTCCGTCTCTGTCCTCTGACACTGCCAGCTGCAGCGTCCCTCCACATGTACCTTCCTTCTCTCCCACTGTTCCCACCGCCGTCTGTCTGTCCATCTGCCTGGCACCATGTCTGCGCAGTGGAGTCCCCACTCTATCTGTCCTCCGACACTGCCAGCTGCAGCGTCCCTCCACATGTACCTTCCTTCTCTCCCACTTCTCTGTTTCTGTTCCAGCCATTGTCCATCTGTCCATCTGCCTAGCACCATGTCTGCCGAGGGGAGTCCCTGGTCTACACTGAGCAAGTGTCTCTGTCTTGGGGTTTCCCTTAAATTGTAAACTAACTAAACCTGACTTCTTTCTGAAGACAGCACACACAAACAACCTTTCCTTTAAAGATGAAATCTTGCTTGCTGCCCTCAGCCACACGCAGATCTTCCTACAAGCATGGTCATGTAATAATCGCTCCTTTCACAGTCCCTTATGTCTCCTTTCCTCACCTAAGTTGCAAACAGCATGGAGAACATGCTCTCACCTTCCTCCAGAGCTGTAAATTCCTCCTCACATCTTCTCTCTGCGCCCAACGGATTCCCAGCACCCCACCCCATGTCAGCTCCCATGTGCCCCCCTCCCTATGTCCTAGTTTGAGAGTTTCTGGCCCATCATCTTTCATGCCCCCCATGTGGCTTAAGCCAAGCACCAGAAGATTATACTCTTAAATATAAACATCTCAGGAAAGTATTTCATCTCCAATCTGGGGTTCTAAAACTCTTTCCTCTAAGTTTTGCACCTGTCTGCACCGCCGCCCCTCCCTCTGTTCAATGCTCTCCATGACTCCACTGGGACCTTGCCATCCCCCCCATCAACGTCCCAAGTGCAGTCACCAGGTGGAGTTTGCTTGTTTCAATTTTCTACCTGGATCCTAATGTTGTAATAAGTGGTACTTACTACATATTTTTGAGTTAATAATAATAGTAAACAAATACACTGAATACAACATTTAATAAAAATAACTACCAACTATTGCAAACCTATTACATGCTTAAGACTGACTATGTGAAAAATACAGATACAAAAATATGAATCGATATAAGCAGATTAGGTCCAGATAGGTCAAGTGTTCCACAATGTATTAGTGTTTTCTTCTTTAGGTGAGGCTCAGAAAGCTAAAATAATTTGGCAAAGAACAAGAATCTCAGTAGTAGCAGAGCCGGGATTTCCACCAAAGCAGATCCAAATCTGACACCCATAGCACAGCACCCAACGTTCCCACACAGACTTTTATGCCACAAGCCACTCCCAGCAGCTGCCTTCCCGGCCATCACACCCAGGTGGGAGCTGCTGAGGACGACCAGAGACCTCCATAAAACCATAACTAAAGAAATATTTACTAATTGCTTATTCTATTTTTTAGAGACTGAAGGAGATTAGAAAAGGGCCTTATATCTGATATCAGAGGATTTATTCTACCCAGGATAGAAAATAGCTTTGATAAAATTTAAGGGGGGAGACGAGGAGAGCAAGACTAGGTGGGATGGAGGGAATCAGATGAACGGACCGGGCAGAGGGCACCGCCCCGCCGCACCGCCCAGTTCTGACAACCACAGTCCTGCGTGTGTAGACCAGGCCACATCGGCCAATGTACATCTTATTGTTATTCACAATCACTATTTTTTAAGTATTTATTTAGAATACTAGAAAGAATGCTACTAAGAGAGGAAGGACAAGCAAGGAGAACGGACTCTAAGACTGTAAGAAAGTCAAAAGGTCAGCAGCCCAGTGACCCTGCAGGAACAGCTGAGCGTGGAGCTGGAGGCAATGGCAGGTCCCAGGGAGAGATGCCTCAGGGAGGACTGAGCTCCCTGAGAGATGTCTCAGCTGAGCGTGGAGCTGGAGGCAATGGCAGGTCCCAGGGAGAGATGCCTCAGGGAGGACTGAGCTCCCTGAGAGATGTCTCAGCTGAGCGTGGAGCTGGAGGCAATGGCAGGTCCCAGGGAGAGATGCCTCAGGGAGGACTGAGCTCCCTGAGAGATGTCTCAGCTGAGCGTGGAGCTGGACGCAACAGCAGCATCCCAGGGAGAGATGCCTCAGGGAGCAAGTGGAAGTGGGGTACGCTAGAACAGCCCTGTGCGAGGCTGTGGCAGTGAGCAGTGGAAGTGAGGAAGAGAAAGGTCACTAGGGATGAGAAAACAATGATGTGAGGACCCTGGGTGTAGAATATATACACAATAGAACATTATCTCCACAAAATAAATGAAGTCCTGTGATTTGAAACAATATGGATGGAACTAGAAAACATTACATTAAATGAAATAGGCCAATAAGGGCAAATTGCACATGTTCTCACTCATATGTGGGAGTTAAAAATTAAAACAATCGACCTCATGGAGACAGAGGTAAAATGATGGTTGCCAGAGGCTGGGAAGGGTGGCGTGGAGGGGATAAGGCAGGGACAGTTGACAGGTGCAAAAATATGGTTAACAGAATGAGCAAGATCCAGTATTTGATGGCACAACAGGGTGACTATAGGCAACAATAAGTTATTGCATATTTTTAAATAACTGGAAGAATGGAATTAGGATGTTCCTAAAATAAAAATGATAGGTTCTTGAGGTGACAGATGCCACAATTACCCTGATTTGACTATGACACATTCTACAACTGTATCAGAATATCACGCATGCCCCATAAATGTAATCAACTATTATGAGCTCATAATTAAAAGTTTAAAAGTTTCAAAAAAGAATGTATTGTTAGCAAACTAATATAAAAGAAAATAAGTAAGAACAAGTTACCTGATTAATCCTAAAGAAAGAAAAAATAAGTAAAAAGTGATGTAACAGATGGGACACAAAGAAGATGCCTCAGCTGGACACATAGATGTCAGTACGATGGGCTTACTGTGGGCAGGCTAGCTGTTCAATGTAAGACAAAGACCATCAGGCTAAGTTCTAAATTATATATTGCCGACAAGAGACCCTCCTTAAACAAAAAGGTGGATGGTTGAAAGAAGGCAATGCAGGGTACTCGATGTGAGTAAAACACCACCCACAGGGAGTAAATGAGCTGCTCTATCAGGAGACCAAACAGATCTAAATATCAGCACCAGGGCGGCGCCTGTGGCTCAAAGGAGTAGGGCACCGGCCCCCATGCCGGAGGTGGTGGGTTCAAACCCAGCCCCTGCCAAAAACTGCAAAAAAAACAATGAATATCAGCACCGCTGGAGACAAGGCACATTCCCTAATACAAGAGGATGGATTTAGCAGTAAGCCAATTAAATTTGCTTTGAAACGTATCCTCTAATATATAATGCAAGAGTTCGCGGACTAAAGGTAGAAAACGTAAATGACTACCTTTAATACTGCCAGGAACACATTTGTCAGAAAAAAATGTATCTGCTAAATGATTTATTCACTAACAATGGTGAGATGATGGCAGCAACTTGACTCTTCTGTAACAAAAGGCAATTGTTGATTTGAGTATTGCTCTATGTATCAAATCAAGGCCTTTTAATATCAGGTTTTAATTAAAATTTCTCTTGAGCAGCAGTTTTTGTTTTTAAAAGATATATGCTTCCGCCCGCTATAGACACTGATCCTTTGTTGCCTGTAATCCATGCAGAAATTATTTCAGTTTTGACAATCTTCTCCTTGAAGCCTCCACAACCAAAGATCCATTATAATAAATCACCCCTTGTATTTGAAACATGGGAATAAAAATATACCAGCTATCAAAACAATTTACAGCACCAAGTAGAAAAAGACGTTTTTTATATTTTGACAACATGAACATGTTACTAGAGAAAGTAACAATTCAGGGACTATCCAGTATTAACTTAAAGATTTCCTGGGTCATATAAGCTATAGCAAGACAATTGTGTAAAACATAATCCGTAAACTAACAAATTATATTTAGTTCTAATTGTAAACTAGCTGTCATTAGCAAAGATCCAGCAAGTCGAAGAAAACTCAGTAGTTGAAGATCAATTTAACTTGAATCCCTCATCACTACCAAAAGGTTTTTAATCACCTTTTAAATTTAAATATATTTTATGTCTTTAGTAGAGATTTATCATAATACAATATTTTTTAAATTGAGTGAAGGAAGAAAAGCATTCCCATTGAAAGGCTAATATTCAGTAGTAACGTGGGTCAGATTTTCTATGTCCTATTTTACTTAATCCTCGGAACAATTCTACAAACTACAATTACTACTATGCTATTTTGCAAATGACAGTGTTGAGGTTGAATCTGATTGTGTAGCTGGCCATACAACACAGCCTGTTGGGAGGGAAGTTGAGCAGTAGCTCACGCTGCCTGCCTTAAACCTGACACGCAGTCACTAAACCGTCGTATGGCAGAAGACACTCACACTATTGGCTGCAATGCACAAAAAGCAAATATTTCATTCAATAACCCAGTACACCCACACACGTAACCCTAAGAAATGCTTATATGTAATGTAACCTGGTGCTCTCAATTCTGCTCTATCCATCCTTTAAATTGTTTGCTATTCACTAAATTCATATCACATACATGTACTACTAGAAGGTTGAATCTGAGCTTCTTCCAATTATATTTTTTTAAGTATATTAATTAGTTAAGTGGATTATCCAGCTGATTTAAGAGACAAAATTGCATACGGGGAAAAGAATTCAAGCTCTTAAATATGACAAATTTAGGGTCAATTTCTAACTTAGATACTTGTGTTGATGTTAGCAAGTTACTATGATTTATTATTTAACCAGTAGTCTGGCAATTTTATTACAAATTAAGCAAGTTGTGAAGATCAGGTGAGCTAATCAACATGCAGTGATTAGCACATAATCTAGGACATAGTAAGGACTCAACGAATTTTAGCTATCAGTAAATAAAGTATAACATCTTCTAGTATGGGATAATCTTCTCTCAACCTGAATAAATTTCAACTCCTATGGGTAAGTCTCGCAGTATCTGGATTTACCTCAATATTATCTAAAATTATCTAGTTTATTATGTCCTGTTGCCATGTATAATTTCTCTGTGCCTCCCCTTTGCTAGGATAGAGTACAACATATCCACTCTTCCTGCTCAGATACTGGTGGTCACACCACATACTTACAGAACCTAATATATATCAGGATATGTATCCTTTAAGGAGTCCAGATATTCATTAGCTTATGAAAAATTATTAAGTAATTTTTCATATAATTCACATTGTAAATAGCTCAAAAGCACATGTACACACAGAACCTTTAAACACAACTATCTAGGAAAGAAATATCAAATTAAGATTAAGAAACCAGAAGAGCTCTGTTTCCTAATCCTGTCTTCCTCACCACTAGGTCTTTTCTATTATTTCCAAAATTGAGACAAAGCATTTATTTCAACTGCTTTCTTTTTCCATTCTTCAAATTCCTTCTTCCCAAATAAACCACATCTTACTGCGTACCTGTCAGTTCCGTACGGACATCTGGACAGATAACATTGGACCTCCACCACCCACACCATTTACAGCAGTGGTTCTCAAACAAGGTTTTGTATTGTAGTAACTTGGGACATTTTTAAATTATTTTGCTGTCTTCCTAGCCCATCACTTCAGATGAATTGGTTTTGAGTAAGAACTAAGCATTGGTTTCTTTTTAAGCTCCACAGGTAATTGTAATGTGCAGCCAGGTTTGAAACCACCCCGTGTGCCTCCCCAAGGCCTGCTGGACAAAGCTGCCAAACTGGCAACCACAACTGTTATTTCTTTGTTTCAATAAATAATATCAATACAGAAGTTTACCTTCCCTTAACCTTTCTCTTAACTCTACTAAAAATCCAGAGAGAGGTATTTAAGAAGGGAGATTTTTCTGTGAAAGATCTTTCTCTTCATGAATTTTTAAGTTGTGGCTACCTAACCTGAGCATGTGGCAAGAATAAGATTAAGCAACAGTTTGATTGCTCCAAAGAAGAATCTTCTACCAAGGTAGGTATGTAAAAATATAAATGTAAAGATTTTTAGTTTGAAACTCTTACTTATCATTTTCACAATTTTTAATAGAAATAGCCATGCCATATAAAAATCTCACATCTATTTTAAGGGGGAAAAAATTGTCAGTAGTAAAGCTTGACAGATCTTTAGAATTTCTGAGTGTGTCAAAAAGAGAATTTGAGTTAATTAGTTGCACAATTTACATCCAGTTTCACAACCTATTGATTTTTCTGCCGATAAGTTTTAATAATTTCTAAAGTCAATCATACGTAGAAGAGTCTTTAAAATGTGCCTAAAGATAGATTTGCAGTTCTGTTTTTGTTTGAGTCAAGTTTTTAATGCACTGGGAAGCTGCTTCTAACAGACCATGTTTGGGAAAGTGAGTTTAAGAGGGTAGCTGCAGCAGGCACCACCGTGGAGTGTGGACCTGCCTTCCCACGCCATTCCAAAGGCTGTTACAGATGACAGACACCACACTGACCCCAGGACAGCTTGTCAACCTTATAGTGCTTGAACTTTACCTTCTTGAAATGTAGGATGCCATGTATTTACAATATACAGTTGAAAATTATAAACCAATTAAGGGCAAATGCTCCTTTTCCTAATTCATGCAGATGGACAGTAATTGGCTTTTGGCGGTCATTTGGAAAAAAATATATCAAGGCAATAATACTTCAGGAGGATGATGTTAAAGGAAAGATAGATTGCACAATCCCTTTCCCTTATGATAAATCTAATAATAATAAAATAATTATAATAAGAAGTTTTAACAATAATCTTGTCATATTGACAATATCCAGGTCACAAATCTATAGAAATCCATAAGTTTTGACTAATTTTAGGCAAACATACAAAAAGTCTACCCAAATAAGTTATCCTCCTCCAAAGTGGTCACCACTGAAGGCAACGAGGTATCTCCCAAAATGCTTTTACTTTTAAAATTGACTTTCAAAAATTATCTAGAATTATCTTTTATAAATATGTACCACTATTTTATAAGAGAACACAAACATGACAGAATCGTGTGCATATAGGCTACCTTTTCCCCCAAAATGTCAAGTTCATCTTTAAAAGGCTTTGGTTCTCTTTATTAATCAAATTGCATAGCAAGTATTAGAATTCTTTGCTGTGAGCTGTGTGATGCCACGGCACTCTACCGAGGGCCATAAAGTGAGACTCTGTCTCTACAAAAAAAAAAAAAAAAGAATTCTTATAAAATTTTCATTTTTAAATTCAGAAAAATACTGTTGACTAACCATGGACAACTATTGGTTTGTTTTTTCAGGAGCGACATTAAAAAATGAAAAAGTTAACTTTTATCCTGTGCCTACTGGCTCTCATCTCACTTTTCATGGTAAGTTCCCTGAATCCTAAATGCTCCTGTTGTATTTTTTGTTAATCATAACTTCAGGGAAAGCTTTGACACCAATGATGATGTCCTTTTTTATATAGAAACACAGAGTCAAGCTGTTGACCGCTATGGACTTATTCTTATTTTCCTTTTTCTTTCTCATTTACTTGAAGGGATAGTGATCTGGCATTAGGAGGACACAGGGCAGGTGGAATCTGGCAAAGCCAGCTCTAATCCAGAAACATCTCTCCCTGTCGATTTTTTTTCAAAGGCGCTACCATGAAGATGTCAGAAAATGTACATAATTTAAGCTAACTCAATGTTTTAAGGGTCTAGGAAATGGGGAAAGCATGAACTTGGAGCTTCATGACACGTTTCCTAAAGTAACAACATGATATATCAATGTAAGGATTGATGATTATACGATAGATTTTTATTAAAAATATTTGTCAAGACAAAAATTAGAAAGCCTTTTGGA
This sequence comes from Nycticebus coucang, assembly GCF_027406575.1. Lineage (NCBI taxonomy): Eukaryota > Metazoa > Chordata > Mammalia > Primates > Lorisidae > Nycticebus > Nycticebus coucang. Next base: position 1,750,678 of record NC_069780.1, read on the forward strand.
AATCTGAAAATACATGGGCTATAGTGAAAATACTCCTGTGAATTGAGTAAAGTGCTACTCCCTTGGCAAAAGATAAGAACAGAAAAAGAAAGATCATTTGCTCAAGAAACACATTAATTTGGACTTTTGGAAAGCATCTGGTCAAGCTCTACGGGAAATCCAAAAATATATAATGGAAAGTCACAGGTGATAAGTGCCAGAGCTGAAGATAACAGCAGTCTAGCACAGACCCCGAGAAAGAGCAGCGTCCCCAGTATGTGCTGGGGTGGGGAGCAGAGGAGGGAGGGGCTCAGGATTTGTTCCAGTTGTTATAAACCACTGACAGCCCACTGTGTGCTGGGCCTTGGGCTAGATGACGAGGAAATACCAGGCTTGGATTTGAAATGGGGAGGTTCACCAGGTCAGGCCTTCATTCCATAGCGTGATGCCTCCCTAAGGAAAGCTACTTTGGAATAGTCTACATCAGACAGTGAGTAAATACCTGTCAATGGAGTCCACAATAACATGAGCGGGAAGAGTAGTCGTATTGTTCTGAATGGCATTTGTGAGAAGGTTCTTAGACAAATCGTTTACTTCCTCTGAGCTTAGACGGGGCAGTTTGAAGAGTGTTTTCCTCCCTGAGAAATCTACATCAGAAACACCTGATCTATTATTAAGAAATGTATATTTCCAGACTTTATCCCAGATTTGATTTTTTTTAAAGTATGTTTATATCTGTCCTTTCGACTTGGGGACCTGTATTCTAGGTGATTCTTACTCATGCTGAAGTCTCAGACCCCCTGAATAGATTTTTCTTGAAATTAGAGTCTCATACTATGATGTTATAATTGCATGAGGTGTACAGGGTTTTTAAGGTAAATTCAACTGAAATCAATGTATCAAATAAAAAAGTCTAAGTCAGCGATTACAACTCATTATCAATTTTATAATGCGGAATGAACCACTTTTTCTTTTCTTTTCTTTTCTTTTTTCAGTTTTGGCCAGGGCCAGGCTTGAACCCACCACCCATGGCATGTGGGGCCAGCACCCTACTTCTTGAGCCACAGGTGGCGCCCAGAATGACCCACTTTTTGGTAGCATTCCTCCAAACACTGTGGCAAAGATGACTTCCCTGACCACATTAATGAACTTAGGTTCAGACTCTTCAAAAATATTAATATTTTGGAAAATAAAGTAAGTTCCATGAACAAATAAATTTAGGAAAGTTGAGGAAAAATGGAACAGAGCTTTGTCTGTCAGGGTACTTCTTAGAGATAATAACAGAGGGAATGCTGTTTTGTTCATCTGCCTACATTCCCTACTGAGAACAGGCAACTTATTCAAAGCATGCATCTTAAGGATTCTTATGAATTAATGGCATATTTTTGTTCCAGAAGTCTAAAATCCAAGAAGAACATAACTTAAAGCAAATTCTTTTCTTTTATATTTAGAAAGATTTATATAAGGAAAGGATTCTGTGTCCTAAAAACATAGGAATTTAGTACATGAATTTTCTCATATTAGAAATAATATTCCTGTATGTAAGAAAAGAATCTCAAAACACAGTATTTTAAAAAATCACTCTACTAACAGTTTTTGCTATGTTCGTTGCCTCGTGAAAAAAAGTTACTAGCTAAAATTTTAATGACATTAATTGTTAGTCTAAATAAAAGATTTTTATTTCACTTATCACCTACAACTTTCAATATATCAGGGAAGATTATCTTTTATGAGATAGTGGCTATTTTAAAGGGTTATAATAGAAAATAACAGGTCGCATTTATGTAGTCACAAGGTACCATGATGTATACTCACACAAGTAAAACTCACAAAAACCCAGGAAGACTAGAGGACTCTTTGGGTTGCTTCAATACACAGCACAGAGCTGCACATGAGGTGAGCAGGTGTCAGTGGGTGAGGCTGGGTGCACAGCCTCTGCGTAGTGGGACTCACAGGTGTCAGTGGGTGAGGCTGGGTGCACAGCCTCTGTGTAGTGGGGCTCACAGGTGTCAATAGGTGAGGCTGAGTGCACAGCCTCTGTGTCTCTGTGTAGTGGGGCTCTCAGGTGTAAGTGAGTGGGCTGAGTACACAGCCTCTGTGTAGTGGCACTCACAGGGATCAGTGGGTGAGGCTGAGTGCACAGCCTCTGCATAGTGGGACTCACAGGTGTCAATGGGTGAGGCTGAGTGCACAGGAGTCACAGGTGTCAGTGGGTGAGGCTGAGTGCACAGCCTCTGTGTAGTGGGACTCACAGGTGTCAGTGGGTGAGGCTGGGTGCACAGCCTCTGTGTAGTGGGACTCACAGATGTCAGTGGGTGAGGCTGAGTGCACAGCCTCTGTGTAGTGGGACTCACAGGTGTCAGTGGGTGAGGCTGGGTGCACAGCCTCTGTGTAGTGGGACTCACAGGTGTCAGTGGGTGAGGCTGGGTGCACAGCCTCTGTGTAGTGGGGCTCACAGGTGTCAGTGGGTGAGGCAGAGTGCACAGCCTCCATGTAGTGGGACTCACAGGTGTCAGTGGGTGAGGCTGAGTGCACAGCCTCTGTGTAGTGGGACTTACCGGTGGTACCTTGTGAATACATAACTGTAAACAAGGTGAACACACAACACAGGAGGGGAAGGAGGAACATTGGTGTGCACAGAGGGGTGGGGCTGCAATCCTGGGTAGGGTAGCCCAGTGGAAAACAACAGGAGCCCCAAGTCTGGAGGCAGTACCCTGTCTCGTGTAGGACCACAGTGTGGTGGGGAAGGGCGGTGGGCAGCGGGGGTGGCTGCACTAAGCTGGCTGTGAGCGCAGCCTAGGCTTCTACTCTGAGTGACACACACTGCGCAGTGCAGGAGGTCAGCCCCCAGCTCAGCACCGTGCAGGAGGTCAGCCCCCAGCTCAGCACCATGCAGGAGGTCAGCCCCCAGCTCAGCACCATGCAGGAGGTTAGCCCCCAGCTCAGCACCATGCAGGAGGTTAGCCCCCAGCTCAGCACCGTGCAGGAAGTTAGCCCCCAGCTGGGCTCAGTGCAGGAGGTCAGCCCCCAGCTCAGCACCGTGCAGGAGGTCAGCCCCAAGATGGGCTCAGTGCAGCCTCTTTCCACACTCTTACTTTCCATCATCCAAAATGATTTGTGAAAATGAAATTGCTAAAATATCTGAACCGCATCCATAAGAATTTCCTTAATGCCACCTAGAGATGTGTGACAGGGACACAGATATTAGTAAGCTTGGCCTAGAAGGGCTCAGTCCGTGTGAGGACGCAGGCTGATGAACATCTCTGAGAAGGTCCCACAAGGTGCATTACGGGCGTCTGCTGGCTGTGCCCTCTCTGTGGTAACCGGTCAGCATGGCTGAGATTGCTCAGAAGCAGCCACAATAAACAAATGTGTGTGGCTATGTGCTGATAAATCTTCATTTACCAAAACAGGCAAGCATTAGTTTGCCAACTCCTGGCCTGCAGAGATAAACAGCAAGGCCATGTGGCATGTAAACCCCCAATACTTCATTCACAAGGTAATCACAAGATCAGCCCCACATGGCTGAAGAGCTCACACACCAGCTCTGCCCCACACTGAGGACTCCACATGCTGAGGACTGTGCTGAACTAGCTCTTCAGTCATTTCCATTCTTTCCTTTAATGAGCTTCATTGGTAGGTGCTGCTTCTTTCTCTGTTTTATAGAAAAGAGAATTGGGTGGCGGCTGTGGCTCAGTGAGTAGGGCGCCGGCCCCATATACCAAAGGCGGCGGGTTCAAACCCGGCCCCCACCAAACTGCAATAACAGCAAAATAGCTGGGCGTTGTGGCCGGCGCCTGTAGTGTAGTCCCAGCTACTAGGGAGACTGAGGCAAGAGAATCGACTAAGCCCAGGAGTTGGAGGTTGCTCTGAGCTGTGTGAGTGATCAAGTGAGACTCTGTGTCTATAGAAGAGAGAATTAAGGCCTAGAGAGGTTACATGACTCACTCAGGTTTATACAACTTTTGAATGCAGAAAGCAGAGTTTAGCCTGCTTTGATCTGTGTCTGTCTTCTGCCTTCTCTTCTGTTACATGGACGGACTGCAACCACCCCTATTTTAAGACTAACCCCTCAACCACGACACCAGACCCCATCCATCTTCCCATGCAAGGAGGTCCCTCCCGCAATTATTTACCCTAAACATCAGCTGTGTGTTCCTCTTTTCTGCTGGCTGTTCCTACCAGTTCTCTCTTAAAACTGCTCTAAACAGACTCTGAGGCCATCATTTGAATTAAATCACTCCTATGAGACCGCACTTCACGTGGCTGGCATAATGGTCAGTTTTCAGTCTTCATCGTCGTGGTGTCTAAATCATCACTGCCTCCTGCCTAAACTGAGATCTGTGTGTTCTCCCACCCCCTCCTCTGAGCGTCCTCCTGCTTCCTGGACCCCTCGCTGGTCTCCTTCCTCAGACTCACCCCCCAGCACTCTTCATTCTGTGTCCCTGACACCACTTTGTTTTTGATAGTCTGTATCACTGCTTGATTTCACCACTTTTGCACACACCATACATCACTTTTTATTTTTTTGACTATCTATTTATCTTACTTAGAATAAAATCCCCTTGAAAGCAAGGATCTTGATTAGCTGATAGATGCATGACCAGCATTCATTATACGTATCCAACAAATGTTTCTTTGAAGGAATGAGAGGAGGGAAGGAGAGAAGGAAGTGGAAGGAGAGAGGCAGGGAGGGTGGACAGGGAAGAGGGAGGGATGCAGGTGTCTCAAAGTCCTGCACTTAAGCTCAGATTGTCTGACTTTTGACTTCTGGTCTTCAAAGACCAAAGAAAGACAATGTTTACAAAACAGGAATGGCCCTGTTTTGGATTGCTGGTACCGATCGTAGGCATAACATGTTAACTCACTGATCCAACATTAAGCCATACCAATCTAGAACACAGCATTTGAAAGCAAAAATCTGAAATATTATTTGTGCATAAAAAATAAACAATGTAAGTGAAATTTGTGAAAAATTATATAAGATTATCAAACAATGAATCAGCAGGAAGAAAGTGATAATTCACTCAATTTGCATTATTAAAAAAATCAATGCCATTGTATCTTAACCAGACAAATCTGTTCAAGGAATTATAAACAACTTATTGGATATATCACCAGATTTCTAGTTATGCATATTTCATTTTAAACATATTTATAAATTGTTGTGGCAATTTCTGGAAAGAACAGATATTTGAAGTAAAGATTCTTCATTGAATATCACTCTTCATTGGCTTCTGGCACTTTTAGCTAATGCTAAGCTAATTATTTGTGTTAATAATGCATGTCAGGTGAAATATTTCCCCATGCTAAAGATTTGGTTTTTGAAACCAAAATTCTCTGATATAATTCAGAAAAGTTTGACATTTTCCTCACGGGGAAAATTCCTGTTCAATAAATCGTTCTGGGAGAGCTGGTTAGCCACAGGTAAAAGACTGAAACAGGACTCACACCCTATCACCACTCACAAAAATTAACTCACAATGTATAAAAGATTTAAACCTAAGACACAAAACAACTATTAAAATCCTAGAAGAAAGTAAACTTTCTTTAACAATATCGGCCTAGGGAAAAAATTTATGAAGAAGATTCCATTAACAATCACAGCAATGATGAAAATAAGTATGCCTGTGGCATAGTAGGTAGGGCGCTGGCCCCATATACCTGGTGGAGGTTCAAACCCAGCCCCAGCCAAACTGCAACAAAAAAATAGCCAGGTGTTGTGGCAGGCGCCTGTAGTCCCAGCTACTCTGGAAGCTGAGGCAGGAGAATCGCCTAAGCCCAGGAGTTGGTGGTTGCTGTGAGCTGTGACGCCACCACATTCTACTGAGGGCGATAAAGTGAGACTCTGTCTGTAAAAAAAATAATAATAATTAAATAAACGGGACCTGATCAAATTCAAAAGTTTCTCCACAGCTGAAGACACAGTCAATGAAGCAAAGTAACAAGCTACAGAGTGAAAGAAGATATTTGCAGGCTACCAATCTGACAAAGATTTGATAACCAGAATCTACAAAGAACTCAAGCAAATCAACAAGAAAAGATCAAACAACTCCATTAAAAATTGGACAAGTGACACAAGAACTTTTCTTAAGAAGATAAGCTAAAGTCTGACAAACACATGAAAAAATGCTCCTCATCTCTAATCATCAGAGAAATGCAAATGAAAACCACAGAGACATCACCCAACACCACGGAGAACGGCCCATTTCGTAAAGTCCCAAAGCAACAGATGCTGGCGTGAATGCAGAGAGAAAGGAGCACTGCTGGTGGGACTGCAGACTAGCTCAACCTCTAGGGAGGGGAGTATGGAAATTCCTCAAAGAACAAAAAGAATTAGACCCACCATTTGATCCTGTAATCCCATCATTAGGTATTTACCAAGGGAAAAAAGTCATTGATCATAAAGACACTTGCACTCAAATGTTGATAGTAGCACAATTCACAATCACCAAGACATGGAAAAAAAACCAAGTGTCCATCAGTACAATGAGTACATTAGTAAATTGTGGTATATGTGTACCATGGAATATTAGTCAACCATAAAAGGGTGGAGCTCTGATGTCTTTTATAACAACCTAGATGGAATTGGAGACCATTCTCTTGGGTGAAGTATCATAAGAATGGAAAAACAAACATCACATGTACTCAGTACAAAATTTGAATTAGTAAATTAACAACTGTATGTGCATATGAGGGTAAAACTCGATGGTGGCGGGAGGAGGAGGTAAATTCCCACCCAAAGGACACGCCACGTGTCTGTATTGCACACAGCGTGAAGGATCCAACTATCACCCTGACTTTAACCTAATCTGAGCAAACTATGTAACAAAATCGCATGTACCCCTTAATAATTCGAAATGTAAAAAAATTAATTTTCCCTACTAATGTGTTACTAAAATGTTAGACTAACACTTTTCTTAATACACTAGATCTAAAACTAGAGGATAAAGCCAAATACATTTCAGGATAATGTGTACTAAAGGACTGATATTACCCAGGAATCAGAGATAAAATGAAAAACAAATACTATCAAAAATAACTGCTAACAACAAGGCATCTGAATGAATGAAATTCTGGGTCTTCCATCTTCTCTCAGAAATGTGAACAAGGGTAAATTATCTAAAAGCATAGTTAATGACCTGATTTAGAAGCTGGTTTCATATCGTGATTCTTCAGGTTTGAGGAGAAACTATATTTGTTTAATATAGTTAAACAGTACTAATCTGGAAATCAGTCTGATGCTCAGTATCAGACACAGCTTTAGTTAATTAACACCTGAACAAGGGTTAAAACATCAAAGCTGGAAAAGAAAAAATCCTGAGACTTAATAATTTAAGACTCTAGTGCTTTTAGAATCATTTCTTCAACTAGTTACTTTAAATATATTCACTCACCCACTAAATGGTTTTTAGCCCCAACTAAGTAACAAGAATTCAAAGTGCCAGAACTTTAACAACAAATAAATCAGACAAAACCTCCTGCTTTTGTGGAATTCACACGTCATTAAACCACTTTGGATGATTGATGGCGATTGTCAGTCTATGTGAACATGGGCAGGCTGCAGGAGAACAGTAATAACACCGCCTCCTGTGAAGGGCTGGGCCTGTGCCAAGCAGCAGCTTATAGACGCATGTCACAGCAGAACCCTGTGTGGAAAGGACTAGTGACAGACCCACATGGTCAAAGCAAGGACCTGCAGGAAGCAGGAGAAACGGGTCTGAACGAGATGGGGCTGAATGGTGTCATGGGCATTTTTTTGTTTGGTTGCAGAGAACAGGGTTCCATTAGCAAACAGCTCAAGAAAAAGGATATCAGTGCAAGAATGAATGTAAATTAGAACACGTGCAGCAAGCCCAGGCGGTCATAAAAAGCAGACCCACCTCTCATGGCCTCCCCAATGCTGCCTGCGCTCTCCTCCTCGAGATGCCCTCACCTCACTGTCTCCATGTCCCTGTCACTGTACATGGCCCTTTGGGTGCCTCTGTTTGGCTCTTTTCATCTTCATGGTATTTACATTTTGGTTCCCATTTCTAACTGGGAGATCTTTTATTTCCTATTTCAAGTTACAAAGAGAAAGAGAATTTTATAAACCTGGCTGTCTTCCTCGAGCCACACGCCTAGGATCCTGCACAGTGAGTGGTTTGAAAGTCCTTAGGTCAGTAACCTAGAAATAACCCAGATAAATGCAGCCAGAAAAAAATCAGTCATGGGACAAAAAAATGGCTGTGGCTGCCCCTGAAATGACTGAAACTTCCAGTGTTTGAGTCATCACTGGTCTTTGTAGAAGAGATTCAGTTGCGTGTTAGGAATAGAAACCAAGATAATCTGGAAATCAGGGAGTTGGCACAGAAAATCTAGTCTAGCCTTCAGCAGTGTTTGGCTAGGAATGGAAAGAGAGAATCTGCCCATGATACCCACAGTGGTGCACTGGGCTGGGAATGGGATTCTGGAATATGTGGGATGTAAATCGATATTCTAGACTGAAAGAATAGAACCAGGGATCAGAAGGAGGTTTAAGTTATAAGAGGGAAAAATGAGACAGGAAGGACCCCGAGAAGAGAGGAGAGAGGGACAGAGAGCCTGGGTGAGGGGGCTGGCCGCAAACAGAATAGAGAACAGCCAGACATGGGCGCATTTTACAGACGTGTCATAGGAAAGTAAAGGCATTCTCGGGTGCAACAGCCTCAGGGGAACAGAAGATAAACTCCTCCTCTGCACGAGGAGAGAGGGAAGAAGGGAGAAGACGGGTGGCGTGACCCCTGTGGCCCTGGTCTTGGTCGCCGCAGGAAGGAACCAGCGTGACACGGAGTAGAAGTACAAGCTTGCGGGAGGCAGGCTGACCTTTGTTGCAGGGTAGCCCGGAGCCCCCTCCACAATGGCTATTTATTAAGGTTATACACAACAGGTGTGGAGAGTTAAGGTAATTGACATACACAACAGATGGGGAGAGTTAAGGTGATTACAGAGGAGGGCTGCGAGCATAAGGATTAGTAGTACTAAGTACTACTAGTACTAGTACTAAGAAGTACTAAGCATTGATGTTTATCACATGCTTACTAGTGAGTGACCGATCTTATCTCATTCGGAACACTGAGTTATGTAGGGGATTGCCCCCAAGTCACAAAATATCTCTAGGTTTGCCAAGAGACTGTCCTGTTCTCAGCGTGTCCTTTTAATGTGATAAGAATCAGTAACTGTCCTTTGCAAGTATTGTGTTCATTCCTCTACAGACAGGCTTTGGGGGGAGATGGTTGAGCAGTGCTGAGGCACCAGAGGAAGGTAAACACCATGAATCCCTGGTGTTGCCAACACTTAGGGACAGTGACGTTCTCCAGAGACATTCTCCAGTTGCCCTGGAAGGGTAACAGATACAGGGACAGTCGTGCACACAGAGTTGGTCCAAGGTTTGGTGTTTCCAAAGACACAAAGGCACAGACACAGCAGCAGGTGGTAGACGTCGTGAGACAGGGCCCAGGGCCTTGGGCCTCCTGAAGCTTCCGTCTGGGGCAAACCGGCCTCTGACTGCCCAGACGTGAGGCTCTGCTTTCCTGACTCTGTTCATTCACTGGCACATGAAATTCTTTTAATTTGGCTTCTCTCTACTCATTTCAACTCTTATTATTTTAGTCTCATTTCAAATGCTATCTTCTCTAGGAGGCAATTCTTAGCCCTTTGTCTTTTATCAAAATTAAATTCCCCTCTAAATTTCTAGAATTTTTTGTACTATCTATCAATTATATTTTGAACTTGTACCATTTACAAACCACCATGCTTATTCATCATAGAGCAAAAAGTAGCTCAAATTTATATTGAACCCTTACAATGCCCTACTATATCTAAACCCTTTACATAGGTCACATATAATCCACTGGCCACTATATAAGGTAAGAACTTTTGCTAGAACCATCTGGGAAGTACAGGAATGGAGCAGAGAGGAGAGAGCACAACTCACCCAGCACAGCCCCTCAGGAGGACCCAGCCGCAGTCAGAGCCCAGGTCTGCTCTGTAACCAGCATAGGATGTTTTACCTTCATGAGCTTTGTGTTGTGACACCTTGCTTTGTAGTTTAATGGGGAGAGGTTTTATCTTCTAGATTTCAGACTTATGTAAAAAAGGGTCTTAAATCTGTTCCTCTTAACCCCTAAAGAGAGATATTACATGTAATAGTTTAATAGTTACACAATTAATTAAGGGTTCTGACCTTGAAATCTCATTGTATTCTCGGAATGGAGTAAAAGAGAATTTTCCCCGATAGTCCCAGTGGAACATTTACATGCATTTGAAAAAATTTCCAAAGATGGTCTCTGTTATAGCCAAGATGATGTGGACTCTAAAACCTGCTGGTCGGATAGCAAAATTGTTGGGGGTTTTCTTCATTTAATTCTATCCTACTTTTCTATCAGTGACCAGGTTTCCAGAAGGGAAGGGAAATTCTCTCTACCTTCTTTTTTCTAATTTATTTTCTCAGGACTTTTAGAAGTATAAAGTATCTCTTAATGTTTGAACCTTAAATGATAATTTAGAACCTCGTTTGTTTTCTATCTTCACAGCCCAGTGCGAGTCAAAGAGACCCCAGACAACTCTACGTCCTAGACCGGTGGCCGCCACCTGCTTGGCTCTTCCGGCCAGGATGGGGTCCCGAGACTCTGCGTCCCCTCCTGCCCCTCCTGGACTTGAGGCTGCGCAGGCCGCCCGCCCTTCCCTGGGTCTCAGGCGGTGCTCTTCCACCCACATCTTTCCACTTTGGTCCAGGCCTCATCCTGCTCCAGCCCCTCCCGGGACCTATCAGGCAACCGCGACCCTTTCCAAGTTATCCAAGTCCACCTTTCCCATCAAGACCGCACCATCCAGGGCCTGTGAAATCACCCAGACTCCCATCTCCCCCAATTCCTGCATATCTTGGTATTTACCTTCCTTTTCAGAACCCTAAACCCCAAATAAAAACCACCAACACAGCCACAACAACAATCACCACCAAACCCACCACCACAGCACACACTACCTCCATGGAGCCCTCCCAGACTGCTGCCTTTTCCGCAGAGCCCAGCCCCCCACCAGCAGCCACGACCCCCACAGCACGGGCGGCAGGTGTCACTCAAACTGCAGCCCCTACTCCCGGATCACAGCTCAGGGCCACCGTCCCACCCACAGCCCCCACTCCCGGATCACCGCTCAGGGCCACCGTCCCACCCACGGCCCCCACTCCTAGATCACCGCTCAGCGCCACCGTCCCAGCCACGGTCCCCACTCCCGGCTCACTGCTCAGCGCCACCGTCCCACCCACGGCCCCCACTCCCAGATCACCACTCAGGGCCACCGTCCCACCCACGGCCCCCACTCCTAGATCACTGCTCAGCGCCACCATCCCACCCACGGCCCCCACTCCCAGATCACCGCTCAGCACCACCGTCCCAGCCACGGTCCCCACTCCCGGCTCACCACTCAGCGCCACCGTCCCACCCACGGCCCCCACTCCCAGATCACCGCTCAGCACCACCGTCCCAGCCACGGTCCCCACTCCTGGCTCACCGCTCAGCGCCACCGTCCCACCCACAGCCCCCAGTCCAACCTCAGTAAGCACCATGACCTTTCAAAGTCTTTGGCAAAAACTCCTTGCCATTTTTGGTTACAAACGCAAGAAATGATATTTTCCAAACCACTCTGAGCTCTTGGAAAAAACAAATTTCCCTGAGTCTGATGGAGCCAACCCTCATGTGACAAGCACACCTCACAAATAAAAATCTTGAGCATTAAAATCCATATACCGCCCTAGTAAAGACTATCATTCTAGCCTGTACCTTATCCCCTACCAACAACTGATAGTTCAGGATCCCAGAAGGAAACAAAAACTGTTTATGAAAAAAATAATTTCATAAACGGCCTACTCAGAGAGAGTGAACAGGGTTTTAAAACACCAGTAAGGGCTACCAAGGCATTCGGGGTCTCCTAGCAGAGCAGTCCTGGGCTAGGCTTGAGGGGGTACAGGACAAAGTAATGACATCAAGCTTCAACAAGAGCTGGGGACCCGGAACAAAGGTGGCTGCTGCACCTGTGCCGGCTGCAGAGACGCCCCGATGGGCTGTACACAGGACATGGTGTGGGGAGGGAAGTGGGGCAGCCCAGCTCCCTCCCCCAGCACTCTCAGCTCTGCCTGGCATCTCCTCTTGGGATAGAGAGATGCACAGAAGGTGGACTGCTGACCAGGAATTATTACCATGCAGGTGACCCCACCCCCTTCAGCCCAACTCAAGGCCAAATAACTTGGCAAAGAAAAACACGCAAGCACCTGAGCTCGCGCACAGAGGGGGGCAGGTTGTGTCCCTTTCCCAGGGTTAATATGTCATCAAAATAGAAATAAATATAATTTAAATTAAAATAAATATAAAATAGTTAAAATATAAAATAAATGAAATCGAAATCATACATATACAAATATATAAACATAGATACAAAATAAATATAAAACATATTTTTAAAACTTTGGAAGTGCCCTGGAGTATGACAATGTGGCCCCAGAAGTAAACCTGGTGGGCACTGGCCTGCAGCCCAGTGCCATCTCCCCGTGAAAGGCCGCATTCATGAAGGGGTCCCCTCACCTGGCAATGGAGCTGAAAAGTTCCTATCACCTGACAGTGTCGAACTCGTGGCCTCAAGCTATCCTCCTGCCTCGGCCTCCCAAAGTGCTGGGAATACAGGCTGAGCCACCACGCCTGGCCTCTTTGGTTCTTTTTAACACAGGATTACACCAACTCTATAGAATGTATGAAAAATCTGGGAAGACTTAACCTTCTGTATGTATGTGGCCCTTTAAGAACACCTGCATAGCCTTCCTGCAACAGGGCACAGTGAGTCTGGGGAGATAAGACTCCAGGCATCTCTAGCTAGTGGGATCTGCCTATAATCATCTCTTTGAAGATACAGGGAGTCAGCAAGGGACTTCTGGACCCCAACAGGAGGACAAAAACAGTGGAAAACTGGCAAACTGGTTGCGTGTGTCCGATGGACCTAATCCCGCCAGCAGCCCTAAGTACAAGCAGCAGTGAGACTACAAACTGGAAAGGCCTTACCTGTGAACTGTTTCAGTGTTTTTGGACTTGGCACTCAGTTGAACTGCCTTTGGGGAGAGATTGAGCAGGAGTGCAGAGAACTTTGGGCATTATCTAGGGCCCCAGACTGAGTCGCTGACCCAGACGGAGCTAATAGTGTTCGGCTGTGGGCCGCAGGGAGCCATTGTGAGAGAACTGCCCCAGCAAGCTCCGCTCTCAGGGTTGCAGAGCAAGGATTTGGAGGGAGCTAGTAACCTAGTGACTGAGCAGCCAAAAGGCAGGAACTGAGCTGCCTTACAACCTTAACTCTCAGGGGCAGAGTGAGACTGGTTTTGGCACACTGGAGCCACGGACTGTTCCCCTGGGTAGAGTGCTGTCGCATCACAGCTCATAGCAACCTTAAATTCCTGGGCTTGGCACTGCCCGGACCTCCATAAGAGCTGCGCCGTGACACCCGACCTGCAACCCGCACCCGCTGGACCTCTGTATTCCCTGACCAGGAACTGCGGGAGCTGTGCAACCCTGCAGCCTCCCTCCTGTACCCTCCCTGCCTCAACACCGGCCCACTCATCTGAGCAGGGACTCTGGTAGCATGCCCTCCAGAGCCATCCCTGCCTCTGCGCAGAGCCCTTCTCCTGGCCAGAAACTGCTGGATACTTGGGCTCTCTGTGCCAAAGTCACTGGGCACCAGGCACTCCCAGAACTGTGCGCACCACTTCCCGCCCAGTTGCTGGATCCAGGTGTGTCACACTCCGGAGCTGCTTCCACAACCAGAACTCCCTGGCTGGGGCAGCCCCGGAGGAACTACACAGAGCCACTCCCTACAAACATCCAGCAACAATAGAGTGATCCCACTGGGGTCTAATCTTGGAGAAACACCTCCCAAACTCTGAGGACAGCCAGAGGCAATGGTGAAAAACAATTATGAGGGAAAACCAACAGAAAAATTCTGGCAACATGAATAGTCAGAGTAGATCAACTCCCCCAAGGATCAATGGGGCAGACACAGCACAAGATCCCATGCACAAACAAATAGCTGAGATGTCAGAAACCCAATTCAGAATCTGGATAGCAAATAAGATTGAATTAGAATTCCAAGCAGTAACCCAAAAGATATCTCAAGAATTCAACGAATTCAAAGACCAAGTGACCAAAGATTCTGACACATTGAGACAAAAAGTTGCAGCCCTCAAAGATCTGAGAAACACAGTTGAATCCCTCGGTAACAGAATGGAACAAGCAGAAGAAAGGTTTTCTGACATTGAAGACAAACCTTTCAAACACTCCCAAACTCTCAAAGAGGAAGAGAAATGGAGGGCAAAAACAGATCACTCTCTCAGAGAACGCTGGGATAATTCAAAGAAAACCAATATTCGTCTTATAGGGATCCCTGAAAGCGACAAAGTGGCTTCACAAGGCACCGAGTCTCTTCTCCATGAGATTATGAAGAACTTTCCAGACATGCCCAGAGATTCTGAAATTCAGACAGCAGTTTCAGAACTCCAGCATGACTTAACCCAAATAAGATATCCCCCAGACACATCATAATCAACTTCACTAAAGTTAATATGAAGGAGAAAATTCTGAAAGCAGCCAGACAAAAGAAAACCATAACCTACAAGGGCAAAAGTAATTAGAATTATTTCAGAACTCTCTAGTGAAACCTTTCAAGCTAGAAGAGGATGGTCATCAATTTTTAATCTCCTAAAACAAAATAATTTTCAACCCAGGATCTTGTATCCAGCTAAACTGACTTTCATTTATGATGGAGAAATTAAATACTTTAACGACATTCACATGTTGAAGAAATTTGCCATAACTAAAACAGCTCTCCAGGATATTCTCAGACCTATCCTCCATAAAGACCAGTGTAATCCTCCACCACAAAAGTAAACCCACCAAGAAAATTTTGATCAAATTCCAACTTCCACAGTTGCAAAAGCATTAAAAATGTCCACCGCACCCTAGAAAGGCTAATCAATATTCTCAATTAATGTGAAAGGTTTAAATTGTCCTCTAAAGAGGCATAGGTTGGCGGACTGAATACAAAAACTCAAGCCAGATATCTGCTGCATACAAGAATCTCACCTTACATTAAAAGACAAATTTAGACTCAAGGTGAAAGGATAGTCATCTATACTCCAGGCAAATGGAAAGAGAAAAAAGCAGGCGCTGCAATACTATTCACAGATGTAATAGGATTTAAACCAACCGAAACAAGGAAGGCTAAGGATGGACACTTCACATTTGTTAAAGGTAATATTCAATATGATTATATTTCAATTATTAATATTTATGCACCCAAAAAAAAAATATTTATGCACCCAACCAGACGCACCTCAATTTATAAGAGAAACTCTAACAGACATGAGCAACTTGATTTCCTCCAGTTCCATAGCAGTTGGAGATTTTAACACCCCTTTAGCAGTGCTGGATAGATCCTCCAAAAAGAAGCTAAGCAAAGAAATTTTAGATTTAAACATAACCATTCAACATCTGGACTTAACAGACATCTACAGAACATTTCATCCCAACAAAACTGGGGTGGCGCCTATGGCTCAAAGAAGTAGGGCACTGGCCCCATATGCTGGAGGTGGTGGGTTCAAACACAGCCCCTGCCAAAACTAAAAACAAACAAATAAAAACCCAACAAAACTGAATACACATTCTTCTCATCAGCCCATGAAACATACTCCAAAATTGACCACATCCTAGGTCACAAATCCAACTTCACCAAATTTTAAAAAATAGAAATTATTCCCTGCATCTTCTCAGACCATCATGGAATAAAAGTTGAACTCAATAACAACAGAAACCTGCATACCCATACAAAAACATGGAAGCTAAACAACCTTATGCTGAAGGATAGATGAGTTATAGATGAGATTAAGAAGGAAATCCCCAAATTTTAGGAACAAAACAACAATCAAGACACGAATTATCAGAACCTCTGGGATACTGCAAAGGCAGTCCTAAGAGGGAAATTTATAGCACTGCAAGCCTTCCTCAAGAAAATGGAAACAGAGGAAATTAATAACTTAATTGGACATCTCAAGCAACTGGAGAAGGAAGAACACTCCAACCCCAAACCCAGCAGAAGAAAAAAAATAACCAAAATCAGAGCAGAATTAAATGAAATTGAAAACAAAAGAATTATACAACAGATCAATAAATCCAAAAGTTGTTTTTTTTAAAAGATCAATAAAATAGATAAACCTTTGGCCAACCTAACCAGGAAAAAAAGAGTAAAATCTCTAATCTCATCAATCAGAAATGGTAATGATGAAATAACGACAGACCCCTCAGAAATTCAAAAAATCCTTAATGAATACTACAAGAAACTCTACTCTCAAAATTATGAAAATCTGAAAGAAATCGACCAATACCTGTAAGTATGCCACCTACCAAGACTTAGCCAGAATGAAGTAAAAATGTTGAACAGGCCTATATCAAGTTCTGAAATAGCATCAACTATACAAAATCTCCCTAAAATGAAAAGCCCAGGACCAGATGGCTTTATGTCAGAATTCTACCAAACCTTTAAAGAAGAACTAGTACCTATATTACTAAACCTTTTCCAAAATATAGAAAAATAAGGTATATTACCCAACACATTCTACGAAGCAAACATCACCTTGAACCCCAAACCAGGAAAAGACCCAACAAGAAAAGAAAATTATAGACCTATATCACTAATGAATATTGAAGCTAAAATACTCAATAAGATCCTAACAAACAGAATCCAACAACACATCAAAAAAAATATACACCATGACCAAGTGGGATTTATCCCAGGCTCTCAAGGCTGGTTCAATATACATAAATCTATAAATGTAATTCAGCACATAAACAAACTAAAAAATAAGGACCATATGATTCTTTCAATTGATGCAGAAAAAGCTTTTGATAATATCCAGCATCCCTTCATGATCAGAACACTTAAGAAAATTGGAATAGCGGAGACATTTCTTAAACTAATAGAGGCCATCTACAGCAAACCCACAGCCAATATCATATTGAATGGAGTTAAATTGAAATCATTTCCGGGAGGCGGAGCAAGATGGCGGCCGAGTAACAGCTTCCTTGAGTCTGGGCACCGTGAGTCTGGGGAGACAGGACTCCAGGCATCTCTGGCTGGTGGGATCTGCCTATCATCACTCCTATGAGGATTCAGGGAGTCAGCGAGAGACTTCTGGACCCCAAGAGGAGGACTAAAACAGTGGAAAACCGGCAAGTGGTCGCGTGTATTCAATCCGTCTAAACCTGCCCACAACTTCCACAGGCATAAGAACTTAAAGAGCAAGAGGAAGTGAAAGGAAAATTAGGGCAAGGAAACAGATAAAAGAAATCACTCATGAGGAAGAACCAGCAGAAAACTCCAGGCAACATGAAGAACCAGTCTAGAACAACTCCACCAAGGGACCATGAGGTAGCTACTGCAGATGATTCCACCTGTAAAGAAATGTTAGGAATGACAGAAAGGGAATTTAGAATACACATGTTGAAAACAATGAAAGAAATGATGGAAACAATGAAGGAAATTGCTAATAAAGTGGAAAATAACCAAAAGGAAATCCAAAAACAGAATCAAATAAGAGATGAACGATATGAAGAATATAAAAAGGATATAGCAGAACTGAAGGAACTGAAACAGTCAATTAGGGAACTTAAAGATGCAATGGAAAGTATCAGCAATAGGTTAGACCATGCAGAAGAAAGAATTTCAGAGGTAGAAGACAAAGTTCTTGAGATAACTCAGACAGTAAAAGAGGCAGAAAAGAAGAGAGAGAAAGCAGAACGTTCACTGTCAGAATTATGGGACTTTATGAAGCGTTCCAACATACGAGTTATAGGAATTCCAGAAGAGGAAGAAGAATGCCCCAGAGGAATGGAAGCCATACTAGAGAATATTATAAAAGAAAATTGCCCAAACATCACCAAAGATTCTGACACACTGCTTTCAGAGGGATATCGGACCCCAGGTCGCCTCAACTCTAACCGAGCTTCTCCAAGACACATTGTGATGAACCTGTCCAAAGTCAAGACAAAAGAAAAGATTCTGCAAGCTGCCAGGAGTAAGCGCCAGTTGACCTACAGGGGAAAATCCATCAGAGTGACCGCAGACTTCTCTAATGAAACTTTCCAAGCAAGAAGACAATGGTCATCTACCTTTAATCTACTTAAACAGAACAATTTTCAGCCCAGAATTCTGTACCCTGCTAAGCTAAGCTTCAAAATTGACGGAGAAATCAAATCATTTACGGATATACAAACATTGAGGAAATTCGCCACAACAAAACCAGCTCTACAGGAAATACTTCAACCTGTTCTGCACACTGACCACCACAATGGATCAGCAGCAAAGTAAGAACTCAGAAATCAAAGGACAGAACCTAACCTCCACACTGATGCAAAAGATAAAACTAAGCAATGGACTCTCACCAAATAAGACGAATAGAATACTACCACACTTATCAATTATCTCAATAAATGTTAATGGCTTGAATTCCCCACTGAAGAGACATAGATTGGCTGACTGGATTAAAAAACACAAGCCATCCATTTGCTGTCTGCAAGAAACACACCTGGCTTCAAAAGACAAATTAAAGCTCCAAGTCAAGGGTTGGAAGATAATTTTTCAGGCAAATGGAATTCAGAAGAAAAGAGGAGTTGCAATCTTATCTTCAGATACATGTGGATTTAAAGCAACTAAAGTCAAAAAAGACAAAGATGGTCACTTTATATTGGTCAAGGGAAAAATACAACAAGAAGACATTTCAATTCTAAATATTTATGCACCCAATTTAAATGCTCCCAGATTCTTGAAGCAGACCTTACTCAGTCTGAGCAGTATGATATCTGATAATACCATCAAGACAGGGGACCTTAACACTTCTCTTACAGAGCTGGACAGATCCTCTAAACAGCAATTAAACAAAGATATAAGAGATTTAAATGAGACCCTAGAACAACTACGCTTGATAGACGCATATAGAACACTCCACCCCAAAGATAAAGAATATACATTCTTCTCATCACCCCATGGAACATTCTCCAAAATTGATCATATCCTGGGACACAAAACAAATATCAACAGAATCAAAGGAATTGAAATTTTACCTTGTATCTTTTCAGACCATAAGGCACTAAAGGTGGAACTCAACTCTAACAAAAATGCTCAACCCCACCCAAAGGCATGGAAATTAAACAATCTTCTGTTGAATAACAGATGGGTGCAGGAAGAAATAAAACAGGAAATCATTAACTTCCTTGAGCATAACAACAATGAAGACACAAGCTACCAAAACCTGTGGGATACTGCAAAAGCAGTTTTGAGAGGAAAATTCATCGCTTTAGATGCCTACATTCGAAAAACAGAAAGAGAGCACATCAACAATCTCACAAGAGATCTTATGGAATTGGAAAAAGAAGAACAACCTAAGCCTAAACTCAGTAGAAGAAAAGAAATACCCAAAATCAAATCAGAGATCAATGAAATTGAAAATAAAAGAATCATTCAGAAAATTAATGAAACAAGGAGTTGGTTTTTTGAAAAAATAAATAAAATAGATAAACCATTGGCCAGACTAACGAGGAATAGAAAAGTAAAATCTCTAGTAACCTCAATCAGAAACGATAAAGGGGAAATAACAACTGATCCCACAGAGATACAAGAGATCATCTCTGAATACTACCAGAAACTCTATTCCCAGAAATTTCACAATGTGAAGGAAATGGATCAATATTTGGAATCACACCCTCTCCCTAGACTTAGCCAGGAAGAAATAGACCTCCTGAACAGACCAATTTCAAGCACTGAGATCAAAGAAACAATAAAAAAGCTTCCAACTAAAAAATGCCCTGGTCCAGATGGCTTCACTCCAGAATTCTATCAAACATTCAAGGAAGAGCTTATTCCTGTACTGCAGAAATTATTCCAAAAAACTGAGGAAGAAGGAATCTTCCCCAACACATTCTATGAAGCAAACATCACCCTGATACCAAAACCAGGAAAAGACCCAAACAAAAAGGAGAATTTCAGACCAATCTCACTTATGAATATAGATGCAAAAATTCTCAACAAAATCCTAGCCAATAGATTACAGCTTATCATCAAAAAAGTCATTCATCATGATCAAGTAGGCTTCATCCCAGGGATGCAAGGCTGGTTTAACATACGCAAGTCCATAAACGTTATCCACCATATTAACAGAGGCAAAAATAAAGATCACATGATCCTCTCAATAGATGCAGAAAAAGCATTTGATAAAATCCAGCATCCTTTTCTAATTAGAACACTGAAGAGTATAGGCATAGGTGGCACATTTCTAAAACTGATTGAAGCTATCTATGACAAACCCACAGCCAATATTTTACTGAATGGAGTAAAACTCAAAGCTTTTCCTCTTAGAACTGGAACCAGACAAGGTTGTCCTCTGTCACCTTTACTATTCAACATAGTGCTGGAAGTTCTAGCCAATACAATTAGGCAAGACAAGGAAATAAAGGGAATCCAAATGGGAGCAGAGGAGGTCAAACTCTCCCTCTTTGCTGATGACATGATCTTATATTTAGAGAACCCCAAAGACTCAACCACAAGACTCCTAGAAGTCATCAAAAAATACAGTAATGTTTTAGGATATAAAATCAATGTCCACAAGTCAGTAGCCTTTGTGTACACCAAAAACAGTCAAGATGAGAAGCTAATTAAGAACACAACTCCCTTCACCATAGTTTCAAAGAAAATGAAATACCTAGGAATATACCTAACGAAGGAGGTGAAGGACCTCTATAAAGAAAACTATGAAATCCTCAGAAAGGAAATAGCAGAGGATATTAACAAATGGAAGAACATACCATGCTCATGGATGGGAAGAATCAACATTGTTAAAATGTCTATACTTCCCAAAGCAATCTACCTATTCAACACCATTCCTATCAAAGTACCTACATCGTACTTTCAAGATTTGGAAAAAATGATTCTGCGTTTTGTATGGAACCAGAAAAAAACCCCTATAGCTAAGGCAGTTCTTAGTAACAAAAATAAAGCTGGGGGCATCAGCATACCAGATTTTAGTCTGTACTACAAAGCCATAGTGCTCAAGACAGCATGGTACTGGCACAAAAACAGAGACATAGACACTTGGAATCGAATTGAACACCAAGAAATGAAACTAACGTCTTACAACCACCTAATCTTCGATAAACCAAACAAGAACTTACCTTGGGGGAAAGACTCCCTATTCAATAAATGGTGTTGGGAGAACTGGATGTCTACATGTAAAAGAGTGAAACTGGACCACACCTTTCCCCACTCACAAAAATTGATTCAAGATGGATAAAGGACTTAAATTTAAGGTATGAAACAATAAAAATCCTCAAAGAAAGCATAGGCAAAACACTGGAAGATATTGGCCTGGGGGACGACTTCTTGAAGAAGACTGCCATGGCAATTGCAACAACAAAAATAAACAAATGGGACTTCATTGAACTGAAAAGCTTCTGTACAGCTAAGGAGACAATAACCAAAGCAAAGAGACAACCTACACAATGGGAAAGGATATTTGCATATTTTCAATCAGACAAAAGCTTGATAACTAGGATCTATAGAGAACTCAAATTAATCCACATGAAAAAAGCCAACAATCCTTTATATCAATGGGCAAGAGACATGAGTAGAACTTTCTCTAAAGACGACAGACGAATGGCTAACAAACACATGAAAAAATGTTCATCATCTCTATATATTAGAGAAATGCAAATCAAAACAACCCTGAGATATCATCTAACCCCAGTGAGAATGGCCCACATCACAAAATCTCAAAACTGCAGATGCTGGCGTGGATGTGGAGAGAAGGGAACACTTTTACACTGCTGGTGGGACTGCAAACTAGTACAACCTTTCTGGAAGGAAGTATGGAGAAACCTCAAAGCACTCAAGCTAGACCTCCCATTTGATCCTGCAATCCCATTACTGGGCATCTACCCAGAAGGAAAAAAATCCTTTTATCATAAGGACACTTGTACTAGACTGTTTATTGCAGCTCAATTTACAATCGCCAAAATGTGGAAACAGCCTAAATGCCCACCAACCCAGGAATGGATTAACAAGCTGTGGTATATGTATACCATGGAATACTATTCAGCCATTAAAAAAAAATGGAGACTTTACATCCTTCGTATTAACCTGGATGGAAGTGGAAGACATTATTCTTAGTAAAGCATCACAAGAATGGAGAAGCATGAATCCTATGTACTCAATCTTGATATGAGGACAATTAATGACAATTAAGGTTATGGGGGGGGAAGCAGAAAGAGGGAGGGAGGGGGATGGGGCTTTAGTGTGTGTCACACTTTATGGGGGCAAGACATGATTGCAAGAGGGACTTTACCTAACAATTGCAATCAGTGTAACTGGCTTATTGTACCCTCAATGAATCCCCAACAATAAAAAAAAAAAAAAAGAAATCATTTCCACTTAGATCAGGAGCCAGGCAAGGTTGCCCATTGTCTCCATTGCTCTTTAACATTTAATGGAAGTTTTAGCCATTGCAATTAGGGTAGAAAAGGCGATCAAGGGTATCCACATAGGGTCAGAAGAGATCAAATTTTTACTCTTTGCAGATGATATGATCGTATATCTGGAAAACACTAGGGATTCTACTACAAAACTTTTAGAAGTGATCAAGGAATACAGCAATGTCTCAGGCTACAAAATCAACACCCATAAATCTGTAGCCTTTATATATACCAACAATAACCAAGCCTAAAAAAACAGTCAAGGACTCTATTCCTTTCACAGTAGTGCCAAAGAAGATGAAATATTTGGGAGTATACCTAACAAAGTACGTGAAAGAGCTCTACAAAGAAAGAAAAATCTAAAGATGTTAACAAATGGAAAAACATACCATGCTTATGGCTGGGAAGAATCAACATTGTTAAAATGTCTATACTACCCAAAGCAATATATAATTCTAATGCAATTTCTGTTAAAGCTCCATTGTCATATTTTAAAGATCTTGAAAAAATACTTCGATTTATATGGAATCAGAAAAAACCTCGAATAGCCAAAACTTTAGTCAGCAATAAAAACACAGCAGGAGGAATCACGCTACCAGACCTGAGACTGTACTATAAATCGATAGTGATCAAAACAGCATGGTACTGGCACAAAAACAGAAAAGTAGATGTCTGGAACAGAATAGCGAACCAAGAGATAAATCCAGCTACTTACCATTATTTGATCTTTGACAAGCCAATTAAAAACATTCAGTGGGGAAAAGATTCCCTATTTAACAAATGGTGCTGGGTGAACTGGCTGGCAACCTGTAGAAGACTGAAACTGGACCCACATCTTTCACCATTAACTAAGATAGACTCTCACTGGATAAAAGATTTAAACTTAAGACATGAAACTATTAAAATACTTGAATAAAGTGCAGGGAAAACTCTTGAAGAAATCAGCCTAGGTGAATATTTTATGAGGAGGACTCCCCAGGCAATTGAAGCAGTATCAAATATACAGTACTAGGACCTGATCAAACTAAAAAGCTTCTGCATAGCCAAGAACATAGTAAGTAAAGCAAGCAGACAGCCCTCAGAATGGGAGAAAATATTTGCAGGTTATACCTCCAATAAAAGTCTAATAAGCAGAATCCACAAGGAACTCAAACGTATTAGCAAAAAAAGAACATGTGATCCCATCTCAGGGTGGGCAAGGGACTTGAAGAGTAACTTCTCTAAAGAAGACAGACACACGATCTACAAACACATGAAAAAAAGCTCATCATCCTTAATCATCAGAGAAATGCAAATCAAAACTACTTTGAGATATCACCTAACCCCAGTAAGAGTAGCCCACATAACAAAATCCCAAAACCAGAGATGTTGGCGTCGATGTGGAGAAAAGGGCATACTTCTACACTGCTGGTGGGAATGCATACTAATACGTTCTTTCTGGAAGGATGTTTGGAGAATACTTAGAGACCTAAAAATAGACCTGCCATTCGATCCTATAATTCCTTTACTAGGTTTATACCCAAAAGACCAAAAATCACAATATGTCAAAGACATCTGTACCAGAATGTTTATTTCAGCTGAGTTCATAATTGCTAAGTCATGGAAGAAGGCCAAGTGCCCATCAACCTCAAATGGACTAGCAAATTGTGGTACATGTATACCATGGAATATTATGCAGCCTTAAAGAAAGATGGAGACTTTACCTCTTTCATGTTTACATGGATGGAGCTGGAACATATTCTTCTTAGCAAAGTATCTCAGGAATGGAAGAAACTGTATCCAATGTACTCAGCCCTACTATGAAGCTAAATTATAGCTTTCACATGAAGGCTATAACCCAACTATAGCACAAGACTATGGGGAAAGGGCCAAGGAAGGGGAAAGGAGGGGGGAGATTTTGGTGGACAGAGAGTAATGGATGGGGCCACACCTACGGTGCATCTTAGAATGGGTACATGCGAAACTTACTAAAGGCAGAATACAACTGTCTACATACAATAACTAAGAAAATGCCATGAAGGCTACGTTGAACAGTTTGATGAGAATATTTCAGATTGTATATGAAACCAGCACATTGTACCCCTTGATTGCACTAATGTACACAGCTATGATTTAACAATAAAAAAAAAAAAGAACACCTGTATAGCCGGGTGTCTTGGCGAGGGCCTGAGGGAAGCTGAGGCAAGAGAATTGCTAAGCCCAAGAGTCTGAGGTTGCTGTGAGCTGTGACAGCACAGCACTCTACTGAGGGTGACATAGTGACACTCTGTCTCAAAAAGAAAGAAAGAAATGAAAGAAAAGGAAAGAAAAAACACCTGTAAACTCGGACCTTAGGGGAACTACATACCAAATTTAACCAATCTTCTGGTAAGCGTCGTCTTAATGTGGCTTCCAAATCTCTGTGGTTCTTAGCCAGTACACAGGAACTAACACTGACTGGGATGGTCTCAGTCTCTTCCCAGGGGTCTCTCCAGCCCCCGCCATTCGATTCTCAATCTGAAGGTTTTCCCGCCACACGCGGAGCACTCGCTGCTCAGAGGCGCCTCCTATGGCCAGCGCGCACAGGACAGCGCAGACTCTCCTGCACTGGGCAGCTCTTCCCCCTTCCGGTGAGGGCGGCCTTCCTGTCACGCTCCCAGAGCTGTGGGGACAGCCTGCCATCTGTGCGATGAGTCCTATTTCAGCTGCCAGGGTAGGCTGGCCACCCCGAGGGCAAATTTTTATAAGATCCCTGCCCAGTCCACTCCTCTCTCTCATGAACCCCTGGTGAGAGGAGTGAAGAGTCCAGGGGACACCGCCCACTGCCCTGCAGTGTCCTGCATCAGCTCCACACCACCTCCAGCATTCCTTTTCTCTGTTGGTGACTTTCGTCCCAGTCTTCCACTTCCCTCATCCTTGTTAGGGACAACGCCCTCCTAATACCCTAATCGTGGGTAAGTATTCTAATTCTGCAAATACTACAAAAGGGTAGGACATCTGACCCCCTGGCCGGGTGTCCTCCCGCAGGACAGCGGCTGGCTGCGTTCCCGGCATCCCCGCCCTCTGCTCTGCCCCCTGGCGTCTGGGCAGCCAGAACGCGAGGCCTGGACACGGCCGGCTCGGCTTCTGGCACCAGAGGGCCCTTCAGAGTTCACTTTGGACAGTCTTCTAGTATTACGATAAACAACAGTGTACAGCCAGCATCCTTGCTTCAACTAAGCATGGATTTGGCTGATGTTACAGTTTATAAACATTGTTAAGTTAAATTTTTTTTTTCTACTCTTACTACACTGAAAGATTGTGACACATACATGTGTTGAACTTTAGCAAACTTTTTGTGTAAATTGATACATTCACAGCTTTCTTCCTTTACTATATCAATGGGGTGAATTCCATTGACAAATTTTTCTGATAGTAAATAACCTTTGAATTTCTATGATAAACGCTATTTTGTCATATATCTATAATTAATTAAATGTACTACTCAATTACATGATGCTTTAGCTAAAATTTTCAAGCATATGTTCATAAATGAGATCTTATTTTCTTGGTATGTCCTTTTCTGATTTTGGACCCATGGTCACAAAAAAACCTACAAAATGATTAGGGTAGCTTTCCTACTTTTTCTGAAACAATTAGTAGAAAATAAGAATTATGTCTTCCTTGTAGACTTACCAGAAATTGTCTATAAAGTTGTCTGCTCTGGTTGGGAGCTTTTTAAGGAAGTTCTTGAATTATTTGATGTTTATTGTCCTACTTACATTTCCCATTTCGTCTTATGTCAGAGAAGGAGTTTCATAATTTTTCAGAAATATATCCATTTTGTCTATGCTTTCAAAAATATTATGTCATTGTTCATAGTATTCTCACATTATATTATCCATTACTTTTATTTCTCCCTTTTTATTCCCTATATGTTTATATCATTTTTCTAATCATTCTTTCCTAGATGAACACACTATTAATATTTTCAAAGGGTGAGTTCGGGGTATTTAAAAATATTTTTCTACTGTTTTAGTTGTTGTTGCTTTTTCTATATTTCATTTATTTCTGCCCATAACTTCCCTTCCTTCTTTTTTCTCTGGGTATGTGTTGCTGTATTTGCCTAGTTCTTAGAGAAACTAAAAGTTTAGCTTGCTTGTTTTCAATCTTTCTTTCCTTATAAATATTTAAAGCAAGAGATTAGATTTCCCTTTGTTCCATAAATACTGGCTTTTGTGCAACAACTGTTTTACAATTTTCTTTATTAATTCTTTTATAGTCTCAAGTTTATTTAGTGATATGTAATTTAATTTGTGTGCACAGACTTTTTTTACTCTTCTGTTTTTTTGTTGATTAATAGTTGATTCCACTGTGGCCCCCAAATCATTGACACAGATGCTTCTACCCAGAACATACCACCTCTTGTAACAGGAAGGTTTGCGTAGAAAGACACAACCCCTGAATCTCAGGCAGAAATCATGGTACAAAGGACAACTGTCCCTGAACAAACAACTAATTACACTTGGTACAAAAGCCTTAATCCACACATGACCTTTCATTCAATTACAGTATTTCCTATTTCTAAAAGAATCTAGAACACAGCTATAAGAAACATTCTTCCACTGACCCTTCTTACTTGCCACATTAGATTTTAAGTTGCTTCTTTGGTATACAAATGCCTGGACATAGTCCCTGACAAGGATTCAGCTGACAGGTAGTTTGACCAGACCTGGAGGAAGGATTTCTTCAAGGGTAGGTACTTGGGAATTCACAAATTAAAACTTTTGAATAGACTTATGTTTATTTTATTAACATTGTATTCCTAGTGATTAATGTAAAGTTCACTGAACAGAACAGTTTTTCTAAATGCTCTTTTAGGTGAAAATATGGTTAGTGATGTTATTTTATTTTTCTAACCTTCAAAGTATTTCACAGTATGGCAAAAAAAGAATTCATGAGATTTCCTGGGACTTGGTTGATACAGAAATCCACACCCTACCTAACTTGCTGTGTCTTGACTTCTCTGCTACTAGCAAATTATTTTAATATCAGTAAAAATTTGCTGGCTACCTGGACATGATCCCATATAGATGACTGTGTAGGGCTGTGTGTTACTTTTCAGAGTGTAATTGTTATATCAACTTTACCTACGTCGTGACTGAGAAGAGGAAGAAAAGACCAGAAAAACCTTTGACCTCCAGTGGGATAAAGCCTTGCCCTACGTAAGGTTTTAGACACAACAAAACTGAGAGGATGCAAGGAAAATGGTTTACTATAGTCCTTCTTTGTCTATGGAAACTGTTGAAAAATATTTGTTTTCCCAATTTACCACTATATCTGAATTAAGCCACGGAAGTTAGAATTGGATAGTCCTGGACTCAAATACTTACTCATTCACTTTGTAGATCTGTGGCTTTGAATAAGGAAATTAAACCTTTTTTCTGTATATTGCAAAGATAATAATGCCAGCACCATTCAACTCACCGAGATTTAATGAAGATATTTAAAGAAAACACAGGAGTGAGCCTGGTATGTGCTGACTCTTTTATGAGACAGGACACTTGAAGGTGCCCGTATCCTGGAGACAGAAGTGACATTCTCTCCTAAATGTTTTCCAGTGATATCAATCTATGTTTCTAAGATCCTTAATCCAATAGGAAATCTTTTTATTATGCCAACCCTTTAATTATACCAACTCTCTATTAAAGAGATTTAGACCAGCCAACCCTCAGAAAATGTACACAAATCATTTCTATTTGATTCTTAACTACTGTAAATGAATACATTTAAACATGTAACACAATAGGTATTTACTGACTCTACTGTGTGTTTAAATATATTTTTATTTACCATTAATTCTCTTAGCATATTTTGAGAATTTTTAATTAATAATAGCAGGTTCACAAAAAATTCAGCAGTATTACTTCTCCTATAAAATACATATAGGATAATAATCTTATTTGCCAGCCTTAAAAAGAATCTAGCTATCTTCTGTCTGTCATTGAATAGCACCTGCTTCTACAACTCTACCCAGGTCTCACAGGTTATCTTTTAAACTATCTTCCAGAGTTGTCACCATTCTAAGACAAATATGGAGAGTCCTTTACAACAACTAAGATGGACACTTCTTGTGCTTAACTTTCAAACAGCAGCAAGCCATGCGGACGCCTCAGCTGACCCTGGTCCTGTTGGCTTTTGTGACCTGCTTCTCAGTAAGTACCCATGAGCTCCACTAATCTGCTGTATGTTTAGTTGTAACTACAAAATAGATTGGAGATTGCAACCCTTTTGGCAATTGAACCAGAGAACAAATCACAATGCCTCCGATTTCAGATTTCACATTCTCAGACTTAATGTTTAGGTGTTAAATTTTCTTACCACTATATTTTACATTCTTTTTACTATTGGCCCCCATCTGTGTTTGTGTGTATGGCATTTTATATACCTAAAAAGGCCATATTATTATGAACATTCACCTCTATTTCCTATAATCTAGTCTTTATAAGTATAAAGGTCTCAGGATAGGGAATAAAGATGGAATTCATAGTAGTAGCTTTGAGATATCTATCCTCTACCTTCGGTAAATCCTAGAAAGAGTCACAAAGAGATCAAGATTTGAGAAGCTCTTGAGTAGACGCCCACCTGCTGTACATAAAGAGCTGCCTTGACACACTAGTAATGATCAAAGAAAGAACATAGCTGATAATGCCTGCCCAGGCTTGGTTATTTTTCTAAATCTTGTAGAAGGCAGAAGAATATTGTCCCTTCCATCTACAGACTAGTCAAGCTCAATGTGCTGGAGAGACTCACTATCTCACACCTCATAAAGAACCTCTGAATGGGCCGCTGCCAGGGACTGATCACGTCCCTACCCAAAGTCCAAACAATGTGCTATAATAAACTGCATTGAATTTTTACTTTCTCTTCTTTCACTTTTCTATAACACAAAAAATCATAAAGATGGCTCAATTCTAAGAAACTTGTTGTTTGTTTGTTAATTCTTAGAAAAATATTAGCCCTGAAATAGAAAAGTTATGACTTCAGGAAATACAGGTTGGGGGGTGGGTTAAGGTTTGGGGATTTTTTATTTCAAAACATTAAGGGGTGTAAATGTTTTTTGTTACATGGATGCCTTTATAATGATTAAGTGGGGGGCTAGTTGCCCATTCCCCAACTAGAGTTTGCTGTGCCTGATAGGCAAGGTGGGTTTGACCCCTTCCCTGCTCCCTCCTCCTCATTCCCTCTGATATGTACTTCTCCCTGTGCCCATCGATTAGCTCCCAGTTACCAGAGAGCACATGTGGTTTCCCATTCCTGAGATACTCACTTAGGATAAGCTCCTTTCAGCCCAGGAGTCCCACTACTAGGTATCTACCCAAAAGAAATGAAGTTCTTATATCAAAAGGATAATAACTCACATCGAAATGTTTATTGCAGCACAATACACAGTCACAACTATATGGCATCAATCTAAGTGCCCATGATCATGAGTGGATTAAGAGAACAGAGTTTTTAAGATCAAAATGATACACTAAAAGTACAGACTCTATAGGGAATCTAAATGATTTTTTCCAATAAAAATTAATGAACCAGTCCCAGGTTGTATTAAGTGACACTAATGTAAGGCAAACAATTTATTCATGCATTAACACACATTTATCAAAGCCAAACTATGTGCCAGGCACTGTTCAAAAAACTGAAAATACGGTATAGTGCGGAATAACTAGACAGATCACGGCTCACATACAGCCTGCTTTCTTGGACGTGGAGGCAAATTGTAAATAAGAAAGAAAGATCTCTTTAAATACAATAAAAATAAAAATAAAAATAAGCTATGGGAACCAAAATAAGGAGCAATGGTAGAAAGCAAAAATGTCAGTTGAGACTGGATGTTCCAAAAAGCCTTTCCAGGAAGGTATTGTATAAGTTGAATAACACAGAAAAAAAAAAAAAAGCAACGATGTCAGAGCAAAGAATTCCAGACAAAGGTCACCAGAGAGGAAATGAGCAAGGAACAGAGAGAAGGTCAGTGTCTGTCAGTGACTGTGAGGAGGGACAGGTGGGGCCAGCTCCTGGACAGTCTCCCACGTGGTCATGAGAAGTCAGGATTTCATTCTGAGGTCAACAGGAACCCCCTGGGAAGTTTAAGCAGGGGATCTGACACTTGGCTATTGTTTTTGTTTTTGTTTTTTTGCAGTTTTTGGCCGGGGCCAGTTTGAACCTGCCACCTCCGGTATATGGGGCCAGTGCCCTACTCCTTTGAGCCACAGGCGCAGCCCTTGGCTTTTGTTTTTAAAAGTGCTGTGTCCTGTGTGGAGGATGCCTCACAGGGGACCAGGAGAACAGCAGGGACATTGCATGTGGATGGAAGCAACATGATTTAGTCCATCAAACCTGGTAAAATTGAGCACGATATTTCAAAAGTACACAAGCATTTATATGTTTATAAATTTATTTATAGTAGCTTAGTATTTATCTTGAAATATCATATTAGTTTTGTTCACACTTTTCATCTATAATCACCATGGATCTATTGCAAAATGATTTCTTGTCTAAATTCCAGTAATTCTACATTTGTTATTTTGATAAAATAAGACTGTATGTTTATAAGTAGAGTGAAGAAAGCAATATATTAATACAAATGAAATATATTTTTATTAATTCCACATACTAATTGATAATTCAGTAGAATTTAGCAGACCTTAATACGTCCTAATACATGTTTCTTTAAATATTTTAGTAATAGTTAAATTTCATCTATTTTATAAATTTTAGAAAAGAGTTAATACCATATTTAGTTAATATCAGTTTACTTTTCAAGAACTATCACTAGAAATTCTATTTTGATAAGCCAGAAAAGTATTTCTTTTAGATCTAGGGTATCATCAGTATTTGTTATTATTATCTATTTGTTAGTCTCAATATCTATAAAAAAGAGGTCACCATCCACATGGGTCCAAACCTGTAAGGCCCAAGAAACACTCCTGTGTGGGAAGACTTAAGTGTCAGTGATTCAAGGTAACACTCAGCACAGGCTCGGCAAAAACATCCACATGGGGTCATGTTGTTTGCCCCAAGTTTTTTGGTGCATGTCCGAAAACCATTACTCCTTTATCATATTACATCATAACTGTTACATCTTTATCATATTACATCATAACTGTTACACCTTTATCATATTACATCATAACTATTGTATCTTTTTTTTTTTTTGCAGTTTTTGGCTAGGGCTAGGTTTGAACCTACCACCTCCAGCATATGGGGCCAGCGCCCTACTCCTTGAGCCACAGGTGCCACCCTATTATACGTTTATTTTATTTTATTTTTTTATTTTTTTTTTTGGAGACAGAGTCTCACTTTATGGCCCTTGGTAGAGTGCCGTGGCCTCACACACTCACAGCAACCTCCAACTCCTGGGCTTAAGCGATTCTCTTGCCTCAGCCTCCCGAGTAGCTGGGACTACAGGCGCCCACCACAACGCCCAGCTATTTTTTGGTTGCAGTTTGGCCGGGGCCGGGTTTGAACCCGCCACCCTTGGCATATGGGGCCGGCACCCTGCTCACTGAGCCACAGGCGCTGCCCTATTATACGTTTATTATATTATATCATAACTGTTAATTTTTGAAAGTCCCTGTAGTCAAATAACTTTAAAAATTCTAAAATGGATTTTTTGCTTGGGGTTTTAATTAAGCTGCAGGATTTCTCAGCATCATTGAAATGCTACGTGACTTCCACTATCTAGTGGGAGAGCAGAGCTTGACAGTCTTCAGGGAAAGGCCAAGTCACAGCCTGTACACCACCCTCATCCCGTGCACCTGTGAGTCCCAACACCTGCCACCCCACCCAGGACATCCGTGATGAGGGGAAGAGAAAAACCTGGAGGGAGACGAAGTGAGGCCCAGTGTCTGATGGACAGCAGGGTGGCTGTGGGGCACGGTGGTCTGCTGTGTTTCAGAACAGCTAGAAGAGAAGCACTTGCATGTGTACAGCATAGAGAAAAGACAAATATTTAAGGTGATGGATATCCCAATTACACTGCTTTGATCATACAAAATTTTAAGAATCTAAATCTTAATTGATATCCAGATGTATACAATATACACTTTATTCAGTCACTCCCACTGAGTTTAAACGAATTTGCTCGGTGCAGGACCTAGGTTACAAATCTGTCCACTTACCATCAAATTTTTAAATAACAAAGTTAATAAAAGTAATTTACTTATTCTGAAAAAAGAATATATTAAAGTATCACACATACTTCTAAAATATTTACATCTGTTATCAAAAAAATTAAGAAAATGATAACTCACCTAAAAAAAAAAAAACAGAAGAATATGGGGGATAGATTGGGAAGGATAAAAAAGAAATAAAGGAAAAAGGGAAGAAAGAGAAGTGGGGAATGAACAAAAATTAACAGCATGTGTATCACAAAAGAAGTGTTCCCTGCTAAGAACTTCATCATTATGTAAATATTACATGGGGTAGTGAGGTTAATGGTATGAAGTGCCTTACACTGTACATAAAGTATGACCTTAAAGGAGCCAGAAATGTTAGGATAAAAAGACTAGAATTGGTAACTCTACTATAGGAAATACTCATATAACTCATTCAGAGAATTTGATAATGAAAAGAGTATCTTTGAAATAATATGTTGGCAATTATAAGATAAATCAACAGGAATGTGGAGTGACTGTGTCAGCATCCTATCAACAGAGCAAGCAGGGTGGGAGTCTTAAAAACTGTGGTAGTGAATCTTTACTCTTTCTCTCCACAAATTATTAAGCCCTTAGCCAATATTCGCTAAGATGTGTGGGATATGGGACAGCTAAGCTGCTGTGGAGGTCAGTGCTGAGGATGAACTGGCAGATTTACATTATGAACTAACAGTGGATTAATCTGGGTGGAACAGTAAACTTGTCACCCAGGACGACTGCATGAATTACAGTGGAAAAGGGTAGTCTTCCCTATGGACCTACCTTCCATTTCTTTCTTAAAGATATCAGAAAGCATCAAATGACCACCTTCCATTTCCATTCACTTTATTTTAATAACTGAGCTTCTGTTGGTACAACTGAACTGTGACATTAACCAGGGCCTAATTACTCAAAGAAAATACATATGCTCCCCTAGAGCACTCCTGGGAGCTGAGGGAAGACAGCTCTAGACAGAAGGAGACAGAAAGATGTGGATGAGAGGAAGGTTCAGAAACAAAGCCAGGTCCTCACGGCCAAGAAAACAGCACGAAGACATGTAGAAATTCAGATAGTCGAGGGAGCCCATTCCTAACAGCCATGGCTACCCAGTTCCATCTGAGTCCATCTGCCTTGGTCAATGCTGTAGTTTTCAGACAACAGAAGAGCTCAGACATCTCAGGCTCATAGACACACAGTTCAGTCTCCCAAACTGCTTCAGCACATGCTTTGCATTTTTTTCTTAAAGTAATACAAGTGTGTTGATGTTGTAGACAAATAGGAGAAAAGCAAAAAAGTCTAAAAGCAAGAAAAAGTCCACTGAAGATTTTTAGACACACACATTATTGGTCAGAAGGTGCCAGAGCAACAATGAGCAAAGTCTGCCCTGACCAGCAGCCCTCTCCCCTGCCGACCCAGGTCCTCCTTCCTCCCTCACCAGCACCCAACGCTGGGCGAGGATAGGTGGACAGAGGTGTGAACTCTCCAGCACAGACACCACCTCAGCCCCCTCAGGCCTGGGGGTGCATGCCAGGATCATGGTCGCCTTAGCAGGGTGGAGCTGGGGGGAGGATCTGTATTTCTGGAAGTGAACTGGGGCAGAGTGGAAGAAAGTCCCCGGTGGCTCCTTTGAGAGAAAGGAGCCCTCGTGGCCAGATGAGGGCCACAAGTGAGGATGGGAGCCGAGGCACGGGTCTTACCTGTTCTTCAGGTTTCCATCTTTCCTTTCCAGTCAGGTGGGATGCAAGAGAGAAATGAGCCCACGCACAGGCTGTCACCAGACCCATCTCCTCAGGGACCAGCCCCATTCCAGCGTGCACCTGCTTCATCTGACACAGGTCAGATTCAGCGCGAATCAAACCCATCCAGCAAACCAGGCTCTGCAGCCTCCCAGACTCCCACAAAACCTGTCACTTCTAAGAGGTCTAAGAAGATGAGGTCCTGTCAGATGTCCCCTCTCTATCGCAGTAGTCTTTGTTCAAGAATTCGTGTGAATTTATCTCCTAAAACAAGTTCCAGATCTGTTCAATCTCTTCCAGGAAAATCTTCACGCAAGTTCACCAAAAAATCTAAAAGACACTCAGATGTTTATATGCACCCTAAACTAGCTCAATCCAAATCTCTTTCAACTAATCCCAGAAATGTCCAAACCAAACTTAGATTAAACTCAATAATTCAGGCCAAAAGATCAAGATCTCAGTCAAAAAGGCCCGGGAAACAGGTAAATAAATGCACAAAAGAAGAACCTAACAAAGAAAGAATTCACCTAAAAACTGGCCAACCTGGATGACTAAACTCTCCCAAACATCATCCTTGCAAAACCGCTACATTGTCACCAGAAAAAGCCACATCTCAACCCAGCATTGACAGAAAGCTCCACCCTCGCCACCCCAAACCTCCCTCAGCTTCAGCAGAGAAACGGAAAGGTCAGCTTCGAAACAAGTTCAGACCACAGGAAATAGCTGAGTGGCCAGAGCTCAGCATGAACACAGACCTGGAAGAAAGGTCCAGGCCAACACTGACCCATCTTCCACAGAGAACCAACCAAAGGAGAAATTTTATAAACACAACAAAAATCAAAAAGCCTAGCCACTCAGAAACTCAGGCAAAAACATACAGACAAAAAATAATTAAACGCAGAAAACAGCATTCTCAGAATCAGAGTCCTGCCCAAAAAATACGCCGCAAACCAAAATCTCACCTAAACCATCGTTCAGGCTGGAATCCTAGTAAACTGAGAGGTGTTCCGTGGAAACCTGGTTCCTACAAGCTTTATTCAAATCTACTTAAGAAACACAGAGGTCACTTCCCGAGACGCAAGCCGGCTGTCCCTAGGAAACCCAAGCCCAAGCCCCCTGGACATCAGCATCGTCCGGTCTCACTGCAGCCTGCATCCCCACAGTCACCCTGATTCTCCATGGATTCCCCATCTGCAGAACCGGCAGCACCCTCTCCCTGGAATACCACGACATCTGCTTTGATACCCCCTCCACCAACCGCCCTCTAGAACATGATGACCCTCTTACCTTTCACGACACCACATTTGACTATGAGTCTACCGCAGAACACCACGCGAGCAGCACAGACTATCATGAATGCCCTCAATACTGTTTTGTCTACCAGTAATTTATAGAAATCATGTTACAGAATCTCCCATATCTGATTACGCCTCCTCCCCAGCACCACCTGCTCAGTCCTGCCTGCCAACATTGTAATGACAGATCACCACAGTTCCTAGAGACAAAAAGTACCTTGCAACAAATATTTCTATAACTCTAACTTCTTCTGTCAACCAAATATGTTTTCATTTTTACACTTTGGGAAAAAAAGGAATTCTAATACAAGTGTGTAGAAGAGTCATGAACTACAGCTGAAAATTTATAATTTAATTAGGTATTACTTATAATAACAATTGTATCACAGTGAATGTGAAGTGATAAAACTAAGTTTTTAACTAGAATTTTGTTGTTAAAGATCTATACAGAATTGAAAGATAGAGTAAAAAGTTATGTCAAAATATTATAAAATATTATCAATGGTAATCATTGGGATGGTTAAATTATTTTTTTCTGCATATCTGTATTTTCCATCTTTAATTTAGCTGTGTATATATTAATTCAAAATTAAATGAGCATCCAGGCTGTTATCCCAGTTATTATTATATGGTGATGTCCATTGTCTACACAAACATCAGGAAGACTAAGGGAACTGAGCAGAGTAAGGACATCTGGACACTACAGCTGTTCTTGCCTGGTCACTTAGAAGATTCCAGTAACCTGAGGTCAACCCAGAACTAAACCCAGGGAGACAACCTCCTCTCCCACGCTCCCCTCAGAGGTCCACAGTCCCCAAGCCACCAAGAATATATCCCAAAAGTCCTCCCAACTAGCAAAAAACTACCTCTAACTGAAAACCCTTAGAAATAGGGTCCTTTTGGGAGGCGCCTGTGGCTCAGTGAGTAGGGCACCAGCCCCATATACCAAGGGTGGTGGGTTCAAACCCAGCCCCGGCCGAACTGCAACAAAAAAATAGCCGGGTGTTGTGGCGGGCACCTGTAGTCCCAGCTGCTCGGGAGGCTGAGGCAAGAGAATCACATAAGCCCAAGAGCTGGAGGTTGCTGTGAGCCGTGTGACACCACGGCACTCTACTGAGGGCAGTAAAGTGAGACTCTGTCGCTACAAAAAAAAAAAGAAAGAAAGAAAGAAATAGGGTCCTTTTGAGAAATCCACCCACATAAATCCCATCCTAGTCTGAGCGTTGTCTAATTAAGACAACAAACAATGTGTCCATCAGAGCTAAGGAGAAGTTGGCATTACAGACACCACCGACTGCCTGAAGGTATTAGCTGAGGAAATAAACACTAGATACGAACATAATGTGCCTATTCCAGCCATCTAGCTCACTATTTTCAGGAAGAACAGGTGTGTACAGGACAATGCCAGCTCTCAGCAGCACCAGCATCTGTTCTTTGAGCAAAATGCCTCAGTTCAGACGTGCCCTTCTCTCCCATGTCCAGATGAATCGATCAGAAGGGCTATGAGAGCCTCCATCCTCTCTGACCCTCGCTGATGTGCTTGTTGGCTGGCTTCTCCTGGGCTTGAAGATGTCAGCACAGGGACGGGGGGCCGCTGGGGGACACATCTTCTGATGCTAGATACTGATGATCCCATGTACTGACTACATACATGGCCAGAGGGAATGTTGGCTTGGGTAGCCCTTTGTGAAATCAAAACCATTGGTATCAAGTTTAGTGGTAGTAAGTCTAAGAAAGAAAAAATAGGACTGAATATCTCTGATATTATTGCATAAATCTTCATCTGTAGCAAATTTTTTGCCAAAAATCACATCTGAGAAGAAATGCAGACGGGTGCCAATAAGAATCCCATTCCAACGCCAGCTTTTCTTTCCAGTATTGCAGAGGGATTGGGTTGAGGGCTGGCAAGCAGGAAGGTAGATGCTCTCCAAAAGTATCCCTGGGTCAAAGGAGCTGTTTGAGAGGAAGTCTGAAAAGCAAGGATCTGATGCCCTAGGTTCACATCCTGGTTGTCCTATTAACAATCTTTATTATTTTTAAAAAATCACTTTATTGGCCAGGTGTGATGGCTCACACCTGCAATCCTAGCACTCTGGGAGACCAAGGTGGTGGACTGCCTGAGCTTACAGGTTCAAGACCAGCCTGAGCCAAAGCAAGACCTTGTCTCCAAAAATAGCTGGGTGCTGTGGTGGGTGCCTATAACCCAGCTACTTGGGAGGCTGAGGCAAGAGAATTACTTGAACCCAAGAGTTTGAGGTTGCTGTGAGCTGTGACACCACAGCACTCTACCCAGGATGACAGAGTGAGACTGTCTCCAAAAAAAAAAAAGTTACTTAATTGCTCTATCTCAATTTGTACATACATAAAATGGTGATGATAATGCCACTTGGTCTAGTGCCTGGCCCAGGATAAGAGCTCTTGAAAGTTGGTTCCTATTTACAAAGTGGTTAGAACTATTGTTCTAAGGGAGGAGATACCCTTACATCATACTAGATGCTCAGAAAAAACTTAATAATGGCTTGCCTCCCTTCCAGTCCAAATATGTTATTAATATGTAAAATAAGGTACAATTTGAGTTCTTTGAGGAATCTCCATACTTTCTTTCAAAAAGGTTGTATTAGTTTGCAGTCCCACCAGCAGTGTAAAAGTGTTCCCTTCTCTCCACATCCACGCCAGCATCTACAGCTTTGAGACTTAGTGATGTGGGCCATTCTCGCTGGAGTTAGGTGATGATTCAGGGTGTTTTTAATTTGAGTTTCTCTGAGGATTAGGGATGATGAGCATTTTTTCGTATGTTTGTTAGCCATTTGTCTATCTTCTTTAGAGAAGGTTCTATTCATGTCTCTTGCCCAGTGATATATGTGATTGTTGGGTCTTTTTTCTATTGTTGTTGTTGATTAATTTGAGTTCTCTATAGATCCTAGTTATCAAGCTTTTGTCTGATTCATAATATGTAATATCTTTTCCCATGCTGAAGGTTATCTGTTTTGTTTCTTATTTCCTTAGCTGTACAGAAGATTTTCAGTTTAAGTCCCATTTGTTTATTTTTGTTGTTGCCACAATTGCCATGGAAGTCTTCTTCAATCCTGTAATCCCATTACTGGGCATCTACCCAGAAGAAAAAAAAATCCTTTTATCATAAGGACATTTGCTCTAGACTGTTTATTGAAGCTCAATTTACAATAGCCAAAATGCGAAAACAGCCTAAATGCCCACCAACCCAGGAATGGATTAACAAGCTATGGTATGTTCCATAAAAGAAGTAAAGGCTCCATCTTTTTCTAAGGCTGCATAGTATTCCATAGGATACATATACCACAATTTTTTTTATTTATTTATTTTTTTTGTAGAGACAGAGTCTCACTTTATGGCCCTCAGTAGAGTGCCGTGGCCTCACACAGCTCACAGCAACCTCCAACTCCTGGGCTTAAGCGATTCTGGGACTACAGGCGCCCACCACAACGCCTGGATATTTTTTGGTTGCAGTTTGGCTGGGGCCAGGTTTGAACCCACCACCCTCGGTATATGGGGCCGGCGCCTTACCGACTGAGCCACAGGCGCCACCCCACAATTTATTAATCCATTCTTGGGTCAATGGGCACTTGGGCTTCTTCCATGACTTGGCTATTATGAATTGAGCTCCAATGAATAATCCGGTGCAAATATCTTTTTTGCAAAGTGATTTTTGGTCTTTTGGATATACTCCTAGTAGACGAATTGTAGGATCCAATGGCAGGTCAATTTTTAGATCCCTGAGTATTCTCCAAACTTCTTTCTAAAAGGAACATATTAGTTTGCATTCCCACCAGCAGTGGAGAAGTGTTCCCTTTTCTTCACATCCACGCCAACATCTGTAGTTTTGGGATTTTGTTATGTGGGCTACTCTTACTGGAGTTAGATGGTATCTCAAAGTGCTTTTGATAGTACAGTATCTCAAGAATGGAGGAAAAACCTGTAGTCCCAGCTACCCAGCTACTCGGGAGGCTGAGGCAAGAGAATCGCCTAAGCCCAGGAGTTGTAGGTTGCTGTGAGCTGTGTGACGCCACAGCACTCTACCGAGGGTGACAAAGTGAGACTCTGTCTCAAAAAAAAAAAAAGAATGGAGGAAAAAGTATCCTATGTACTCAGTACTTCTATGAAACCAACTTATATTTACTCACACTTTCTTATGAAAAATAGAATACAACTACAGCCCAGAATGAAGGGGAGAAATGGAGTGGGAAGGGAGGGGAGAGGAGAGGTTTGATAGAGGGAGGTTAAAAGGTGAGACCACACCTATGGAGCATATTACAAGGGTACAAGTCAAATCTATCAAGTGTAGAATATAAATGTCTTAACACAATAATCAAGTAAATGAGGCGAAAGCTATGTCGATTGGTTTGATGTAACCAGGTCAGATTGTATAAAAAAATCAACACATTGTACCCCACATATGCATAAATGTATTCATGATCTATGTGTATATGACTTAATAAAAAAAGCAAGCTGTGGTATATGTATACCATGGAATACTATTCAGCCATTAAAAAAGGTAGAGACTTTACATCTTTTGTATTAACCTGGATAGAGATCGAACATATTCTTAGTAAAGCATCATAAGAATGAAGAAGCAAGAATCCAATGTGCTGAATTCTAATATGAAGGCAGTGGATGAGCTAATACAAGGGTGGGGGTAGGGGAATGAGAGAGCAGGGATGGGGGAGGAGAGTAGAGGAAGGGGTTACATGTATGGCACATCCCTTGGGGTGGGACACAATTATAAGAGGGACTTTATCTAACAAATGAAATCAGTGTAACCTAATTCTTTGTACCCTCAATGAATCCCAAACAATGAAAAAATTTTAAATAAATAAATAATTTTTAAAAATAAAATAAAATAAGGTACAATATTATTAATTCATGGAAGACCTTTTAATTACACTAGTCTAATCTATTATAGTGATAGAACAGCACATGTTCACACAGCACTGACAACATGTCAGAAACTGTTCTAGAATCCTTCTATCAACTGCTTTATTCTTCCAGCACCCAGTGAGGTACATACAGAAGCAGATTTCAGGACAACCGCTGACATTTCATTTGAGATCTTATCAATGCACATATGTGGTCATATATATTTGAAACTTTCCAAAAATAGTTTTTACGTTCTTTTCTTTTGCGGCACCCAAAACTGTAGAAGGGTTAGCCACAAAACTGGGTCCACTCTGGGTAGGTAAAAAAATACGTGGTTACTGTGAAAGTTTTGAGATAGACTGTGTTAAGTTCCATTATTTCACTTTCAAGAAACACAGCTGACCGTCCTGACTCAACCCTGCACGTCTCAGCTCACTCAGCTCAGCAGTGCTGTTGGGAGGCTTCAATTGTTTCCATCCCCACATATTTTATGTTTCATGATTTTTGTGTATCTCAAAATTTTCGTAATGACCCACCTGTCACCCCCATTTTGTAGATATGGAACTAGGGGTAATATTAGTACAGTGATAATTACAATGGTTTTCCTCCCCTTATATTTGACATCTTAGTGTTCCGAAGCTTTCGTAGTTTTATAGGTATTTTCCCTCCACCAGAATTCAGATGATGTTTCATGCTACCCTCTTCCGTAAACTCTTTCTTCCATGAAGACACTAGTTCCTGGTCAAGCACATAGTATCTTCTAGTCCAAGTAAGAGTGAACCCTCTCTGTGCTCAAGTTCAAGGGACAGCAGGGAGTGTAAGGGCATTCTTCCTGCCCCTTAGAAAGCTTCTCTGGGCTCAGTCCCTGTAGGTGTCCATATCAGATTTTAAACCATCAATTGTTTCTGGTACCACATACCTACTACACATCAAACTATAATGTGTCCAATCCAGTGTTCACTTTCTTTGACTTAATATTTATGTTTGAGTTTCCTTATCATTCTGCACCTTACTCCCATATCACTGCACTCCTGTCTCCGGTTTGGGGGTTCGCATGTGTTTGCTGGGTGATGCTCAACACCTATGGACACTGCTCTCATCACTTCATAGAGTCTGGTGTCAAAAAGTGTGACGATCCAACTAGGAAAACAAGATATCTCTGCAAACAAAATTAGTGTCTCCTATTTATTCCCACAGACTCTGAAATACTACTGAAGAAACTTGGGTACCAAGATCTTGATGTGAGGATTACAGAGCATATGCGGACTTCCACTGCTACAGAGCCCAACCCCCTACCTCCCCGCCACACAGCAGCTCCTTACACTTGAACAGCAGCTAAAGAGCAGCAGCCATGTCTTCAGTCCACCCCTGGAAAGCCCACGCCCCCTGCTCACCCTCACCACCTCCACCACCCCTCCCCACAGCATTCTCACCCCCAGTAGTTTACGGTGCAGTCCCCCAGGGAACAGAGCAGGTGGGCTCAGCATGTGCTCAGCAGGTCACCAGAGCACTGATCTCCCCTCCACTTTTTCAAGGAATAAAACATCTTATACTGTTAGCACAAAAATCTTACATTCTTAATAGCTGCTGGATTTTACAATGAGGCCTCACTTAACATCACCAATAGGTTCTTGGAAACTGTAACTTCAAGCAGAAAAACAAAATGAAGCCAATTTTACCGCAGGCTGTTGATACAAACGAGGTACATTTCTCTAGCTGACCTCTGGTCACAAAAACATCTCCAAACAGCTGAATAAAGACCAAACACTTCTAGTATTAAATGTTGACATGCATGTGAACTATACATACATTCTTAAAACATTCATGAAGACAAGATAATTTTTACCCACTTATTCAGGTTAAGGGTAGAGCCTCCCTTGGTGGTTCAGGGCACAAGGTGAGACTCCACCTGGACAGGCTGCCACGCACTCACATATGACCATGCACACACACTCACACACTCATGCACACATAACCATATTCATGCACACACACTCATGTACACACACATTCATGTACACACACTCATGCACACATACTCATGTACACACATTCATGCACACACTCGCACACTCATGCACACACACCATCACACACTCACGCACACACTCACATACTCATGCACACACTCACACTTGTGCACACAGGGACAGCTTGCACCCTAGTCAACCTAATGTGCTCCTCTTTGGGATGTGGGATGAAACAGGAACGTGGAGGAAACCCACCCTGACTCTACACAGATGTTGGCCCTGCT
This sequence comes from Nycticebus coucang, assembly GCF_027406575.1. NCBI lineage: Eukaryota > Metazoa > Chordata > Mammalia > Primates > Lorisidae > Nycticebus > Nycticebus coucang. The sequence goes on from NC_069780.1 coordinate 1,793,557, forward strand.
CGGAATCAATTTTTATTGATTTTGTTTCCTTTCAATGTGACAATGAAGAAACATTGAACAAAGTGATTTTACTTGGGGACATTCTATTTACTTGACTGCTTTCAATATCAAGCAAAGATAAAACCTCAAAGTAGACTATTAAGGTTTCAATACATTTTTTAAAGATGTTAAAATAAAAGGACACATTATGTAGGAAAACATTTCTTACATAGGAAATAAGGGAATAAGCTTGTGACCAGATTTCCCTGAGGAAAGTGCAAGTGAAACACACACTGAACTCTTAGCATACAAGAGGGATTAGTTCAAGGACACCCAAGTGTACCAAAATCCATCCATACCCAATCCTGTGGTTGACCCTGTGGAGCCTGCTCACAAAAAAAGTCAGTCCTGTATACCCATGGGTTTCATATCCTGTGAATACTACATTTTCAGTCTTCTTTGGCTGAAAACCATCCAAACATAGGTGGACCCACACAGTTCAACCCAATGTCCTTCAAGGGTCAGTTGTAGTTTGTTTATTCACTGTGGCAATATCCCCAATATGGCCAGGCCTGATGAGAGTACGGGGGGACACATGACCAACTCTGTGACACAGTTATTCAAAAAGAGTTCCTGAGCTCACACTGTTTGCCGGACTCTGCTTTTATGACAAGTTGTGGCAGTGAACAAAGCAGACAGAAGTCCCTGCCTCCCCAGAATTCAGACTTGATAATATTTATATTTTCAGGACCCAGGCTCATCACAGTTTTCCTATAACTAATATCTCTTACTTCAATTTCAATACTTTCATATTTTTTTTAAATAATCCTAAACTTCATTTGGATCCAAATAGCTAAAGCAATCTTAAGTAAAAAGAACAGACCTGGAAGCATCATGTTACCAGACTTCAAGTTACAGTACAAGGCCATAGTCACCAAACAGCATGGTGCTGGTGTAAAAGTAGAGATGGAGACCAATGGAAGAGAGAACCCAGCAGTAAGACCATCCAACTACCACCAGCTGCTCTGTAATGGAGCCAACAATGAAATACAGCGGAAAGGAGGCACCATTCAATACACAATGCAGGGAAAACTAGAAGCCACGTGCAAAAAATGAAGCAAGATCCCCTTCACTGTGCACAGAAATTAATTCAAGATAGATTAAAGACTTAAACATAAGGCACAGAACCATGAAAATTCTAGACAAAAATGTTGGAAAAACTCTTCTAGACATTGACGTTGGCAAAAAACTTATGCTGAGACCCCAAAGGCAAATACAGCAACAACAAAAATAAATAAATGGGGACTGATTGAATTAAAAAGCTTCTGTGCAGTCATGGAAACAACAGTGACCAGAGAACCTACAGAATGGGAGAAAATATTCACAAACTATTCATCTGACATAGGACTGATTTTTAGGATCTACAAAGAACTCCAACAAATCAGCAAGAAAAATAAAAAAACCACAAAGTTTTGAAAGAAAACTTTGAACAAAGTTTTTTGAACAAAGTTTTTTGAAAGAAAATAAACAAATGGCAAAAAAAAAAAAAAAGTGAAAAAAGGGTTCAACATGTCTAAACACCAGATAAATGGAAACTAAAACTACACGGAGATACCACCTTACTCCTGTCAGAATGGCCATCATTTAAGTCATGAAGCGACCAGGGCTGCTGTGGATGCAGAGACAGGAACAGTCATACTCTATGGGTGGGACTGCAAATTGGTTTCACCTCTGCGGAAAACAGTATGGAGAGTCCTCCAGGAAATAAATGTAAATTTCCTAGTCACTCCAGCTATCCCATATTAGGTATCTACCCAACGGGAAAAAAGTCTTTTCATAAAAAAGACATCTGTACTCAAATATTTATTGTGGCACATTTCACAATTGCAAAGATATGAAATCAGCCTAAGTGCCCATCAAGCCATAAGTGGATAAAGAAAATGTGGGATATATACCAGGGAGTTCTACTCAGCCCTAAAAAAGAATGAATTAATGCTTTTGCAGCAACTTGGATGGAACTGCAGACCATTAACCCAAGGGAAGTTCTTCAGGGATGGGAAAACAGACACCACATACGCTCACTAATAAGTGGGAGCTAAAGGATGGGGACACCCAGACAGGAAGACATGTAAAGGACAGTGGGAACCAAGAAAGAGGGGGCCAGAGGGGGACAGGGTGAACATTACCAGGTAGGACAGACACTATTATGGTGACCGGTACACTAAAAGCCCGACTTAAGTATTGTACAAGGTATCCATGTAACAAAAGCATTTGTACCCCCTTAATATTTTGAAATATAAATAAATAAGGTCACAGATATAATAATACAGAATGAGTCATTAATTATTTGCATATTTTGATTAGAACATCTTTGTAACTCAACGAATCCCCAACAATAATAACAAACAATGTAGTGTTACAATATTAAAGAGAACAAAATGTAAAGTGAAAAGATTTAAACAGAGTAAGAGGGGAAATTTTATACTGATAAACATGACATTCTATTTAGAAAATATAAAACTCACAAAACTTTAAGTATTTAACTTCATATAAAAGAAATTACATTTAAATAAAAATAGAGAAATACTATAAATACAAGAAGAAATTGTTGATTCCAAATCCAGATGAGAATATTTAACATGTGTTCTCTCAGAAAACTGATCAACAACAACAAAAGTAAGGATCTAGCACGTGTGAGTAGCACTAATTTACATTTAACACTAATAGTTACCCCAAAAAGAAAATTCATATTTTTTATAAATATTCATGGAAGTTTTATAAATAGTGTAAGAGAAGCAGACCCAACTTGAAAGACTGAAAATTCCAAATGAGCCGTTTACTGCAAAGTACAAGTTGCTTGTCTACCTTCTTCTGATGCTCACACTGGGGATAAACAGATGCCACAATTCCACCTTTGCACATCTCTGCTCCTCATGCTGCACTGTTAACAAAGATGAATGCTCAGTGCTACCCTGGCACGAAAGAGTTCACTACCTCCTGTAACAAACAAGGACATTAAAGGGCTTTCATCTATTCTATTTTCATTTTAGTTTATTGATTGACCTTGGAGTCATAAATGTTAACATTAAAATAAGGCAAAGCTATATTGTAAACAAGTTTTCATAAGTAAATCACCAAAGTTCACAGATTCCAGACCACAAAGACTTCCCAAATTGAAGTTATGACCCCATTTTTGGTTACTGACTCTCTAATAAAAATAGAAGGGAAATATCTCACTAGCTCCTTTACTGTTTGAAAAAGTGATATTAAGACCCTCAGATCATAAACCATTGATATACAGGTGCAAGAAAAGAGTGGTGGGGGGAAAGACACAGCAAAGTGGATGGCAGACTAACAGGTAGGGGACTGACTCATAACCAAAGCTCAAGCAGGTGAGGGAAGAAAAGCTACCACGTTGGTAATCTCATCAAGGGTGACTCAGAAGCTGATACAGTTTGAGAAGCCTCACTTCGGTAGATAACTTTCCTTACATTACGTGAGAGATGAAAGTTCTCCAAGAGTGAAGTGAACAATAATATGTAAAAGTTATAAATAACTTCTATTTTAACTGTATATCTCATATTACAAGTATCCCTCGATATATTTGTGAAATAAAAGATGGTGGGCTGAGACTGAGTCAGCACAGCCGGAAGTTATACTCTCCATTTATAAACAAATTGTATCTTCTATAAGAGACAATAAAATCAGATTCAACAAGCGCACACTAAGTGCCTTCTTTGCACAATATTCTATCCTTTAAACTGTGGCCAAAACAAAGAAACAGATGTCAACCTTGTCCCTAACCAGGTGGGCAGGTCACACACATGTATACTGCTCCAATGAAAGGTACATACTAAGGTAGGAAAAACCAAAACAAGTCAGTGAAGTTTACAGAACAAACATGAAATAGGTTCCTTCTACCACTAATATTTCATAATACCATAATCGTGCTTTCAATCTTCTGTGTTGGTCTTTTCCAATTTTCCCATTATAACATGGATGGAATGGCCATGACTATAAGAGACTTTTTATTAAAACCCTGAGGCTTTCCTAAGAATCCTGGAAACTTCAGCAGCTGGATCCCCAGTGACCAAAGGTCACTAAAGCCTCCACTTACGCACTTGGAGAACCTGGCGGGGTGGATCATGACACAACCATTCCTCAGGAAGGAACACGGAACACAACCAGCTATTCTTGTGTTTGAGCACAGCCTTCAATCCAGACGTGACAATCTCTTCCAACATGTCACTTCCTATCTCTGAAGAATAGGAAAAAGGACAGGTTATAAACACCGCCCCGTCTCAGCAGCTCTGCTCCCGCGTCCTTGGTCTTCATTTACTCCTGGGTGATGACGGTGTGCAAATGCCCCAGCTGACGAGAGCCCCTTGACCCAGCAGTGTGACCACGTCAAGAAGCAGCACCCTGCAAAGGTGGGCACTAGCAATTTCAACAGAGAGAGACTTTTAAAAAGAAATCCAAGACAGGTCTTTACCTTTGGGTTTTTCAAGATAGTGAAAATTTTCAGGCACTCTGGATAAACCTGATATGCTTTAATGAAAGTGTAGTCAGTGATGCTGTTTTTATATATTTGCAAAATATGTGTTGGGATTACGACAAAGATAAGTTTTCATTAGGGCCCATCTAGAAGAGCCTAGTCTGTCTAACAAGCCTTTTCCACACTTCTCTTCCTAACTTTTGATATCAAATAATGTTCACTCACCTGACCACAGACATAAATTAAGTGCATGTTTACTCCATCCTAACAGCTAAGTACTATGGTTCGTATTATTCTTACTCAGAAATCTAACTATTGTAGCCAAGTTTTTCATAGTAAGCTTAAGAGTAAATTTTTATAATGCATTTCACTGTTAAACAGAATTTATCATATTATCTCATTTTTTGAAACTATTATTTCTACCTAACCTGCTTCACTTTAATGCACAAAAAGAAATCTCAAATTACAATTATACCTAATGTTAACTCAATGGTTATTTCTGGGTGGTGAAACAGTGTTTTTTTTCTGTATATTTTGAACTCTAATTCATTTTAATACTTTTGTAATGTATTTTACAAAGACAGTAACATTAATATTCTAACAGAAATAAAAGTTGAAATATATTTTAAAAGGTAAATTTTTTAAAAATTAACTTCGTAATTCCCTTTTGTTTCATTATTCTGATTCTGCAGTTTAGTTTCCCAGATAAGGCATAGAACTTATAAAAATAAGAGAATATTAGAGAAAAGATGTTCCAAAAAAATCTTCACTTTCTTATGGAATTTTTTGAGGAAAAATGCATTCATTATTTCTAGATCGTGCATGATAGCACAACAGATTAAAAACAAGCACTTTGAAATCAGAGAGTCATGTTTTCAAATTTTAGCTTTGTCACAGGCTGTGTGAGCTTAAATGTTCCTTAAACTTTTTCTTAGTTTTTCTATCTGTAAAATGAAAACAATGATACAGACTTCCCAGGGCTGTTGCAGAAGCAGCATGCCCGTCTTCAGGTCAGCTGGGTGACGGCAGGGACTCTTCACGGATGGGAGAGCTGTTTTCTACACGTTTTCTGACACACTGCATAATTGGTGAGAAAGCATCACCTCTCAGATATTTTTTAACTCTTTTATTCCATCACTTCATAAAACAAATCTCTAATCTAATGAAATACCTGCTTTAATAATATTAACTGTCCCTTTTGAGCACAGGAGATGATGATAAGAGGGACTCTACCTAACAAATTCAAACATTTTGACCTGGTTGTTCTCTCACATCAACCTGAAATAAAAATAATACTAATTCTCAGTACTAGACAGGAGACAGTGGTTGCAACTTAAAGATAACACTCACAATACCCACAAAATGCTTATATTCAAGGCTGAAATGTAGCTTGTAGCTGCCTTTGAATAATGAATATTCTGAAAATTCAAAATGGTTCAATATTTGTATTTCCTATTTTACATGCTCAATAATTTTAAATTTTTAAATCACAAAACAGCCTCTTTTCTAAGAATGCAAAGTATTAAATGTGCAATGTGTTAAAACCAAAATACAGGATGGCCGTAAAGTTCACAAATTGCACGTGAACTTCACGGCCGCCCTGGATGAGGTCTCAGCATCTGTGATTCCCACGGCTGCTCCCCAGCATTTCCCGCCCCTGGGCAGCCGCCGAGCAGCCGCCTGAGCCGCCTTGTTCCCGCAGGCCCCACGGGAGGATGAAGCCGCTCGCGCTGACCCTGGGCCTTCTGGCGCTGGCCGCCTGCTTCCCGGTGAGTCGCCACACGTGCCAGGCGGCTACTCTTCCCCAATTGGGTGGTGGAGCAAGTCCCTGTGAGAATGAGCCACTCAACAGCCGTTTGGTGCCCACAGAGCACCAGGGGCTGTGCTGGGCCCTGGGAGAAGGGGGCATGCAGAGGACACGCCTGCGGGGGAAGAGAGAAAACCCAGGAAGGGAAGGCGATGCACGGGGGATCAGCTAAATTTATTATTGGACGGCAGAGAAGTCCTCTGAAAAGGAGACTTTTTTTTATTCTTTATTAAATCATAAATGTGTACATTAATGCATTTATGGGGTACAGTGTGCTGATTTGATACACAAAAGCTTACATCTAATTAACATAACCATCTCCTCGCTTACTTATCTGTTGTGGTAAGATGTTATTGAGGAAAGAACCAAAGAGAGAGGTAAGCAGGAGACTCGTTGGACAGGATCATTCCAGGTGGAGGGAGCGGCAGGTGCCAGGGCGCTGGGGGACGGGGCAGTGCATGCTGACCTGTCAAGGTCGGACAGCCAGGTTACATCAGGCCCTAAAGGGCAGAGTGAAAACTACTTAAAAAGCCACAGGAGACATGACAAGATTCAGTTTGCATTTTACATCACACTGCAGGCTGTGCTGAAAATAACCTGTTTTGTACTGATGTGACTCGTGTTTAAGCACACAGGTTACCTTACTGAGAACAACCTGTGGGGGTGACTAGAGAGGGAGACCAGCTGGAAAGCCTGGTTGCTGAGCACAGCGGTAGCAGTGATGATGGTTTACATTACAAGATGACAACTTCTGGGTATGTTTCAAAGTAGAGCCAGCAGGAGTGTGACAAGGAAGTCCAGTTTGACTCCAGAGTTTTTTTCCTCTGCAAACAGATGGTATAAATTGCCATCAGCTGAAATGAGAAGAGCTGGTTGTGAGAAACTTGGCCAGGCAAGGAAGGGATCAGAAGTTCAGTTTGGGTGTGAGAAGTATGAAACCACTATGACGATTTCATGGAGACAGCTGCCTGGGAGACTATAAGTTCAAGGGAGAGGTCTGGGAGGATATTATAAATTGGGGTGGCATAAAAATGAGTGACAGCCCCAAGGAAGTCATTATGGATGGAGAAGAGACCACCAGGAAGGAACCAGAGGGCTCCCCAAAATTAACACAGCAGGGAGAAGGGAAGAGCAGCCAAGGAGACTAAGGAGTAGCTGGGAGAGTGTCTGCATCCAGGAAGCCAGTAAGTTCCCAAGAGGAGAGAGAGATCAACTGTGTCAAATGCTGACGCAGGTCAAGTACGAGGAGGGCTGGGAGTTGGCCAGATGGAGGTCATGGGCTATCTGGACAGCAGTGGGTTCTGTGAAACAGTGGGGACAAAATCCTGACCTGGAGAAGCTTCAGAAAGAATGGAAGAGGATTTCCCAGGTGTTTTCCTGCAAAGACAAGCAAGGAAATGAGTTGTAGCTGCTAGGAAAATGGGTCAGTATGTTTTTATGCTAACAGAGACATTCAAGGAAAAGAAAAATATTGACACAGAACAATTCTTGGTGAGATGTTCTTGAATGGGGGAGGGGTAGCCCGTAGAGCACAGGTGGGCAGGTCGGCTCTGGATTGGAGCTATCCACGTGCCCCCAGGATCACCAGAGGGGAGCCAGGGTAGACAGATGTAGTGGGAGTGTGGGGGTCTCTCTCTAGTCTCTCAGGAAAGGTGGAAGCAAGTTATTGAGCTGAGAGGGAGGATGGAGGAATTCTGTTACCATAGAACTAGTATAAGATAAGACAGCAAGAAAATAATGTTCATGTCTTCTATATTCTTGCTTTATTATGTTATTCTATAATTTTATAAATAATATAAGGTACTTCATTGAGTTTACATGACACATGTTTCTTATGGTATCCTCTGAATTGATACTTCTGTATTTATTATATAATTCTTCTTTGATTTTTATGTGGTGCTTTTCTTCTCTTAATATTTGGTGCTACTGTCTTAAATTGAATTTTTGCCATCTGTGAAAACTAGTATAATTGAGTATGTGATTGAGAAGAGTATGTGATTTTCTCAGTATTAAAAAAAAAGAGAGAGAGCAATAAAAACCAGCTAATTGGAAACTTGATACTGAGTGAAGAGGGAGATATTAATACTCAGAATTTGGAAAACAAGTCATCACTGTCATTGGTTTGATAGCCTCCATTTATTTCCTGGGTGATCTAAGGAACTTCAAGGTGAGAGTTTAACTTAGAACAGTCTTAGACGGCAGTGTCTGGGGAACCCAGCAGAACCACGTGCACATTTTCCTACTGGAGGAACTCAGCTTCACTCCATACTGCAACAAATTTGAAACTCGGGGTAAAAAACAAATCACCCTATATGAAAGCAAGGCGTTATCAGTGAGAATCCGCAGAACAATGAACTGTAACGGGTGCTCAAAGGACCCCAGATAATGGAGTGAGGAGGTAAAAAATTAAATAATCTTGAAAATATGTGCCAATAGGAAGTATCATGAAAGCAGCAAGGTAAAACTTAAACAATGCAGATATATCTTCTAGAAATGAAAAACAAACTACAAAATTCAGGAGATGCATTTAACCACAGAGTAGGTGCAACTCAAGAGAGGGTGGGAGATGTATGTGCAGAAGTTACCCAGGATGTGGCACAGGGAGCAAGTAGCCAAGATAAATCACATAAAGTCAGGACAGACAGAGTGGCAGGGAGCAGGCTGGCATGGCTTCTTGGAATCCCAGAAGGAGAAAAAGTAAATAGAAGTATTATTTGTAAAGACAATGGCTGAGAATGTTTTTAGAACTGCTGAAATATACCAACTTCTTAGATTTAAAAAGCCTAATATTGAGTAAAATAAAATCAACTGTACATACTACAGTAAACTGCACAGCACCAAAACAGAAAAAATAACAAAAATAAAAAAATCATAAAATCATAAAAAAATCTTAATAATGAAAACAGACTTCCGTTTGTTGTTTTTATTAATAGCAGTAAGTGCAGCAAGATGACGAGATTACACCAATGTGCTAAGAGAAAACTTTCAACCTGAAATCCTATGCCTGATGATGGTATTGGGCAGAGAGGGTAAACATGGTAAATTAATCAAACTTTGTGCAGAGTAAAAATAATTTCTTATAGGGTATAAAAAGGAAAACTGGCTGGGCACAGTGGCTCATGTGCTGTAATCCCAATACTTTGGGAGGCTGAGATGGGAGGATCACTTGAGGTCAGGACTTTAAGACCAGCCTGAGCAACATAGGAAGACTCCTCCTTACAAAAAAAAAAAAAAAAACAGAAAAATCAGCCAGGTTTGGTGGCACACATCTGTAGTTCCAGCTGCTTGGGAGATGGAGGCAGAAGGTTGCTTGGGCACAGCAGGTCGAGGTTGCAGCTCCAGAGGAAGTGTAGGGAGTTGAGATCTTACAGTCTAGGAGAGAAGTAAGTGCCTCTCCTTCATTCTCAGCATCCCTTGGGTAGACAATGTGGTAGACTCTGTGACTGTGCTGGTCTCTACATTGTGCTATTTGGGGACCCTCCTGAACAAAAATTTATTCCCAGTGCAGTAGTTAGTTATCTCTAGAAAGAAAAAAAAAAAAAGAGTTTTACCCACAGCCAATATTAGCACAGTTTTACCAGCGCACAAGAAAGCTCACTCAAGGTTGAGATGTTCCATGTGAGGTTATTCATGCTAATTGCTTTTTCTTCTCCTATAGACCAGTAGAACCCAGGAGAGACAAAACAGGCTGAAAAGCAGACTGCAGGCGCCTCCGTCTGCACGAGCTTCCCCAGGGAGACGGAGCCAGAGTCCTGTTCAGCTAAACCCATCTTCTCAACAAGGATTAAGAGGCCCTCAAGCCCATTTAAACCCCCCTGTCCCAAGGACATATGCAAACATAAAACCTAGGCAAAGCTCTGCCCTACAACAAAGTAGCCGACAACCTCAAAATTATCAGAATTTACCAGTTAAACCAAGACCTCACACTACCAAAACGGATGCAGTTAAGCCTGCTCAGAAGTCAATTGGAAGCAGTAAACCACTCACAGGTAATTACGTTCATCCAAAATTAGGTCAATCTAAATACCCTTCATCTCAAAAATATATTAAACCCCAAACTAACCCAAACTTAAGTAAGCCAAAAATATCTAGCCAATCAAAACCTCAGTCAAAAATATCTGAACAAAATAAGTGGACAAAATATCAGCATGTTATAAAGGGAAATTACCTAAATGAAGATAAAAAACAAATACCAGGTACACAGAAAACATCTGCTAAATCAAAACTTCAAAACCCTAAAACCATAAAGGAACAAGCCAGTAGACAAATAAAAACTCCTATGCAAAAACAAGCTAATCAGAGACAATACAACGTTAATAATTCTCAAACAAAACAAAGCCCATTATCAAAATCTAGTGGACAAAACAAAACTAAAGAGAAAAACCAACAAACAAATAAACTGAGATCTAAAAATTCTAGGCCTAGCAAGCTTCAATTTGGCCAATCAAAACCTAATCAGATCTCTCTTGCAGAAAAAAGAAGCTACCAACCCCAAAGTAATACAAAAGCAATAGCCCACCAAGAACCTAGCATTTCCAAAACCCAAAGCATTAGACTACCTAAAAAATCACCAAAGAAATATACTTCTCATACAAGTACTATCATTCAACAGAAGGCCAGGCAAACCAAAACATCTTCATTGTCAAATGCTAAGAGCAATGGTCTCCAACAAACAAAGCCACAGATATTGGGCCAGCAGAAAACATCCAGCCAGTTGAAACTCAAGAAGAATACAATTATCAAACAGCAACCACATCAACCAAAAAAAATTATAAGAAAGCCAAATGACCAGAGAAAACACCTTTCCAACACCACTGAAATAAAAAAGACTAGACAATCTAAACCAAAAACAAAAGGAAATGAACAAAAAAGGTTAGTAACAGCCAAGCGTGGACCTCACCCATCTGGTCAACGAGATCCTCAACAAAAATCTCCTGCACCACTCAAAAGTCAACAAATCCAAAGCCCCAAGAATTCAACAGCTTACAAACAACCTAGAACAGCCAAATTTGACCAAAGTAAAACTGCTAAAAAATTACCAAGGAAATTCCGATCTACCTCTACTTCCAATGTTCAGCAGAACCCTAAACCGTCCAAGCCACCTTCATCTGGCAAAACAAATCGGCAAGGCCAAGTTAAACTACCAAAAATAGCTGATGGATCCAAACTTCATAAAAATACAACCATTAAGCAACAATTGAGTCAAACAAAGTCTCTAGTACAAAAGCAAACTGACCAGAGAAAACATCACTCCAATATTTCTGAAATAAAGCAATCTGCAGTCTCAAAACCCAAGACCAGAGCAAACAGAAACAACAGAAGTAAACAGGCAAAGCAGCATCAATCTTCGCTAACAAGGCCTGGAAATCACCAAGCTCACCAACCCAAACCTGCCCCACAACATCGCACCCAAGATATCAACCATCTCCCAAATCACAGGAATTCAACTAACAAAACTAAATTTCAGCAAGGAAAAACTGTTAAAACGATTCCAAGAACCAAAGGTCAACAAAATCCAAAAAGATCCAATCCACCTGCAGTTTTAATTGGTAAAAAGAGTGGTCAGCCCCAAACGAAGCCACAAGCAGTGGGCCCACAAAAAGCATATATCCTATCAAAAGCTCAAAATAATGCAACCAAAAAACAGCGAGTGGTCCAAACAAAGACTCTTTCACGAAAACAAATGAGTCAAAGAAAACATGGTCTAAATGCTACTAAAAAATCTGCAAATTCAATACCCCCTGCAAACAGGCCAAACAAAACCAAAAAGGCACCCAAGCAACCTGATAAACCGAGAACCGTGTCATCTGGCCACTCAAGGCCTCTTCAGAAGCGTCCTGAGCAGCAAAACCCCCACCAACCTCCAGGCCCTAGAGAGTCATTAGCTCCTAAAAAGCCTAGAGTTGTAAAATATCAGGCAGGCAAAACCACTAAAAATTTATCAAAGAAACCTAAACCACCCTTTGGCACCAAATTTCAGCAAAACCCAAAAGCACCCAAACTACCTTCAATTTCAAATGGTCCAAGGAAAGGCCAACGTAAAACTAGGCCACAACTGTCAGATGCGAAGAAAACACCTGGCCCAGCAAAACTTCCTAAAACTCCAGCAATAAAGCAGCAAACCAGTCAAGGAAAGACTGGTCCAAATATCCCCAAACGTCACCAGACAGGGCCCACAAAACCTCATCTGAATAAACCAATAAGAAGAAAACCTATCCAAAGAAAACCGAAGGCCAAAGCAAGAACACAAAAGAAAAGTAGCAAAGTAAGGTGCCCCAGTCTTCAGAGACTCCCTCAACATCATCGTCCTGGCCAACGAAAGCCTGGACCCAAGAGGCCTTCACTCAGCTATCCTGCTGGACACAAACACCCTGCTGACCAGCTTCATCCCCGTCCACACAGACCAATTCAGCGCCCTGGCTCACAACACTACCACATAAGGAAGCCTGGGAGAAAACCACCACCACCCCCACACAGACCTCCACGAAAGCCATCGTTGAAGCCAAAACCTGGCTGTCAGCATCCTCATCCGGGGCTGCGGCCTCCTCTACCTCCTTGGAAGCTGCCGACACACCGTAATCCAACCACCACTGTGGCTGCATCTACAGGACCCTCACTGACCACTGAACCTTCCACAACCATTGAAGCTGCTCCCTTCACAACCAAATTGACCACAAGTGTAAAAGCAGTGACTTCTCAGCCTGTGGTGACCACCACTGCACCCATGGCCACCCCTGCTCCCATCATCGGCACAGCCCTTCCATCTTCAGACACTGCAGCCACAACCCTGGGCAATGAAGACTACACACTTGATTATGACCCAACCTCCACCGACTTCACTTCACCTGCCTCCGCAGATGTCCCCTCTGCCACTCAGTATGCTACTACAACTGTTCTTCTTTCTCTTCCCACAAACACCTCTGTTCCTGCTACCACAGGCCCTCTCGGCACCACACCTCTGGCCCCAAGCTCATCTACTCCTTCTAGTGCCACTCGAGCTGCCACCACCACGGCTCAGGTCTCCACAGCTGCCGCTACCACTGCCTCTGGAGCTGCTAGTCAGTCTGCTCCATCTACCTCACTCGGAGCAACCGCAGTGACTTCTGCCACCTCTGCTGCCACCACCACAGAAGCCCCTGCTGCTTCCACAGTCACTTTCTCCTCTGCTAATTCCGTCACTGTGCAGGCTTCCACCAGCACTTCCTCAGCTTCTGGCACATCTTCCAGCCCTCCACAGGCCTCTACCACAGCACCTCCTGCCAGCTCGCCAGCAGCCACTGTGACTGCCACTCAGAGAACCTCCAGTCCTGTGACATCTGAGTCCTCTGCCCCTTATTCCAGTACTGCAGATGACACAACTGCTGCCACTGACACCACATTGGGTGAATGGGTCCCCTCAGATGACCTCACCACCTTGGTCTCTAGCACACTGGATGACACCTCTGATGACTATGACTTGGACACCAGTACAGCTGACTCTGTCACCACTTCAAAACCCAAACCCACCAGTGATGGTCCCTCCAGCTCACTCACGGCCAAAGCCACATCTCCTCCTACCACAGCAGTCACTGAGGCCAGTAATATATCTGTTTCTTCGACCAGACCTGCAGCATCCACAAGAGCCACCTCTATGGCCACTGACACACCTGCCAGGACCACAGGTGGTGCCTCCACGGGTGTTTCCACACCTGTTTCTGCCACATTGACCTCTGTCACCCTCACACCTGCCTCTGCCACCCCCACATCTGCCTCTGCCACCACCACACCTGCCACAGTCACCACACCTGCCTTTGTCACCCCCACATCTGCCTCTGCCACCACCACACCTGCCACAGTCACCACCACACCTGCCTCTGCCACCAGCACACCTGCCTCATCTGCTATAGCTAGGATCATAACATCCACTGCCACCAGGACAATTTCTGCCATCTCCTCCACCACCCCTGTCTTTTCCACTGTCCCCCCAGCCTCCTCCATACCCACCACCCCCACAGCTAGTCTTTCTGCATCTCCCCCCACCACTGAGGAATCTACAGATGCTTCAGATGAAGCTACTGACACTACCACGGATGCTTCAGATGAAGCTATCAACACTGTCACAGACACAGCAGCCAGTCCTGACACACCTGCCACCACCACACCTGTCACCACACCTACCACCACCACCATGCCTGCCACCACCACACCTGTCACCTCCACCATGCCTGTCAACACCACACCTGCTGCCACCACTATGCCTGTCAACACCATGCCTGCCACCACCATGCCTGTCACCACACCTACCACCACTACACCTGCAACCACCATACCTGCCACCACACCTGCCACCAGCATGCCTGTTGCCACCACGCCTGCCGCCACCACGCCTGCTGCCACCACATCTGCCACCACGCCTGCCACCACACCTGTTGCCACCACACCTGTTGCCACCACGCCTGCCGCCACCACGCCTGCCGCCACCACGCCTGTTGCCACCACACCTGCTGCCACCACGCCTGCCACCACCACGCCTGTTGCCACCACGCCTGCCGCCACACCTGCCGCCACCACACCTGTTACCACCACGCCTGCCACCACCACGCCTGTTGCCACCACGCCTGCCGCCACACCTGCCGCCACCACACCTGTTGCCACCACACCTGCCACCACCACACCTGTTGCCACCACACCTGCCGCCACCACACCTGCCGCCACCACGCCTGTTGCCACACCTGCCGCCACCACACCTGTTGCCACCACACCTGCCGCCACCACACCTGCCGCCACCACACCTGTTGCCACCACACCTGCCGCCACACCTGCCGCCACCACACCTGTTGCCACCACACCTGCCACCACACCTGTTGCCACCACACCTGCCGCCACCACGCCTGCCGCCACCACACCTGCCGCCACCACGCCTGCCGCCACACCTGCCACCACCACACCTGTTGCCACCACACCTGCCGCCACACCTGCCGCCACCACACCTGTTGCCACCACACCTGCCGCCACCACGCCTGCCGCCACAATGCCTGCCGCCACCACACCTGTTGCCACCACACCTGCCGCCACCACGCCTGTTGCCACACCTGCCACCACCACACCTGCTGCCACCACACCTGCCGCCACCACACCTGCTGCCACCACGCCTGCCGCCACCACACCTGCTACCACTACACCTGCCGCCACTACGCCTGCCACAACACCTACCACCACACCTGCTACCACCACACCTGTCACCACCACACCTGCCACCACCACGCCTGCCACAACACCTACCACGCCTGTCACGTCTGCCACCACCACGCCTGCTGCCACACCTGCCGCCACAACGCCTGTTGCCACACCTGCCACCACCACACCTGCTGCCACCACACCTGCCGCCACCACACCTGCTGCCACCACGCCTGCCGCCACCACACCTGCTACCACACCTGCCACCACCACGCCTGCCACAACACCTACCACCACGCCTGTCACCACATCTGCCACCACCACGCCTGCTGCCACACCTGCCACCACCAAGCCTGTCACCACACCTGCCACCATACCTGCCACCACCACACCTGCTACCACCACACCTGCCACAACACCTACCACCACACCTGCTACCACCACACCTGCCACAGCCACAGCTGCACCCTACATCACTTCAGCTGGTGCACCCAGCACACCTGTTTCCAAAGAGAGGGCCTCTGACACCCCCACAACTGCAGTACCCACCCCCACACCTACCTCCTCCTCAACAGATGGCCCCACCTCTCCCTACAGCACAGCTCCCCCTCCTGATTCCACCACTGTCTTCACAGACGATGACACTTCAACATTTAGTGACAGCACATTTTCTGAAACCTTCAACTGGAGTGATGCCACCCCTGAGGATGACACAGCTACACCCACATCAGACACCTATACAGAAGATTTGGATTGATAATAAATGTTCTTCTAGAGCCTAGATTACATGGTGGGGCTGCTGAACCAAACATAACCTGAGGCCAAAATCTTATACCTACTATGCTTTCTTACAAACATGCTAAAGTTTATTCCAGCTAAAAATATTTTCATTTCTATTCTTAGTACAAAAAGAAACTTTAAATAGCATAGGTGAGTTTCCTCTCAGTACGCACTCTAGAAGTAGCATTTAGTTACCAGTGAAATTATGAAAACTTAGATTTAAACAGTAGATATGACAATTTTTCTAAAATCTATGTCCAAAAGAAAGATTGAAAGAAATAATACCAGAATGTGTTTCCTTTGGTGAATAAATTACAGCTTCAGGACTGAGATAGATTGAAATCAAGTTTCCACCACAGGAATCCCTGTCCATGCCACTTCCTCACCTTCCCTAATGCTCCATGTCATCCAGAAAATACACTCTGGATTTGGTGGAATACAGACACATAAATATAAATCTGTAATAAATATTAACAATTAGAAAGTAATCTAAGTTAACGGTAAGCAAGATAATTTATGAAAAAAAGGTAACGTGCTACTACTCACCACTGGTAGTTGCCACTAAGAGATTTTGAATTAGAAGGGTCTTCGTCTATTTAAGACCCAATAGCAATTTGTAAATGAATCAAAAATATCCAGCATTATTTTTTGAAAAATCAGCATGACTAGAGGAAACAGAATGCAAGTAATCTGAGCTCCCATTCATGAGACAAGAAACACACCTGCACACAGATGCTTTTACTCAGCATTCATGTCTGTGATATTATTTACATTAACAAAATGTCTGGAAAGAGTAAGCTGAAATCAACAAAAATTAAAGGAAAGTGCAAGCTAAATGTGAGAAAGTTGAAGATAGGTTTTAGTGACATTTTGATTTTTTTTCCAACAATCCTTGGCCTCTGCAAAGATAATTTTTAAAGAATGATTTATAGCATTGAGGTGCCCGAGGCACAAATTCATTAGAAATTTCACGGGGTGATGGTATAATACTTAAATGCATTACATAGAGGGAAAATTAAATATTGAATATAATATTTTTTAAAAATGTGTTCTTAAGTTTTATGGAAGCTGATTATTTTTAATTGAATCATATTGAGTCCTAAAAATGTCTACTCTACGCACATACAATAATATGTCTACATACAATAACTAAGAAAATGCCATGAAGGCTACATTGAACAGTTTGATGAGAATATTTCAGATTGTATATGAAGCTAGCACATTGTACCCCTTGATTGCACTAATGTACACAGCTATGATTTAACAATAAAAAAAGAAATACTAAATAAATAAAAATACCATGTTCATGAAAAATAAATAAATAAATAAGAAAAAAATCACCTTTGGCTTTTTTTTAATTCTTTTCATGGTATTTGCTTAAAGAATTATCAAGTAGAACATTTATCAAAAAGAAAACTCATAAATTTGTTTCTGGGGAGATACACATCTCTTACAGAGCACACATTACAGCAGCAAGTACTGAAGAATTTCTTTCAAAGCCCATAGAATTTTTCAAACATAATAAAGATCCTCTTTAATAAAGAGTGTGCCTTAGCATTACGAACAGAAGAAATACCTGCCCCTGATGGATATACAACAAAGACTAACTCATCTTAATTTTCTCTAGTTTATAAAAGTTTGAAATGATTGCCTTCTGGGAAATCTGAGAAACCCTTGGTTGCTTTCCATTAAAAAGATGTGTGGGGCTGGGCAAGGTGGCTCACGCCTATAATCCAAGCACTCAGAGAGGCCAAGGTGGGCAGATCACCTGAGCTCACAAGTTGGAGACCAGCCTGAGCAAGACCAAGACCCTGCCACTAAAAATAGCTGGGTGTTGTGGTAGGCACCTGTATTCCCAGCTACTCAGGAGGCTAAGGCAAGAGAATCACTTCAGCCCAGGAGTCTGAGGTTGCTGTGAGCTATGAGGCCATGGCACCATGGCACTCTACCAAGAGCAACAAAGTGACACTCTGTCTTTAAAAAAAAAAAAAAAAATGTGTAAAATAAATTAAGTGCAGTGGTTAGATTTAGGCACACTTAAGATAAGGCACTCAGATCTACCTTCAGTACTTTTCTTATGTGCCTATAACTCCTCGATCTGAGCCAATATTTGACTGGATAATATGCCTGAGTATGAATTCACATGTATATAAGATGTTCCCCATATTTTCCAGGTGAGAAAATAACCAAAAAGTTTTGAATTTATAAACCTAAATACAAATGTCTAGAGATGTAAAATGGTCACATTCTACTTACAATGCTTAGTTGTTTAGTTAGGTACAAACATACATGCTCAAAATTATGTTTTATGAAAAAAGATTAATTTTAAAATAATGTTCTACTGTTACATTTCCTCAGATTCATTTTTGATGCACTATGAAATGCCTCTCGTATCATGCACACATTATCTAAGATTTTTGTGCTAACCACCTACCACTAACAGCCCACAGATAGAAAAACACTACCTGAAGAACTGAGTTCAGGCCTGACTCCTGAACCATCCAGTCACCATGAGTCACAGCTACAAGTGCCATTCCCAAGGGTGTCAGGAATTTAGTTTTCTGGAAATGTGCTTTCCTCGGATGATAACCTCTGCTTTCCCTCCTTGCTCCAGCCTTTTTTTCTTCCCAGAAACAGAAGTGTCATTCTGTCCCCAGGCTGGAGCTCAGTGGTGAGCTCACATGCAGCCTGGAACACCTGAGCTCAAATGATCCGCCTGCCTGAGTCTCCCAAGTAGCTGGAACTACAGGTGTGCCCCACCACACTGACTACACTGTTTATCATTTTAGAGACGGGGTCTTTCCATGGTGCCCAGGCTGGCCTCCCACACCTGGCCTCAGCAATTCTTCCCAGTCTCCCCCTGCACTGAGATTAGGCATGAGTCGTGCACCTGGCTATCCCTGTCTTTGAGCCTGGGGTGGATACTGATCAACCTTCACTCTGTCAGGGCTCCAGACCTTAGCACAGCAAACTTGACTCTCCTTTTCTCTGGGGCTGACCCAGAACTACAATTATCAAGCCTATTTTGTTCCCAGTTCCAGTTTCAACGTTTTCTATTACAGACTCTTTGACTACCTTCTCCTGCTAGCTTCTTTGTCTCATAATTAGCTGCCCTTGCCCATAAATGGAGCCTGGACACCAATTTACCCCACCCAAACTGGGAGCCTCTGCCAGCGTCAGGCCAGGGCAAAGTAAATCAACCCAGCAAGTGTGATCAAGGGAAAAAACCTTAAATACTGGAAATTAAGAAACATTCTTTTTAGCAACCACTGCACCGAAGAAAAAATTAAAACTATAATTAGAAATTATCCAGAGAGTTAGAGAGGGATGAACAGTTGATTCCAAAATCAAAGCTATAATAGAGAAAAACTGGTCTTTAATATTGTTATTTTAAAAAATAAAGCAAATAAGCTAATCATTTAAATAAATTAGAAAAATAACAAAATAATGCTCCTTGAAAATTAATAAAAATTTGAATGTATAATATGTTTAAAGAGTAGAAAGAATAAATAAAGCCAAAAGTCATTATTTTAAGTTACCAAAGAAATAGATGAATTGCTGGCAAGCCTGATCAGGGAATAAAAGCAGAAACAGAAATATGCACACTGGGCAGGTGACGTGACACAAAGCCTCAAATAAAGAAATGGGAAGAAATATTAGAGCGCTCAATGTGATCAGTCAACGTCCACGACTGATTTTCCAGCAAAACTTACACTATAAAAACTGAGAATAATTAAAAACTATAATGAGGTTTGCCTCTCTGAAAAGCATCAGATCCAGGCAGTTTTGAGTAGGCCCGTAAATGCATAACATCAAAACAGAGGGGCTGACCACGTTTGCAAATTGGAAAATATAAAATCATTAAAATTGGAATAAATGTGTAAAATTCGTGCAGCTTCAGCAGAGTCCCAGAGAGAACGGACTGGGATTATCTCACAAGGTTTGGGCAGAGCTGCCGTGACCTCCAGTAGAACGTGCACCCCGAACCGCACAGGGGACGCCAGTGGCAGGGCCTCGCCGGGAGAGTGGCCGGGTTCCTGCGGGAAGCAGCCTTTCCAGGCGCAGAGCCCGCACCCAGGGAGGTGGGCCCGGTCTGGACGGGTCGGCACAGTGAGTGGGGGCCCAGCGGGCGACAGGCGCAGTCAGGTGGAAGGGTCCCGGTCTGGGCCGGCTGGGAAGGGCACCCACCGTGCACAGCAGGGCAGAGATGGGTGCAGCTCCGCACGGGTGGTCCAAACCCCAGCAGGACTGGAAGGCGGCCACGCAGGAGGCTGCCCACTGTGAGGTGCTGAGGACCAAACCAGAATGAAGATAGACGCCCAGGTGAGCGGCAAGGGGAGGAGGGAGAGGCCCTGCGGAGCTGACCTCCTGGGAACCAGGGCAGGGTGGCTCCGGCCATCTAGGAGCCGGGCAGGGTGGAAGACGGGCTCCCACAAGGGGACAAGGGAATACTGACTGCAAATAGGGCAACTGACCAAAGACATGTAGACAAGGGAACCAAAACATGCTCAGAAAGTAAGACTCTACCCTTTACAAAAATTGACAAAATTTAAGAATATCAGAGAGCTAATTTCCTCCTTAACTACTATTCTGTTTATAACATTTCTGCATTAAAATGATTAGGTCATGAATACAAATGCTCTAAATCAGCTGTCCAGCTCAACCGGAGAGGCCTCTATGGGGACAATTGGCCACGGGAAGATACCAGTCACTTCCCACCCCCTGCTGTGGGGTCCCCTGTCCTGTGGTCCCCTATACCTGATGTGGGGACCCTTGCCCCTGCTGTGGGGTCCCCTGCCCCTGCTGTGAGTTTCCCCTGCCTCTGCTATGAGGCTCCCCTGCCATGGCTCCCCTGTCCCCACTGTCTCCTGTGGCCAGTATTGCTCTCCCTGCCTTCAAGTCTGAGTCATTCTCCCTGGGTCTTTATCTCCCATTTCCATACAAAGCACCTTCTTTAGGCAGACCTAAAACTTAAGAGGCAGCCACAACAATAACATTCATAATCCTAATAATTATCATACTTTCTCTCAGCAAGGAAGAACCTTTCTCAGGGAAAAAACACAGAACTCTCAGCTTACCCTTTAAGATTTGTAGATTAGATTAGGCTTTGCTGAACCCAAGCCAGAAAAGTAAAATCTTAAAATCAATAACAGAAAAGATCTCTAGGTTGAAAAGGGTCAGTCTTAGAAATCTGAAGCCAGAAGCACATAGCTGATACAAAGGTATAGTCATGACCAATAAAAAAAGATTGACAAGCTAACCGAAGGGAGAGAAATGGAAAATACCAATGCGTCATTTTACTGCAAAGCACATACTATTTATCTAACCTTTTCCTAACCAACATACTCAGAAAAAGCATTAGGAAGATTTCAATGTCACCTTTATCCATTGTTATTTCAATGGCTCTGTAACATTAAGCAAAGGGAATGTCCTCACAAATTATCAGAAGGCTGAACTTATCTCTGGTAATTTTTCTAGATCATTGATAATTATGAGGTCTATTAAAGTACTTTGAAATGAAAAGGATTTAGGTACATTTAAGATTAGAACTGATCATATAGATCAGTGGTTCTCAACCTGCCTAATGCCGCAACCCTTTAATACAGTTCCTCATGTTGTGGTGACCCCCAACCATAAAATTATTTTCATTGCTACTTCATAACTATAATTTTGTTACTGTTATGAATCATAATGTAAATATCTGATATTAGGCAACCCCTGTGAAAGGGTCGTTTGATCCCCAAAGGGGTCGTGACCCACAGATTGAGAACCACTGATATAGATAATAATAGCAGGAAATCAAAAACTAAAGATGAATATCATTCCTTTTCTTTTCTTGCATATACATTATAAATTAGATTATAAATAGTTCCTGCCAAAGCTAGTCAAAGCTGGGACACTGCTTTCTATTATTTTTCCAGGCCAATCTTCTATTGGCCTCACTGCCACATTCTCTTGCTCTCAACTCCAGACTATTTCTCTAAAACTGGAAGTGGATTCCATAGACTCTCCCATCCTGCATAGATCTTCTCAAAACCCTAATGAAAGTCAGCTCTCTCCTTCAGTAATGCCAAAAGACACATTTGAAACCAAAAAAATAAATCCTGAAATAATATTGGTAATACAGTAAAAGCTGTCTTGATTGACTGATCGCAATAACTGATGTTCTCCACATTTTAATTATGCCTCACGAAGGAATTAGAAAGCCTAAGACAATCTGGAAAAGCCAATAGTAATGGGTGAAAGTGGGTTGGTAAAACCTTCTCCTGTGAATTCTGCTTTAATGGACATTTCAATGAACCAACCACGTTCTCATTGTGGTTAAATCAGATAAGAAACTTCTTTTTCTTTTTTAGTCATTTTTCAACTATGAAGCACTTTGGTGTGGAGGCAGGAGTGTAGTAAGGAACAAAAAATTTGCTGTGGCTTTTCTGTTTCCAGAAGAGCAAAACTCAACGGGCAGACACCGTGCGGTTAACGTGCCACGTCCCATGTTACAGCCCCAGCACTAACAGAGCATGATGGTGATTTGTAGTCATGTGTCAGTCATTTCCATTAACACAATTTCCACGTGTTACTTCCAAATTTTTGTGTAATTGACATATATAAGTTCTTAAAACGTCTAGTGGCTCCAACATTGTAAGAAAAAATAAATGCTATTAATTATTTTTTGAAAAATAAAACCTGAGAGGTACTAGTGTAGGTCTATTAGTCTTATACTTTCCCATTATTTCAGGCAAATTGAACATATTATCTCCAGATGTGAACCACAACTGGGAATAATTAGACATTTAAGGAAGTACTATCACATTTTTCCACACTATTACAAATCACCACTAAGCAGACAATAACTTAAGGTGATCTGAAAACGGTTCTAATGAAACCATGCACACAGAAAAGATTGTTCCACATCAATAAAAATTTTACTCCACTGGCTAGTTTGACTTTAACAAGCATAGTGTGAATGGATATCACCAGCTACTAGCAAAAAAAAAAAAGAGGAAAATAATGTCATAACCATATTCCCTCTGTCAGTGCTATCTCAAAAATACCCCCTCACTTTTCACTGGTGGCAGCACAACAGCCGAGGGCTTTCCGCTTAGGGCACGGTGTCAGACCCTTTAACTTGTGCTATTTTATTCTCACAACTTTGTAAGGAAGGTGTTATCCCTATTTTGCAGATAAGAAAATTGAGGCTTACAAAAGTTATATAACTTGCCAAAACATGCATGGTTACTTTGGAAAAGCAAGGAATTCAAGTCAAAGAATAAAACTTCTGAACCAGCTCTCAGAAACCAAATTGATTAGCCAGAAGTAAAACTCACCTTCAAAACTGTCCAGGTTAACAATTTTACATAATAGAAATATCTAATTTTGAAAACCATATAAAAATAGTTAAGTTTTTTTAAAATAAATATTTGCAAAACAAGGGTCTAATCATTCAAGATAACACTATCACAGGGGGAAATAAAGAAAAATTTCTAGAATAAAAGAAACTAGAGATGTAATAAGCAAATATAACACGTGGTCCTTAACTGGGTCCTGGTTAGTACAAAATAAACATTTTTGGTAGAAATTTAAATTAGTATAATTGCTATAGAAAACAGTTTGAAGGTTTCTCAAAAAACTCAAAATGGAATTACCATTTGATCCCAAGATCCCACTACTGACTACACACCCAAAGGAGAAATCATTGTATCAAAAAGACACTCATGTGTTTATCACAGCACTGTTTACAACAGCAAAGATATGGGATCTACTCAAGTGTCCATTGGCAGCTGCTGGATAAAG
The DNA here is from genome assembly GCF_027406575.1 of Nycticebus coucang. Taxonomy (NCBI): domain Eukaryota; kingdom Metazoa; phylum Chordata; class Mammalia; order Primates; family Lorisidae; genus Nycticebus; species Nycticebus coucang. The sequence continues at coordinate 1,817,565 of NC_069780.1, forward strand.
GAACAAAGAAACATGGTGTGTGCGAGCAATGCAATGGGATTTAGCCATGGAAGAATGAAATCATGGCTTTTGCAGCAATATTAATGGATGTGGAGGCCGTATTGTAAGTGAAATAACAGGAACAGAAAGTCAAATGCCACACGTTCCCAATTATGACTATACAGCTCCCATTAGAAAACATGCACCCCCAGACATAGAGTGCAGGAAAAGAGACACTGGAGACCAGAGGGCAGGGGTGGAGGGATGAGGTGTAAGGAAGTACTTAATGGGTCCAAAGCACAACATTCAGGCGATGGTTACAGTGAAAGCCCAGACTTCACCACTATGCAACGTATCCATGGAACACAACTGCATTTGCACACCTTAAACTTCAACAAAGAAAAATAAAGAACAAAAAAAGATTAAAACTATTTTGGCAGTATTGGGAAAATTTGAGTATGGACTTAGTTTTAGATTATTAACATTGTTGGAGGATGATGGTGCTGTGTAGTAATTTTTTTAAGCTTGATGCCTATATAAATTAGAATATAAATGCTTTTTAGAGTGAAAGGCTGTAATAAAGATTAGCTGTCATGATTTCTATAACCTTAAAATACTTCCACAATAAAATCAAGCATATATAGCAAAATGTTAACAACTGTGAAAACTAGGGGATGGAAATGTGGTTGTACATTATTGCACGCTTCTCACTTTTTGATATGTTGGAACACTTTTCAAAATAAAAAGTCAAAATTTTAAAAATTGTTCATATTAAAAATTCCATTTTCACTTTTTATCTTTAAAGCAATTTTCCTTCACCAACATTTGTCGTTGTGTTTTTTTTATCCTCTGCTCTTTGTTAAATTGTACACACTGACGAGGGAAATGGCACTCCATCACCTTAACTTCCAGGAGGCAGTCACTCTGGCCACCTTGCGAGGCCAACAGGAAGGACGTCTGTTCCTCCCTGGAGGATGGGCCGGTGGCTTGTGTCTCCATCAGTGTCATCAGTCACGCTCACACTTCCTGTCAATCAAGCAAACTGTTCCCTGACAACCTCTGACCGTCACCATGTGCATCAGGAAGAACTGATCACAAAGGGCTACTGTCAACCCCAACAAACTACAACTGTCCTGTCTTTGTCTTTGAAAGCAAATTTCGTGACAGAAGTGACCTTATCCTAAATCCAACAAATTTCCTATTTCCAAAAAGCACAACTGGGGAGTTATAAAACCTGGAAATTCTCATGTTCTTTCTCTCCCTTTGCTCCCAGCGACCATCTTCAAAGCTCTGGCTGAAGGGAAGCAATTAGTTCGAACATACCAAGAAGAAAGAGTCACACTACACCAGGTATGTGGCTATTTTAGATGTATTTTAATGTAACTAAGCAGCTTTCAAGTGATGTAGTTCCAGGACAACTATCCTCTCTTCTGGTACCCTGCTGAGCCGGATGGGAGCATGCTCAATTCATATGTCTTTAGAAGAAAATGTGATTGGTACAAGTATCTTCTGGTCTTGAAAATAAAGAAAATCTGACAATATATAAGGAAACTGATAAAAATAATGCATTAAAATAATGATAAAAATAGTATTTGTTCCTTTCTCCAGTCAGGCCACACTGTGTTCACCTTAGTACGGTAGTTCTGTAACAGTAAGTGCCACAAGCCTTGATAAGGGATCAGGAATTACTGTCAGTATCTCTTGAGGCTTGACTGGAATACTATAATATAATATCAAGATGATCTTATGACATACGGTTACAACTCACTCAAGATCATAAAGTAAGTGGCAGAGCTGGGATTCATTAAGTCTGGATGGCTTTACCACCAGTGTGTACAATCCCGTGCCTGTAGTCCCAGCTACTTGGGAGGCTGATGCAAGAGAATTGCTTAACTCCAAGAGGGTTAAGGTTGAGGTTGCTGTGAACTGTGCTGCCACAGCACTCTACCCAAAGCGACAGAGTGAGACTCTGTCTCAAAAATAAACAAATAAATAATATCAAGGAATATTTCCAAAACTATTCAGTAAGTATCAGGTAGTTTACATGATGGTTCACCAAAGAGGGAGGCTTTATGGATTAATAAAGAAATAAGAAGAAATTATTTCGTAAACTTCCCTAGATCCTGCCTTTCTTGGGCGATCTTTAGCATCAGAACAATGCTCATGTCGGTCGGCGCCTGTGACTCAGTCGGTAGGGCGCCGGCCCCATATACCGAGGGTGGCGGGTTCAAACCCAGCCCCGGCCGAACTGCAACCAAAAAATAGCCGGGCGTTGTGGCGGGCGCCTGTAGTCCCAGCTGCTCGGGAGGCTGAGGCAAGAGAATCGCTTAAGCCCAGGAGTTGGAGGTTGCTGTGAGCTGTGTGAGGCCACGGCACTCTACCGAGGGCCATAAAGTGAGACTCTGTCTCTACAAAAAAAAGAATGCTCATGTCGCAACGAGCTATAACACAATTCCCAGCTCTCCTCCGCTGCTTCTGCTCCAAAACCATGTATTTTAGACTTGAAGCAAATTCGTCTCACCACTATAGAATGAAAATACATACGCAATTTTCAGAAACCACTGGTCTTCTTTAAACTGTGCTTTCTAACAAAATACATAGTTTACCAAAATGCACCCCTAACAAGAAGCCGCATCTATGCCTGTCCCAGGAACCACCGCGGCGAGATGAAGACGCTGCCGCTGCTCCTGTGCGCCTGCGCGCTGAGCGCCTGCCTCTCGGTGAGTTCCGCCCACACTTGGATTTCTGCGCGGGTCAGCAAACGTGCGGCGCCCAGCTGCCTACCGCAGACTTTTAGACCTAATAGCAATCCCTGCTTCCAAGCAATTTGACATATTTTGTGTTCTGTAAACGATAAGAAAACAGATAAAGCAGAAGTAGATGACTAGCTCCATTTAATCGCTATTCAATCACTATTGGGAATGGGATGAGACCTGACGGAGGCAGCCGACAGACCTCCCAGCAGCTGTAGGTGTGGGTGTGAAGGGGGCTTCAGTGCTAAGTGTGTCGGGGAGCCTCGGGGCGATCAGAGGGCGCGCGCACACACATACATGCACAAACACACACACACACGCATGCGCACACACGAGGCTCTGGGTTCTCAGGAGAAAACTGATGGCAGGAAACAGAAGCTGAGATTCAGACAAGGATCAGGCATCTGTGCTGTGGTGCCCGTAACAGATGAGGGTTACTTATGCTGAGTGTCAGCAGCTAAAAGAAAACATGAAACAGGAAAGTGGACTTAGGATGTATTTTGGTGATTGAATCTACTAGACCTTCTGCTGGTTTACGGGAGTAGGAAAAGAAATTACGAACAGTGCCCTGTGTGGGGCATGTTGAATCTGAAATGGCCATTAGACCTCCACAGGAAGACGTCAGGGACACAGCAGTGCAGAAGGACTCAAGAGGTGAAGTCTGTATGGCCTGGGGATACAATGTGATGAAGTTTGAGTGTGGATGGGGAGAACGCAGGAGCCACAGAAGAGGACAGGGAAGCACGGTCTCCAAGACCAGAGGACATTACAGATGGCCCCTATCTTTATGATCATTAGGGTCTACCGGGAAAGGAGATTAAAATCAACCATGATCCAAGGAAATACACCTAATTATAACCATGTTGGCCATATTTGTCTCTACGGCCATATACCTGTATTTATTTAATCTTATTGTGACAAATTCAAAATAAAGAAGTGAGATGTACACTTATTTAATAAATAAGGCTGGGGTGGCGCCAGTGGCTCAGTGGGTAGGGCTCTAGCCCCATATAGCGAGGGTGGCCGTTTGAACGCGGCCACAGCCAAACTGCAACAAAAAATAGCTGGGCGTTGTGACGGGCGCCTGTAGTCCTAGTTACTAGGGAGACTGAGGAAAGAGAATCACCTAAGCCCAAGAGCTGGAGGTTGCTGTGAGCTGTCACACCACGGCACTCTACCCAGGGCGATAAAGAGAGACTTCATCTCAAAAAAAAAAGAATGAGGCTGCATAGCTTCAAAATATTTTAACTGTAGAGAACAGATAGAGAGGGCAGGATAACTAATGAAGTGGAAAAATCTAGTCCCGAATATTCTTGCATTTCCCTTTTGCCATATAATTCCCCCCAAGAAAACTACTTAGGCTTTTTCCCTGGGCCCTCATGCTAACTTCTGTGACTGCAGCATAAAAAGCACCCAAGCGGGGCCCAGAAGAAACATGGGCTTACACCCTAACATGGACCCTGTAGGTCAGTGATTTTCAATCAGTGTGCTGCAAAAAAGTTTAAATATCATTTATTAAATTATTTTCAAAGGATGTTTAAAGCACAGTAAGCACATTTTTTTTACTTTTTTTTTTTTGATCAGCATAATATAAGTATGCCGCAGAAGTTTAACTATAGGTTCAAGTGTGCTGTGAGATAAAAGAGGTTGAAAACACTGATCTAGATGAATCTTGAGCAATCTAAAATTTATCTACAGGGCTTTAATTTCCCTGTGCATAAAATAACAACATCAGTATATGCTTCCTGAAGTTGTTGAAGGGTTAATAAGAATACCCCTTTTTATAAATTGGAAAATATAGTGTAGGTGTAAAAATTATGGTGTGAGATTATTGTGACTGCTTATGTAGTTTCTAAAGCTTCAGGGTCAGAATAGGCACATGATGATAACATCTTAATAAGTTAAATTTTAATAAGGAACTTCTGGTTAACCAACACCTCTAGACTGAAGTGGCCTTCCAGTCAGCACTGACCATTATGCTCCCATGGGGTGACGAGGTCCAGACTATCATTCTGAGGCCTTTCATGGTACTTCCCACAAAACCAGACGCCTAAAGAATTATCACTCCCCTATACTCACAGTGAATAAAACTCTTCCAGCTGCCCAAATCTCGAAAAGTTTCTAGTGAGAGGAAGAGTTTCTGAATAATTTAAATATTGGGAAATGGCCCTTGATCTGTGGAAAGGACAAGGATGTATCAGAGAGCAGCTGCAGCCACAGGCACAGGCCAGGCCTGGAGCTTCAGCAGCACCTGCGTCCACACCACGGCTGCAGCGGGCAGGTGGTCTGCTCCTTTTTCAGATAGCTGGAAGGGAGATTGCAGGGATATACTCAAGAGTCAGATGAGGAACTCTGTTAAAAACTAAGCAGGACGATTAAGTTCGTAGCCTGGTCCTGGAGGAAGTGCTACATGCCTCCTAGCTGAGTAGCACTCTGTCACCCCTGCTGACCGCAATGATGGATACTCAGCAGTGGTGGGTGCTTTTTTCCTCGAGTGAGTTTGCGAACTTAACTGTCCAATCTTGTATAACATTATAGTGCTTCCTTCCTCATCAGAAAAGATCATAGACTTTCAGATAGTCATAAAAACAGACTGGTAAGCCTGAATGCCCATCACCATGCTCTCTAATTCAGGCAGAGGTGGTCCTGGCTTTGCACCTTCCAGCCGCTTCCTTTCTCACCGTCTCCTTAGTGACTAATTTCTCCTCTTCTTCCTTAGAGACTTTGGCTTTCCTCTAGTTATTGCAGGAAGCTTCTGCTGCCTCCAATCCTCCGTCTTGCTCTAGGCATCCAGTGTCCCCACCACAACCACCTCCCTTGACTCCACCTCATTCTCCTCGGTCCCCAGCACCCCCAAAAGTATGGTTTGCACATGTAAATATCCACTCTGAAGGGTAACTTAATCCTGAGACTCAGTTTCTTCACCTGTGTGATGGTAACACAGTACCCACCTATGGTGATGCTAAGGAATTAAATTTGTAAAGCCCTTAGATTAGGGCCTGAACCAAAGTCAGTGCTATATGAAGATTTTTTATATAAAAATAAGAAATATTAATAGACAGGCCAGGATTGATGTCTTTCTGCTTTGGCTCCTCCACATATGAGATGAGCAGCTCCAGGCTCCAGGAATCTGAGCTCAGACCTGCAAGGCATGTACACTCAGCTCCTTCCTCTCTCAGACTTCCCCACCCAGTTCCTATCAGCAAGTTCCATGAGAGCCATCTTAACAGCCGATCAGAAGAATCACTACATCGTAAATAAATCAGACAAACTGGTCATTTGACACATTCTATGCTAAACTAACATTAAAATTAATAGGCTTTTAATTCATCAGTCTTCATATAATGGCCTAGCTATTATTTTGGTGAGCTAAAGTAAAATAGCTGAAACTGTTTTATATACTAAAAAACACTTTCAAATGTTAAGATTTTATTCAATGACACGAGTTACATGTATTTGTTATTATCATTATGTTCATTCCCTCACTCAGTAAATATCTTGCCTGCCATAAACCAGCCGTAGTTCTAGACAGTGGGCTACAAAGGTGGAAAAAGCAAAATCTCGGCCTTCGTGAAGCTGATCCTGACTAGGGGAACTGAACGGCATAACTGTGTTGAGTGTGGAAGTCACAGAATTACAATTATGTCAATTTAATACAAACAATTTCATAAATGAGCCCACTGAGTACCAGGGGCGTTAAGCAATTTGCCCAAAGTCACTCTGATATTTAATGGCAGACGCAGAAGCTCTGCCACTGATCTGCAGCGGGGTGTTCCCCAGAGACGGGGCCACGCACGCTTCACACACCCTGGGGGGTGCTGCGGAGTGTTCCCCAGAGAGGTGGCTTGCTTCACATACCCTCAGGGAGCCTGGGGAGGGAGAAACTGGCTTCACAGAAGAGCACTTTTGGGATAATCCAGATTGCACATTGAGTCTCCAGGGAAAGATTTGAACAATAATCTGCTTATTTCATATAAGAAAACAACACCATCTAATGGACAAGAACGCAAGAATTTCCTGGTATCAGTGCTACAGACTATGGAAATCTATGCCCTTTTAGGAGAGATCTATTCAAAACAAAATTATAAGGATCAGAAGCCATTATTTTACTTTACGGATGTTTACTTAGGAATTAAAATTTCCTGGATAATTTAATTTTCTAAACAAGCTGCATTTTTCAGAGCTATTCTCTGTAAGTTGACCACCCAAGGGACTATAACAAACTGGTCAACACACAAAGGTGGTCAACATACGGAACTAAGCCTACTGTGCTGATACGTACATGTCGTGCATGTCCAGTCTGTGAAAATTAGGTTGATTTAGGGAGGGAGTCAGTGTAGGGAGGGGTCAGTGTAGGACAATGGTCATTGTAGGGAGGGGGTCAGTGTAGGGAGGGGTCAGTGTAGGCAGGGGTCCTATAGGGAGGCGGTCAGTGTAAGGAGTGGTCAGTGTACAGAGGTGGTCAGTGTAGGAAGGGGTCATTGTAGGAAGGGGTCAGTATAGGGAGGGGTCCTGCAGGGAGGCGATCAGTGTAAGGAGTGGTCAGTGTAGGGAGGGGTCATGTAGGCAGTCAATATAGAGGCTCTGTTGCATCAGTCTCTGAGAAAGTCATCTTAGCTAAACAGGTCTGCTACTCTCAGAAGTTGTCACTTTACTGGCACCATACTTTCTCCAAAGAGAGTTTAATAACGTAGAACTGGAATGATTTATATATATGATGATTTTAAAAGGATTTATGTGGAAATTACCAGGAGGAAAAACATAACCTCTCCTTTGGGGAGACTTTGGGATATTCCTCCTCATCCTTAAGTTATTATTTCTTTTCTCTAGTTTAAATTAATATAGTTGATCATTTAAAAATTTAGTACAAGATCAAATACAAAATAAAGGATTCAGACAAACCGCAGTATGTTTAGAGATGAGGAACTGAAATAGGGATGATACCCTAAGTCAGTAATGTTGACAATGGCTGAAGGAACCAAAAATAATAATCTTGTAAAATATAAGACCTGGACAGCATGGAAGTTATTCTGAAATTTCAAAAGGCTCCCAGATCATCTGTGTGCTGCCAAAACATAAAATTGGGACCAAAGAATTAAAATCTTAACAAATACATTTTTATTTCGTTAAGAATGGAAATCCTAAGAAGCAAATCTCTGTTCGTTGTCAGGAGCTCCCTGCCGTGCTGCTGTGGACAATGCTGTAGCGAGTCCCTGATGAAAAGGGGCTGTCAAGGATAGGCTTGAAACGGGTCAGCACAGGGGAGGCAGGGGGCTGTCAAGCAGAGGCTGGAAAGCAGTTCAGTAGGTGTGCTGGGAGAAATTGAATATCATAGGTGGAACTCAGAGATGGACCAGATGTTCTTTTCAAATGTAAACACCCTTGAGAAATAACAAAAACTGTCAGTCCTCAATTCAGTCAAATGTATAAACATGCAAAATGTTTCCTACAAAATCAGATGATTCGTGAGCCCCCTGAGTTTTTGTAAATCTAATGTCTTAATAATAGAGTTAAAAAGTAATGCCCGAAGTTCTTTCTCCAATTTATAAATGCTAAACATCATTTCGTGGGAATACAGAGAATACAGAGCTTGGGTGGGATGTTTTGCTTGTTTGGTAAATTGGTGTTTTGGACTCTTATTGTTATTTGTTTTTTGTGTATTTCAATGATGGTAAATATAAGGGGCGAGACTCAGAAAAGGGTCCTGGATGTCCGTTGAATGTTTTGTGAACAGGTGAAGCAAGCATGGTACCTTTCTGCTGACGCCTCAGAGAATAATGTGACATTGTCTACCAGAGAGGAGAGAGAAAGTAAGCGCAGAAGCCCAGTGTCCAGGCTGGAGCCGGTGGGAGAATGCAGCCTATGAGCTGAGCAGCAGGCACTCAGTCATTCCTTGCTGAGACTGCTGGAATTTAGAGGATGCTCCCTTGGCCGCTGTGCTTACAGTCCAACCCCAGATTGTAGGCGCTGCTCCTGGTGTGGTCAGCAGTGGCCCCTGGTTGGTGAGTCAACATGCTTTTTCTCATTTCTGATGCTTTCTTTCTTTCCACAGCTCAGTGAAGGTCATAAGAAGCAAGAACTGTTGCGCAGAAGGCATCATCCCCAACGGGCCAGACCGAACCACCAGTTCCCACATGGACTTAGACCTGTGTTCCAGAATCCACTTGCTAAAAAGCCTTTCAATGTTGTTCCACAGAAACGCCATAGGCGTAGGCCTCCACATCCAGTTAATAAACACCCCGGAGTCCCAGGTCATCTACAGCCACCCCCATGTCCTACTAAAACTAACACTGTGGGCAACAATAATTCCTCACAGACTACCACCCAAAGCACATCTGTGAATTTCACATCCCCTTCTGCTCAAATTACTACCTCTCCAGGCCCAACTTCTTTTGCTCAGAATGTTAGCACTACACCTTCAAGAGAAAATAATGTCAGTACAAGCTCTCCTGCAGATAAATCAACACCAGCACTACCGGTGACCACAGTTGCATTATCTACAACTACACTGCAAGGGTCCACAAGTATACCACTTGATACCACAACTGCACCACCAGATACCACAGTTCCCCCTGGAACCACAACTGCATCAGAGACCACAGCTGCCCCAGGGACCACAGCTACTCCAGAGACCACAACTGCATCAGAGACCACAGCTGCCCCAGGGACCACAGCTACTCCAGAGACCACACCTGCCCCAGGGACCACAGCTGCCCCAGAGACCACAACTGCATCAGAGACCACAGCTGCCCCAGACACCACAGCTGCCCCAGAGACCACAGCAGCCCCAGAGACCACAACTGCATCAGAGACCACAGCAGCCCCAGAGACCACAGCAGCCCCAGAGACCACAGCTGCCCCAGAGACCACAACTGCATCAGAGACCACAGCTGCCCCAGGGACCACAGCTGCCCCAGAGACCACAGCTGCCCCAGAGACCACAACTGCATCAGAGACCACAGCTGCCCCAGGGACCACAGCTGCACCCACAAGCCAAGCTACTACTAAAACTACTACTACTACCACCACCCAAAATAGAATTTCTCGATTTCTCTTACGTATTGAGGATATAATTAAACAATTTATTCATTATTTGGTGAAGGAGTAGTGCACTGTGTGTTGTAAAGTGTGCTGTCAGTTGTAAGATGCAATTTATAAGGGCACAACTACCATCTTTACTTTTACCAATCCCAAAGTGAAATTATACAGTTCAGATTTAAAGCACTATCACTCACCTTTCAATCTAACTATTCACCTTTATGTGCTATTAACCAGACAATCCACCTCTATCTCACAAGCCAGGTACGTGTCCAAGATTCAAGATCACTTTGGGGATCTACAGGGAGAGGAAATCATTAGATAAAGAGACAAAACTGAATGAATCAATCAATTATTTACTTTTTCCTAAATATTAGAAACTACAAGATCACACCATTGTACCCTCAATCAAAAACTGACCTGAATCACTTAATTCTATAGACATGAAGGTATAAAAGTGAGCTTCTGCAGATGAACAGAAGTACCTACCTCCATTTATCTAATGGATAAATGATAGACAGAGCTGCCATTATATTGCTGATTAATGACAAAATCCTTTACATATTCATCTTAAACTTCACATAAAATCACCTTCCACAAAATGTGAACCAAGAAAGAGGAAAAGTTGCTTTGAAGTAAAGATTTGAAGTCAGTGAGCTGAAATCTGGCAGCCAAGAGTAAGCCAAGACCCGTTCTGCGTTTCTGAGAGCGCGTAACTGCTTAAACCTCTGTTTGATGTTTTCTGCTGTCTGTCCAGGTAATTCAGATCTAATGTGCTTTACTCTAGCCTCTGTGAACCACAGAAAACATTTTTGTATGTTCACATGGTGCTCAGAATCTTTTACTTATCAATTCAATTCACATTCATTCAGTATGGAACGTATTTAACAGTGGAATATTTTCTAGAACATTTAGTATGTTTTAAACCACACCAAACTACTGCTTAATGTCAACTGCAAAATTGTCTCTAAAAATAAACCCTGACTTCACTTGTAAAAGCATAAAAATTAGCTACTTGGTATATAGAGATTATGTTAATTTGGGACATGGAGGTATTTTTATCTGTCGCTACAACTAAGAACTCTGGTGATTGTATTTTGATTTTCTGGCTAATAAAGACTTCACGTGGCAATCTATTTCCATTGTGTGTATTTGAAGTTTCTTGCCTTTCTCGGACTCAGACTGGTGAAAAAAGGCCTATGTGAAGAGTTCCATTCTTACCCACTCTGCCACTACTCAGCCAAGTGACCCGGGTAGGGCACACTATCTCTTCAAACAAAGTGATTAATTTACTTAGATTAGCTTAATCTTACTTATTAACGTTTTCAGTCCAAATTCTGTGTTTGCCTCACACTTCTCAGTCTGACAGTGAAGGGGCCCGTGCTGCTCACCTGCCTCTATCCCTTCTGGGCTCATCCCAGAGAGCTCTGTGCAGTCAACCCAGGGCTGCCCACTGCAGGCACCTATGTCTGGACACCTCCACACAGCACGGAACTCTGTGAAGGGTTCCTTTGCTCTAGAACTCCCAGTAGGGCCAAGACTGTCAAATCTGCACCATGGACTGAGACTCCACCTCCTCTTCTTGCCCCCTTCCCCTCACTGATGTCAGATCCGCATCATGATGGGAAAGCTTCCCCTTCCCTCTTCCGCATTGTCCACTGTTTTTCATACACATTACTCCCTAATAAACTTTCATTTCCAAAGAGGAAAAGGAGAAAGTAGAACAAATCAACTGATTGCCTCATTGGTAAAAGCTGAGAAACAAAAAAAATCACCAAAAGCTGAAAAATCAAGCAGACAAAACAACATACTAAGAAATCTAACCTGTGGACTAATGTCAGATAGTGAAGGGAAAAAGAGGACGAGGAAGAAGATGTTGCAAGTTAATTTTATTATTTCACAGAGTAGGAAACCAACAGATACTGCCCAAAGGAAGAGAGAACTCAGAGATATTAATATGTAGCTATTAAAATAAAAATAAAACCTTCCTATATAGTACAACAACCAAAAAAAAAAAAAAAAACCCAGAATAGAATCCAGTGGAAAGTTCATGAATCGATTCAGATGAGGAAAGAAATATAGTACGTGATAAAGACAGAGGTAAAATGGGACTTTTCAATCAATGTTATCAGAAAAAGTGGAGAAAGCCTTTAGGGGAAAAGATAAACACAAGTGAACAAAGTTTTAAATTTTCAAAATTTAGGTATTAGAAAGAAACTTGGATGACTTTCTTTATATCCCTGGAACAGGGAAGTCATTTTTTTTTTCATAGATTTATTTTTTATTTTTTTTATCCTTTTTTTTTTTATTGTTGGGGATTCATTGAGGGTACAATAAGCCAAATTACACTGATTGCAATTGTTAGGTAAAGTCCCTCTTGCAATCATGTCTTGCCCCCATAAAGTGTGACACACACCCCCCTCCCTCCATCCCTCTTTCTGTCCCCCCCCATAACCTTAATTGTCATTAATTGTCCTCATATCAAAATTGAGTACATAGGATTCATGCTTCTCCATTCTTGTGATGCTTTAATAAGAATAATGTCTTCCACGTCCATCCAGGTTAATAAAAAGGATGTAAAGTCTCCATTTTTTTTAATAGCTGAATAGTATTCCATGGTATACATATACCACAGCTTGTCAATCCATTCCTGGGTTGGTGGGCATTTAGGCTGTTTCCACATTTTGGCGATTGTAAATTGAGCTGCAATAAACAGTCTAGTACAAGTGTCCTTATGATAAAAGGATTTTTTTCCTTCTGGGTAGATGCCCAGTAATGGGGTTACAGGATCAAATGGGAGGTCTAGCTTGAGTGCTTTGAGGTTTCTCCATACTTCCTTCCAGAAAGGTTGTACTAGTTTGCAGTCCCACCAGCAGTGTAAAAGTGTTCCCTTCTCTCCACATCCACGCCAGCATCTGCAGTTTTGAGATTTTGTGATGTGGGCCATTCTCACTGGGGTTAAATGATATCTCAGGGTTGTTTTGATTTGCATTTCTCTAACATATAGAGATGATGAACATTTTTTCATGTTTGTTAGCCATTCGTCTGTCGTCTTTAGAGAAAGTTCTATTCATGTCTCTTGTCCATTGATATATGGGATTGTTGGCTTTTTTCATGTGGATTAATTTGAGTTCTCTATAGATCCTGGTTATCAAGCTTTTGTCTGATTGAAAATATGCAAATATCCTTTCCCATTGTGTAGGTTATCTCTTTGCTTTGGTTATTGTCTCCGTAGCTGTACAGAAGCTTTTCAGTTTAATGAAGTCCCATTTGTTTATTTTTGTTGTTGTTGCAATTGCTATGGCAGTCTTCTTCATGAAGTCTTTCCCCAGGCCAATATCTTCCAGTGTTTTTCCTATGCTTTCTTGGAGGATTTTTATTGTTTCATGCCTTAAATTTAAGTCCTTTATCCATCTTGAATCAATTTTTGTGAGTGGGGAAAGGTGTGGGTCCAGTTTCACTCTTTTACATGTAGACATCCAGTTCTCCCAACACCATTTATTCAATAGGGAGTCTTTCCCCCAAGGTATGTTCTTGTTTGGTTTATCGAAGATTAGGTGGTTGCAAGACCTTAGTTTCATTTCTTGGTTTTCAATTCGATTCCAAGTGTCTATGTCTCTGTTTTTGTGCCAGTACCATGCTGTCTTGACCACTATGGCTTTGTAGTACAGACTGAAATCTGGGATGCTGATGCCCCCAGCTTTATTTTTATTACTAAGAACTGCCTTAGCTATACGGGATTTTTTCCGGTTCCATACAAAATGCAGAATCATTTTTTCCAAATCTTGAAAGTACAATGTTGGAATTTTGATAGGAATGGCATTGAATAGGTAGATTGCTTTGGGAAGTATAGACATTCTAACAATGTTGATTCTTCCTGTCCATGAGCATGGTATGTTCTTCCATTTGTTAATATCCTCTGCTATTTCCTTTCTGAGGATTTCATAGTTTTCTTTATAGAGGTCCTTCACCTCCTTCGTTAGGTATATTCCTAGGTATTTCATTTTCTTTGAATCTATGGTGAAGGGAGTTGTGTCCTTAATTAGCTTCTCATCTTAACTGTTACTGGTGCATACAAAGGCTACTGACTTGTGGACATTGATTCTATATCCTGAAACATTACTGTATTTTTTGATGACTTCTAGGAGTCTTGTGGTTGAGTCTTTGGGGTTCTCTAAGTATAAGATCATGTCAGCAGAGAGGGAGAGTTTGATCTCCTCTGCTCCCATTTAGATTCCCTTTATTTCCTTGTCTTGCCTAATTGTATTGGCTAGAACTTCCAGCACTATGTTGAATAGTAAAGGTGACAGAGGACAACCTTGTCTGGTTCCAGTTCTAAGAGGGAAAGCTTTCAGTTTTACTCCATTCAGTAAAATATTAGCTGTGGGTTTGTCATAGATAGCTTCAATCAGTTTTAGAAATGTGCCACCTATGCCTATACTCTTCAGTGTTCTAATTAGAAAAGGATGCTGGATTTTATCAAATGCTTTTTCTGCATCTATTGAGAGGATCATGTGATCTTTATTTTTGCCTCTGTTAATATGGTGGATAACGTTTATGGAATTGCGTATGTTAAACCAGCCTTGCATCCCTGGGATGAAGCCTACTTGATCATGACGAATGACTTTTTTGATGATAAGTTGTAATCTATTGGCTAGGATTTTGTTGAGAATTTTTGCATCTATATTCATAAGTGAGATTGGTCTGAAATTCTCCTTTTTGTTTGGGTCTTTTCCTGGTTTTGGTATCAGGGTGACGTTTGTTTCATAGAATGTGTTGGGGAAGATTCCTTCTTCCTCAATTTTTTGGAATAATTTCTGCAGTACAGGAATAAGCTCTTACTTGAAGGTTTGGTAGAATTCTGGAGTGAAGACATCTGGACCAGGGCATTTTTTGGTTGGAAGATTTTTTATTGTTTCTTTGATCTCAGTGCTTGAAATTGGTCTCTTCAGGAGCTCTATTTCTTCCTGACTGAGTCTTGGGAGAGGGTGTGATTACAAATATTGATCCATTTCCTTCACATTGTCAAATTTCTGGGCATAGAGTTTCTGCTAGTACTCAGAGATGATCTCTTGTATCTCTGTGGGATCAGTTGTTATTTCCCCTTATCATTTCTGATTGAGGTTACTAGAGATTTCACTTTTCCATTTCTCGTTAGTCTGGCCAATGGTTTATCTATTTTATTTTTTCAAAAAACCAACTCCTTGTTTCATCAATTTTCTGAATGATTCTTTTGTTTTCAATTTCATTGATCTCTGATTTGATTTTAGATATTTCTTTTCTTCTACTGAGTTTAGTCTTAGATTGTTCTTCTTTTTCCAGTTCCATAAGATGGCCTGTGAGACTGTTGATGTGCTCTCTGTTTTTCGAATGTAGGCATCTAAAGTGATGAATTTTCCTCTCAAAACTGATTTTGCAGTATCCCATAGGTTTTGGTAGCTTGTGTCTTCCTTGTTGTTATGCTCAAGGAAGTTAATGATTTCCTGTTTTATTTCTTCCTGCACGCATCTGTTATTCAACAGAAGATTGTTTAATTTCCATGCATTTGTGTGGGGTCGAGCGTTTTTGTTAGAGTTGAGTTCCACCTTTAGTGCCTTATGGTCTAGGAAGATACAAGGTGAAATTTCAATTCTTTTGATTCTGTTGATTTTTTTTGTGTGTCCCAGGATATGAAAATTTTGGAGAATGTTCCATGGGGTGATGAGAAGAATGCATATTCTTTATCTTTGGGATGGAGTGTTCTATATGTGTCTATCAAGCACAGTTGTTCTAGTGTCTCATTTAAATCTCTTATATCTTTGTTTAATTTTTGTTTAGAGGATCTGTCCAGCTCTGTAAGAAGAGTGGGAAAGTCCCCTGTTATTATGGTATTATCAGATATCATATTGCTCAGACTGAGTAAGGTCTGTTTCAAGAATCTGAGAGCATTTAAATTGGGTGCATAGATATTTAGGATTCAAACATCTTCTTGTTGTATTTTTCCCTTGACCAATATAAAGTGACCATCTTTGTCTTTTTTGACTTTAGTTGCTTTAAATCCACATGTATCTGAAAATAAGATTGCAACTCCTCTTTTCTTCTGCATTCCATTTGCCTGAAAAATTGTCTTCCAAACCTTGACTCGGAGTTTTAATTTGTCTTTTGAAGCCAGGTGTGTTTCTTGCAGACAGCAAATGGATGGCTCCTGTTTTTTAATCCAGTCAACCAATCTATGTCTCTTCAGTGGGGAATTCAAGCCATTAACATTCATTGAGATAATTGATAAGTGTGGTAGTATTCTATTCGTCTTATTTTGTGAGAGTCCATTGCTTAGTTTTATCTTTTGCATCAGTGTGGAGGTTAGGTTCTGTCCTTTAATTTCTGAGTTCTTACTTTGCTGCTGATCCATTGTGGTGGTCAGTGTGCAGAACAGGTTGAAATATTTCCTGTAGAGCTAGTCTTGTTGTGGCGAATTTCCTCAATGTTTGTATATCCGTAAATGATTTGATTTCTCTGTCAAATTGAAGCTTAGCTTAGCAGGGTACAGAATTCGGGGCTGAAAATTGTTCTGTTTAAGTAGATTAAAGGTAGATGACCATTGTCTTCTTGCTTGGAAAGTTTCATTAGAGAAGTCTGCGGTCACTCTGATGGATTTTCCCCTGTAGGTCAACTGGCGCTTACTCCTGGCAGCTTGCAGAATCTTTTCTTTTGTCTCGACTTTGGACAGGTTCATCACAATGTGTCTTGGAGAAGCTCAGTTAGAGGTGAGGCGACGTGGGGTCCGATATCCCTCTGAAAGCAGTGTGTCAGAATCTTTGGTGATATTTGGGAAATTCTCTTTTATAATATTCTCTAGTATGGCTTCCATTCCTCTAGGGCATTCTTCTTCCCCTTCTGGAATTCCTATAACTCGTATGTTGGAACGCTTCATAAAGTCCCATAATTCTGACAGGGAACGTTCTGCTTTCTCTCTCTTCTTTTCTGCCTCTTTTACTATCTGAGTTATCTCAAGAACTTTGTCTTCTATCTCTGAAATTCTTTCTTCTGCATGGTCTAACCTGTTGCTGATACTTTCCATTGCATCTTTAAGTTCCCTAATTGACTGTTTCATTTCCTTCAGCTCTGCTATATCCTTTTTATATTCTTCATATCGTTCATCTCTTATTTGATTCTGTTTTTGGATTTCCTTTTGGTTATTTTCCACTTTATTAGCAGTTTCCTTCATTGTTTCCATCATTTCTTTCATTGTTTTGAACATGTGTATTCTAAATTCCCTTTCTGTCATTCCTAACATTTCTTTATAGGTGGAATCATCTGTAGTAGCTACCTCATGGTCCCTTGGCGGGGTTGTTCTGGACTGGTTCTTCATGTTGCCTGGAGTTTTCTGCTCATTCTTCCTCATGAGTGATTTCTTTTATCTGTTTCCTTGCCCTAATTTTCCTTTCACTTCCTCTTGCTCTTTAAGTTCTCGTGCCTGTGGACTAAGGGTTACAGGACCAGAAGGGTGAGAAGGTTGAAGAGCAAAAAAGGGATGAAAGAAAGGAGGACCGAGTGATAAGAAAAAAAAAGAAAAATAGAGAAAGGAGAGGGGGGTGGGTAAAAGGAATGTTGACAAAAAGAAGAGAGGCACAGAAATAGTGAGACAGAGCAATATCGGTGTACAGTAGGGTACTTTGATACAACCTTAAAAAAAAATCCCACCTTCTGGGGGTGGCCAGTTGGGTGGTTCCCTTGAGGTCAGCAGCTCTTTGCTAACCTGATCAGACACAGTACCCCACTTCCACCAAGTAGAGAGGAAAGACGAAAATGCTATAAATCAAACCAAAACAAGCAAATGGAAAACTTTATGGGATAAAATTGGGTGAAAAACCAAATAATAGCAGTAGAAACACTAGCAAAAATGAAGTTCTAGTTATTGAAAAAGGCAGCAATGAGAAATTATAATTAAACTAGAAAAATTGAGAAAGAAAAAGGATCTGTATGGAAAAGGTTGAAATTAAAAAACAAAACAACATCAACAACATCAAAATAAACAAAAAAAAAAAAAACACAACCAAAAACAAAGCAGTATGTATATGTTACTGAATACTGTCTGGGCAATACGTCGTCTTCTGGGGTATGAGATGTTAGTCACAATTCTGATACGACTGGAGGCTGCTGATTTCTCAAACCCCAGCAGGTAGACACCCTAAATCTCTCTTCAGCCCACTTAAAAGGCACTTTGAACTTGTAAACTTGCGGAGCAAAAGCTTTCGCAGGAAAGTGCTTGTTGCTGGAATCACTGCTGAAGTGGCTATCCACTTACCCAGTGTGCCAAAACCGGTCTCACTCTGCCCCTGAGGGTTAGGGCTGCAAGGTGGCTCAGACCCCACCCTTAGGCTACTTGGTCGCTGGGTTACCAGCTCCCACCAGATTCTAGCTCTGTGACCCTGAGGGTGGAGCTTGCTGGGGCAGATCGCTCACAATGGCTCCCTGTGGCCCACAGCCAAACACTATTAGCTCCGTCTGGCTCAGCGGCTCAGACTGGGGCCCTAGACAATGGCCAAAGTTCTCCACACTCCCACTCAGGCTCTCCCCAAGGCAGTTCAACTGAGTGCCAAGTCCAAAGACACCAAAACAGTTCACAGGTAAGGCCTTTCTGGTTTGCAGTCTCGGTGCTACTGAACTTACAGTTGCGGGCGGGTTTAGACGGATTGAACACACGCGACCACTTGCCGTTTTTCCACTGTTTTAGTCCTCCTCTTGGGGTCAGAAGTCTCTCGCTGACTCCCTGTATCCTCACAGGTGTGATGATAGGCAGATCCCACCAGCCAGAGATGCCTGGAGTCCTATCTCCCCAGACTCATGTTGCCCAGATGCAAGGAAGCTGTTACCCGGCCACCATCTTGCTCCACCTCAGGGAAATCCTTTTTAAATGCAACTCAAATTCCTAAAGCCAAAGAAGAAAAGATTGGTTACAAAAAGTTCTAGATCTTTTGTGTGGGTAAAACAAAAGCCTCTACTGTAAGCAGAATAAATGATGAACTAGGCGGAAATGTGTTTTTCTTGTATACAGACAAAAGGATAATCTCCTCCCCCCAAAAAAAAAAAAAAAAATATATATATATATGAAGAGCAGCTGGGAATGGAGAAGACAGACAGGTTAGCGTAGAAAATGACAGTAACATGAACAGACTGGTCACAGAAAAATACAGCATCTAGTAAATACACAGAAAGCTGCTAAATTTTACCTGTAATGATGGAAATGGACAATAAAAATACACTGCGATATTATTTCTCACCTAACTATGGGTATAAATTCAAAAGAGGGCCCCCTTTGTGTATGATGAGGCTAGGAAATAAGACTTCTTATAGAAGTTATAGAAATTAAACATGTTATCTGAGAGAAAAATATGGTAATAATTTTTAAGATCTCAGCTATAATTGCTCTTTTAACCAGTAAAATTGCTTCTAGAAACCTATCCTACAGATATACCTGCACGACTATGAGATGATACTCATACAACTATATGTACTGTAACATTTAATAATGGCAAAAGAATGAGGGAAATCCATGAGTAAGCCCGGTTGTGAAGATCTGGCTGAATAAACCACAGTGCATCCCCATGGTAGAATGCAGTGCAAAATATAAAATGAGCAAAGCGGCAAGCCCAGTGGCTCTCACTGTAATCCCAACACGTTGGCAAGCTGGGGCAGATAGATCACCAGGAGTTTGAGGTTGTAACAAGTTATGATGATGCCATGGCACTGTAGCCTGGGGAACAGAGTGAGACCCTGTCTCAAAATATAAATAAATAAATAATATTAATGAGGAAAGCTTGTGTTCTGACATGGAGAGATCTTCAAAATATATAATTAAGTGGAAAAAAAGCAAAGTGCAGAAAAATACAAAAAAAGCACACTAAATTTCATGCATGAGAGTGGAGAAAGTAAAAGTGTGTGTATGCTTATTAAAAAAAAAAAAAGACACTATTTGTGTATTAGTCAGGGGTCTCCAGAGAGACAGAACCAATGGGATATAAGTAGGAAATAGGACACCACACAGACACAGGACGGGGATTCACCGGGGGAATCGGCTCACACAGGCGCAGTGGGGATTTCTGAAGCTGAAACGCCGGAGAAGCTGGTGAGTCAGGCCAAGCCCCAGAACTGGAAAAGCCATCACTGTAGTCCCGGTCTAAGGCTGAAGGCCCAAAAGTCTCAGCAGTTCACTGTTGCAAGTACCAGAGTCCAAATTCTAAAACACTGATGTCCAAGGGCAGGAGGAGAAAAAGGAAAGAGGGAGAGGGCAATAAAGGCAAGCTGAGGAGACCACCCCCCCGCCCTGTCCACCTGCCTGGTCCTGGCCTGAGGATCCCCCCTCCACCTGCCTGGTCCTGACCTGGGGAGCCCCCTCGGCCCACCTGTCTGGTCCTGGCCTGAGGATCCCCCCTCCACCTGCCTGGTCCTAGCCTGGGGAGCCCCCCTCCACCTGCGTGGTCCTGGCCTGGGGGGCTCCCCCTCCATGTGCCTGGTCCTGGCCTGAGGATCCCCCCTCCACCTGCCTGGTCCTAGCCTGGGGAGTCCCCCTCCACCTGCGTGGTCCTGGCCTGGGGGGCTCCCCCTCCATGTGCCTGGTCCTGGCCTGAGGATCCCCCCTCAACCTGCCTGGTTCTGGCGGGCCCCAGCTGATGGGTGCTGCCGGCCGACACAGAGCTCGGGTCCTCCCTTCTCAGTCCCCAGCTTCAGGCGTCCATCTCCTGTGGAAACTCAGACACACTCAGTGTTTCACCAGCCTCCTAAGTTTCCCTCAGCCAGTCAAACTGGCAGACAGTACCAACCAGCACAAGTTGACCTGACCCTCCCACACATCTCCTCAGACTCACTCTACAGATGAATGCAGTGTCAAGGTCACAGCCCCACCTGCTGATGGAACTCTCCTGCACCAGACAATACAAAGCGTGCTGAATCCCACCCCAAGAGAAGAGGGAGCACTCATGAGTGAGGTTTACTTTTTTTTGATAACCTCTCATAACTTAAATACCATGATCAAAATTAACAATACTTAAATACTAATATAAATCAGTTAACCTTATGTCCCACGATAAAGGCACAAGGAAGGAGAGGAAACAAGATGGTAATGGACACAGTAATTCAAAAAGACACACTGAGCACTCTCCTATATTCCAGATGCACCTCTCCCTACCCCATTTGGAGTGGGGGTCCAATTTCTCCTAGCTGGTCCTCATCACTCACCACCCACCGGTCAACACAAAAAATGCCTTTCTAGTCTATTGATTCGGAGTCGTGAGGGATCCACAGCAGCAAGATGGCAGCTCTTGGCCAGTGGGGAAGGGGTGGACGGGGGGGCAGCGGTTGGGCCATGTAGCTTCTTAGGAGGAGGAGGAAGGAGGGTGAGCAAGGAAGATGGCGGAGTCGGGGTTCTTGACGGAATTCTAATGAATCACTGATTGACCAGCACTATTTTACCAGTTGAAGTGAGTTATCAGAAATGGGCATAGTGCTTTTAGATCCAACTTGTAACAGATGGATGTTATTCCATGCTGATTCTTCCAGCCAACACATTTTTGATTGTATAGGATCTTTATCTCTTCATCTCTGAATTCCAATTTCTGGCAAATAAAGTAAAAGGAGTTCATGTTGTTTTTGTCCAAGATTGAGTCACCATGAGTAGTAGTTTAGGAAAAGAAAAAGACTCTAAAGAAAAAGATCCCAAAGTACCATCAGCCAAGGAAAGAGAAAAGGAGGCAAAAGCCTCTGGAGGTTTTGGGAAAGAAAGCAAAGAAAAAGAACCTAAGACCAAAGGGAAAGATGCCAAAGATGGAAAGAAGGACTCTAGTGCTGCCCAACCAGGGGTGGCATTTTCAGTTGACAATACGATCAAACGGCCAAATCCAGCACCTGGGACTAGGAAAAAATCCAGTAATGCAGAGGTGATTAAAGAGCTCAAAAAATGCCGGGAAGAGAATTCAATGCGTTTGGACTTATCCAAGAGATCTATACACATATTGCCATCATCAATCAAAGAGTTGACTCAATTAACAGAACTTTATTTATACAGCAACAAATTACAGTCCCTTCCAGCAGAGGTGGGCTGCCCAGTAAATCTCATGACACTGGCGTTAAGTGAAAATTTACTTACCAGTTTGCCTGACTCACTTGATAACTTGAAGAAGCTGCGGATGCTTGATTTATGGCATAATAAACTGAGAGAAATTCCTTCAGTGGTGTACAGGCTAGATTCTCTCACCACTCTATACCTTCGCTTTACTCGTATAACTACTGTGGAAAAGACATCAAAAATCTGTCAAAACTCAGCATGCTTAGCATTCGAGAGAACAAAATCAAACAACTGCCTGCTGAAATTGGTGAATTATGTAACTTCATTACGCTGGATGTAGCTCACAATCAACTTGAACACCTTCCAAAGGAGATTGGAAACTGCACACAGATAACCAACCTTGACTTGCAGCACAGTGAACTGCTAGATCTCCCAGATACTATAGGAAACCTGTCCAGTTTAAGTCGTCTTGGCCTGAGATATAACAGACTATCAGCAATACCCATATCATTAGCAAAATGCAGTGCACTTGAAGAATTAAATTTAGAGAACAATAACATTTCTACTTTACCAGAGAGTCTTTTATCAAGTCTCGTGAAACTGAATAGTTTGACTTTAGCTAGAAATTGCTTCCAGTTATATCCAGTAGGTGGGCCATCTCAGTTTTCTACCATCTATTCTCTCAATATGGAACACAATCGAATCAATAAAATTCCATTTGGAATCTTCTCCAGATTAAAAGTATTAAGTAAGCTGAATATGAAGGACAATCAGTTAACATCACTTCCCTTGGATTTTGGAACTTGGACCAGTATGGTAGAATTGAATTTAGACACTAATCAGCTGACAAAGATTCCTGAGGATGTGTCTGGTCTCGTGTCTCTTGAGGTTCTAATATTTTCAAACAATCTTCTAAAGAAGCTTCCCCATGGTCTTGGAAACCTTAGAAAGTTGAGAGAGTTGGATCTAGAGGAGAACAAATTGGAATCCTTGCCAAATGAAATTGCTTATCTTAAGGATTTACAGAAATTAGTCTTGACAAACAACCAGTTGACCACTCTTCCCAGAGGCATTGGTCACCTTACCAATCTCACTCATCTTGGCCTTGGAGAGAACCTACTTACTCATCTTCCTGAGGAAATTGATACACTGGAGAACCTATAAGAACCGTATTTGAATGACAACCCCAACCTACAAAGCCTCCCTTTTGAGCTGGCTCTCTGCAGCAAACTTTCAATCATGAGTATTGAGAACTGTCCATTCAGCCACCTTCCACCTCAGATTGTTGCTGGGGGGGCCTTCTTTCATCATTCAGTTCCTAAAGATGCAGGGTCCATATTGTGCCATGGTCTGATACAAGTCTGCTGGTCCCACACATTGCTCAAAAATAGACTGCCATTAATGTTTCATATCTATATCTGTATCTATTTATGTAGATATTGATATATATGGCAGATTTATAAAGATTGCATTATGTGTTTCTGCTAATAGAGGAATTATAGCCATTTAGATTTTTTTTTAATTCTGTACAAAAGGCTTATATAAGTTTTCTTTGCTGAATTTGATGGATGTTTTTCTGTTATGTTATCTGATATGCCAGTTTGCTTAAAACATTTGCCAACAGGGTGGCGCCTGTGGCTCAGTCAGTAAGGCGCCAGCCCCATATACCGAGGGTGGTGGGTTCAAACCCAGCCCCGGCCAAACTGCAACCAAAAAAAAAAAAAAATAGCCAGGCGTTGTGGCAGGTGCCTGTAGTCCCAGCTACTCGGGAGGCTGAGGCAAGAGAATCTCTTGAGCCCAGGAGTTGGAAGTTGCTGTGAGCTATGTGAGGCCACGGCACTCTACCGAGGGCCATAGAGTGAGACTCTGTCTCTACAAAAAAAAAAAAAACATTTGCCAACAAATTATGAAGTTATTAAATTTAAGGGACAGAGGTAGTATGGTTAGAGATACTTCTCTTAAGAAAAATAATGGGCAAAAATTTTGTTGCAACTTTTCATATGTATTTTTCCCCTTGCCAATTGTCATATCTTTATAGTACTGTAGGCCCTAAAGGTAGAATTTTTCTTTAACTTATTTTGAGATTTGAGATTCAAATTTTATGTATTGTTTACAGTCAGAGTAAATCACTGGATTGTTGTTATTTTTTTTTTTTTTGGTTTTGATTTGCTCTGTTTTAATCTATCAAAACTAGAGTTTATATCCTCTGTTAAAGAATTCACATCAGCTGGTTTAAATAATAAAAGGTATTTGCTGGTTAAAACTACTGGCAAAGTGAAAAGATACAGTCAAAAACCTAGAATTTCTTTAGTTGTGCTTCTCTAGTGAGTTTTGAAGCAAAGTACCTGAAATGAGTCTTTGGGTAAAAGAGCGTATTGAGACCATTTTTAGTCTATGTTTTTTAAGTTTGGGGAACAAAAACTTGTAGCAAAAAGGAGCTTTTCTCATTCCTGAAAGTTGCAGATTCACAAGAACTAACAGAATAATTTGGCAAACAAATTACATATAAACACATTCTATATATGTATATATAATGCTATATAGATATGTATTTATTATATCATAAACTACAGTAGGTAACTTTAAGGATTTCTCCCTATCCTTGTACAATGACATGAATGTCTTTCTTTGAAAACTGCCATATATGTACGTTTCAAGGTTATTTAACAGTGTACTATGGTTTTATATCTTGACTTGCCTTGTACATCTTTCAGTTTTGGAATATCTGCGTCTAAGCACAGTATCTTCACACTGTGCTGTATTGCTGCTGAACTAAATGCACTTTTCCCTACATGTGGGGCACTGGCTTCAAACAATTGAGTTCAGTACATCACTTTTAATTTCATCCTTTCTTTCTTTTTTTTTATTTTTTTTTCATCTTTTCTTTCTTGGTAGTAGTTAATACTGTATGGAAAAGAGGCACATTGCATAGACGTCATTGACAGCTTAATGGAAGTTCTATAAGATGTGGATGTGCTCTTTCATTTATTTTCTTTCACTTTACTGCTTTTAAGACTTGGCAGTATTATTGGTGTAAGCCAGTTTGATTACTAAGGAGACTCACAAAACAAGTGCATTCTAGATATCATCCTAAAAACACTTCCCACATAATGAATAACTGTTAGCAATTACATATTGCTGCTTAGGTTTTTTTTTTCCTATTTGGTTGGGCATTGTGTTTTAAACAAACCATTTTTGAATTAAGGCTATGATATTAAGATTAGGACTAGGTTTGCGGTCACAACTATGTAACTGGCAGTTTTATAAGGAACAAGTAAGAAATGGAAGGCAGGTGAAGATTTAAAACCGTAGAATGCTTAAATGTGCTATAAAACTATTGCAGATGTCACTGGATTTTACCAAGTAATATCCTTTCTTACTTTTTTCCATCTACTGTGGCTTTTCAGTTAAAATTTTCTTCTTTTTTTTTATTAAATCATAACTGTATACATTGATATGATCATGGGGCATCATACACTCGCTTCATAGACCATTTGACACATTTTTATCACAATGGTTAACATAGCCTTTCCGGCGTTATCTCAGTTACTGTGCCAAAACATTTACATTCTACATTTACCAAGTTTCGCAAATACCCCTGTAAGATGCACCACAGGTGTGATCCCACCGATCCCCCTCCCTTTACCCACCACCCCCACCTCCCTTTTCCACTTCCCCCTATTGTTAGGTTGTAACTGGGTTATAGCTTTCATGTGAGAGCCCCAAATTAGTTTCATAGTAGGGCTGAGTACATTGGGTACTTTTTCTTCCATTCTTGAGATACTTTACTAAGAAGAATATGTTCCAGCTCCATCCATGTAAACATGAAAGAGGTAAAGTCTCCATCTTTCTTTAAGGCTGCATAGTATTTCATGGTGTACATATACTACAATTTATTAATCCATTCATGGATCGATGGACACTTGGGCTTTTTCCATGAAAAAGCAATTATGAATTGGGCTGCAATAAACATTCTGGTACAAATATCTTTGTTATGTTGTGATTTTTGGTCTTCTAGGTATATGCCCAGCAGAGGGATTACAGGATTGAATGGCAGATCTATTTTTAGATCTCTGAGTGTTCTCCATATATCTTTCCAAAAGGAATGTATTAATTTGCATTCCCACCAGCAGTGCAAAAGTGTTCCCTTTTCTCCGCATCCATGCCAACATCTCTGGTCTTGAGATTTTGTGATATAGGCTAGTCTCAGTGGAGTTAGATGATATCTCAAAGTAGTTTTGATTTGCATTTCTCTGATGATTAAAGATGATGAGCATTTTTTCATATGTCTGAAGGCCTTGCACCTGTCTTCTTCAGAAAAGTTTCTCTTCAAAACCCTTGCCCAGCCTGCAATGGGATCCCTTGTTTTTTTCTTGCTGATGCGTTTGAGTTCTCTGTGGATTCTCATTACTAAACCTTTGTCAGGGATATACCCTGCAAATATCTTCTCCCATTCTGAGGGCTGTTTGCTTGCTTTACTTACAGTGTTCTTAGCTGTGCAGAAACTTTTTAGTCTGATCAAGTCCCAGTAGTGTATTTTTGAAGCTGCTTCAATTGCCCGGGGGGTTCTCCTCATGAAATACTCACCCAGACCAATTTCTTCAAGGGTTTTCCCTGCATTCCCCTCTAGTATTTTTATAGTTTCATGTCTTAAGTTTAAATCTTTAATCCAATGAGAGTCTATCTTAGTTAATGGTGAAAGGTGTGGGTCCAATTTCAGTCTTCTGCAGGTTGCCAGCCAGTTCACCCAGCACCATTTGTTAAATAGGGAATCTTTTCCCCACTGAATGTTTTTAATTGGCTTGTCAAAAATCAAATAGCGGTAAGTAGCTGGATTCATCTCTTGGTTCTCTATTCTGTTCCAGATATCTACTTCTCTGTTTTTGTGCCAATACCATGCTGTTTTGATCACTATCGATTTGTAGTAAAGTCTGAGATCTGGTAGTGTGATTCCTCCTGTTTTGTTTTTATTTCTGAGTAATGTCTTGGCTATTCGAGGTTTTTTCTGATTCCATATAAAACGAAGTATTGTTTTTTCAAGATCTTTAAAATATGACAGTGGAACTTTAATAGGGAGTGCGTTGAAATTATATATTGCTTTGGGTAGTATGGACATTTTGACAATGTTGATTCTTCCAGCCATGAGCATGGTATGTTTTTCCATTTGTTAACATTTTCAGCTATTTCTTTTCTTAGAGTTTCATAGTTCTCTTTATAGAGATCTTTCATGTCTTTTGTTAGGTAAATTCCCAAATATTTCATCTTCTTTGGCACTACTGTGAATGGGATAGAGTCCTTAACTGCTTTTTCAACTTGACTGTTGTTGGTGTATATAAAGGCTACCGATTTATGGATGTTGATTTTGTAACCTGAGACGCTGCTGTATTCCTTGATCACTTCTAGGAGTTTTGTAGTAGAGTGCCTAGTGTTTTCCAGATACGCAATCATATCATCTGCGAAGAGCGAGAGTTTGATCTCTTCTGACCCTATATGGATGCCATTAATCGCCTTTTCTTCCCTAATTGCCGTGGCTAAAACTTCCATTACAATGTTGAAAAGCAATGGAGACAATGGGCAGCCTTGTCTGGTTCCTGATCTGAGTGGAAATGATTCCAATTTAACTCCATTCAATATGATATTGGCTGTGGGTTTGCTGTAGATGGCCTCTATCAGTTTAAGAAAAGTCCGTTCTAGACCAATTTTCTTGAGTGTTCTGATCATGAAGGGATGCTGGATATTATCAAAAGCTTTTTCTGCATCAATTGAGAGAATCATATGGTCTTTGTTTTTTAATTTGTTTATGTGCTGAATTACATTTATAGAGTTACGTATATTGAACCAGCCTTGACACCCTGGGATAAAACCAACTTGGTCATGATGTATAATTTGTTTGATGTGTTGCTGGATTCTGTTTGTTAGGATCTTGTTGAATATTTTTGCATCTATAGTCATTAGTGATATTAGTCTATAATTTTCTTTTCTTGTTGGGTTTTTTCCTGGTTTGGGGATCAGGGTGATGTTTGCTTCATAGAACGTGTTGGGTAGTCTTCCTTCATTTTCTACATTTTGGAACAGGTTGAGTAATATAGGTACTAATTCCTCTTTAAAAGTTTGGTAGAATTCTGACATGAAACCATCTGGTCCCGGGCTTTTCTTTTTAGGGAGGTTTTGTATAGTTGATGCTATTTCTGAACTTGATATGGGTCTGTTCAACATTTCCACTTGATTCTGGTTAAGTCTTGGAAGGTGGCGTGCTTCCAAGTATCGGTCAATTTCCTTCAGATTTTCATATTTCTGAGAATAAAATTTCTTGTAATATTCATTAAGGATTTTTTGGATTTCTGATGAGTCTGTTGTTATTTCATCTTTGTTGTTTCTGATTGATGATATTAGAGATTTTACTCTTTTTTTTCTGATTAGGTTGGCCAGAGGTTTATCTATTTTATTGACCTTTTCAAAAAACCAGCTTTTTGATTTATTGATCTGTTGTATTATTCTTTTGTTTTCAATTTCATTTAATTCTGCTCTAATTTTGGTTATTTCTTTTCTTCTACTGGGTTTGGGGTTGGAATGTTCTTCCTTTTCCAGTTGCTTGAGATGTCCCATTAAGTTGTTAACTTCCTCTCTTTCTGTTCTCTTGAGGAAGGCTTGTAGTGCTATAAATTTCCCTCTTAGAACTGCCTTACCGGTGTCCCAGAGGTTCTGATAGTTTGTGTCTTCCTTGTCGTTTTGTTCCAAAAAATTGGCGATTTCTTTCTTAATCTCATCTCTGACCCAGCTATCATTCAGCATAAGGTTATTTAACTTCCATGTTTTTGAATGAGTATGCAGATTCCTGTTGTTACTCAATTCAAGTTTTATTCCACAATGGTCTGAGAAGATGCATGGAATAATTTCTATTCCTTTAAATTTACTGAGGTTAGACTTGTGACCTAAAATGTGGTCAATTTTGGAGTAAGTTCCGTGGGCTGATGAGAAGTATGTGTATTCAGTTTTGTTGGGATGAAATGTTCTGTAGATGTCTGCTAAATCTAAATATTGGATGGTTAGGTTTAAATCTAAGATTTCTTTGCTCAGCTTCTTGCTGGAGGATCGATCCAACACTGCCAAAGGAGTGTTGAAATCTCCGACGATTATGGAGCTGGAGGAAATCAAGTTACTCGTGTCTGTTAGAGTTTCTCTTATAAATTGAGGTGCATTCTCGTTGGGTGCATAGATATTAATAATTGAGATCTCATCATGTTGAGTATTACCCTTAACAAATATGAAGTGACCATTCTTGTCCTTCCTTAATTTTGATGGTTTAAAGCCTACTGTATCTGCAAATAAAATTGCAACACCTGCTTTTTTCTGATTACCATTTGCCTGAAATATGGATGACCATCCTTTCACCCTGTGTCTGTATTTGTCTTTTAAGTTAAGATGTGACTCTTGTATGCAACAAATATCTGGCTTGAGTTTTTGTATCCAGTCAGCTAACCTATGCCTCTTTAGAGGACAGTTTAAGCCATTCACATTGATGGAGAGTATTGATAAGTCTGGTGGAATTTTGGGCATCGAGTTTTTCAAAGGTCCAGTGGAAATTTTTAATCCTTTCGCCAGTGTGGAAGTTGGAGTTTGATCAGAAGTTTCTGAGTGAGTTTACTTTTGTGGTATAGGATTGGGTTGGTCATTGTGGAGGATAGGTCTGAGAATATCCGGAAGAGCTGGTTTACTTATGGCAAATTTTTTCAACATATGAATGTCATTGAAGTATTTAATTTCTCCATCATAGATGAAACTCAGTTTAGCTGGATACAAGATCCTGGGTTGAAAGTTATTTTGCTTTAGGAGATTAAAAGTTGATGACCACCCTCTTCTGGCTTGAAAAGTTTCAGCAGAGAGATCTGCAGTTATTCTAATATTCTTACCTTTGTACGTTATAGTTTTCTTTCGCCGGGCTGCTTTGAGAATCTTCTCTTTCATGTTAACTTTAGTGAAGCTAATTATGATATGTCTGGGGGATGACTTATTGGGGTTGAATCGTGCTGGGGTTCTGAAGATATCTGCTATCTGAATTTCAGATTCTCTAGGCATGTCTGGAAAATTTTCTTTCATAATTTCATGCAGAAGGGCCTCTGTGCCCATCGAGGCCACTTCATCATTCTCAGAAATCCCAATAATTCGTAAATTGCTTTTTTCCAAATTATCTGAGAGCTCTCTGAGTGAGTGATCCGTTTCTGCTCTCCATTTCTCTTCCTCTTTGAGAGATTGGGAGCGTTAGAAGACTTTATCTTCAATGTCAGAAATCCTTTCTTCTGCTTGCTCCATTCTGTTGCTGAGGGATTCTACTGTATTTTTCATATCTTTGAGGGCTGTAAATTCTTGCGTCAGTGTGTCTAAGTCTTTGGTGGTTTTGTCTTTAAATTCGTTAAATTCTTGAGACAACTTTTGAATTTCTCCTCGAATTCCTAATTCCATTTTATTAATCTTGTCTGCAATCCAAATTCTGAATTCGATTTCTGACATCTCAGCCAGTTGTTTATGAATGGGATCTTCAATCACATCTGCCGTATCTTTTCTTGGGGGGGTTGATCTATTCTGGTTATTCATGTTACCAGAGTTTTTCCGCTGATTCCGCCCCATGGTTATTTTGCTCCCTTTGATTTTTCCCCTGGGGCTTTATCAAGGGCCCGTACAGTGTTGTGGCCTGAGAAACTGGGGCCCTGTCTTTTGTGGTGGAGTTAAGTGGTTCTGTCTTGTTTTCAGATGGTTTCTGTTCGATCCTATTACAACTTCTACTCTGGCTTGAAGTCTCAGCTGTGTGGAAAAATCAGCAATTAAGTCACCCCGCCTGCCCCCCCTCTGGCCCCAGTTGGAAAAGGAGAATCAAACCTTCCTACAACCGCACACCCAGGGCACCGCCTGAAAAGTCCTCAGTCCTCAGCCCAGTTCAAAAGGTCCAAATCAACTGTCTCAATTGGCACCTGTCTTGGGTGGGAGAGTTCAAGAGGTCTCTGGGAACTGGATCACAGGGGCCTGGTGACTCCTCTGACACGGCTCATCCCAGTGCAGCGTGGAGTCAGGAGGAGCCACCCAGCAAACAGAGCAGTCTGGGAAGGTTGACGTCTCCTTCCCCACTTTGCCCCTCCGTCGGACCCAGTCACTGGTATCTCTGCAGATGGCTAACTCAGTTGCCTGCAGTGAACAGACACTCCAGGGGTTTGCACCTGCCTGAATCGCAAGGAAGTCTGCCAGGCCCCCGCAGACTGCTGCTATTTAGCAGGAGGAGATGGTGCCTGACATCTTTGAGTGCTTGGTGCAGGTGATGGGAAGGAGGTGTTCACTCAGGCTTAGCCCTGTCCCCAATGGGTGCTGTTAACAGAACAGAACAGAACAGACAACTTTGCGGGGTTCTGTCTCTGTTCCTGCCAAAATCGCCTACAGAAGACGGGCTGTTCTGAGTTCAAACGTCTTTGCTGCTGGAGGTTTGTGTCCTCTTTGCTGCTGAAGGCTTGCGTCTGATCACCTCTCTGGGTCGGCCCCGCCCTGGAAGCTTCCCAGGTTTGTGAGCAGTGTCAGGAAATCCCCCACTCACCGGTGGCCTCCTCTGGTTGCCCAGGGAGACAGGGGGTGTGGCCTCAGAATATCCAGAAGTGAGCCGTTCTGCCATTAAAGAAAAAACGGCTGTTGCTCTGCCTCCAGGGAACTGCCGCTCTGGTGTGGGCACTCAGCCGACCCTTTTCTCCTCTGTCTCGCGCCCCAGAGTCAGCACTGAGCAGCCGCAGTTTATGCTGGGTCCACACCCCTCGAGAGATCCCCCAAGAATCCGAACTCTTGGGGGACAGGCTCCCAGACCCCGAGTTGGAGTGGGGGGGAAGCTAGAGTTTCATTCCATTTTATGCCTGGCCGTACTGTTGCCTGCCCGGGGAGGGCTGCTGCACCGCACCGCAGGGAAGTGCCGCCAAGGCTTGATTTCCCCTCAGCAGAGTGCCCTCTCCTTGCTCACGTGTCTCAGAGTCAGCGCTGACCTGATGCAGCTCGGGCACTGTGCACTCCCCTCGAGAAATCACCCAAGGATCCGAACACCTGGGGGATAAGCCTCCAGACCCCGAGTGAGAGTAGGGGCGCTCAGCGGGGAAGCTAGAGTTTTATTCAGTTTTGTGTAGTAATGTTGCCCGGGGGGAGGGCTGCTGCACTGCACCGCAGGGAAGTGCCGCCGAGGCGTGACTCCCCCTCAGCCCGGTGCCCTGTCCTCGCTCACGTGTCTCAGAGTCTGCGCTGACCAGTCGCGGCTCGGGCACTGTGCGCTCCCCTCGAGAAATCACCCAAGGATCCAAACTCCTGGGGGACAGGCCCCCAGACCCTGAGTGGGGGGGGGGGAAGCTGGAGTTTCATTCAGTTTTATGCCTGGCCGTATTGATGCACCGCACCACAGGGAAGTGCCGCCGAGGCGTGACTCCCCCTCAGCCTGGTGCCCTCTCCTCACTCGCGTGCCTCAGAGTCAATGCTGACCAGTCGCAACTAGTGGACTGTCCACTCCGCTTGAGAAATCACTCAAGAATCCGAACTCCTGGGGGACAGGCCTCCAGACCTCAGTGGGCGGGAGGGGAGTGTTGGGGATTCAGGGTTGCCGGCAAAGGATTTTTAAAGTTTTATTCAGTTTTATGCCCAGCAGGAGAACACCACGGCACCCCAGTAGGGGAGGTAGGTCCAGTTTTTAGAAGGTCTCTCCTGTGGAGTGTAGTGGGAGGGCCTTTAATTTCTGCCCATTTGTTTAATTGTGGGGCTCTTGAGCTGGTCTCATGGGGGACGGGGACTCCCATGCACTTGGTGGTGGATTTTGTACCTTTTGTGTCCTTGTGATCACAGCTTGCCTCAGCGGTGTTGATGTGCGTTCTTCAATCTTCTCTCTTGGTGTGGCTCAAGTCCACCAGGATACTTACTAAATTCCTGTCCCTTAACTCTCCTTCTGGACGGGAGCCTCTGTTGAAAGCTGGCTTCAGTCCGCCATCTTGTCTCCCTCCTAAAATTTTCTTTATTACGGCTCTACCTTGAGCTTGTGTGTATGTGTGATTTTTTTTTTTAAATCGCGTATTCAGGTGTGTTTATATATTAAGATGATGGAATTTGAACTTTAAAGGTAGTAACTGAATGTCTTTTCTTGAAAAAATATGGTTATTGTTTCTTAAAATGAAAATAGATATAGTTTTTAAAGCAAAAAAAAAAGATGGCAGCTCTTAATTTCCAGTTCAATGGAATCATTGTGTCTCCTGGTAGAAAAATCCCTTCCCCTGCAACTCAGATCTCTAGACCAACAGAACATGTCATGGAACAAGAAGCAAAAATTTAGCTCGTGGCGGGGAGGCGGAGACAAGATGGCTGACCGAAGCCAGCTTTTCACAGAGGCTCCCATCCAGAAGGAGAGTTAAAGTACAGAAATTTAACAAGTAACCTGGTGGATTAGAGCTACACCAAGAGAGAAAGTTGAAGAATGCACATCAAGCCCACTGAGGCAAGCTGTGACCCCAAGGTACAAACAAAAGGTATAAAATCCATCACCAAGTGGACAGGAGTCCCCTCCCCATGAGAACGGCTCGGAGTGCCCCACAAACAAACAAGCAGAGTTCAAACGTCCTCCCACTACACTCCACGGGAGAGACCCTCTAAACACCGGACCTACCTCCCCTACTAGGGTGCCACGACATTCTCCTGCCCAGCATAAAACTGTATAAAACTGTATATATTCTCTACTTGCAACACTGAGCTCCCAACACCCCCCTTCACATTCAGTCTGAGGACTGGAGGCCTGTCTCCCAGGAGTCCAGATTCTTGGGTGATTTCTCGAGGGGTGTGGACAGGGCCTAAACGGCAGCTACTAAGTGCTGACTCTGCGGCACAGGAGTGAGGAGAGGACAGTCGATGAGAGGGAACCACAATGGAACAGCGGTGGCCCAAGGCGCAGAGCAGCAGCCGTATTTTGGCAAAAATACGGCTCACTCCCTGATATTCCAAAGCCACACCCCCTTTTGCCCTAGGCAACCACAGGAGACCGGGCATCTACTCAGGTGGGAACCACCACAGAACAGATCTGGGATGGAAACGCAGGCCACGAGTGTAAGAGTTTGCCAGAGACAGTACCGACCAGGGTGGAGTGTGGGGACTAGAAACGCACGCGCAGAGCCAGGAAGTTCCCAGGGTGGGGCTGATCCAGAGGACCACTTTACTGAGCCTAAGATGCACCTGGCCATCAGGGGATCATCAGCCTATAGACAAAGAAAGACAGGAGGCTGGCATCTGGGCACCGTGAGTCCGGGGAGATAGGACTCCAGGCATCACTGGCTGGTGGGATCTGCCTATCATCACCCCTGCGAGGATACAGAGAGTCAGCAAGAGACTTCTGGACCCCAAGAGGAGGAATAAAACAGTGGAAAACCGGCAAGTGGTCACGTGTGTTCAATCGGTCTAAACCCACCCGCAACTGTAAGTTCAGTAGCAGTGAGACTGCAAACCAGAAAGGCCTTAGCTGTGAACTGTTTTGGTGTCTTTGGACTTTTTGAACTCAGTTGAGCTCCCTTAGGGAGAGCCTGAGTGGGAATGCGGAGAACTTTAGCCGTTGTCCAGGGCCCCAGTCTGAGCCGCTGAGCCAGACGGAGCTAATAGTGTTTGGCTGTAGGCCACAGGGAGCCATTGTGAGCGATCTGCCCTGGCAAGCTCCGCCCTCAGGGTTGCAGAGCTAGAATCAGCTCAGAACTGGTAACCCAGCACCAAGTAGCCTAAGGGTGGGGTCTGAGCCACCTTGCAGCCCTAACCCTCAGGGGCAGAGTGAGACCGGTTTTGGCACACTGGGTAAGTGGATAGCAACTTCAGCAGTGATTCCAGCAACAAGCACTTTCCTGGGAAGGCATCTGCTCAGCAAGTTTACAAGTTCAAAGTGCCTTTTAAGTGGGCGGAATAGAGATTCAGGGTGTCTACCTGCTGGGGTTTGAGAAATCAGCAGCCTCCAGTCGTATCAGAACTGTGACTAACATCACATACACCAGAAGACCACGTGTTGCCCAGACAATATTCAATAACATATACAAATAAAAACAAAGCACGAGAAATCACGCTACCAGACCTCAGACTATACTACAAATCGATAGTGATCAAAACAGCATGGTATTGGCACAAAAACAGAGAAGTAGAGGTCTGGAACAGAATAGAGAACCAAGAGATGAATCCAGCTACTTACCATTATTTAATCTTTGACAAGCCAATTAAAAACATTCAGTGGGGAAAAGATTCCCTATTTAACAAATGGTGCTGGGTGAACTGGCTGGCAACCTGTAGAAGACTGAAACTGGACCCACACCTCTCACCATTAACCAAGATAGACTCTCGCTGGATTAAAGATTTAAACCTAAGACATGAAACTATAAAAATACTAGAAGAGAGTGTAGGGAAAACCCTTGAAGAAATTGGGTTGGGCAAGTTTTTTATGAGAAGGACCCCCCAGGCAATTGAAGCTGCTTCAAAAATACACTATTGGGACTTGATCAAACTAAAAAGCTTCTGCACAGCCAAGAACACAGTAAGTAAAGCAAGCAAACAGCCCTCAGAATGGGAGAAGATATTTGCAGGTTATGTCTCCGACAAAGGTTTAATAACCAGAATCCACAGAGAACTAAAACGCATTAGCAAGAAAAGAACAAGGGATCCCATTGCAGGCTGGGCAAGGGACTTGAAGAGAAACTTCTCTAAGAAGACAGGCGCATGGCCTTCAGACATATGAAAAAATGCTCATCATCTTTAATCATCAGAGAAATGCAAATCAAAACTACTTTGAGATATCATCTAACTCCAGTGAGACTAGCCTATATCACAAAATCCCAAGACCAGAGATGTTGGCGTGGATGTGGAGAAAAGGGAACACTTTTGCACTGCTGGTGGGAATGCAAATTAATACATTCCTTTTGGAAAGAGATATGGAGAACACTCAGAGATCTAAAAATAGATCTGCCATTCAATCCTGTAATCCCCCTACTGGGCATATACCCAGAAGACCAAAAATCACACCATAACAAAGATATTTGTATCAGAATATTTATTGCAGCACTATTCATAATTGCTAAGTCATGGAAAAAGCCCAAGTACCCATGGATCCACAAATGGATCAATAAATTGTGGTATATGTACACCATGGAATATTATGCAGCCTTAAAGAAAGATGGAGATTTTACCTCTTTCATGTTTACATGGATGGAGCTGGAACATATTCTTCTTAGTACAGTCTCTCAAGAATGGAATAAAAAGTACCCAATGTACTCACCCTTATTATGAAACTAATGTAGGACCTTCACATGAAAGCTATATCCCAGTTATAACCTAAGAATAGGGAGAAAGGGGAAGGGAGGGGAGGGAGGGGGAGGGAGGGGAAAGGAGGGGGATTAATGGGATTACACCTGCGGTGCATCTTACAAGGGTATATGTGAATCCTAGTAAATGTGGAATGTAAAGGTCTTAGCAAAATAACTAAGAAAATGCTACAAAAGCTATGTTAACTAATGTGATGAAAATGTGTCAAACGATCTATGAACCAAGTGTATGGTGCCCCACGATCATACTAATGTACACAGCTATGGTTTAATAAAAACAAAAAAATAAATAAAAAAAAGTAATAAATGCAAAAAAAAATAAAATAAAATAAAATAAAAATATAAAAAATAACATATACATACTGCTTTGTTTTTGGTTGTGTTTTGGTTTTTTTGTTTTGTTTTTTTTTTGGTTTTTGTTTTTGGTTTTGGTTTGGTTGTTTTTTTGTTTATTTTGATGTTGTTGATGTTTTGTTTTTTAATTTCAACCTTTTCTATACAGATCTTTTTTCTTTCTCAATTTTTCTAGTTTGATTATAATTTCCCATTGCTCCCTTTTTTAATAACTTCATTTTTGGTACTGTTTCTACTGCTATTATTTGGTTTTTCACCCAATGTTATCCCGTAAAGTTTTATGTTTGCTTGTTTTGGTTTGATTTATAGCATTCTTGTCTTTCCTCTCTACTTGGTGGAGGTGGGGTACTGTGTCAGATCAGGTTAGCAAAGAGCTGCTAACTTCAAGGGAACCACCCAACTGGGCACCCCCAGAAGCTGTTTTTTTTTTTTAATGTTCTGTCAAAGTACCCTACTGTACACCTAAGTTGCTCTGTCTCACTATTTCTGTGCCCCTCTTCTTTTTGTCAATATGCCTTTTACCCATCCCATCTCCTTTCTCTATTTTTATTTCTTTTCACTCGGTCCTCCTTTCTTTCATCCCTTTCTT
Source organism: Nycticebus coucang (assembly GCF_027406575.1). Taxonomy (NCBI): domain Eukaryota; kingdom Metazoa; phylum Chordata; class Mammalia; order Primates; family Lorisidae; genus Nycticebus; species Nycticebus coucang. Next base: position 1,854,654 of record NC_069780.1, read on the forward strand.
GCTCTTCAACCATCTCACCCTTCTGGTCCTGTACCAAAAGGACTCATCAAACCCTTAGTCCAAAGGCATAAGAATTTAAAGAGCAAGAGGAAGTGAAAGGAAAATTAGGGCAAGGAAACTGACAAAAGAAATCACTCATAAGGAAGAATCAGCAGAAAACTTCAGGCAACATGAAGAACCAGTCCAGAACAACCCTGCCAAGGGACTATGAGGTGCTACTGCAGAGTATTCCATCTGCGACTCTTGGTAAATGTAGAATGTAAATGTTTTGGCACAGTAACTGAGATAACGCCGGAAAGGCTATGTTAACCACTGTGATAAAAATGTGTCAAATGGTTTATGAAGTGAGTGTATGATGCCCCATGATCATATCAACGTATACAGTTATGATTTAATAAAAAAAAAGAAAGAAAGAAATGTTAGGAATGACAGAAAGTGAATTAAGAATACACATGTTGAAAACAATGAAAGAAATGATGGAAACAATGAAGGAAACTGCTAATAAAGTGGAAAATAACCAAAAGGAAATCCAAAAACAGAATCAAATAAGAGATGAACGATATGAAGAATATAAAAAGGATATAGCAGAGCTGAAGGAAATGAAACAGTCAATCAGGGAACTTAAAGATGCAATGGAAAGTATCAGCAACAGGTTAGACCATGCAGAAGAAAGAATTTCAGAGATAGAAGACAAAGTTCTTGAGATAACTCAGATAGTAAAAGAGGCAGAAAAGAAGAGAGAGAAAGCAGAACGTTCACTGTCAGAATTATGGAACTTTATTAAGTGTTCCAACATACGAGTTATAGGAATCCCAGAAGGGGAAGAAGAATGCCCCAGAGGAATGGAAGCCATACTAGAGAATATTATAAAAGAAAATTTCCCAAATATCACCAAAGATTCTGACACACTGCTTTCAGAGGGATATCGGACCTCAGGTTGCCTCAACTCTAACTGAGCTTCTCCAAGACACATTGTGATGAACCTGTCCAAAGTCAAGACAAAAGAAAACATTCTGCAAGCTGCCAGGAGTAAGTGCCAGTTGACCTACAGGGAAATGCATCAGAGTGACCGCAGACTTCTCTAATGAAACTTTCCAAGCAAGAAGACAACGGTCATCTACCTTTAATCTACTTAAACAGAACAATTTCCAGCCCCAAATTCTGTACCCTGCTAAGCTAAGCTTCAAAATTGACGGAGAAATCAAATCATTTACGGATATACAAACATTGAGGAAATTCGCCACAACAAGACCAGCTCTACAGGAAATACTTCAACCTGTTCTGCACACTGACCACCACAATGGAACAGCAGCAAAGGAAAAACTCAGAAATTAAAGGACAGAACCTAACCTCCACACTGATGCAAAAGATAAAACAAAGCAATGGACTTTCACAAAATAAGATGAATAGAATACTACCACACTTATCAGTTATCTCAATAAATGTTAATGGCTTGAATTCTCCACTGAAGAGACATAGATTGGCTGACTGGATTAAAAAACACAAGCCATCCATTTGCTGTCTGCAAGAAACACACCTAGCTTCAAAAGACAAATTAAAGCTGTGAGTCAAGGGTTGGAAGACAATTTTTCAGGCAAATGGAATTCAGAAGAAAAGAGGAGTTGCAATCTTATTTTCAGATACATGTGGATTTAAAGCAACTAAAGTCAAAAAAGACAAAGATGGTCACTTTATATTGGTCAAAGGAAAAATATAACAAGAAGATGTTTCAATTCTAAATACTTATGCACCCAATTTAAATGCTCCCAGATTCTTGAAACAGACCTTACTCAGTCTGAGCAATATGATATCTGATAATACCATCATAACAGGGGACTTTAACACTCCTCTTACAGAGCTGGACAGATCCTCTAAACAGAAATTAAACAAAGATATAAGAGATTTAATTGAGACCCTAGAACAACTGTGCTTGATAGACACATACAGAACACTCCATCCCAAAGATAAAGAATATACATTCTTCTCATCACCCCATGGAACATTCTCCAAAATTTTCATATCCTAGGACACAAAAAAAATATCAACAGAATCAAAACAATTGAAATTTCACCTTGTATCTTCTCAGACCATAAGGCACTAAAAGTGGAACTCAACTGTAACAAAAATGCTCGACCCCACACAAAGGCATGGAAATTAAACAATCTTCTGTTGAATAACAGATGGGTGCAGGAAGAAATAAAACAGGAAATCATTAACTTCCTTGAGCATAACAACAATGAAGACACAAGCTACCAAAACCTGTGGGATACTGCAAAAGCAGTTTTGAGAGGAAAATTCATCGCTTTAGATGCCTACATTCCAAAAACAGAAGGAGAGTGCATCAACAATCTCACAGGCCATCTTATGGAATTGGAAAAAGAAGAACAATCTAAGCCTAAACTCAGTAGAAGAAAAGAAATATCCAAAATCAAATCAGAGATCAATTAAATTGAAAACAAAAGAATCATTCAGAAAATTAATGAAACAAGGAGTTGGTTTTTTGAAAAAATAAATAAAATAGATAAACCATTGGCCAGACTAACTAGAAATAGAAAAGTAAAATCTCTAGTAACCTCAATCAGAAATGATAAAGGGGAAATAACAACTAATCCCACAGAGATACAAGAGATCATCTCTGAATACTACCAGAAACTCTATGCCCAGAAATTTGACAATGTGAAGGTAATGGATCAATATTTGGAATCACACCCTGTCCCTAGACTTAGCCAGGAAGAAATAGACCTCCTGAACAGACCAATTTCAAGCACTGAGATCAAAGAAACAATAAAAAATCTTCCAACCAAAAAATGCCCTGGTCCAGATGGCTTCACTCCAGAATTCTATCAAACCTTCAAGTAAGAGCTTATTCCTGTACTGCAGAAATTATTCCAAAAAATTGAGGAAGAAGGAATCTTCCCCAACACATTCTATGAAGCAAACATCACCCTGATACCAAAACCAGGAAAAGATCCAAACAAAAAGGAGAATTTCAGACCAATCTCACTCATGAATATAGATGCAAAAATTCTCAACAAAATCCTAGCCAATAGATTACAACTTATCATCAAAAAAGTCATTCGTCATGATCAAGTAGGCTTTATCCCAGGGATGCAAGGCTGGTTTAACATACGCAATTCCATAAACGTTATCCACCATATTAACAGAGGCAAAAATAAAGATCACATGATCCTCTCAATAGATGCAGAAAAAGCATTTGATAAAAACCAGCATCCTTTTCTAATTAGAACACTGAAGAGTATAGGCATAGGTGGCACATTTCTAAAACTGATTGAAGCTATCTATGACAAACCCACAGCTAATATTTTACTGAATGGAGTAAAACTGAAAGCTTTCCCTCTTAGAACTGGAACCAGACATGGTTGTCCTCTGTCACCTTTACTATTCAACATAGTGCTGGAAGTTCTAGCCAATACAATTAGGCAAGACAAGGAAATAAAGGGAATCTAAATGGGAGCAGAGGAGGTCAAACTCTCCCTCTCTGCTGACATGATCTTATACTTAGAGAACCCCAAAGACTCAACCACAAGACTCCTAGAAGTCATCAAAAAATACAGTAATGTTTCAGGATATAAAATCAATGTCCACAAGTCAGTAGCCTTTGTGTACACCAATAACAGTCAAGATGAGAAGCTAATTAAGGACACAACTCCCTTCACCATACTTTCAAAGAAAATGAAATACCTAGGAGTATACCTAACGAAGAAGGTGAAGGACCTCTATAAAGAAAACTATGAAATCCTCAGAAAGGATAGCAGAGGATATTAACAAATGGAAGAACATACCATGCTCATGGATGGGAAGAATCAACATTGTTAAAATGTCTATACTTCCCAAAGCAATCTACCTATTCAATGCCATTCCTATCAAAATACCAACATCATACTTTCAAGATTTGGAAAAAATGATTCTGCATTTTGTATGGAACCGGAAAAAACCCCGTATAGCTAAGGCAGTTCTCTGTAACAAAAATAAAGCTGGGGGCATCAGCATACCAGATTTCAGTCTGTACTACAAAGCCATAGTGCTCAAGACAGCATGGTACTGGCACAAAAACAGAGACATAGACACTTGGAATCGAATTGAAAACCAAGAAATGAAACTAACGTCTTACAACCACCTAATCTTCGATAAACCAAACAAGAACGTACCTTGGGGGAAAGACTCCCTATTCAATAAATGGTGTTGGGAGAACTGGATGTCTACATGTAAAAGACTGAAACTGGACCCACACCTTTCCCCACTCACAAAAATTGATTCAAGATGGATAAAGGACTTAAATTTAAGGCATAAAACAATAAAAATCCTCAAAGAAAGCATAGGAAAAACACTGGAAGATATTGGCCTGGGGAAAGACTTCATGAAGAAGACTGCCATAGCAATTGCAACAACAACAAAAATAAACAAATGGGACTTCATTAAACTGAAAAGCTTCTGTACAGCTACGGAGACAATAACCAAAGCAAAGAGACAACCTACACAATGGGAAAGGATATTTGCATATTTTCAATCAGACAAAAGCTTGATAACTAGGATCTATAGAGAACTCAAATTAATCCACATGAAAAAAGCCAACAATCCCATATGGGCAAGAGACATGAATAGAGCCTTCTCTAAAGATGACAGACGAATGGCTAACAAACACATGAAAAAATGTTCATCATCACTATATGTTAGAGAAATGCAAATCAAAACATCCCTGAGATATCATCTAACCCCAGTGAGAATGGCCCACATCACAAAATCTCAAAACTGCAGATGCTGGCGTGGATGTGGAGAGAAGGGAACACTTTTACACTGCTGGTGGGACTGCAAACTAGTACAACCTTTCTGGAAGGAAGTATGGAGAAACCTCAAAGCACTCAAGCTAGACCTCCCATTTGATCCTGTAATCCCATTACTGGGCATCTACCCAGAAGGAAAAAAATCCTTTTATCATAAGGACACGTGTACTAGACTGTTTATTGCAGCTCAATTTGCAATCGCCAAAATGTGGAAACAGCCTAAATGCCCACCAACCCAGGAATGGATTAACAAGCTGTGGTATATGTATACCAAGGAATACTATTCAGCTATTAAAAAAAAAATGGAGACTTTACATCCATCGTATTAACCTGGATGGAAGTGGAAGACATTATTCTTAGTAAAGCATCACAAGAATGGAGAAGCATGAATCCTATGTACTCAATTTTGATATGAGGACAATTAATGACAATTAAGGTTATGGGGGGGAGGAAAGGCAGAAAGAGGGACGGAGGGAGGGGGGTGGGGCCTTGGTGTGTGTCACACTTTATGCGGGCAAGACATGATTGCAAGAGGGACTTTACCTAACAATTGCAATCAGGGTAACCTGGCTTATTGTACCCTCAATGAATCCCCAACAATAAAAAATAAATAAATAAATAAATAAAAAAGAAGACAGGCGCACAGCCTACAGACATATGAAAAAATGCTCATCATCTTTAATCATCAGAGAAATGCAAATCAAAACTACTTTGAGATATCATCTAACTCCAGTAAGATTAGCCTATATCACAAAATCCCAAAACCAGAGATGTTGGCATGGATGTGGAGAAAAGGGAACACTTCTACACTGCTGGTGGGAATGCAAATTAATACATTCCTTTTGGAACGACGTTTGGAGAACACTTAGAGATCTAAAAATAGATCTGCCATTCAATCCTATAATTCCTCTACTAGGCATATACCCAGAAGACCAAAAATCACATCATAACCAAGGTATTTGTACCAGAATGTTTGTTGCAGCCCAATTCATAATTGCTAAGTCATGGAAAAAGCCCAAGTGCCCATTGATCCACGAATGGATTAATAAATTGTGGTATATGCACACCATGGAATATTATGTAGCCATAAAGAAAGATGGATACTTTACCTCTTTCATGTTTACATAGATGGAGCTGGAACATATTCTTCTTAGTAAAGTATCTCAAGAATGGAAGAAAAAGTCCAATGTACTCAGCCCTACTATGAAACTAATTTATGGCTTTCACATGAAAGCTATAACCCAGTTATAACCTAAGAATAGGGGGAAGGGGGAAAGGGAGGGGAGGGAGGGGGGTAGTGGACGGAGGGAGGGTTATTGGTGGGATTACACCTGCCGTGCATCTTACAAGGGTATATGTGAAACTTAGTAAATGTAGAATGTAAATGTCTTAACACGATAACTAAGAAAATGCCAGGAAGGCTATGTTAACCAGTGAAAATGTGAAAATGATGAAAATGTGTCAAACGGTCTATAAAACCAGTGTATGGTGCCCCATGATCTCATTAATGTACACAGCTATGATTTAATATTAATAAAAAAAAAAATTTAACTCATGGGTCAGGAGGAACGAGGGTGAGTGGCTCACTCCTGGACCTGCGGGTCCTGTCTGCAGGAGCAACAGCACTGGCACTGGATGCTGGCCCAGCACAAACACCTGCTGAAGAGCTCTGCAGGGCCCCACAGCTTCACAAAGCCACACCACTGTCCTGCAAGCCAGCTGGTTACACCACTGCTGTACTTCCAACTACGAAGTGAGTTTCTTGGTCAGATGCAACACTGTCTGGGGCATCACAACAGTCAGATTCTACTGAGGACACTGTGCCCGTCCCACAACAGTAGTGGGGCAATGCAGGCAGCCTGCCATGAGGCACCAGTCCAGGGAATGCCCCCTCCTGGGGGCTCAGAGTTGGTCTCTGCTGCTGGCAGGGTGGGTTTGAGTGGTTTTCATGGCCTGGTCAGCATTGGGGCGTCCACGTCACTTGCCCCATGCATAACCTCCATCCCAACCACCATGAGCAATGACGGGGGTCTGGGGAAGAGACTGGAAGGTATCTACAGAAATGACCACCCCGCCTACCTGCTCATTCAAGCCTCCTCTGCTGACGCTGCCCTTTCATGGGCACTGACAGGAGCACAAACGTCTCCACATCTTACGCCCACTCAGAAATGTCTATCCACATACCTGTTCCTCAAATTTCTTTGTCACCGACATTCCACCATGTCCCTTCCAAGTTACTGACCACCCAGGCCAGCCATCGGCTACAGCCCATGAGTCAGGATATGATTGCATGTCCTGCATCATCCCTTCTCCAGTAAAAGGCACTATTCAGAATTCTGCCCAGTGGGAAGATTTCCCTTCACCACTGCCTTTCAGGGATGCCCTGCAAAGGCTGTGGTACTGCAGCCACCCACTTTAGTGGTGCCTGGATATTAGGAAAAACCATCTGTAAATCAGGACCTAGTCTTCCCTTCCTCTGTTGCTAACTACAGGGCAGACCCCAAGCAGCCATCAGTGCAGGATGGGAGAGAGCTGGTGGTAAGGTAGGGGCAGTAACCATGGGCACAGGGGCTACTTCTTTGCAAAAGTTCCTTGTGCCCTTGGGTCTGCTTTTGGACACATGATGTACACCTGCACAGCACCTCCTGCACAACCTCCTCCAGCACCCCCTATACCACCTCCTACAGAACCTCCTACACCAGCTCCTACACTACCTCATATACCACCTCCTTCAGTACCTCTACACCAGCTCCTACACCACCTCCTACAGCACCCCCTATACCACCTCCTACACCACCTCCTTCACCACCTCCTACAGAACCTCCTACACCAGCTCCTACACCACCTCCTTCAGTACCTCCTACACCATCTCCTGAACCACCTCCTACACCATCTCCTGAACCATCTCCTACACCATCTCCTGCACCACTTCCTACACCATCTCCTATGGCACCTCCTATACCATCTCCTGAACCACCTCCTACACCATCTCCTACAGCAACTCCTACACCATCTCCTGCACCACCTCCTACACCACCAGTTACAGCACCTCCTACATGATCTCCTGCACAACCTCCTACACCACCTCCTACAGCACCCACTATACCACCTCCTGCACCACCTCCTGCCGCACCCTCGGCACCAAGCCGCACTTAAAACTCAGTAAAGTACAGCTGCATACTTCACCAAGTGCTGTGTGGCAGACTGTCATTCCTGCGTCGACCTTTCAACCAACCTGACTCCGTTTCCCTGCTTTCCCTCGGACTGAAACCCACCGACAGGGTGGTCCGCGGCAACCTCCTTCACCACCTCCTACAGAACCTCCTACACCAGCTCCTACACCACCTCCTTCAGTACCTCCTACACCATGTCCTACACAACCTCCTACAGCACCCCCTACACCACCTCCTAGATCACCTCATATACCACGTCCATCAGGGTGGAGCGCCACTGTCCTCCCCTGCCTTTACAGCTTGGGGGCTGAGATAACACTCAGTTTGTGATATCCAATCCAGGTCACATTGTGACTCAGTGGCCTATGGTCAAGCATTTGGTTTCTACCAAGGCCCAATAGCAGGCTGAGAGCTGTCTCTCAAAAGACAGAAGTTTCCTGTGACTGGTGGCAGGGCCTCTGCTGGGAGTCCCATACAGACACCTGGCAAAGGCCCCAGACAGGACCCTGCATGACACAGACACCTCGAGTTCCCTCACACCCTCTCTGTCACATGGCCGAGTGGCCAAGCCTTCTCCTGCTCTGGGCCTCACTCAAAACTAGCTGTCAGCTGGTAGGTGTCTGCAGCCTTCGGGTCACTCAGTAAATGGACCAGAGTGACACAACCCAGTAGGGAATGCTGGTGTCTAAAATCTAAGTGGCCTCTGTCTTAGTTGTAGGAGGGGCCAAATATGACAGTTTATCCTTCAGGGGCCACCCGACAGGCCCCACTCACTGGACCCTAGAGACTTCACTGAGGCCGAAGACCCTCATCGCTGACATGCCCGGGGGGGCAGTGCCTCACCAGCCAAAGGCATTTCTCAATTCAGTCCAATGTAATCCTTCACGATGTGGAGAAACAAGTATCTAATAAACTTAATTACCTATTAAAAGATGAATGAGACAGGTAGCAGGGGGCATTACAGAAACCAGACTTCTCAGTTTATACCTTTATGGATAGTTTCGTATTTTGAACCTTGCAGGTACACTACTTATTTTAAAACGAATTTTAATTGAAAAAGCTGACAATAAATAATAAACATAAGTCTATGAAGTAGATAGTAAGTTACGTTATTTTGTATTAGTTTTCTTTTAATGGTGTAACAAATGATGAATTTAGTGACTTAAAAAAAACACAGATTTAATCTGGACAGCTGTGTAGGTTAGAAGTTCCACATGAGTCTCACTGGGCTAAAAATCAAGAGTTAGGCAGAGCTGAGGTTCTTTCCAGGCCCATAGGGAAGATCGTTTTCTCCTCTTTTCCCACTTCTGGAGGCCGTTTTCTTCAGCTTCCCAGCTAGCAATATCACACCTTCCTGTTCCTTTGCTCCATCATTCTACCTCCCTCTGACTCTCCTCTGCATTCTTCTTTGTTTTTTACAGATTTCACATTAAGGGCCTCATGATCATATGAAGCCCAACAGATAATCCGGAACAATCTGTATTTTAAAGTCAAATGATTAATAACCTTAATGCCATTTGCAACCTTAGTTTCCTTTTTGACACACAAACTAACATTTTCCCGAGTTCTGGAGGATCAGAATGTGATGTCTTTGGGGGATATTATTCCACCTGCTGTGTCAAATGCTGTGAGTGTACATAAGAACAGACCAAATGCTGATGAGAACAAGCTGCAACTTGAAATAGGATGTAAAGATAAACCTCACTGCAAACATGACATTTGAGCAGAGACAGGAACAGAAAACTCACTTCAGCCTTTCTGCTCTTGCTTTCTTCCAACTAGGCACCCTCTGACCACATGGCCTGTGCTCAAGTGTCCTCTGTCTCACACTCCCTTCAGCCAGAGAGCTGCCTGGCTCCTTCACCACATGTACTTTGTCCAGAGACAGAAAGCAGGGCATGTTTGAGTGGTGGGATCAGGAGTATCATGCATTTTTGCCACTCACGTCCCATTGGCCAGAGCCAGACAGACACAAGGCCCCAGATATAAGGATAGAAGGTTCTGGTTAACTGTGTTCCCAGGAAATAAAAATGGGTTTGGTGAACATCAAGCCAGTGTCTTTTACATCTGTTCTTTCCTCAGCTCCTGGACTCTGTGTGCAAATATTTGTCTGAGTCCCTGGCTAACTAGGAAGTAGATTAAAGTTTATGGGTACTGAGTTATCATAAACAGTTGGCATGTTGATACTAATGGCAGCACAAATCCAATGTCCCAAAAGAATTGGCATCACTTAATCCCAGGATGTAACATTCACTGGGAAAACATGGCTAAAACAATCATAGTGTCCCTCATAACTAGCAGGCATGTTTGCTACCAAACCTCCTGACTGCCGTCCTTTTGTGTAGATAAAGATCACCCACCCAGAAGTGACCTTCTCTACAAATGGAACCTTCTATCATCACCAGCAAACATTGAAGACTAAGACTAAGAAGTCACGTGTTAAAAAAAAAAAAAAAGCCAACCGTCCCTATAAAAGCATTCCGGCTTGATTCAGCTGCAGCTGCGAGCCACAGGGAGCCCTGGCCACCACCACACCTGGCCCGCACTCCAGCCCAGCTGTGAGAAGCAGCATCTTCCCGTAAAGGTGCGTACTGAGAACTCCAGATCTGAAATGACCAAATTATGCTTTTACTTAGGTCCTTTGCATAAAACTCATGCAGCATCCTATTAACTTTTCATTTTTTATTTTGAAAATATGTAAGTTTCATGTGGAGGAAAAGATTTGGAACAGAAAACCAGTTTTCAACTTTTGGAAAGAAAACACAGAGAATTCACAAAGAATTCCTAGAAGGAGAGGACAGACACCAGAGGCTCAGGAAGGACCTACACAAAGCACGCTTGTACGAAAGGGAAAGTCCCAGCAATCGGAGAATATGTGAGGCTGCTGTGAGCTGAGGCAGTTGGTGATACCTGCCTACTGCTCCATCTCTACCATCACCGCGTTCCCTTCTGCTCCTATGACAGATAATCTTAACACCACTTCTACCTTAGACTCTGGCCTTGTTCCCACAGGAGACTAGCTTTAGCAATGTCTGTGTTCCCCACTATACCCAGCATAAGAGCCTAGCATAGGGAAAATCGTGTAACAATTATCTTTTATTATGTTTTTTCTTTCTGCTGAAAGCTCTACTATCTCTTAAATAATCTAAGTGGCTAGGATTTGGGGATTGATATATCTAAAATAATTATAAGGAACACACAACTGGACATCACTTCTCAGCTTTCAAAGCACTTTCCATTATCAGGTCATTTACTTCTCATAGTCACTCTGAGAGAAAGATGTTCACTTTGCCTTTTGCATGTAAGGAGATATGTTTGGTCCTCACCTGACTCCCACCCTGGGAACAGGGGGTGGGAGAAGATCAGCCCCCTGCAGCCGTGCATACCTGCGCTCTGTCAGCTCGGGACCACATGCCCCAGAGCATCCTTTCCAGTGTCAGAACACGCTTCCTTCTCTGAAACTCTAATGAGAAACTGAGAATTATCTGCCATGTATTTTTTAGGATATATTCTCTTTCACTCATAGTATATGGACATAGTTATCTGTGGTCATACTTAGCAGCGACTTCCCTGCTGAGAACACATACTTACAAACATTGAAAACTATAATTCACTGATGAATAGGCCATGTCCCTTTGCTTCCTTTTCTGTTTCCTTATATCAGTCTTGATTGGCAGTCTATTTCAGAGAAGACATGTGGAAGCGGTGAAAGAAATAAATTAATGGGGCCAGGCACAGTGGGATCACACCTGTAATCACAGCACTCTGGGAGGTGGATTGCCTGAGCTCTCACGTTCAAGACCAGCCTGAGCCAGAGCGAGACCCTAAAAAAAAAAAAATAGCCAGGCATTGTGGCAGGCGCCTGTAGTCCCAGCTACTTGGGCGGCTGAGGCAAGAGAATCTTTTGAGCCCGAGTTTGAGGTTGCTGTGAGCTGTGACACCATGGCACTCTATCCAGGGTGACAGAGTGAGACTCTGTCTCAAAAAAAAAAAAAAAAAGAAATGAAAGAAAAGAAATTAGTATGTGAAGAGCATGACAGGTACACAGGCTCAGCGTGCAGGTGACTCTGCTGAGAGGCAGGAGTCATGGAGAACACAAAAATACTCTAGTGCTGATATGAAGATTTAAAACTCTTAATTAGTAAGACTCTTGTGGAATAAGAAAATATTTTTCAAGAAACAACAAATAAAATTTTTTTTAAACAGAGCCTTTCTCAGTTGCCCTGGGTAGAAGGCTGTGGGGGTCACAGCTCACAGAACCTCAAACTCCTGGACTCAAGTAATCCTCTTGCCTCAGCCTCCCAAGTAGTTAGGACTACAAGCTCCTGCCACATGCCTGGCTAGTTTTCTATTTTTAGTAGAGATGGAGTCTCACTCTTGCTCTGGCTGGTCTCAAACTCCTGAGCTCTGGTGATCCACCTGCCTCAGCCTCCCAGACTGCTGGGATTAGGGGCGTGAGCCACTATTCCTGGCCAGCAATAATTTTTAAAGCAAGACATTCTTACATCACCTGCAAACAGGGCGATGCTTTTCTTTTTAGGAAAGAATATAATTTAAGTTTATCGTCTAGGAAAATTAAAAATACCCTAACGGTACATTTACCAAAATCCTTATTTCTTAAAGCAGCTAAAGCAACTATACTGATATCTATTCATAAGGTGGTTTCATATACTTTTTAAAACAGGCCATTTCTTTATAAAACATCCCTGAACATTTTCTCATCATTATTATCTAGAAGACCATGTCTTTTGAAGATTGTCTATAAAAACATAAATTGTGTTTTTTCCAATGAAATAACTTGACCCTAATCAATTTATCCATCAACATGGCTAACAGAGAAACCATCTGACCATTTTCAGGGCATACCAGGACAGGATGAAGACGTTATTCCTGATCGTTGGACTTTGGGTTCTGACCTCCAACTGTGTGGTAAGTCTCAGTCACTGGCAATCCTTCATCCTCATTTATTCAGACCACCTTTGCAAATTCACCATGATAATCCTCAACATTTTTGTGTTCTCTGAACCTTCCAAATGCTAGAACTTCTGAAGCACACTTAACAGGACTGAATCGTATCCCTATATTGAGCTATTGTCACCCTTGAGTTCAATGTTGCTGCTTGAGTAGAACTTCTATACCCCTGACCACTCTCTCTTCAAGAAGCAAAGGTGTTAATGGTCAAGTTTTAAACCATCACCCTCCCTTGGTGTCAGCGTGGCACTCTGCCTCCTCTCTTACCGAATGAAACTGCACCCAGCTCTCTATGTTACTGTATGATAAAAGCATCACAGTGTTCAGAGATGGTCAGACTTCTCCCAAGTTACACCAAAGTGCCTCAACAAACAGCTGCCAAACAGAGTCACTCTCCTTTGAAGTCAAAGTTCGGTCGCAATTTTTATTTTCTTCTCTCTCCTTTATTTAAGTGAAAAGTTTGAGTCTTAATTTGGACATAAGCTTCCCCTTTGGTTTTCAAGTCTAAACGTCCTTCTCTGTAAAGATTCACGAGTAATTTATGTTGGCTTCTACCAAGTCTGGGGATGGCTTCCACAGTTATGACACTCACCGCGTCAAGGGTCCCCGTGTCCTCTGCCTTTCTTGTCTTCTGGGGGTGTCCACCCTGGGGCCTACAGGCTGCATTTGGGTTGTCTGAGGTCTATTTTGCTTATCTGTGTTGTTGGTTATTGTGAAAATTGTGCACGGACCATTTTTTCTGCTCCTTGGCTTTAGTTACTGTTGTGTATTTACTGTGTGGCCCAAGACAGCTCTTCTTCCAAGGTGCAGCAGGAAAAAAAAAGGTTGGACTTCCCGAGAGTCCTTCTGGTGGGTGTGTTCTCATCATTGACACAAATTTATTAAGCTGTCTTATATCATTTAAGTGTATTATTTTGAAAACTTTTTTTCACCAAGTTATCACCTGATAAGTCACCAGTTTTATTTTAATAAATAACTTTATTTAGAATTAAAGAAAGCAACTGAAACAAAATGAGTGACCTCTTTACCCTGACCAAATGAAAGGTTCCCAATTTGTTGATGAGCTCAAGAGGATCAGAAAGAGTTCCAACCATGTGGGACACCCTAGGCTCTGAGAATTCTGTAAGCTAACCAAATTCCCTGCCATATAAAAGCAGCCTGCACTAAAGGGAAACTGCTAAGAGTGGTGTCTCAATTAGCAGGGAAAGGATGAGGAAAGGAAAGAAAACACACAAGGGAAGTAGGAAAGGGGAGCAGAGAAGGTAGACTCACAAGTATTTTAAGGCCATAATTCATTAATTCTTCATGATAATAGAAGAAGAAATCTTAGCACCACAAAGTTAGAAAATTCATTATGTTTTACACTCTTCATTCAAGAAAATTTATCCCAATAAAAAATGAGTCACAAAAAATAATTGTGACAGAGCCCCACAAAACAATTTTAAGAAAAAACAAAAAAGAATATGAGTCAAAATAATGATCCTATGGGTACAGAAGGCATGCCAAAAATGCTTGCTTAAAAACAGAGGAAAATGTTAGGGTTAGGGTCAGACTTATCTATCAAAATAAGTTAAAAATATGAAGAAAAATCATAGAACCTACGAAAGAACTGTGTAAATCAGAAATAGAAAAAAAGTAATTAGAGAAAACAAAAATTTGAAAAGTTTACAGAACTTAGGAAAGAATTAGAAATAAAATAACAATGTAAATACATGTAACACATGAGCAAATAAATATCTAAAATAAATATAAATGGGCAGGAAGAAAATATGCTTAAATCAAAAAAAGAAGTAGGTGGTTAGGGCACCAGCCACATGCACTGGGGCTGGTGGGTTCGAACCCGGCCTGGGCCTGTTAGACAACAATGACAACAACAACAAAAAAAAAATAGCCAGGCTAGTTTCATGAGTTCAAGACTAGCCTGAGCCAGAGAGAGACCCTGTCTCTAAAAATAGCTGGGCATTGTAAGAGAGCCTGTAGTCCTATCTTCTTGGGAGGCTGAGGCAAGAGAATCACTTAAGCCCAAGAGTTTGAGGTTGCTGTGAACTATGACACCACAGCACTCTACCAGGGGTGACACAGTGAGACTGTCTCAAAATATAAAACAAAACACAAATCTTCTAGGCATTTAGATAAAAAGGAACAAATCGCTAGAAAAAGACAGACTGATGATCACTCTTCATAATGGCTATACTGTATAACAAAAGACAGTGAAGTAAAATGTTTCATACTCGAGGAAATAAAATATGACCCAACATATATGCAGTCAAATTGCACTCCAAACTCAAAGACTGTAGAAATACTGTCACAAAACTGAAGGACTCACAGTATATTATTGCCAGGACTTTCACCTGCAGAATCTGACTAGAGATTGAACTTTAGAAAAACAAATGCTAGGACATAAGCCAAAAAAGAACTGGTGATGAGCATGGAATATGTATTTGCCAGTGTTACCAAAATTTAATTGTGCATATAAGGGAGAAAGACGAGTGTGTAACAGTTCCGTGTTCTCATGATGTGGGTGCAGTACAACTTCCACAGACGTAGTCTGCTGTAGACAGCACCCAAAGAGCAGAATGAGCTCAGTGATTGTCACACCCATTATCAGGAAGCAAAACACAATCCTTCACATTGGAATCCAGATCAGAGAAAGAGGGTTAAGAAAGAAAACATTACTAGCTAGCTGGGCGATGTGGCTGGCGCCTGTGGTCCCAGCTACTCGGGAGGCTGAGGCAAGAGAATCGCCTAAGCCCAAGAGCTGGAGGTTGCTGTGAGCTGTGATGCCACAGCACTCTATTGAGGGTGACAAAGTGGGAATCTGTCTCTAAAAAAAAAGAAAAGAAAACATTACTGGGCAGCATCTGTGGCTCAGTGAGTAGGGCATGGCCCCATATACCGAGGGTGCCAGGTTCAAGCCCAGCCCTGGCCAAACTGCAATAAAAAATAGCTGGGTGTTGTGGCAGGCACCTGTAGTCCCAGCTACTTGGGAGGCTGAGGCAAGAGAATCACCTAAGCCCAAGAGCTGGAGGTTGCTCTGAGCTGTGATGTCACGGCACTCTACTGAGGGTGACAAAGTGAGACTCTGTCTCAAAAAAAAGGAAAGAAGAAAACTAGCTAGCTAATTTCAATATTTCTTACAGTAGTGAATCAATACAATATTCAAAATGTGTTATACAAGGTATCCAATTAAAGGTAACAGATAACCATTAGAATAAAAATTTAAGTCTTTCTAAACACAAGGAGATACAGCAAATTAAAAAGAACACAGGATATGTGAAATATATGTCTATACAAAAAACATGACAGAACTGAATATAAGTCAGTATGATATCAATTACATCAATAAACATAAAAGAGCTTAACTTATCTATAAAAAAATAAAGATTTTCAGATTGGTTAACAAAAAAACTCCATTAGAGAACTATAAACAAGGGGTACTTTACAAAAAACATCTAGGAAGGTCAAAAATAAAAGAATCAGTCAAGATACACTAGGTAAATGCAATTAAAACAAAAGAAGTCATCACAATATTGCTACCTCATAATGTTGGATGTGAACAAAAAGTAGTTAAGAAACACTAACCAAGGAACACTAAGTAAAATAGGAATTGATGGATATTTCCTCAATATGATGAAGTATGACACGTTAGCCAAACAATGGCATCCAACTTAAAATAATAAAATCTAACAGGCTTTCTTGTAAAAGTTGAGACCTAATAATAGAATACATACAAAGAAAATCAAAACACTTTAGAAAACTAAGTGCTGTGAAGCGAATATATAAATTTCTTCTTTAGTTACCCAACCTATCTATATCCTCCTCCCTTCAACATGGACTTCAGCTAGTAGAAGTTCTTTGCTGATAGTGTGATCTAAATTTTCATTCCTAAAGAGCTGGTAATACTAGCAGTTTGCCTATATTGAGAGGATATATTTTCTATTGATTTTATTAGAAGACATGAGAGCACAAAGAAGTATCTAAGGGAAAAAATATGCAAGGTTTCTACATTTAAAACTATAAAATGCTATTGGATTAAAGGTATAAGTAGAAGAACATATAATATTGATTCATTATTGTAAAAATATTTTTCCCAACCTGATCTACAGATTGAATACAATCATGATCAAAAGCCCAAGATGTTTGTTGTCTAAATTGACAAACCAATCATCAAACTTATACAGAAATGCAAAGGTTTAAGGATCACTAACATACTCTTAGAAGAAAAAAAAAGAAAGTGGATGGAATTACTCTAATAATCGTTAAGACATTATAAAGCCACAGTAATTATGAAGCAGGGTTTTGGCAAAAGATAAAGACACCACTGAAAAAAAATAGCCCAGAAACAGACACACAGATATATGGACACCTAATTTATAAAAAAGTGGCATTACAGATCAATAGAGAAAGGATGTTCCTCTTTTCAATAGAAGTACTGAGTCAATTAGATATTCAAATTGGAAAAAAACTAAAAGCCAAACTCATATTATTTCACCTTCTCTCCTTAGCAAAAAGGACTAGTGAATTGTAAATCTCAACATAAAACATAATACATTAGAGCAGCAGTTCTCAACCTGTGGGTGGCGACCCCTTTGTAACAATGAAAATACATCGCAGCATTAGGAAGGTTGAGAACCACTGCATTAGAGTGTCTAGAAGACAATGAAATGTCCACAAGACTTTGCTTATTATATTCAAGTAGCTAGTAAATATACTGTATATAAAAGTATTGAACTTCATTGTAAATCTGGGAAATGCAAGGAAAAAACACCATGAGATACTACAACATACTCACCAAAATGCCTAACCTTAAAAGGACTGACAATATCAAATGTTACTGAAGGTTCACAGTGACTAGAATACTCATACACTATCCCTGGGAACACACGTTGTTAAAATCACTTTGGAAAACTGATGGCTGATCAGAGACACCAGCTACCAGAGCATCTCAATAAGAAAGAAAAGAGATGAAGAGAAAAAGTAAACAAACAGACATAGTTCAGGTGTAATTCTGAGGGAAGGTACCAAAACCTACAAGAGAATCCATGGGAAGAAGTTGCAAAGTGCAATGAGGAGTAAGATATTGACAGTGATCAACCTCCAAGCTGCTTGAAGTCCAGTGAAAAGGGTAGATGGGCAATTTGTTTCTCCCACCCTCAGATCTTTGACAGTCAGCAGGCTCCTGAGCTGCTGGAATGACTTTCTATCCCCATAAGCACAAAAACAGCTGCTGCCAGTGAACTAGGAGCTTCTTGACAAAGCACAAGGCTCTAAGCCCCCTTGGGCACTTCCCACCACCACAGACCCAAGCCAAGACAGCAGGTGCCACATCTCTTCCTTACCTACTATGTGCCTTTGTCCTCCTGAGGGGGCTTTAGGCCATAAGTTTCTGTCTTGCTTGTACCCAGACAAATATTTCCCAATTCCAACCCCAACTGGGGGAGCCACAGAGGTCCAGTCAGTCCCAGGGGATCTGTATGGCACCAGAGCGTGAGAGCCTGTGTCTTCCAGGTGGGCTGCCTCCCAAACAGAGGACAGGGATGACCAGAGTGCTAGCTTTTCTCCATCCTTCCCTGAATCGCCCCATCCACGGCTGCTGAGAAGCAATTCAGCCACCACACTGAACCTTCCACAGAGAGTTAGCTCAAATCTTTCCTCTTAAAGTCTTGCAGAAGAATAGGGGTGCTACAATGGTAAGCCCCTTGCTCACTGGTCTCCCCAGTGCTGCTTGCCAAGGGGTTCCATCAGAGCAGAGCACACTCCAAAGTGGGGAGACAGCAAACCTGCTTGAGCACCATAAAGCTAACTTATGATCAGCATGCTTCTCTCTAGCACAGTCAGGGAGTGATACCCCCAGGACTCAATTTTGTTGCTCAGGGGCATGAAGGGGAGATGTGTGAACTAATCTCAGAAAGTGAGGAAGCCAGCATGGGCAGAACTGAGAGGAGGGCGCAGTGGGGGGCAGCTGCAACATTCTCCTGGAGCACCCCTCAGCCCACAGGAAGGCCATGCCAGGCCAGGACCCAGGCTAACGCAGCGCTCAGCACACAACACAGTTGTTGGGAAGCTCAGCTAGTTTAAGCTTCTGCCTGCCAGCAATAAAGATAGCAAAGAAAAGAAAAGAGAGAAGAGCAAAGCCCACTGCAGACAGCCCGATTGTGAATCTCAGGCGGTCCATCTCCATAGACAGACTTTCTGGTAGGGGTCACTTCAGCCCCTTTCTGGCAGCTTTCTCCAGAAGCTAGAAGCAGACTTTTGACCCCTACCAAAACAGCTACCTTGCCAGGTTTTGTGGAGCTTAAGGATAAAAATAGACTTGCCATTTGATCCTACAATTCTTCTACTAGGTATATATCCAGAAGACTAAAAATCACATTATAACAAAGATATTTGTACCAGAATGTTTATTGCAGCCCAATTCATAATTGCTAAGTCATGGAAGAAGCCCAAGTGCCCATCGACCCATGAATGGATTATAAATTGTGGTATATGTACACCATGGAATATTATGCAGCCTTAAAAAAAGATGGAGATTTTACCTCTTTCATGTCTACATGTATGGAGCTGGAACATACTCTTCTTAGCAAAGTATCTCAAGAATGGAAGAAAAAGTATCCAATGTACTCAGCCCTACTATGAAACCAATTATAGCCCAAGAATATGGGGGAAAGGGATAGAGAGGGGAGGGGATGGGAAGCATGGGTGGAGGGAAGGTAATTGGTGGGACCACACCTATGGTGCATCTTACAAGGGTACATGTGAAATTTACTAAATGTAGACTATAAATGTCTTAACACAAAAACTAAGAAAATATTATGAAGGCTATGTTAACCAGTTAGATGAAAATATTTCAAATTGTATATAAAACCATCACATTGTACCCCACAATTGCATTAATGTACACAGCTATGATTTAATTTAAAAAAAAAAAAGGATAGGCTTAACCAACCCAACCCTTCCCAGACTCACTTCCCCCACTTGCCTTGCTGTACTAAAGAATAAGGGCTCATCTAGTAACAGGCCCCCAAAACAACACTGCAGCTCGTTCCTTCTGGCAAGTGTCACCTACTGACAGAGAAGTCACTTTGCACATCTTTTTACAGCATTTACTGACTCAGTTATATGGATGAGGTTAATTCTCACCCACAGTACTACCTGCTGTATCAGTGAACAAACTGGATGTGCAATACCACTCACACTGTTAAAAAGACAAATGAGCTGGGGAAAGAGAAAGGATTTGAAAGACACTATTTTCTTTCTCATCAAAGAGAGACAGAGAATCTGCCCACCCACGTAGGTTCCACTGCCATAGCCTACAAACAAGTAGCAATTGAAAAAATAAGCACACTAAGTATATCTATCACTAAAGCATTTATCCAAAACCTAGTTAATCATCAAAGTACCAATAAGCAAAATAGAGAGTTTCTTACCCAACAGATGCTACAAGAAACCCATATGAGTTAAGAGAGAAGCCCGATCTAAACAAGAGAAAATCCCAAATATATGAACCAACTGTTGCTCCAGATGAGAAGAAATCCTCAAAAGAACTTCAGGAGTGTGAAAAATGAGATCAAACGGACACCCCCCAGAGGAATGCCAGCTGTCTAGCAATGGATACAAACCAAAATGAAAACACTGAAATGACCAGGCAAAGAATTCCAAATGGGGATTAGAAGGAAGCTCAAGAAAATCTAAGAGAAAAATGAAAAACCAAGTCAAAGAAACCAGAAAAATAATCCAGGAAATGAATGAAAACTTTACTGAAGGGATCAACATATTAAAAAAAAAAAAAAGTAGAATTTCTGAAATGAAAACTTCATTTAAAGAAATACAAATCACCATGGAAAGTTTTTAGAATAAACTGGACCAGGAAGAAGAAAGAATCAGAGAGCTTGAAGACAGCTTTTCTGAATTAGTCAGTCAAAAATAATGAACCGAGAATTGAGAGGAGTGAATAAAGCCTACAGGAAATATGAGATTGTGTAAAAAGACCAGATATAAGAAAAACAAGCATCCCTGAGGAAGAAGAAGAAAATGCACAATGGCTGGAAAACCTATTTGAGAAAATAATTGAAGAAAACATTCCTGCTTTTGCTAGAGATTTAGATATCTGTGTACAAGAAGCTCATTGAACACCTGTGAGATTCATTGCAAAGAGGAAATCACCAATCACCAAAATATAGTCATCCCACTTGCCAATGTCACTCCAAAGGAGGACCTCCAGGGAGCCATGCAGCAAAAAACATCAAGTGACTCACAAAGGAAAAACCAGCAGGCTAACTGCAGACTTCCAACTGACATCTTACAAGCCAAAAGGGATTCCAGCCCCATCTTCAGTGTACTTAAATAAAATGGCTAGCCTAGAATTTTGTATCCTAAAAAACTAAGTTTCTTAAATAAAGGGAAAATAAATGCTCTTCCAGACACACATACACTGAGGAAATTTGTCAAGACCAG
Organism: Nycticebus coucang; assembly: GCF_027406575.1. Classification (NCBI taxonomy): domain Eukaryota; kingdom Metazoa; phylum Chordata; class Mammalia; order Primates; family Lorisidae; genus Nycticebus; species Nycticebus coucang. Next base: position 1,876,054 of record NC_069780.1, read on the forward strand.
AACTGCTGTGCAGGAAATATTCAGAACTGCATAATACATGAATCAATAAATGACCGCTGTGAAGCCACCCAAAAACTTAAAGCTCAAAGCTCAGATAAATAATACCACAAGAGGTAAAACAAAGAAATATTAACCAACAGTATGAACAGAACAGCATACCACATATCAATTCTCTTAATCAACATGAATGATTTGAGTTCCCTACTCAGGATACACAGGCAGGCTGAATGGATTAAAAAACAGAACTAAAATACAAGATTAAAAAAACATGTTCTGTCTCCAGGAAACACATCTAACACACAAGAACTCATAGAGACTCAAGGTGAAGGGATGTAAAAACTATATCACAAAAATGGAAACCAGAAGAAAGTATGTGTAGCCATTCTCAGATCAGATAAAATTGACTTTAAATCAGCAACAGTAAAGAAAAAGATGGTCATTATATAATATAAAAAGGAACAATTCGACAAAAAAAATAACAATCCTAAACATTTATCCACCAAACACAAAAGCACCCACATTCATAAATCAAACCCTACTAGATCTAAGTAGAGAGATAAACAGCAACACTGTAATCACCAGGGACTTCAACACTCCACTGACAGAAGTGGACAGATCCTCAAAACATAAAATAGATAAAACACTGGGCTTAAATGGGACACAAGAACAGATGGGCCTAACAGACATATACAGAACATTTTACCTAAAAACTATTGAATATGCATTCTTCTCATCAGCACATGGAGCATTCTCTGATGATAATAGTATTTTATTTGCTCTAATTTTGCTGATTTTCTTGAGTTCTTTGTAGATTCTAGCTATTAGTCCTTGGTTGGATTTGTAGCACGCAAAAATCTTTTCCCATTCTGAAGGCTGGCTCTTTGATTTGTTGGCTGTGTCTTTAGCTGTGCAAAAGCCTTTTAACTTGATCAGGTCCCATTTATTTATTTTTGTTGTTGCTTCAATTGCCATTTGGGGTCTTCTGCATAAATTCTTTTCCCAAGACTGATACCATTTAAAATTTTTCCCACACTTTATTGTAATTTTTTTATAGTTTCATGTCTTAGGTTTAAACCCTTTACCTATCATGAGTTAATTTTTGTAAGTGGAAAGAGGTATGGGTCCAGTTTCAGACTTTTACATGTGGCTAACCAGTTCACTGAGCACCATTTATTACATAAGGATTCTTTTCCCCATGGTATGCTTTTGTTTGCTTTATCAAAGATCAGATGGTGATATGGGACTGGTTCCATATCATCTCTAGGCTCTCTGTTCTGTTCCATAAATCTATGTCTCTATTTTTGTTCCAATACCCTGCTGTTTTGATCACTATAGAATAGGAAGATAACCTGAGGTCTGGTACGGTGATGCCTCTAGATTTGTTCTACTTTTGGAGAATCGCATTTGCCATTCAGGCTTTTTTCTGGTTCCATATGAAATGTGGAACTATTTTTTTGAGATCTTCAAAGTATGATGTTGGTATTTTAATAGGTATTGCATTAAATCTGATTGCTTTGGGTAGTATAGACATTTTAACAATGTTGCTTATTCTAAGTCATGAGCATATTTTCATCCATCTGTTAACATCTTCTACTATTTTTTTCTCAGTGTTTATAGTTCTCTCTTCAAAGAAAGTTAACATCCTTTGTTAAGTAGATTTCAAGGTATTTCATTTTCTTTGGTGCAATTGTGAAGGGAATATAATTAATCAAATCTTTAATTCTGGCTTGGCACCTGTAGCAGCTCAAGCAGCTAAGGCACCAGCCACATACACCAGAGCTAGCGGGTTCAAATCCAGCCCAGGCCTGCCAAATAATGACAACTACAACCAAAAAATAGCCAGGCATTGTGGCAGGTACCTGTAGTCCCAGGTACTTGGGAGGCTGAGGCAAGAGACTCGCTTAAGCCCAAGAGTTGGAGGTTGCTGTGAGCTATGATGCCAAAGCACTCTACCCAGGGCAACAGCTTGAGGCTCTGTCTCAAAAAAAAAAAAAAAAAAAACTTTTATTCTCAGTTTGTCTGTTGTTGGCGTATATGAAGGCTACTGATTTATGAACATTGATTTTATACCCTGAGATATTGTTGTTGATCTTGATCATTTCCAGCAGCTACTGATTTGTGAACATTGATTTTATACCCTGAGATATTGTTGTAGATTTTGATCATTTCCAGCAATCTTGTGCTTGAGTCCTTGGGATTTTTGAGTATAATATATCATCAGCAGAGAGTGATAGTTTAACTTCCTCTTTCCCCATATGGATACCATGATATTCTTCTTTTGCCTGATGGTATTGACTAGGACTTCCAGCACAATGGTGAGTAGCCATGGTGACAGTGAACACCTTGTCTAGTTCCAGTTCTAAGCAGAAATGCTTTCAGTTTTTTTCCATTCACTATGATATTGACTATGGGTTTGTCATAGATGATTTCTATTAGTTTAAGAAATGTCACATCTCTGCCTATTTTTTTAAGTGTTCTTATCAAAAAAGGGTGCTGAATTCTGTCAAATGTTTTTTGTCTATTGAGAGGATCATATGGTCTTTGTTTTTACTTCTGTTTATGTGGTGAATTATATTTGTAGATTTATATATGCTGAACCAGCCTTCCATCCCTGGAATGAAGCCCACCCGGGTCCTGATGTTTTGTTGTGTTGATGTGTAAATCAATTCTATTTTCTGGGATTTTATTCAGTATTTTTGTGCCAATATTTATTATATTGGTCTGTAATTTTCTTTTTTAATTGAGTCCTTTCCTGGTTTCTGTGTCAAGGTGCTATTTGGATCATAGGAGGCGATGGGGAGGGATTCTTTCTTCTAAATGTTTTGGAATAGGATCTCCAATTTAGGTACAAGCACTTCTTAGAAGGTTTTGTAGAATTCTGGTGTGAAACCATCTGGTCAGGAACTTTTTGTTAGGAATTTTTTTATAGTTCCCAACAAAAGTTTGATGGGAACTTTTTTTGTTGTTGGGAACTTTTTACAGTTGCTGCAATTTTGGTGCTTGATATAAGTCCATTCAAGAGTTCTATTTCTTCATGGTTGAGTCTAGGGAGAGGATGTAATTCTAAGAATTTGTCCATTTCCTTCACCATTTCAAATTTCTTGGCATAGAGCTGCTTATAGTAGTCAGTGGTGATCTTTTTTTTTTATTATTAAATTATAGCTGTGTACATTGATATGATCATGAGGCATCATACAATAGTTTCATAGACCGGTTGACACATTTTCATCACACTGGTTAACATAGCCTTCCCGGCAATTTCTTAGTTATTGTGCTAAGACATTTACATTCCACTATAAGTTTCATATATACCCTTGTAAGATGCACCGCAAGTATATTCTCACCAATCTCCCTCCCTCTACCCACCTTCCCCCCTCCCTCCCCTCCCTTTCCTCCTTCCCCCTATTCTTAGGTTGTAACTGGGTTATAGCATTCATGTGAAAGCCCTAAATTAGTTTCATAGTAGGGCTGAGTACATTGGATACTTTTTCTTCCATTCTTGAGATACTTTACTAAGAACAGTATGTTCCAGCTCCATCCATGTAAACATAAAGGAGGTAAAGTCTCCATCTTTCTTTAAGGCTGCATAATATTCCATGGTGATCTTTTGTTTCTCATGGTATCTGTTGTTATTTCCCCTTTTTCATTTCTGATTGAGCTTATTAGAGATCTTACTTTTCTGTTCCTATTTAAACTGGCCAAAGGTCTATTGATTTATTTGTATTTTATCAAAACCAACCTTTTGTTTTGTTAATCTTCTAAATGGTTCTTTTGTTCTCAATTTCATTTAGTTCTCATCTAATTCTGGTTATTTTTCTTCTACTTTAATTAGGGTTGGATTTCTCTTCCTTTTCCAATTCCTTGAGATGATTAATTAGATTGTTGATTTGTGCTCTGTTTTCTGGATATGAGCATTTAATGTGATAAATTTCCCTCTTATGCAATATTTGATGGCTTGTGGCTTCACCATGATTTTGTTCAAGGAATTTAGTTATTTCCCTTGCTTCAGCTGTCCTTGAGCAAAAGTTGTTGAGTTTCCATGACTTCATGTGAAACTCTGTTTTTCTGTTGTAATTCAATTCTATTTTTATTCCATTATGGTCTGTGAGGATACAAGGTATTAATTTTATTCTTTTAAATTTGGGAGGTGCCCATAGCTCAGTGGGTAGGGCATCGGCCACATACACCAAGACTAGCAGGTTCGAACCCTGCTAAACAACGACAACTGCAACAAAAAAAATAGCCTGACATTGTGGTAGGTGCCTGTAGTCCCAGCTACTTGAGAAGCTGAAACGAGAATCACTTAAGCCCAAGAGTTTGAGGTTGCTGTGAGCTGTAACTCTATGGCACTCTACCTAGGGTGACATAGTGAGACTCTGTTTCAAAAAAAATAAAAATAAAAAAATGAATTTGCTGAGGTTTGATTTGTGTCCTAGAATGTGATTGATCTTGGAGAATGGTCCATTAACTGATGGCTCTAGGCTCCTTTGGATCTGATCTTCCCTGCGACTGTTCATGCCTCTTTCTTCCTCTTTCTCATCTTTATCCTCATAGTTCTCAATGAGGTCACTGAACAATTCTGTTACCTCTCCCTGTGATCTACCCCCCAATTTCAATTGTTCTGAGTTCACTTCAGTCTAATCCTCCTCCTTCTAGCTGGGAGCCACTGAGAGCTGCCTCTATTCAGCCTTTTGCCCCCTATCCCCTTTTGCAAAAATTTGGATGGAACTAGAGACCATTATCCTAACTGAAATATCTAAGGACTAGAAAAACAAACACCACATGTACTCACTATCAATTTTGAACTAACTGATGCACACACACATGCATAGATGAAAGTAAAACTCAATGGAAATCAAGCAGGGTTGAAGTTGGAGGATGGGATTGACATAAACCTCTCTAAAGGGTACAGGGAATACCATCTGGATAATGGATATACTTATAACCCTAACTTAAGCATTACAGAAGTGATCCATGTAACCAAAAACATCTGTACCTTCATAATACTTTGAAATTTTTAACAAAGTATATATATGTATACTGAGTCATCATGTATGGGTATATTCAACATTAGTATATTCCCCAAGAAAAAGTGTGTACATCTACAACAACAAATACGTACAAGAATGTTTACAGCAGCACCATTCTTAGCAATCAAACACTGGAAACATTCTAAAGGTCCATAATTTATAGAACGACTAATTCTGTAGTAGATTTATAAAAAATACATTTTATGTTGACTTTTAAAAAATTATTTATAATTACACTCAATAATACGGATGACCTCACAAACAAAATGTTAAGCAAAATAAGCCAGACACAAATGAATATATACTGCTGGTTTCCATTTATATAAAATTCAAAAACAGGTCTCTACCTATGTTAGAATTTAGAATAGTGATTAACTTAAAAGAGGAAGGGGGAGTAAAAATGGAGGAGCCAAAGCATTCTCCTAAGGTAATGACAATTTTCTATTTCTTTATCTGTATTGTGGTTACCTACATATTTGCTTTCTTAACATTGAACTATCCATTATGTTTTATGTATGTGCACTGTATTTCACCAGAAAAATAAAAATATTTCCAATTTGGAAAAATGTTTCCAAATTTTGATAATGTTTATTAAATTTCAATAATTATTTTACTGAAATTTTATTCACGCCTTTCTTTTTTTATAGCCTGGTGAAAGTAAAAGAACACCCAGATCACTCTTTCAAGAAGCAGTTGGATTAACTCCTTTTTACACTTCATCAAACCATCGTCCAGTTCATAAATCTAACACTGTTGAACTTCATGCCCTGGCACACTTAGGAGGCAAACATCAAGTGAACAGATACAATATCTGGAAAGAAAAACATACATTTAAACAGTATTTTCTACCTAGAAAAAACTGTAGGAAGCAATTTCTAATGCCATTTTCATATCGTAAATATTGTTTTGGTCGACCTGGCTTTAAAAATCAATTTATAAATATGATCCCTTCAAAAATCCATTCTAAACAAATAACCACCGCTTTTCTGCCCAGTGGACTTTCTATTAACACTCTACATGAACCAAAAACAATCCATTCAAAAACAATCACAACCGCTTTTCTACCTACTGAAATTGATATTAACACTATACGTGAACCAAAGATTCGCTCAAAAACAATCACCACCTCTTTTCTACCCAATGAAATTAATATTAATGGTTTACACGCATCAAAAATCCGTTCAAAAACAGTCACCACCTCTTTTCTACCCAGTGAAGTTGATATTAACACTTTACATGGACCAAAAATTCGCTCTAAAACAGTCACCACCTCTTTTCTACCCAGTGAAATTAATATAAATGCTCTCCATGAACCAAAAATCCATTCAAAAACAGTCACCACCTCTTTTCTGCCCAGCGAAATTGACATTAACACTCTAAATGACCCAAAAATCAGTTCAAACACAGTCACCACCTCTTTTCTGCCCAGCGAAGTTGACATTAACACTCTAAACAACCCAAAAATCGGTTCAAACACACTCACCACCTCTTTTCTGCCCAGCGAAGTTGACATTAACACTCTAAATGAACCAAAAATCGGTTCAAACACAGTCACCACCTCTTTTCTGCCCAGCGAAGTTGACATTAACACTCTAAACAAACCAAAAATCGGTTCAAACACAGTCACCACCTCTTTTCTGCCCAGCGAAGTTGACATTAACACTCTAAACAACCCAAAAATCGGTTCAAATACAGTCACCACCTCTTTTCTGCCCAGCGAAGTTGACATTAACACTCTAAACGAACCAAAAATCCATTCAAACACCCTCACCACCTCTTTTCTGCCCAGCGAAGTTGACATTAATACACTAAAAGAACCAAAAATAGGTTCAAACACAGTCACCACCTCTTTTCTGCCCAGCGAAGTTGACGTTAACACTGCAAACAACCCGAAAATTCGTTCAAACACCCTCACCACCTCTTTTCTGCCCAGTGAAGTTGACATTAACACTCTAAACAACCCAAAAATCCATTCAAACACACTCACCACCTCTTTTCTGCCCAGCGAAGTTGACATTAACACTCTAAACAACCCAAAAATCCGTTCAAACACACTCACCACCTCTTTTCTGCCCACCGAAGTGGACATTAACACTCTAAATGACCCAAAAATTGGTTCAAACACAGTCACCACCTCTTTTCTGCCCAGCGAAGTTGACATGAACACTCTAAACGAACCAAAAATCCATTCAAACACACTCACCACCTCTTTTCTGCCCAACAAAGTTAACATTAACACTCTAAATGATCCAAAAATCCATTCAAACACGGTCACCACCTCTTTTCTACCCAACGAAGTTGACATTAACACTCTAAACAACCCAAAAATCCATTCAAAAATAGTCACCACCTCTTTTCTGCCCAATGAAGTTGATATTAACACTGTAAATGACCCAAAAGTCCATTCAAAAACAATCACCACCTCTTTTCTACCCAATGAAGTTGATATTAACACTCTAAATGACCCAAAAATCCATTCAAAAACAATCACCACATCTTTTGTACCCAATGAAGTTGCTATTAACACCATACATAACCCCAAAATCCATACAAAAACAATCACCACCTCTTTTCTACCCAATGAAGTTGCTTTTAATGCACTACGTGTAACAAAAATCCATACAAAAACAAGAACCACCTCCGGCACACTACCCCATGGAGCTGTAACTGGCACACTACCCCATGGAGCTGTAACTGGCACACTACCCCATCGAACTATAACTGGCATGCTACCCCATCGAATTATAACTGGTACACTACCCCATCGAGCTATAACTGGCACACTTCACCATCGAGCTGTAACTGGCACACTACCCCATCGAGTTGTAACTGGCACTCTTCATGGTCCAAAATTTCCTTCAGAACCAGTAAGGAACTCTTTTCTACCCAATCAAGTTGCTGTTAACACTCTAAATGACCCAAAAGCCAATTTTAACCCAACGGCCAGCCCTTTTCTTCCCAATCAACTTGCTGTTAATACTCTAAATAACCCAAAAGCCAATTTTAACCCAACAGCCAGCCCTTTTCGACCCAATCAAGTTGCTGTTAACACTCTAAATGACCCAAAAGCCAATTTTAACCCAATGACCAGCCCTTTTCAACCCAATCAAGTTGCTGTTAACACTCTAAATGACCCAAAAGCCAATTTTAACCCAATGACCAGCCCTTTTCAACCCAATCAAGTTGCTGTTAATACTCTAAATGACCCCAAAGCCAATTTTAACCCAATGACCAGTCCTTTTCAACCCAATCAAGTTGCTGTTAACACTCTAAATGACCCAAAAGCCAATTTTAATCCAATGGCCAACCCTTCTCAACCCAATCAAATTGCTGTTAACACTTTAAATAACCCAAAAGTCCAATCAAAACCAGTCACTATTCTACCCAATCAAGCTGCTATTATGCCTACTATTTCTAAATCTACTACAGAAGTAGAAGCTCAAATACCTCAACTGCCAACTCTGAACCAGAAATGACTGCAGCAACCACTGAAGCTGAAACCAACAATATAATGAAATCTGAACCCAAATCAATTCCAGCAATGATTAAAATATCTGAAATCACCAGACTCTACTGTTGAACCCAATACCACCTGACACATTCCAACTGAACACAAAACCACCTTAGAGACTACTGTTAAACTCAAAACCAGCCCCATTAGCAGCATTGAACCCTAAATCACCCTAGTGATCACTGCTAGGCTTAAAAATCACCCGGGAGAACACAATTGCACCTAAAGCTGCCCAAAACCATGCCAAAGGCCATGACTGAAATTGTAATGACCCAAATAATCACATCTAAACTCAAAGCAAAACAAGCAAATACTTCTTCCGAATCCAGCCCAATAACCGCCACTGAACTTAAAAACAGTGTAGTAACTAACCTCTGTTAAGCCTAAAAGCATTCTAATTACAGCCACTGAACTCAATATAACCACGAAAATCACCAGTGAAGCTGAAATTCCAGAAAACACCGCAGAACCTGGAACTACTCAAGAAAAGGCTAGTGAATAAGAAACCATGTCCAAACACAGTTCTCAAACTCAAAATCAACTCAGAAATTATTACTGAACCCAGAAGTATCCCAGAAACCTCCACCAATCCTGAAATCACACTAAAAAACATCATCTTAGAACCCCAAAAACCTTCCCAAAAGCACTGCTGAGTGTGAAAATATTCCAAATGCCACCTCCAAGCCCAAAGACCATGACTATGACGGAAATCGTGACCATCCCAAATACCACTAACAAACCTGATATCACCACCAGAACTAATACTGACCCCAAAACCACCCCCCAGAAACCCCTTGTGAACATGGAGCCTTCAAAGAGACCACTATTGAACCCAGAACCAACCTTCAGATCATCAGACTGCAAACCACTCAAGGAACCACTAGTGAACCCAAAAACACCCCAGAAGCCACTCCCAACCCCCAGAAACCACCACAAAACCTGAAACCCTCCCAAAAAGCAGTGCTGAACAAACTACTCAAGAGACCAGCACTGAATCAAATGCCATCTCAGAGATCACTCTTGAATGAAACCAGCCAGATGACTAGCACCAAATAGGAAACCACCTCCAAAAGACTCTGTGGAACACAAAAATCAACCATAAGAATACTCCAGAAACAGAAACTACCTCCCCCCCCCAAAAAAAAAAAAACACACTGGACCCAAAATCCACCCCAGATACTGAAACTCCTTTGCAAAGAACTGCTGAATCTGAAACAACCTCCCAGAAATTACTATTGAACCTGAAATCACCCCCAGAAAGCACTGCTGAAGCTGAAATTACCACCACTAAACCAAAAACAACCCTAGGAAAACCTGCCCAAACGAGACTATCCCACAAACTGCTGATTAACATAAATCCACTCAAGAGAACACCACTGAACTAAAGACTGCCCCTCAGACCACAAACAAATTGGAAGCCACTGCAGAAACTGCTGATGAATCCAAAGCACCCTAGAACACAGTGACAACGTGAAGCCCAACCACAAAGCATTTCTGAACAGGGAGCCAGTCCAGAACCACCTTCAAACCCAAAACTACTCCAGAGAGCCCCTGAACCTGAAACCACCCCAAACAACTAACATCAAATTCCAACCTCCCAGAGTCGGCCACTGAACCTGAAACCACCTCAGAGACCACCTATGTGCCTGAAACTTCTTCAGAGATCACTGCTGGATCTGAGACCAGGCCAGCTACAGTCACTAAACTCCATATCACCCAAGAAACCTCTTCAACCCCAAAACCATCCAGAAATCCCAACTGAACCACCCAAACCACCCCATTACAACTGTGCTTAATTGAAACCACCCTAATGTTCACTGTGCTTAAAATCACCTGAAGCTTCCCCAACAACAATCGCTGAATACAAAACAGCTCTGCCAAAGTAGAAATGTCCAGCACTAGACCTGAAACATCCACTTCCTGGGCTACAGTGACCTGAGCCACAATTGAACTGGCCACCGCAACTTTCTAACCCCATTTCCTTCTATCCCTGAGCACAGCTCAGCTCTCATTACTTTAGCCACCTATACACCTCCTCCTCGGTGCCTCAGTACAGAGCAAGCACCCACATTTCATTTGTGGACCATCAACTTCCAAACACCCTCTTTCCCATATTAAGCATTAATGCTGAAACTACTAAGTTAAAAATATAGTCATAACATGCTTTCAGCTTTGTCCTAAAAGAACAAAGGTCAAAGTACAATTTCAACTACTACTACATGCCCAATCACAAAAACACCCACCTATAACAATTACTAAGATAAAAATTATTCACAGTTTAGAATGATGCCCCTGTTTCTCTGCTATGGTTACTGTACCCCAAAACTATATCACCTATAATCAAAAATGAGTAACTGCTTTAAAAAAGCCATTATTTAACTAGATGGAAATCTATCTGGTTAAATTTTAAAAATAAAACTTTACTTACATATTATCGCTCAGGATTGTGGGTCAGACCAAGCCAAAGGAGCCACCCAGGAAGAAATCCACCAACCCCTTTAATTCCCAGAACGACCCATTCAGCTTAAAGATGAGTAAAAATACTCATCAAAAATATGAATTCTCTCTTGAATATTTTTGGGGTTTTATTTCTCTATAGATTCAAGGATAAATACCCAAAATCTCTGGCAATCTGTTAATAAGGTTGGAGTGTTCCATTAAAACTATAAAAAATGGAATGTGCCTATAAAGAGAATTGAATGGGAACTTGCCAACAAACAGCTTCATAAAACCCTAATTATGGAAGAAACTGGCAAAAACAAGAAGCATATGTTGTTAAGTTTAATTAACTTCATTCATTACAGATCAGATTTCAATCATCTGTTTTAATTAAAACTATTGGTATTGGTTTTGCTGAAGAATATTATAATGCAAATTTTCATGGATTGTTTACATAATGCTATGAAATAATTTATCAATTAATAACAAATTCAAGCTATAAAATTAAAATGTCAAATGATAGAAATGTTTGTTCTTTTCAGAAACACATGCCTCTATTACTCAAATTGTCTTTGTGTACTTTCTCACAGATTTTTAATAATCCAAATAATTCAGTCCTAAAATTTAAGCCTGCCATAAATCCTTTAAAACATAGTTTTAAATTATGTATTTTTGAACAACAAATGTGATTTTCTTCTGATATGGCACAAAAATATTATTCTGAAGAATGTATACTCATTTTTTCTTTGAACACTTCTGAAAGCTATTTAAATCTCAATTTTAATTGTTCTGTAGCTAATAAATGGTTTAAAAAAATCCTGTATGTGTGTGGTCTGTGGGGGAAGATGTGTAGGTTGATAGGTACAAAACTATGTATAGAAGGAATAATATAATTTTCTTTAAATGACAAAATATAAAACTCTTTATCCAAAATTTTTTGAGGTGTTACAAAAGAATCAATACAATAAACTAAATGTAGTACTTCTAATTTTCAGGAAAAAACAATTTCAAGAAAAAAACAGACTTAGTATTCCAATGAGGTATTAATGCTGACAGGGTGTGTGACAGATGGTGTCAGGGGATTGCTGCAGCATATCCACCAACTCTAGCACATGCTCCCTGTAGACTTTGCGTGTCACTGTGCAAAGTACCTAACATTTTTGTGAGGGCCAAATAAGATGTTTGTGCAATACAGCATCTAGCGCCCAGCAGTCTCACTCACTCTGAGCTCTCACAGCGGTGCTCACATAGTGCTAAGCATCAGTGGCACCCCGTTCCTTTCATAGCCAAATAATGTGCACTGTAGCCAGGTCAAAAGGTATGTTGGCCAATTTTCCAAACATAATTTAAATGGATATGTTTCATACTCTAATCAAATAAACTTAAATCAATTTTAGACTTAAAGATTTTAAATAATCAAAGATTTCTTTTTGAGACAGGTCTTGCTCTGTTACCCAAACTAGAGTCCAGAGGCATGATCACTATAACCTTGAATTCCTGGGCTCAAGAAATTCTCCTGCCTCAAACTCCCAAGTAGCTAGTATTACAGGCAAGCACCACCATATCCAGCTTATTTTTATTTTTATTTGGTAGAAACAGCAACTCGCTATTTCCCAGGCTAGTCTGGAACTCCTGACCTCAAGCAATCCTCCTACCTCAGCTTCCCAAAGTGCCTGGATTATAGCCATGAGCCACTGCACCTCGCCAGATTTGTTAAATAAAAATTAAAGTCTTCTTATCCCCATAAATCTCAATACTATCTCCATAATTATGTACAGAATGATCATGATCACATAATAAATACATCATGCTCTGGGCTAAATTGTGCTGCCCCTCAAATACCTACATGGAAGTCCCTTTAGAATGTGACCATAGTTAGAGATGAGGTTTCTAAAGAGATGATCAGATTCAAATGAGGCCTCTCAGGTGGGCCCTCATCCAATAAGCTTTATCCTTATAAGGGGACTGTGATGTGTCCCCAGAGGAGAGACTGTGAGAATACAGTGAGAGGGTGGCTGCCTGCCAGCCAAGAAGAGGAACCAAGGCTGCTTACAGACATCCGAAGGCACTCAACAAAACACCAGTGATTCTTTCTGTGCCTCAGAATTTTTCACATTACCCTCATTTCCACAATGCCCACGTGTATTAGTTTCTAGAGCCGTCACAACAAAATACTACAGATTGGATGCTTACTCGGCAAAAATGTATTGTCTCACAGTTCTGGAGGCTAGAAGTCCAAGGTCAATTATAAAAGCCTAATGATTCCATGTAGCTTTGCTTCCTTACTCTGCACACAGCCACTCTGGGGGTTAGGGCCTCAACAGAGGAATTTTGGGAGGACACATGCATTTAGTCCATACACCATCTACATGTCCAATCACTATGTTGTAGTCTTCTTCCCTACCTAGAGGTTGAGGGCAAACATGAACGTGGCCACAGCCCTGCTGCCCAGTGGGGAGAAGACGAGGCTAGATCTTTCACAGTGAGAAATATCCCTTACTGCTAAGCCAGCAGGTAGTCCAAGGTTACTCAGGTTAGCAGTGCTACAGACAGTACCCTCACTGACTCTGATGCTTTCTGGATTCCAACTCAATACAGGCTCAATTATCCTGCAATCTATTCCAGAAGCATCCATTCATTTGAAGTGACCAAACCTTTGGCTTATGTGGCTGCTGCCACTGCAACCCCAATGTTTTCACCTAAGGCTGCAGGAGCATTCCTCTTCCTGTTGGCTTTGGCCAATCTGAGGACTATTGTTGGGATGGCCTCTTAGCGATGAATCTCCCAGGAGTCTATTGCACTTCTAGTGCCTGGATGTCCAGATTTCTAGCAAGACCTGGGACATTTGTCTCAAATATTCCCTCAAATAGATTTTCCAGCCTCTGTGCATTTTCTCCTTCACCCTCAGGGACGCCCATGATTCTTATGTTAGACTTCTTTACATAATCCCATATTTCCTGTAGACTTTATTCCTTCCTCTTATTTCTCTGTTCTTTCTCTTTAACTGACTTGTTTAATTCAAAGGTGTTGTCCTCTAGCTCCAATATTTTTTTCTTCTGCCTGATCTAGCCTCCTTTTAAGGCTTTCTACTGTGTTTGTATGTCCTTGAATGAATTTTTCATTTCCAAAATGTTATTAAGTATATTGATATCAAATATTAGACAGGAGACATATACAAATAATTTTTGATGACAAAATGACAGAAATATTTCTAAATTTTCCCATATTGAAAAGAAATTTAAAAAAACCATGTTGAGATCATATTTTTGATAACCAATAGATGAAAAGACAACGGATGAGGGTTTCCAAAGTACTGATGAAAGAAGACTTGGAACCTATAATTTTATACCCAGCCAAACTGGATATTTTACAAATTGTGTTCTCCACAAACAACTTATACTCAAAAAGAAATTACTTTTTCAATTGCTTTCATGGATTCATTGTAGGGATTACTTTGTAGGAATAATGTACTAAATTTTTCACAAATGTGTGAACAGCAACTAGAAAAAGGTTAGAAAATTGCATGCTTTAGCAAAGAAAATTCATAACTCGGGGCGGCACCTGTGGCTCAGTGAGTAGGGCGCTGGCCCCATATGCCGAGGGTGGTGGGTTCAAACCCAGCCCCGACCAAACTGCAACAACAAAAAAATAGCCAGGCCTTGTGGTGGGCGCCTGTAGTCCCAGCTGCTCGGGAGGCTGAGGCAAGAGAATCACATAAGCCCAAGAGCTGGAGGTTGCTGTGAGGCATGTGATGCCATGGCACTCTACTGAGGGCAGTAAAGTGAGACTCTGTCTCTACAAAAAAAAAAAAAAGAAAAAGAAAGAAAAAAGAAAAAAAAGAAAATTCATAATTCATCTTTAAGTTTGACAACTTTTTTAAATACTTCAAAAAGTCACCAACAAACCTCTATCTGATATAAAGAAGATTTTCTTTATTAGTCTCTATGTTAGTTCATTTTGTGCTGCTATAACAAAATAGGTGAGACTGAGAACTCTATAAAAAATGGAAATTTCTTTCTCACAGTTCTGGAGACTGGGAGGTCTAGATCAAACTGCAGGGCAGGGTGGGAGGGGCGGCTGCCTGCTGACAGCTGCTCTCCATTTACCCCCTTGGGGTGCAGGCATATTGTGTCTTCATCTGGTAGAATGGAGAAGGGCAAGAGAGCCTAACACAGCATTGAGACTCTTTCTCTTTTTTTATTTCAGATTAATATGAGGAAACAAATGATTAGGTTACATTGTTTGCATTCCTATGGTGAAGTCCAAGTTGTACTTGAGCCCTTCACCAGGAGGTATGTCATGTACCTCTGCATTGTGCCCATTAGGTGAAAGCTCACCAATTCCTCACCTTCCCTCCCCTTCCTCCTCCCCCTTCCCCCACTTGAGTTTGTATTTTTGTTCTTGTGTGAGTGTGTAGATGTTCATCTATTGTTTTCTTATTGGTATTGAGCACATTGGATTGTCGCTTTTCCATTCTTGTGATACTTCCCTAAGTAGAAAGTTCTTCAACTCTACCCAGGTAAATGCAAAAGGAGTAAAATCTCCATCTTTTTATGGCTGAATACTAATCTATGGTACACAATATACCATAGTTTGTAAGGGCTTTAATTGTCTCGTGACCTCACCACCTCTTAATACAAATCACTCTTGCCATTAAATATCAGCACTTGAACCTTAGAGGAGTCACATTCAAATAATAGCACTCTATTTTATTACAAAACATTTTGGATATTCTACTCTTTAAAACAATATAATTGGGAAAAAATAAAACAATATAATTGGTATATTTCTTTTTTTTTTTTTTGAGACAGAGTCTCACTTTGTCACCCTTGATAGAGTGCGATGGTGTCATAGCTCACAGCAGCCTCAAACTTTTGGTCTCAGCACATGATCAGCCATCAGTGCCCAGACCTCAGTAAGAGCTGCGCATGATCAGGCATCATGCCTGGACCTCAGTAAGAGCTGCGCACAATCAGCAATCAGCGCCCGGACCTCCATAAGAGCTGCGCCACAATCAGCCATCTGCCCCCACTCAGACCCTGGTAAGAGCTGAGCCCACTGGGCCTCCGCACGCCCTGAGCAGGAACTATGGGAGCCATGCAATCCTGCGTCCTCCCTCCTGTACCCTCCCTGACTCCACACCGGCTTGCTCGTCTGGCCAGGGACTCTGGTAGCTGCGTGCCCTCCGGAGCCCTCCTGCCTCTGTGCAGAGCCCTTCTCCTGGCCAGAGATTGCTGGAGCCTTGGGCTTTCTGAGCCAAAGTCACTGGGCGCCAGGCACTCCCAGAACTGTGTGGACCCCCTCACCCCCTGCCCTGTTGCTGGATCCGGGTGTGTCACACTCAGGAGCTGCTCCCACAACCATAACTCCCTGGCTGGGGCAGCCCCAGAGGAGCTACATGGGGTCACTCCCTACAAAGATCCAGCAACAATAGAGTGATCCCGCTGGGGTCTAATCTTGGAGAGGT